>NW_026000082.1:32551866-32575691 GCF_001458135.2 Marmota marmota marmota | reverse complement strand
CACCCACCCAGCCCCGGGATGCTCTCCTCCTTGGGTAAAGGTGTGACCTGGGCCACTGGGAAGAGTGGGACAGCTGGCCCCAGCCTGTCTCCCTCTGGCCTACTCTGGGGACTCCCTGCTGTGTCCAGGACCCATCAGCCATCCCCACCCAGACTTGGCTTTATCTTAGACAGCCACAGACTGGACAGCATCTGGTGACGGCTGGTGTCCCCTCACACCACTGTGTACTTGCACACGAGGTGACGTAACCAGCCCCACGCCTGCGTCCACACACACACACACACACACACACACACGTATAGCCCCACCTGAAGGCCCAGCACACCTGCAGCCTGACGCCCCTCCCCTGTGTGGTGCCCACCACCCCGTCCCCGCCTCTCAGAGCCCAGAGCAGTCCAGACCTCTCCCTGTTTCATGACTCCTGGAAACAGAGTCCCCAGCACCCTCTGGGTGTCTTTGTGGCTGGGAGGAGGCAGGGAGGCCGAGGGCCATGCTGGGCTGAGGCTCTGGCCTCCCACACCTCTGTCCATCATGTGCTCAGGGTCTCTTCCTCCCCGACCTTTCCCAGGCATCAGCAGTGAGACTCCAGTGGGGGAAGAACATGGAGAAGCTCATCTGTTTGCCAGACCCGGCTCCCCTCCCAGGATGCCCCGCCATTGTGTCAAGCCAGCCCTCAGCAGAGTTCTCATGGCAGGACAGACCTCCCTTCCTCCTTGATCTCTGGTGGCAAAATGCACTTCAAATGGTCCTTAATCCGGTCTCCCTGTGGAACCTGGAGCTGACATTTGGAAGCCTGATGGCCCTGAGCGCGTTGGCCCCTCCCCCGCTGCCCTGCCCCCTGCTCCCCCTCCAGCCTCAGTGGGTACAAAGTGACACAGCGGAGCACCACGGCTGCATGATGAGGACCACACAGTTTTTCAGGGGAACATGGCAGAGCACAAAGCTTTGCCTTTTAGCGTCTGTGGGGGGAGGGAGAGTCCACGGCGGTGCCTGAGCGCACCGATCACCCATCCAACCAGTTACTTGGCTCCCAGGCTCTGGGTTCCCTGAGTTTGTGATCCTCCTGAGGCTCTGGGGTCACAGAGACCTACATCTTCAAACTCCAGGCTCTGATGGAGAGTAGGAGAAACAGCCAGGAGCCTGCTTCCTGAGGGCGGAGAGGCAGGACCCAGGCGCAGTGCGAGCGTCCACCGGTTGGAACGGGTTGGGTGCACAGGGAACAGGAAACCCATCAACTGAGGCTCAGGTAATGGAGATCTGTAATGGGCGTGCACAAAAAGACGCTGGAGGAGATGACCCCAGGGGCCATCAGGGCTCGGGATGCCAGAAAAGATCTGGGTTTTCCTGTTATCATCCTTGGTTGTGGTGGGAAGTCGAGGCCCAGGGAGGGGACCCCAGGTGGATTGAGGGCAGGGGGCTGCAGGGTGGTCACATTCCAGCCACTGAGCTCTGGTCTGCAGGGCCCTGGGTGGAGCCAGCACAGCAGGTACCCAGGTGGCCCCTGCCTGCTCTGATGACTCACCTGAGCCCTGTCTGGTGACCTCTCTCCTGCCTTTGTTCTCTGCCCTCCCGTGTCCCAAGGTCCAGAACCCTCCTGTGGCGTGGGGAGACACACCCTTCCTTCCCAGAATGATGAGCAGATACCTTCTGTGATCAGCATGGGTCACATGAGGGTCAGGAGATGGCCAACACTGTCTTAGTGTTGACGACGACATTCTCTGAGGAACAGCGTCCACTTACGCAGAACGCAAGCGCGTGATAAGGATGCGTCATCACATTCTGTATTTACAGATGCATCAAAGTCTGCAGAGCCCCTCTGACAATTATGAACCTACAGGCACATCCCTGTTCAAGGCTCCTCACCAGCACTGTGCTGCAAGCTCGGGCACCGAGTGTGACCCTTGGAGAGGCCCCAGCTGCTGTCCCTACCCACATGGACCTCTGCCCATGGCTGCCTGACAGCCTGCCTGGCCCTCCTGGCCTCCTAGGAGATGACCCATTCATCACATCCTGTGAGGGAGGGAGCTGGGAGAGACCCTGAAGACTGTGGAGAGTTATAGCCCCACTTCACAGATGGGGAAACTGAGGCCCATTCCCCACCTATTAAAGTAGACCCTTTAATAAGGGTCTACTATGTGCTGGGCTTTGTTCTAGGCACTGGGCATGCAGCTGTGACAAAACCAAGTCTATCCTTCAGGAGCTGAACTCTGATCCGGAGACCATCAACAAGCCAGTGGGTGCTGGGGACTGAGGGGCACCTGGAGACACCTGCAGTGGACAGAGGAAGAGAGTGATGGGATGGGGGGCACAGAGGGAGCCACAAAAGAGCTCACTGATCAGGTGACTGCTTTGGATTGAGGTGTCCCCCACAAAGTACACATTGGGAGCTTAGTCCTCAATGCAACCAGGAGGTGGGGCCTAATGGGAGGTGCTTATATCCTGAGGCTCCACCCTCATGGGATGAATGGGATTGATGTTGATCATAAAAAGGCTGCAGCCTGGAAGGCTGACCTCTCGCTCTCCCACCATGTGATGACACTCTGAGTCTTCCTGATTCATTGGTTCATCCACTCCCCGGTATGCACACAGGAACTGGCCAAGAAGCCAGGGCAAAACTGACCAGTCCTACTGGCATGGGGCCTGCCATCAGGGCCGCTTTCAAGCTCTCAGGGTCTCTAGGTGTCACAGGATTCCTTCTAGCCTGCATGATGGTTCTGTGGGTATCTGCACCCGACTCTTGGGCTATCACTTAATAGCAGGCTGAGGACTCTTCTGGGCACTGTGTACCCACCTGTGCCCTTAGTCACTCACCTGCTTCAAGAAGGAACCTGCCCCCACCCCATGACGTGGTCCCAGAGCCAACACTTATCAAAAGAACTAAGACTTAACCCCAGGCCTCTGCCCCTTGCCCATGCCTCTCGCCCCTCCCACCTGTGTGGCAAGATGTCCCCGCTGCCCAGGGTCCTGTGATGCTAATGACCTAAGGATCCAGGAGCATCCCACTGGACTGTCCTGCTCTGTGATCTTTACCTTCTCACTTTGACAGTTTCTTCAGCATTGCTCGGATTCTCCGATGACACTGAAATTCATCATCCAAACTTGCACAACTTGTTCCAAAGCTAACCTTGGGCAGGTGCCGCTCTCGGGGAGTCTATGAAAAGACACCGTCCCCAGGACGCATGGTCAGCCTCAACCTGAGCCCTCTGCTTCCCTTCCAAATCATCTTTGGGAGCCCAGCTCCAGGCTCTCTGAGTTTATAGTAGCCACATAATGTTATCAGCCGTGACAATGGAAATTAGGACAATTATTGTTGGGCCATAAACTCCTGCTGACATAGGACCCACACTGAGTCATGGCCTCTCAGGCTGAGGAGGACACCAGTCCCCCCAGCTGGCCTTGATGAGGCTCTTCCCAGGGGACAGCCCTAGCCACAGTTACAAAGTGATGCACGCGGGACTCCCAAGGGCAGAAGGCACTGCCCCTCTCAAGCAGAGCTGGCCTGTGTCACCTGGGCCCCGCAGGGAGCCTCCAGGCTATTTGGGCTCTAGGGTCCCCTCCCTTTCCCACTGTGACGCTCACCTTCTCTCTCCTCTCTGCTCTCAGGACAGCACTGAATGTGCAGTATGGAGGGGGCTCAGTTCCTGTTAACGGTCTCTGAGCCCCAAGGAGAGAAAGTGTCTCTCAATGGTCAGTCCAGGGGCTTTGGATAATTCTAGTTGCCAGCCCAGACTTCCTTGCTGAGAGGCCTAAGGCAAGTTATTTGACCTCTCTGAGCCTCACCATTTTTCTTCTTAATAAAATGAACAGAGTAATATGGCTACAAGAAATTAATTATCCCATGAAATTGGTAAAACAAAGCAGCCCGAGGCAGATTCCTGGGCTCAATTGACGCTCCCACAGCTCTGAAGAAAACACGGGGCTCCTCTGTGCCTCAGATCCTTCTCTGGGACATGGAGACGGTGGTGGTCTTTTGTCAGGAGGCTGCTGGACTCCAGGAGCTCATTTGTGTAAGTGGCTGGTCCTTGGTCAGCCCTCTGGCCACTCTCACTGACTTTGTTACTATTGTTGCTGTTTTTGTTGTTTTGATGAGGCTCTCGCTTTCAATTTGTCTTTGTGCATCAACCTCCTGGCGCAGGGTCCAGGCAGGGTAAAGGCCTGACACTCGGCGCTGCAAACAGCAAGGACTTGCTTGGGTTTAAATCCGGGATTCTGAGCTGTGTGACCTTGAATGAGTTTCTGAACCTCTCTGCTTGAGTATCTTCAGCTGTGAAATCAAGGGTAGAGGGTGGGCAAACCCTCCTTTGTGAGGCTGTGGACACCACTAAGTGAACTAACTGAGGAGGAGCTCAGGTCAGGGCTTGGGACCCGGAGGGCCTCCCCAGGGCTCCCTTTCACTCCTCCCAGCCCCAGGGAGCGCGGCACCCCCATCCCCCACCCCTGCACTTAGGAAGAAACTGAGGCCAAAGACACTAAATTAAACGCCCAGGAACAAGACGCTGTATGACCATGCTAAATTGTGCAGGGCGGACAATTAGAGAACAAAACGATCTATAATAAAGAGCTAATTGGGCGGGACAGAGGCCAAGTGTCCCAGCAGCCAGAGGAGGGGAGGAGGGGAGGAGGGGGAGAAAACCCAGCCTGGGAGGAGGACGCCCGGCCAGGCCCAGGGGCTCTAGTTAACTAATACTGAGATTGTTTTTAATATGAGTAACACACATCATTGCACAAGACCTGGAGAGCACAGGGTCCTCTAAGTCACGGCGCCTCACTTCCACAGTCAGTGCTGTTAAAGTATCGAGGTCTCTCTCTCTTTCTTCTTCTTTTTTGATTCATACACAAGTACATATTTTCACTGTTAATTTCCCACTGGAGAGTTGCCCCCGCCCCCAGTGTGAAATGGCCAAACATGACTGACCCTGGGCAGAGGGGACAGGCAGCTGGGCAGTCACACAGCCCACCTTACAGGGCCCAGGGTGCTGTGTGCCGCCTGCAGCTAGAGGCTCAGGCTGGCTCTCCGGGCAGAGGGAACCAGTCAGTGTCCCCGGGGCCATCTTGGCCCTAGCCTCCTCCCTTCCCCACTTCCTCCCCCACCTCCTTCAGGTGCTGCCCAAGTCCCCTGCTCTGAGGCCCCTCTGAGGTCACAACTGTGACCCCAAGACCCCCTCACCCTGCCCTGGTCCTCTCCTCTGAAGCTCTTAATGCAACCTTCACACCCCGCAGTCCACCGTCGGGGCTCCCTGGTTGCTCCTTCTAGAACCTGGGCCCTGGGCCCACGAGAATGTGTCTGTGCTGGAGCAGGAGGGGCTTGAGCACCCGCTGTAACCTGCGGGTGAGGCCGTGACCTGGGACTCAGGAGGCCTCGTCTGGCTCCTGCCGGGAGAGCCGGTGTTGGGGTTCCCCACAGGCTCCCAGGATTCAGGGTGGGGTGGGGGTCAGCGCCGCCTGATGAGCTCGCAGCCGGTGCACCACGCCTCAGGCTCAGTGTTCCAGAAAGGGCCCGTGGACGTCCAGAGTGCCAGGCGACCCGCCGTCCACTGCCAGGGCGAGTCTGGCGAATTTGAGGGAGCAGGCCTCTGTGGACTTCACCTGCCCTGGCTGCTTGGAGTCCGAGCTCTCAGCTGGTCCCTCTTGGAGCTGCACAGACACCAGGGGACAGGGACAATCTCTGGCTGTCCAGACGCCCTGGACCTCCCTCCCTGGTCAGCTCATCTGCCTCCCCGTCACCATCAGGGACTCCTAGCCCTGGTCCCCATATTCTAGAACCCAGTCACTGCTCCCGGTGAACCCAAAGAGGGATGCGCAGGGCACGGGGAGCCAGGGATGCTGCTGCCCCAGGGCCCCGCTGCCAAGAAGCGCCTTTGTGGGAGTGGCGCCCCCTGGTGTGAGAAGGCAGCTGATGGCAATCTTCCGGCTTCAGGACAGACTTCTTGTCCAGCTCCACGCTGGGCTGTCCAGCTCCCCCAGTACCTTTCCCACAGTCCCCAGGACCCCCAAGTCAGTGCATCCAAACCCACAAGGATCATCTGCCCTCCCCTGTCCCTCTCCCCACTTTGCCCAATCTCAAGAGGCACCGCCCTCCACCTGGAGGCCCAGGCCAGAGGCGCAAGACTTGTCCTTGATGCCTCCCTCCCCTTCACCCGTTCCCAGCCCATCAGTCTCCTGGACATCCTGCAGATTCCCTCTGCGCTGCTGTGGGCCACCCCAGGCCAGCGCGCAGCCGCCACCGTGCTCTCCCTGACAGGACCGCGGAGGCCTAGCCCTCTCTCAGCTGCGCCCACACTCCCCATTCACACTCGCATTCTTTATGTGGCTGCCAGGGAGCTTTTAAAAGCACAGCTCATGCCATGCTGGCATCTGTGGCATTTCTGAGAATGTCCTAGCTGCCCTCCCCGCTGGCCTTGCAGCCCGTGCAGTCTGGCTCCGCCCACTTCGCAGCCTCCGCTCCTGCGGTCCATTCCCACGGGCCTTTTTGCTGCCATTCAAACCCCTGAGCCTCCGTCGTGTTATATCAGGTTGTTTGTGCCGCGATTGCTATAACGCCAGCTTGTCCTATTCAACTGGATTCCTCTGGGACACAGTGTGTCTGCCTAGTCACTCCGTCCTGCGCGCTGAGCTCCTTACTTAGTGCCAAGAGGTGATTTTGCGTATTGGGGACCTGGCCTCTCCGCGACTTGTCTCCTACGGGGTCAAACCCAAGCATGGGACAAACGCACTTTTGTAGAAGGACATGAGCAGGGTCCATGCGTCCACAGCTGCCTGGACCATCAGGGTGGAACAGAGGCCACAGCGTGTGCTCAGCAATAGTGGAGGAGTGGCCTGCTCAGCAGAGCATGCGCAACCAGGCCACATGCCCCCGCACCTGGCATAGCCACTGCAGCCACCAGGGGCATCCCTCACTCTGGAAGGGAGTATATGGCCTCAGTCTCCCCACTCTGCCTTCAGGTTTCGGGGCCAAGGTCCCACCCCCCGCATGGTCCAAACCTGTCTCTCTGCCGTGCAGGGTCCTCTGAGGCTTTGCACTAAATGGCCTTTGAGTTTTTGTTAGCATTGGTCCCATTTTCCTGGCAGGGATCTTGGGGCCTCCTGCCATTGAGCTGGACGGAAGAATAAGGAGAAAACCCTCAGGTCACAGGGGACAGTGCAGAGGGTTCATTTTGAAATGATTGGTCTGTTAGCTAGAGAAACCTTTGGCAGAATGGCGGGCAGGGCTCTGTAATCCCCTCCTGCTCTCTGAGTCCTTCTCTCGTCCCCCACCTCACTCCTCCTCCCACGCAGGCTGCTTCTGTCCCTTGTTCTACTTCCTGCTTAACTAAGAGACAACACTTTTTTTTTTTTTTTTTTTTTTTTTTTTTTTTGCAATATGAGAAATCCTCCAGGGGAAGGTAAAGAGGAGACACAGCAGAAAGGACTGCGAGCTCCGACGGCCGGGACCAAAGGAACCATTTTTCAAATGGCAAAACGTGACTAGAAGCTGGAACTCTGTTACAGCTGGAGATGGAGGGGGAGAGGGACCCAAACATGGGCCCCCCCACACCTCGCCCCACCTGTCCTCCTCTTTCTCACCTGCCCCCTGGCTCCCCTCCCCCAGCGCCACGCTTTACACAGAACCTTAGAAAATTAAATCATCCTGGCCAGGGTGACAGGGCTGTCTGCTCCACGTGCCAAGCTGAGGATTTTATATGCCCCAAATAACAGTTATGCATTGTTATTCTCTCCATTCACAGGACATTTGTGAACCTCTACCAAAGTCAAGTGTATCCCTCAGCTTTTCATCACTACAACGACATTTCTGACGCAGGTTCCTCATGAGGAACAGGAGGGTCATTCAGCTCATAGTTTGGGAGGCTGAAAGGTCAGAAAGCATAGTGCATGCTCTGTCTGGAGAGGGCCCAAGACAGATGGCAGGAGGAAGCATCGAATCTTGAACCAACAAGAGAGCCGCTTTCTTGCTTTAGACCCAGCCTCTCTGGAGAACTCAAGGAGTTACATGGAAACTACCTTAATGTCTTTTGATGGCACGCCCCCAGTCACCCAAGGACCTCCCACTAGGCTCCACCTCTTAAGGTTCTACCACCTCCTGATACCACCACTGTAGAGACCAAGCCTTAAATGCATGTAGCCTCAGGGACACTCAAACCATACCTAAGGCATCAAGACACTGCTGAATGCAAAGCCGACCAGCATTTAATGAGCAACTATTATATACCAGTCACCCTTATCTTTTATACCTATCATAATTAATACCTGTAACAATTTTATAACACTTTGTATCTATAACAATCACCTTCCTACAGCAAGAAGCAAGGCTCATAGCCCAGCACCAAGATTGCAGGGCACCTGTTCTGGGTCTCTTGGCCATCCATCTAACAGTGACATGTTTTATCCATCTCTGTCCTGTCTTGTCAGGAGGAGAGAGTGGGAGAGGGCCATGTCTGAAAGTGAGCAGTGAAGTTAGAAGTCGTGTCCACAGAGGGGAACATGGACAGAAATGCAGAGGCTCAGATCGAACCCAGAGAGGGGCGGCAGGATTGCCCCCCGGGTCCTGACTCCAGGCCCCAGTCAGATCCCTCAATCTCCCCACCAAAGACACCCCTGGAGCAGTGCCCTCCTCTCTCCCCTGATTTCTCTTCTTAAATGACAGTATTTTCCTGTTATTTACAAGAAGCCCTAATTTGATGCCAAGGAAACCTATTTATTTTTTAAAAATCTGCATTAAAAAAGCTCCATTTCTAACCGTGAGCATTTCTTTCTCAGAGAGCCCTCATAAATAACAGAGAGGAAATTTTTTGCAAACCTTTATGGAAATTAAACCCACAATCCGGGCACACACTTGTTTAACAAGTGATAATTAAGTGCTGACAATATAATTTTAGTTTGGAAGAAAATGTGTTTTTCATTAAGAAGTAATCAAAGAGGTCCCTGCACGGGAGCCCGGGCACTTCAGCAGGTGCTCAGTCCCTCCACAGCTCTGTGTCTGGACTCGGTGACCATGGTCCCCACCAGGTGGGGCACTAGGATTTCTGTGCCCCACAAACCCTGGGGCATTTCCCAGAAGGTGGCTCAGCTGAGCCAGCCCCTCTCAAGGGACCGTCTCCTCCCCTGATGTCCCAGCTCTGAATGTGCCCAGAGCAGACTGGCAGGGAAGGACAGGGCACTCTGGTCTCTGTAGCTCCTAGCATGCCCCAGGGCTTGTGGGGTTAATGGCCCCGCCCTCAGTTTACAGGAGAAGAAACTGAGACTCTGAGACACGGAGTCACCTGCTCAAGGCCACACAGTGATGGGGGCCACAGCTGCGCACTTGTCTGAATCCCAAATCCTGCGGCCTCCAGGTCCCCTTTCTCAGGTGAACTCACCTGTTCTGGGCCTCAGCGTCCCCATCTGTATGGGGACAACACTAGTGCTCGCCTTATGAACCTATTTGAGGACGAAATAAGTTGATTAAATAAACACTTATAATAGTGCCTGGTGCAGAGGAGGCCTCAGGATGTGTCAGTCACAGAGCTTGATGACGATGATGACAGTGATCACAATAACAACACCCACGGCCTCTGCTCTCCTCCAACCCCTGGACAATCTGTCCCTTTGTCTTCCCTGTAGCCCTCTTGGGACACCCCTGGTCTCCAGCACACCCATTTGTTAAGGAAAATGGAAAGAACTGTGCTGCTGAGTCTGGGGCGAAGAGCCACCTCCAGGGGCCCGAAGGCCAGGACTCTGAGGCCACGTGTCTGCTGGCTGCTCTGAGTCACACTCAGCTGTGGCCAACTATGACCAGAGTCCCCAGAATTGAGACCCCTCTCCCGCCCTCCCCACCTTGCCCTCTCAGACAACCCTGCTTCCGGAACATACCGTCCCTCTTAACATCACCAGCCTTTGCTCACGACGGACCCTCTGCCTGGAAAGACTTCATCCATTTCCCACTGAGGACATTTGCTATCCTAAGGCCCCTTCTGGATCCACGTGGAGCCCGGGTCACGTGCTCTGCCCCTGAGCACAGAGCAGAGGCCCCCGGCCTGATCCCTAAGGCACCCCTGGGTGCCAGCTGCAGCTGTGAGCCATCTGGGTCTTCACATCACCCTGTGAGTGGACTTCCGTATCTGTATCTCAGGGAAGGGATGGACTTGCCCAAGTCACACATCTAGAAAGTGCCGGAACCAAGATGGTGACCCATATCTGACCAATCCCAAACCCTGGGCTACTGACACAACCCCAGAGTGTCTCCCTTTCACTGTGAGCTCTGATTCCAGATCACACCTCCCCTCAAGGCAGCAGGACGTGGCGCTCTGCAGTTCACACTGGTGTTTGTCCCTGACCCAGGACTCAGAGACAGAGGTTCATGCCCCATCCACATGAGCCCAGATCCACACAGGCATAGAGAACACCCAGACACTGCAGAACATTCCAGAAGGTGTCAGGCACATACAGCAAAGGAGAGCATCCAGACACTCCAGAACATTCCAGAAGATGTCAGTGAGCACAGTGAGCATTTCTCGTGGTGGTGTCCACACTCCAGTCCCGTGTGCTGAGCCCTACACCCGGCTGCTTCCTGGTTCCCTGCCCCTGGCTGATCCATGTGATCCTCAGATTCAGTGAGCTCAGAGGGGTCTGGGGTGAGTGAGGCAGGGGACAGACTTGACTGGGAGACCTAGTTCTAACTTTTCTTTCTGAAAACCCTCCCTCTTTGAACACCAGAAACATTTGCTCTCATCTATGAAAAATGACAGTAAATGGAGAGGTGTGACAACCAGGGGCACAGGTTGGTGCACTGGGGCAGCAGCTGCCATCTTGGGAGTGGGCATGGGATTGTGAGTCTTGGTGCCTCAAGGGCTTGAGTCAAACACTCTCAACAGGACAAAAAAGAGCTTGTGCCCATGGAAGTCAGTGGTGAGATATTTGTTTCCCACCCTGAGCTGGGATCCATAAAGAGCTCCATACACAGTAAATGTGTAATAGAAAAAAAACTGTTCTTTTTAGAGGAGCTGAGGGATGGCAGGGAGGTTTGTCCGTCTTTGAATCTGGTAGAACAAACCCAAAACAAAGAATCCTTTTGGAAACGTTTTTTTTTTTTTTTTTTTTTTTTTAAAAAAAAGAGGACTGCACCTCTGTTGGCTTATGGATTTAATTTACCTGACAGTTTTTATTTCTAAAAAGAGAAGGCAAGAAATTCATGTACTATTTGTCCCTGGTTAATGATTTTTGGGGTGGGGAGCATCTGAAGAAAACAATCCAAAATAGTTTGGTAGGAGCACATCCTCCACTCAACTGTACAGAACTCCCACCCATCAGACCCCAAGATGAGCTCAAAAATCAAAATTCCAAAACAAATGAGGAATGGATATCATACATGAGCATCAGCAGATGAAAAACTACAGAAAGGCAATCCAAAGAACTTCCCATAACAAAGGGATCTCAAAGGAAACGCTAAAGATAATCATTTGTAAAATAAAGACATGAAGGAAAGAATCAAAATCAAAAGAGTAGAACCCAGTATTGTGCAAAAGGCAAGAATGTTGGGAAATGTAATATTTCCCTCAGAATGAAATGTATAATCTTTGAAATAAAAGTTCAGTAAAATGAAAAATGAATAAAATGGCAGACTTGGCAAAGTTAAAGCTAAGATTGTGAACAGGAATAGAGACAAAAGGAAACTTCACTAGGCCCTGGATCCAGCTCAGTGGTGGAGGGTGTGCTCAGCATGTGAGAGGGCCTGGGTTTGATCTCCACAAACCTCACCCACCATAGGAAATCTTCCAGAATCAAGATACAAAAATTCAACTGTTGGAAAGTTGGAGAGTGGAATTAAGAGACATTAGATTAAAATAAGTTAATCCACCTTAAATAAGGGTTCTAGAATGCAAGAAAATAAATAACTGAAAGGGGAAATGCTCAAACCAATAAGGACCAAGAATTCTACAGGATTTATAAAAAATGGCTATTAGATTCAATATGTGGTACAAATCCTAAAACAAGCCATATATCTAGACCTGTCTACCTACATAGATAGACAGGAAGATCGGTACAGGAATCTGTGAAATACAACTACAAACAGAATGTTGAAAAGCAAAAAACAAAACAAAACTAAACCAAAAACAAACCTGCAGGCACAGGTGAGACCATACTACATTTATTTATAAAATGTGAATATAAACTATAAAAGATATCATATTTATTAACAAATTCTAAACCAAGGAAAGCCAATTTAGGGTGTTAGAAGTGGTGCTGTTGGTAGGGGGTAGAGATTGAAATGGAGTAAGAGTGAGCTTTTGCTATACATCAAAAAAGGGTGCATATTAAACAGAAAAGGAAAAAGGAGGAGGAGGAGGAGGAGGAGGAGGAGGAGGGGTGAGAAGAGGAAGCAACCAGAGGAAGGACAGCCTGACAGAGCACTGCTGAAGAAAGACAGCAGACTACCCAGTGCAACAACAGAGACCAGAAGACAATGGAACCATCTTTTTCCCGATGTCAAGGGAAAGAACTGCCAAAGGACATTTCTAGTTCCATCTATACCATCACTCCTAGATGAGGGATAAAATATATATATTTTTTCAGGAAAAAACCTGAAAGAGTTTATTACCAGTGAGATTTTGCTAAAAGAAAAAATAAGAGCTGACTTCAGGAAAGATGGCCTCAGCAACAGCGTGCAGAAACGTCATTGTGGGAGGCACATCAACCAGTCACACATCAACCAGTCACTGGTCAGATGGGAGCAGGCCAAGCCCGCAGTGACAAGAGACAGAGCTCATCCGGGGGCTATACAGAAAGAAGAGGAACCGCAGCTCTAGAAAACGCCCACATCAAGACGGAAAGGAGGATGAGGGTCAAGGGCTGGCTGTGTTCAGGGGGAGGGGAGGGTCTTCCCCAGCCTCAGACTGTTAGGCCAAGTGCCCTTCTTTAAGCTGAAGGTAACTAGTACGTGGAGAGGAACAGAATGTAGACTTTCAGAACCAGGAAGGATTTGGAAGGTGAGGAGGAAGATTTGCTCAATGACCTGGACAGAAGAAAATGAGTCAAAAAGGAAAGAATCACAGGAAATGGCCCTTCATGATCTTGGGACGTCAGTAAATGACTGTTCTCTGAGCCTCAGTTTCTCCATCTGTCAACTAGAGACAGAAGCACATTTTGTAAAAGGTTATAACAGCAAGTTCCAGCTAAGAGGTTCCATGAGGTGAAACCCAGGAAGCACCAAGGGACAGTGAGTTGCTGTCACTATCCCTGTGGTGACTCTGTGCCAGGTGTGTCCTCAGAGCATCCCAGCCACACCCCGCTGAGCCCTCCCAGCAGCCTGAGGGGCAGGGACCACTGTCCCCTTCACTTTGCTAATGAGGACAGCTGAGGCCCCAAGTGAGGGGCTGGCTGGTGTCACAAGCTGGAGGGTGGTTGGGCCTGGACACCACCTGGAGTCCTCTGACCCTGAGGCCACTTGTTCATCCTGTGACCTTGAGGAGCTGCCACCCTCTCTGGGCCTCAGTCTCCTCATCCGTGCACTGTGAGTGATTGGGCAGGGCAGTCAGGAGGCTGGACAGGGAGGTGGGTGAGCCACGAGCCTGCTCCAGGCAGAGTGTGGGGCTCGGGCTGCTATGCTGATCCGTGCCTGGGGTGTTGGGTCCTTTCCTCAGCTGCGGGGACAGGGCGGGAAGGCTGAGAGGAGGCTGGGAGCAGCCATGACCTTGCTAACAGGGGATGAGTTGTAGGCTCAGGCCTGGGCGGCAGTGGGATCCCTGGGCTGGGCCTGGGTTGCACTGATTCGTCCCCAGGGTTTGTGTAGAAGGAGCCACCTCTGTCTACTTTCTTAAAATAACTTCTTGTCCTGAAGAGCACTTTATGATGATCAGTGACAGAGTAAGGAATGCAAGATGGGCCTCCATCACCTGTGGCTCCCCAACCTGCAGGTGGCCTTGCCCATCCGTCAAAGGGAGCAGGGGTCCCCGGGGAGCATCCTGGGGCTGCCTGCAGTGGGACTGGCTGCAGGAGGGCAGAGAGTGCACAGGTGCCCATGGCTGACGGCCTGCCGGGCAGAGTCCACGTGGATGACAAGCTGGGACGGTCACAGCAGCTTCTCTTCCCACACTGTGGGTTGGCGTGGTGTTATGGTTTGGGTCTGGAATGTCCCCTGACGGCTCGTGGGTTGAAGGCTTGGTCCCCAGGGCTGCGGTGTTCTCAGGTGGGGCTTCGGGGACGTGATTGGATCATGAGGCCTCTGACCTCATCAGGGGTTTAATCAGCTGGTGGACCCAGAACTTGATGTCTTTATCGGGAGGCAGAGGGAACTGTAGGAAAGGGAACCTGGTTGGAGGGAGTGGGTCCTTGGGGGCTTGCCCTTGGGGACTGTCCCAGTTTCCTTCTCTGCTTCCTGGCTGCCATGAGGTGGCAGCCTCCCCAACCACAAACGCTCACCACCATGATGGTCTGTCTCACCTCAGCCCCAAAGCAATGGGGCCCGCCACCCACAGACTGAAACCTCTGAGACTATGAGTCAAGAGAGACATTTCCTCCTCTGAGTTGTTTTTCTCAGGTGTTTTGTCACAGTGACGAAAAGCTGACAATCACACTGATGAACACCATGGGGAGACAGGTAGGTCCTGGAACCCCTGGAGGTTCTACAGGTGACGGACCCCAAGGGATCTCAAGGTCACATGCCTCCTTGGGCCCACAGGGTCATCTCTAGGTTCCTGGATCCATGGACAAAATTGCTGCCCCATCTGGCTCCAGTGAATTCACCATGTTCCCTGCACAGTCCTGGGTGCTGGTGGGTGGTGTCCCTGCCCTTCCATGGCATTCGGGCCCTGGGCAGGGGCTCCTGCCTCCTCCTCACACTGGCTTCTCCCCTCCCCTGCCTGGGCGGGTTCCTGCAGGCCTGGGGGAGGCCGTCACCCCCATGGCTGGGCAGGAGGGTGAGCAGAGTCTGAGAGTGGGATGTGCACTGTCCACCCCCTGCGGGGACACTGAGCCAGGGTGGCTGCCTGTCCTTGGAGAGAGGAGTGGAAGGAGCCGGGCTCCTTGGACTTCTGGAAGCAGGAGGGGCCAGGACCACAGCACAGACCCCGCACGGCACTCGGGCCACACCAGGTCACCAGGTCCCCAGCTCCTCCAGGTGCTCCCTGGGGGCATGAGCCAGTCCCCACCCCCTGTGGTCCCCAGTGCTGACCTATCCTCAGGGCCACCTGTGTGTCTGGATGAGCATGGAGACCTGGAGACGTCCCCTGCTCTGGACCTGACTCAGCAGAGCCCTGGCCCCCGGAGCCCACCAGGCTTGCCCACCCCGAGCCAGTGCTCCCTGCTCCTGGGGCCCAGATGCGGGCGCAGCGCACAGCAAGCAGCACAGGTAGGGACGGCGGGCACTGTGGAGTGACGGAGCAGGTGACAGCCTGGAGGAGCGCGGGAAGGCAGGGCGCGGGGACAGACACAGGATGTGGTGAGCACGGTCTGTCCATCAGCCACAGAGGTCCTGAGGGGCCTGAGGCAGCTCCTAGGACACACAGTGGCCTGAGGCCGTCACCCTGTGCCAGCGCGGGCCCAGCACCTGCCGAGGAGCCGGACACTGTCCTGGCCTTGGTTGACCAACTCTGACCCCAGCCCAGGCCTGGGAAACCTCCTGATGTTCTGGTGAGTTTGGGGACCTGGGGGACCATCCTGGTTACAGGGGAGGTGACCCAGATGGAGAGCCGCTTGGCTGATGTCCTGGACCCAGGTCCTCTGAGTCCCCAGACCTGAGCTCAGTCCACGGCCCCTCCTGGCCTCGGGGTCTCACAGGAGGGTCCCAGAGACAGCTTCCACCCTCCCCTGCCCCTGCCCCAGCCCCAGGGGGACCTTCCCACACCGGCATTCATGACGCTTCTGGAGACAGTGAAAATGGGTTATTTAAATATTGATTTTTTTAAAAGTCATAATGACTATTAAGACCATTATGCAAATTATGTCCCATAGATAATAAAGGGTAACTATCTGTGACCTAATTGGGAAAACAGTGAAGACAGTTTCCTGTGGCTCCTGCTGCTGCAGCCAGAGCATGACCAGGGAGTGGCCCTCCCTAGTGACCCACCACAAGGCTTGTTCAGTGATGCTTTCTTAAGCCCAAAGTGACGTCCCCTGGGAAGCCCTCTGAGAGGGAGATGGAGTGTTCCGCTCCCCACCACGTCCAGGCGGAACAGCCGCCGTCTGTCCATGTAGGCCGTGATCATCTGCTGTTTCTCATAATTTCGTATCCACACACCTCCACTCCACGGGCCCTCGACCAGTCTTTTCGTTCACTAGGTAATTTCTCTCCTTCATTTCTTCAAATTCTCGCTCGTTCGTTGGTTTCTCCTTGCTTCACTCCCTGGCCCCCTCGCTCCCAATGCCGTGGGGTGTCTGCTCACTGCCCCCTCGTCCACGCCCGCCCTCCGTCCCCTTGATCTCCCTGGTCTGCGTGTGCTTCACTGGTCACGTCACGCACTTCTTCATTATGCCTTTGAGTTTAATTGAGCCCGTGGTGCATGCCTTCTCTAATTAATTGATTCATACATCAGTTGACAAAAATGACTCTTTATCAGTGTGCTCTGAGGGTCCGGCGTCTGTCCAGCCTGATTCTTGTCGCTCTCACCCTCCCGGGATATTCTGGGCATCTCAGTTACCAGGGCCGCCTCCTTGTCACATGCACACTTCTTGTTACTCGTGGCGAGTGTCCAGTGCACACAGAGGGAAGCTCCCGTGTCATAAGAGCACAGCTCCCGGGACTTCCGATCACTGAGCACGCCGCGGGACGATCCTCAGGGTTGAGCAAGAGAACGTCACTCTCCCCGGAATCCCTCCTGTGTCCTTCTGTATTTCCCAGCTGTTGTCATCAAGTGGGTCCCCTCATGCCAGAAATTGAGACCAGGCCTGGAGGCGGGCCATTCAGTTGGGAGGTCAGAGAACATGGAGGAGTCCTTGGGGACACGGGGAGGGGAAGCTGCCACTGGATGAGATGATGCCCAGGGGGAGATCCCGGGCCAGAGCCAGGGCCGGGCGTGTCCTTCATGGTGACCCCCGTGAACTCCAGGGAGCTGGTATCGCACACTCCCTGCCTGTTGTGATTTGATATGAGGGGTCCCTGAGGCTCCTGACCGTTCAGAGGTGAAATGGTTCCATTATTAGAGCCGCCAGCTAACCAGGGGATTAATGCACCTGGTGGATTAGTAGCTGGACGCTGTCCTGGGTGGGACTGCAGGCAGACGGGGCGTAGCTAGAGAAGGTGGGTCCCTGGGGACGTGTCTGGAAGGGTTTGTCTTTCCTGCAGCGCCTCTGCTTGTTTCCCCGCTGCCAGGAGCTGAGCGCCCCCTCCTGCATGCCCTTCCGCCTCGAGGCTCCGCCTGGCCCAGGTGATGACCTCCTGCCCGGAGCAATGGACCGAACCACGGCCGACCATGAACCGAACCTCTGAAGCCGTGAGCATGAAATAGAGTTTTCCTCCTCCAGATTGTTCTTGTGGGGATCTTCTCAGGAGAGGGGCAGTAATCCCACAGCTCAGGTCCTGCCCCGCAGAGCCTCGGCAGGAACAGAGGACGTTCCCAGGCCAGGAGATGCCGGGATGGGCGGTGGGTCAGGGCAAGCGTTCAGCAGCCGCGAGATCTGGGGATGAGCGCCCACCTGCTCCCCGCCTCCCGGGGCTTCTTCCACAGTCCGATTCTGAAGAATCCTCAGCCATCAAGTGGTTTGATGACTTTATTCTACACATGGAGGAAACTGAGGCCCAGTCGGAGGACATAGCAGATTCACCGTCACCCAGCCCCCCTACAAGCCTCCAGCCCGGCCTGGCCTCCCCCTCTTAGATGCGGCTACCCCTCTGCTCTCTGGGGTGCTGTCTGACCTTGCCTGTGAATTCTCCCCGATACCTTGTCAGAGAACAAAGCCAACAAGCCCGAGCTGCTGCCTTTGAAAGCAGGGAAGCTAATTTGCCCCTGGGCTGTCTTTGCATTTTAGAAACCCCCTCCACACCCGTCTCCACTCACACACTTAAAAGCTACATTTGCTGATCCAAAGTGCCTGTCAGTTTCACTCCCCAAGAAACGCCCCTGATCTCTCCCCGGGTGGACAGGGCTGGCTCTTGATGTTATGAGGGCCAGTTAAAATCCCAGGCGGAGGATGGGGAGCAGGTCCCATGTGAGAGAATCCAAGTCACTACATATGGACCTTGACTCCTAAACTTCTTTTAAAGGGATCAAGAAGACCAAGTTGTCTTTAAAGGTTACCTTCCCTTCGAAATATTCCGGGGGTACGTACTCCGGGTACAGAGGCGCGTGTTGAATGAGTGAGGGTTGGTGTGTTTTCTCACTATTCAATTCTGCCCTCTCTCTCCATTGCTGGAAAGACCTGACCTCCCACACCAGGGTGCCCTGCTGGATGAGGGACTTAACCTCTCAGTCCAGGGACGGCCGTCTCCACTCTTTGGTAGATTTCCTTTGCATCTCCTTGGAGAGACCAGACACAGCTCTGGGATGGAGAGAAAGGGGCAGGAGGGGGAGCGACTCCAGGCCCAGCTGCCTCCCCCCTGGGCCTACTGTGCACCGGGTACTGTGCTGAGTGCTCTGGAAAGTGTTCATGCTCCATATGCACAGCAAGCCTGTGAAGTGGGGCTCCCTCGCCCTGCCCTGCCCTGCCATTTTCTGTCTGGATTATTGGCAAAGCTGCCCCTGGGTCTCCGGGATCCCATAGCTTTCTGTGTCTGTGGATCTGCCGCCCCTGCCGCTGGGTACAGGGGACGGGCTGGCCTTGCTCCCAGGGTGGGTTGGGTGATGGAGCAGACAGGATGGGTGCAGGTGAACGTCCAGGCTCTCCTGTTCTCCCATGTGTTTGGGGGGCACCTAACTGTCGTGGCCTGGCAGTGCATTCCCAGGAGGGAGCGAACGGCGCCCTGACTCGGTGGCTCCTGGGGGGAGGGGTGTGGGAGGCTCTGCTGCTCAGGTCTTCAGAGGACATGGCCATGGGTCCTCCTTGGCTGTTTGTCCCTCTTGACATCACGGGATTCTGTGGATGACATGAATGCCACATGCTGAGCACCTAAGAACTATCTGGGTGTCCCTGAGTGCTGGGTGCAGGGGCCATGATGGTGAGCACCACACGCTGTTAATATTCGGGCCACGGATGCGCTGCTCCGTCCGCCGAGGTCCTGCGTCTGCTCCCTCGCGGGGCTTCCCTCCCAAGCCTGGCCCAGGCGCACCTTCTGGGCACCCTGGCCTTTGGTCTTCCATCTCCGTGGCGCTGGGGCTGGGGTCGGGGAGGGCAGGGGACAAAGGGAGGAGAATCCACAGGGCCCGGTGAGGATCCTGGTTCTTCGTCTACAACAGGAGCAGTTGTAGGCAAATTAACTTGAGCACAGTCCAATCTGAAGAAGAACAAGGAGCCAGTTGGACTCATTTTCTTAGTCAGCATTAACCCACTCATCAGCCGGTGGCCGTCAGCAGCAAACGCGCTTCTTCGGGAGTTTCCTGACGGAGAGTCAACGCCTCATTAAGTCCAGCAAGTTAACCTGAGAGCGGCGCTGGGGCGGGGGACTAGGGAACGCCATCACAGGGGGGCCCAGGGGTCCTCGGAGAGACCCACCCCACCCTGCAGCAGGAGCCCCTGCAAATGTGCTCAGCTAGTGCAGGGGCAGGTGGACTCAAGGAGGGAACGGGATGGAGAAGGAGCTGTGGCTGGAGCCATGGTCATGGCCATCTCTGGGAGGGGGGTTCTGATCAGTGCCAGTGTCTTTGAACCTTTGCAAAAGGCTCATGGGCAAGGGAGGTGCCACCCATGCCCACTGGTGAGGGAGGCTGGGGTTGGCCTCTGCTGTGATTTGAGTGTGTCCCTTGACGGTTCATGTGCTGGAAACTTAATTCCCAGTTTATTTGCTAAAGGTCTTTGGAGGTGGGACCTTTCTGAGATCACGAGGGTGGGGCCCTCATGACTGAATTAGTGTCTTTGATGGTGCAGCAAAAAGACCCACCAGATGCCAGCACCATGCTTTGGACTTCCTAGCCTCCTGAGCCCTGAACTAAATGAACTTCATTCTTTCTAAAATACCTGATCTCAGGTATTTTGTTACAGCAGCAGAAAATGAACTAAGACAGCTCTGAAACAGGAGGGAGGACAGAAGAGCAGAGTTGGACATCAAGTTAGGGTCCCTGTTCCAGGCCTCTCCACACCATGGTTGACGGGGTTCAGCTGCAGCCCCTCCTCACCACGCTGAGCGCTGGGCCTCTCCACAGCATTGGACTCCTCAGCCTCCTCAGAAGCCCAGGCAGACGGGTGTTTCTGGCCCAGGCTTGCAGATGAGGAAACTGAGGTTAAGGAGAGTTAAGTGACTCTCCTGGGGTCCCCTGGCTTGTGGGGAGGGCTGAGACAGTGCAGGTTGCTGGCCCAGGGGAGGTCCCCTCGGCCCATGCACCTCTTCTTCCTGGCCATCTTCAAAGCCTCCGGAGCCCCTTCATCCAGGGCCCGTGGGCTGAAGAGCCCTGTCCACCACCACACAGGAGCATCAGGCTCAAGGAGGGTCAGCAGGCTTAGGACCCACGGAGACCTCAATTTAAATATGGCTCAGGACCTTGCCAGTCTGTTACTGCCCTGGGTCTCAGTTTCCTCCTCAACAAAATGAGAATGAGCACTGCACCCACAGGCTCCTGGTGAAGCTCAAATGAGCTCCCACAGTCCCCCCTGGCGCGTGCTCAGGAAGCCCTGGGCCTTCTGCTGCAGGCTGGTTCTGCTTCATCCAGCTGCACTTGGCCATGTCACGAGTCCAGCAGGTGAACAAGGAGCGGCTCTTCCTGGTTCTCAGTCCTCAACCCCACAGCCTGGGCACTTTCCCCGGGGCCCTTCCACGCCTGCCTCAACACAGTGGTGACCACGGCATGGTCTTCCTCATCAGTGGGTCCACACCAGAAGACTCCGGGACCCTGGGAAGAGTCCAGCCCCAAGCAGGGCAGAGAAGACAGGTGGGGTCTGGAGACAGGTGGGGCCCCTGGGAATGGTGCAGAGAAAGCCTGGCGGGTGCGTGGAAGAGGTGCCTTCTGGGTCCCCTCTGGACCAGCAGCCTTCCCCGGGGACAGAAGTAGGGACACTTTCCTGCAGAGGGCCACGTCAGCCAGAAGACTGGTCTAAGGTGGATAAAAATTCCCATTGAAAGCCGTTTAAATCCTGGCCCAGCCTGCGTCCTCCTCCACTGATTGTGAGGGAGGGCACACACCCCAGGCGGGCATCTGGGCCACCATACAGAAGATTTCATGTTAGTCTAAAAACAGAACAGTCCCTGGGAGGTGGTGTTACTCTTAACTCCAGGTGTCAGATGAGGAAACTGAGGCTCAGAGCTGCTGGGCGACTGACCAGGCTTCACTCCCCGTTCTGTCTGACCCCAGGGACATGGTATCCCCGCCGGCCGGTGCTTCTCTGGTCAGCAGACCCCGTTGGCAGCATCTGCTTCCCTGCAGGCTGGAGGCATCTGGAAACCCGTGGCTGCTGCCTGCCCTCCCCCTACTGGGCTCCCAGGCGGGATGCATCTAACAGGTGGAGGAAGACCCATGAATGGCCACCACGTGTCGACACAAGCCTGGGGACCTGGCACAGCCCTGCAGGGACTCCTGTGACTCAGAGCTGGTGTCCCCACCTCTCCGGGTGAGCCCAGCTGCTCATTTCTGGGCGTGCGCTGCCCTCGCTGCGAGCACCGACTCTTCCCGAGTGGACACTGAGGATTCCGGCTGCTTGTTGAGGCTGCAGCTTAGCCGCGGGCTGGGGAACCTCAGGTGTGGAGCGGTGTGACGCTGCATTTGGTTGCGTTGCAAGTATTTCTGCAACCCTGGGCCGAGCACTGTTCTCCTTTATGAGCTCTTCTTTGGCGAAGGGGCTCCAGCTTCGTCAGACAAGGGGAAAAGAGACAGGAAACTCCAGCTTGGTCAGAGGATCCGGCTCTGTGAAGGCAGAGCCATGGGAAAGGTTGGGATGGTGGAGCCCGGAGAGGGAACAAGAGTATGAGAGTCGTCTTCAAACGCTACCTGGACTGCCCTGCGTCAAGGAAGCAGCTGTTCTCAATGTGACCGGAAGGCAGGACTTTCCAACAGTCAAAGCTGTCCAGAGATGGAGTGCTGAGCTCCGGAATTGTGATGTGCGAGCAGGGATCATGGGACTTCTACTTGTGAGGAGGTGTAATGTGGGGGCAGCCCGGGGTTGGATCCCACTGCAGCTGGTGTCTTTCAGGATAAATGACTATTTACTCTTCCTGAAAGTCATAAGAATTGGGGCTGGTGGTGCACACCTGTAATCCTAGCAACTTGGGAGGCTGAGGCAGGAGGATCACAAGTTCAAGGTCAACCTAGGTAACTTAGCAAGACCCTGTCTCAAAATTAAAAAAAGTAAAAATATAAAATGGGAATGATGATGGTACTTACCATGTCACTATGTCATTGGATCACAACATTTAAGTGATTAATATATGTGTTTTAACCTGCTGCTGTAATAAAATACCTCACTTTGGGTGATTTAGAAACAGAATAGATATTTGCTCACAGTCATGGAGCTGGAAGTTCAAGATCAAGGTGCCAGCAGGTCTGGGGCCTGGTGAAGGCCTGGACTCTGATGCTGTTTCCCACATATTCAGGAAGTTTGAGGAATGGAGACCCCTGCTGGGGTGTGTTTTAGTCAGGTTTTTATTTTTAATTCTTTCTTTCTTTATTTTTATATTTATTTTTCAGTTTTTGGCGTACACAACATCTTTATTTTATTTTTATGTGGTGCTGAGGATTGAACCTAGTGCATCACATGTACAAGGCATGTGCTCTGCCACTGAGACGAGACCCCAGACCCTTAGTCAGGCTTTTCATCACCGTGACCAAAATATCTGAAAAAAAAAAAACTTAGAGGAGGAAGAGTTTATCGTGGCTCATGGTTTCAGAGGTTCAGTCCACGACTGGCTGACTCCATAGTCTGGGTCCGAGGTGAGACACAACATCATGTCAGAAGGGCGTGGCCGAGGAAAGTAGCCCAGGACATGGCACCAGGAAGCAGAGAGAGATCCCCTCCAGGGACAAAGTAAAACCCCAAAGGCCCACCCCTCCAGTGACCAACTTCCTCCAGCCACACCCCACCTGCCCAGTTACCACCCCGTTAATCCACCCAGGTGGACAGGCCCCTGGCCAGGCCACAGCCCCATATTGTCTACACAGTTGCTTTTGGGGTCAGTGCAGAGCCAAATAACAACACCTGAGACTGGGGGCCCAGGGCTTCTCTGCCCACTGCGCGCTGTTGACATGCTCCCTGACCAGACGCCTGACCGCATCCTCTCTGGGCTCCGAGATGAAGTCCAACTTCAGCCACTGGAAAAAAAACAGAACATCCAAGACTCTTAGAGCCAATGTGAGGACTCTGTCCAGGGCTCCCAGCAGCAGGCGGTCAGCCTCCACATCCCTCGGTCAGGGGTTCTTCCCTCAAGGCCCCTGCTCTCCAGACTGGCCACTTCTCACTTGTTAATAGGTCTAATTTCCATGGCCTCGCAGTGTTTTTGCAGAATTGACCTTCCTGTGAAAAATACGCTTTGGAGACATGAAATAACCATCAGAGAGCCCTAAATAAATTATAGTTTAATCAAGCGGAGAAAAACAGCGTGCTTGAAACAGGAGCTAGGAGGGACAGAAGGCCCTGGTGCTTCCTGCCTAGTCAGGAGGATGGGGGGAGGGGGAGGGAAGGCATGAGGGAGGGGGTGAGGGGGAGGGGAGGGAAGGAGTGGGGGGGAGGGAAGGAGTGAGGGAGGAGGTGAGGGTGGGGTGAGGGTAGTGGGAGGAGGAAGGAGGGAGGGTAGGAGGAGGGGGAGGGAAGGAGTGAGGGAGGGGGAGGGTGGGGAGGAGGGG
>NW_026000082.1:32536605-32551249 GCF_001458135.2 Marmota marmota marmota | reverse complement strand
GGGGGAGGGAGGGGGAGGGAATATTCCTGGGCAAAAGGGAGTACAGGGTCCCCAATCACCAGGGGACATGGGCCAAGTGGAGCTGTCTCATCAGAGATGGGAGAATCAGGTCCCCACCTATTCCTCCCCAACAGAGGGCCCGGGGAGGGTTCCCAGTTCCCCTAGATGCTCTGTCAGCAGATATTTGCCAGGTCCAGCTCTGGACCTGGGCTAGAGATTCAGGCGGGACCAGTGCCCTGGACAGGGCACCTGCGGTGTCTACTACAATCACTAAGATCACCCGGTCTGTGGGCAGAGGACACCTGGGTCTCAGAACCAGCAAACTCCACCCTGCCCCCATCAACACAGCCAGCTCTGCCAGAGACAGACAAACTCAGCTGCTGGAGCCCTGCCACCAGGCCACCAAGCCACCAGGCCACGGGGTGGGGGGTGGGGCTCTGCTGTGACATCAATGTTCAGGACACCTGTGGTGCCAGCCGCCCTTGCCGTGATGGGCATGGCTCTGCTCTCTCTCTAGGCACCTGCGCCCTTGGCTGCCTCCTGCGGAGCTGGGCTTGACGGGGGCACTGAGTGGAACCCAGACTGTGGGGCCAGCTCTGTGGCAGCCTTGGAGACAGGAATCGTCATGAACTAAAGGGACAGGCTTCGCTTAGCTGTGCAGACCCGGGGGTGGAGGGTGGGGGTCTAAACACGCCTCACAGACCTGAGGAGGCAGAGCAGGCTGGGTCCCCCGCCCGGCTCCCTGGCTCTGGGGACAGCGGCCTGCGGAGAGCGCAGCCTCCGAAGCCTCCACAGCCCTGGGACCTGGCCTTGCGCCCCAGCCAACCCCTTCCTCGTGGAGCATCTTGGGGAGGTGACCTGGCCTCTTTGAGACCCAGCCTCCTCATCTGTGGGTGGATCGGGCACCTTCCTGGCCAGGGCCACTCTCTCTGGTGAGGCCTCTGTCCTCACAGCGCCTGCTTGTCCCCTCACCTGGAGGAGCCGGTCTGCAGGCGACTCCCACGTCTGACTCCCTGTGGGCACAGAGGCCCCTCTGCCAGGACTGGCCCCAGGAGGTCGGGGACGTGCCCTGCCCCCTCAGAGGCAGGACCCCAGCTCCCTGCTGCTCCCAGACTGGGAAGGCCTGGCTGGAGGAGGAGGAGGAGCGCTGGGCCTCCTGGGGCTGGGGACTTCCAAGTGACCCAGGCCCACCCCTGACGCAGCAGGAGAGCAATCCCACCATCTCCCCTCCTCAGGTCGCCCCCAGCCCCAGGGGAAACTGAGGAGCTGGGTGGGAGGTGTTGGTCCTGCCTGGTTCCCGTGACCCCTTGCGCCCCCATCTCCACATAATCCTGGGGGCTCCCCACCTCCTGGCGCTGGGAGGGGGCTGAGAACTGGGAGAGGGCGGGCCCAGTTGGGGGGGGCCCACACCCAATTAGGCTCCAAGGACCCGGTTCTAGGTTTGACCCGGTTCCAGGTTTGACCCAGTTCCAGGTCTGACCCGGTTCCAGGTTTGCCGGGCTGCCCTCCTTCCTTCCCAGCCTCACAGCCCTCCTGGCCAGTGTGGGTGAGCAAGCAGCCTTGCAGGTTCCTCGGGGTCAAGTCCAGGTAGGGCCCCTGTCAGCAGTGCCCAGGGCAGCTGGACAGGCGGGACCCACAGGGAACCACCAGAGCTGGCCCCCTAACAGGGCAGTGAGGGGAGGCAGGCGGCAAGGCCATGACGTTCCCATGTCCATGCTCTCCCTACACCTGCTGGGGGCAGGGGACAGCAGTCCCAGGCCACATCCTCATTCAGCGCACAAATGGCTGGACATGGTCTGCTGGAAGCCAGTGCCCAAGAAGGCGCGTGTTATCAGGAGGTCAGGGGCTGGAGGTCAGGGGCTGGAGGTCAGGCGATCTGACTCGACCTTCGCACCCAGTAGGTGGCCGAGGGGGGCAGAGCAAGGGTCTATGTCCTGACTCTGGGCACCTGCCCCTGGGAGGCACTGCCAGGCCCAACACCCGCCCCCAGGGGACAGCCTGACAGAGGCTGATGGCGTCTTGCAGGGGCTGCGTGGGGCCTCTGTTTGTGCCCAGGGAGGAATGAAAAGGTCCATTATCAGAAGCGGGGGCTTTCGTGTTTCCTGTGGACTGATGGGCCCCTCCTTGAAGGTAATGATTCAAACAGGCTCATTAAGGAGGTCGGAGCCCAGGGCTCTGGTGGACAGAAGGTGGAGTAGGGAAGAACTAGGTTGCCGGGCCGGAGAGGCCCAGAAATGTCCCCAGCCAGGATGTTGCCAGTGGGGACAGAAGCTGGATGTGGGAAGCAGGGAAGAGAGCCCCGAGGTACCACGCACACAGGGCTTCCAATCAGGCTCTACCACTTCTCTGCTGTGTGATTTTGGGCAAGCTGCCACCCCTCTCTGGGCTTCAGTTTCTTCATCTGTATCTGGGGAATGGTGACTTGATGAGCCCCTCCTTCTCACATGGATGTGGAGATGAGCCCTAGGAGCTGCACAGATGGACCCTGGGAAGGGAGGGCAGTGGCAGTGGCTGACGGGGGACAGAGGCAGCCTCAGTCTGCAATTCAGATTGAAGCGGTGAGTCTGGGCGAATCCTGCACGAGAGCCCGCATCCTCGCCACCGAGATCTTCCTCCAGAGCTCTGAGCTCCATGAATCATTTTTAATAACACACCACCTTGTAATTACTGCGGAGCCTCCAGACATGATGAACCGATCATTGTCAGGCGAGTCCGTCCCCATCTGAGCAGGGCTGCGCCTCCCGCGGAGCCCCCCTGCCACTGGGCGCCAGCATCGCGCTCAGGACCCAACTTGGCCTTCACTCCGTGGGGTCCACAGGAAGGTCCCAGGTGACCACCAGCAGGAGGGGACAGCAGCGGAGGATGGGCCTGCTGGTCACAGAAAACCACGTGTGAGTCCCCTGCTCCTCCTGCAGGCCCTCCTGCCTCCTCAGGGTCACTGGGGTGACCTCAGGGCAGTGCCCCCAGCTCCTCTCTTCCTACCTGGAAGCTGAGCTGAGGAGCCCTCCCTGTCAGGGCAGCTGTGAGGGTCTCAGGGGTCCAGGGGATGCTCCCAGCAGCTGCTGAATCAGTCAGTGGCTGTCACTTGAATTGGGGGCACAGAAGATATATGGTGCTGGGTTGGGGGGTGACATGGCACCCCAGGTTCCAGCCCTCACCTGTGCCCCTGATGATGGTCTGAGGATGCTCCGAGTCCAAAGGGCAGCAGGAGAGTGAGTGGGTGGACATCAGGGTGGACCGGATTTGGAAAAACAAGGATCTGGACCAAGCTTTTCATAAACTGGGTAGACAGGTCTTGGGGGACCCGGTCACTAGATGAGAAACTGAAGCTGACATTTGCAGAACTGGTGAGGAGCAGGACGACCGGACGGCCAGGGCAGGTGTCCGGCAGCAGGTGGTGACAGCTAGCATGCAGGTGTGCCTTGCAGACCGTGCGGGGGCCAGGGACAGGTGATGAGGGCATGCCTGGCAGCATTCAAGGGGGCCCAAGCCGCAGAGCTGAGACGAGGAGCGGGGACCCTGGCACAGCCCTGGCTCGGGAGCTGGCTGTGCAGGAGCCCCCACCCCCACCCCATGCCCACCCTCGCAGACCTGCGGATGGTCTCCCACCCCGGGTGCCCTGGGTGCCCCTTGTGGCCAGCACAGGCGGGCTGGGTGTCCTGGAAGGGGCTGGATCAGCCCTCAGCTGGTGCAGGCTGGAGTGGAGGGGAGGCTCCACTTCCCACCACCTGGGGGGACACTCCAAGGCTGGCCTTGTCACAGGAAGGAGCTCTGTTCTTCCTCAGTTCTGCTGCCACTGCGGCTTATCCAGGTCACCTCCCAATTAAGCCACCGACCCTCAGGTCCTTGTCCCAGGCTTTGCTTCTGGAGAAGCCCAAGACAAGGGAGTGGGGGTGGGGCAGGGCGGGGTGGGGTGGGGGGGCACGTGGCCCAGCAGAGTCAGGTCTGGGCAGTGACCCCACGGGGGGATTTGGTCTTAGGAGCAAGGTGAGGAGTGGGGAGCCCGTTATTCCACCTGACCCCCAAGAACTGACAGGAGGACAAGCCCAGGGCCAGGGGCTCCCAGGCAGGCCCTGCTCATGCCGACCTGGACTCACCTCCTCCCTGCGGTGGACCTGCGTCTGGGTTCAGTTACTGCCCCACCTTACAGAGGAGGAGACTGAGGCACACCGGGCCTCCACTGTGGGCTGCCCTAGAGGATCCTCTCGCCCTGGACGTCCAAGCAGGTTCTTCTCCGGGGTTTCCACCTGCTGACCCCCGCCCTGCTCCCTGGCCACCCACTCCGCTGTCTGGGAGCTGAGTCGGTCTCTCTCCTGTCCCAATCACCTTCAGTCGATCAAGTTTTCCTTCTGACTTTCAATAAGTGTCAGAAACATTTTGCTTTCACACCCAGTAACTGATCCAAGGTCCTGGGCCCAACTCCCATGGGCCCCAAGAGCCACCGGCCCCTCTGTGCCCCCGTCACAGGGACTGGACTGACTGGTTCCGGCCCATCAGGGCCCAGCACTGGAGTTAGCCCCGCCCAAGGTATTCAGGCTGAGAGTGGAGGGTGGGCTTCCACCGGGAAGATCCTCAAGATTATTTTTACCAGTTAAAGGTAGGGACATTGGGACACTGGTGGTCAAACCAACGGTGACTTCCATCGAGTCGGGGTGGGAGGGAGGGAGGGAGTAAGAGACGTATTATCCGAAACCAAAGAGAAGAGAAAGAAGACACGGACTCTTCCTAGCAGACCTCATGACCTCTTCCCAGTTACTTGATGAGTCTGAATCACTCTTACCCCAAATCCAGAATCCTGACGTTTTCCAGCCGAAGTATCCTCAGAATCCCTTGGTCTGGCGCCCGGGTCTTGGTTTCTGATATTATTCCTCAGGAAACAGGAACCACAGATGCTTCCAGGCTGACACCGGGACAGGAAAGACCTACACGGGGTGAGCCCGGGGCCTCCTGGGAGGCCAGAGAGGACGGAGGTGCTCAACAGGCAAAGGGATGGGGGCACGGCCCGGGGACACCTGAGCCCGACCCAGGTCCCCAAGATGGAACGATGGCAGCAACAAAATGAATGATGCAGCATCGAACTATGACCTAAAGCGTAAAATAAAGATCCAGGCGTTTAGGCTCACATAGATAAATAATGGAGTAAATGCATAAATGGAGGACAAGAGGCAAGTCCTCCTCACGAAGGTTTCCCATCCTTCAGGCTCTGCCCCCTCCGTGGGATGGAGGTTGACCCTCTGACCTTGGGGCGTGGGCCTCACTTAGTGATTTGCTTGCAGAGAATGGAGAAGGGCAGGGCAGGTGGAGGCTGGGGTGGGGGGACACTCTACAGGGCAGAGCTTGGCCAGCCTCAGCCAGGGATGAGGTCCACGTGGCCACATCAGCCTGTGGGACCCCCTGTCCCCCTGTGGTGCGATGGGAGGCCTTTCTCCTGTGAGTCTCCCCTCCAGGCGGAACTGCAGCCTCACCATGGAGACAGCTTCAGGTAAAGTCAAGTTGAGGAACATTTATTTCTGCCAAATCCCTGACCACCGTCCCCCACCATGTCCTAAGGTCATAGGGAACAAAAAGAGACTGAGCCAGTCGCAGAGGAGAGATGGGTAAGGAGAACCCAACGGGAGTCTGGAACAGAGGGAGAAGGTCAGGGTAGAAGCCAGGAGGGGTGACAGGGACGTGCCAGCGTTGGTTTCTCCACAGGGACCGGGCAGTCTGAGATGGGAGGGGAGAGAACATCAGGGAGCCCGGAGGGGGGACAGGAGTGACCGCTGTCCTTCTCACAAGAAATTTCTGTAAATCTAAATTCTTCTAAAACAAGAAGACATTTTTAAACAATCTCCTGATCTGATTCTTCTCACCTGGACACATGAACAAAGAGAGACCCAGAGACGTCCCTGATGGTAGGAAGCTCCCGTGGCAGTTAGGGGACATCCAGGCCTGGTGTCCCGCTAGGGGGACAGAAACCGGACCGACAGAGACGGGAGCGACTTAGGCTTCTTCTTCTCACCTGATGGAGCCTCTGGTAGTGGCCGACAGGAAGGTCCAGGGCTGCGAGATGTCGCTGGGCCAGCCTCCTCCTCAGTGACCCCTCAGGGTCCTCCGTGGACCTCCTGAGGCCACTGCATGGCTGCTTCTTCCTGGGTTTCGTGCCCCAGGCCTGGGATGGGGCGTTCTAGAGCCACACAGGGGCCAGCAGCCTCCCGCCCTGCTGGGGAGCATTCCCAGACTGCCCCGCGGCAGCTCCTGCTCCCATCTCATTGGCTGGAACTGCGTCCCATGACTACTGTAGAGGGGGCAGGGAGGCCTGATGGTTAGAGAAACTGCTGTCCTCCATGCAGTCGGATTCTGTTGGAGAGCAGAGGAAGGTCGAGGTCGGCGGGCAGCCTGCTGGCAGCCCCGACCTCTCCACTCTGGTTTGCATTACCTCGCTGGGTCACACAGGGCTCTGCTGCTGGGTCCAGTCTGCACCGCTGCCCAGGACCCACAGTGAGCCATCAGCTGAGCCAGACTTGGACCTGGAGCCCCGCCTGGGGCACCCAGCAGCTCCTCCCAATCTGTGTGCCTGTCCCTGGGTCTCCTCTCTCTTCTCCCTGTGCCAAGCCTCTGCCTCCCCAGCTGCCCGGCCCAGGCCCGTCCAGCAGGGGACTGCAGCCTGGCGAGGAGGGGGCGGGCCGTCCCTTGCGCTCCTGACACCACTTTCAGGCCGATCGCCACTTTAAACAAACCTGCTATTGAACATGTCGCTCTCCCGCACCATGAGTGGGAGGTGTCTCAGGGGCTCTCTGTGGCAGGCACTGGAGCGGCCTCCATCACAATGCAAAATGCACCTGTCTTTTGACCTAGCGATTTGACTCCTTCCAGACGCCGATGAGTGTGAACCGCTCCAGGATGCGCGTGTATGCAGGGCGGGTCTCCACAGCGACATTTGTAAGAGCAAAAAGGAAACAGAAACCACTTCAGAGGCACCCCGAGTGTCCAACGAGAGGAAATGAGCGAAATAAATAATGGTGCATCCCACGACCGAATACCAAGCAGGTATCAAAAAGACCGAGTGCGCCCGAGGCACGGGCGTGGGAGGGGCTCGGTGACACATTTTTGAACAGAGAAAACAAGTTTGAAAAATGTGGACAGCGTGATGCGAACACACGCTACCCATCTTGGTCCCGCACCGAGAAATACCTGGAGGAAGGAGCACCTTAGATGGGGGGCCCTTGGGGAATCCACCCTGGGTCTGAGCCCCCCAGCTTCCCGCTCTACAGGACCCCTCCCCCCAGTGTGCACCCCACTATTTCTTTCCAGAACCACAGAGAACAAAGCGCGAGGCAGGAAAGGAAAGCGCTCTCCTGCACTGACCCGCTGCTGGCCCCACCTGGACAGTCCAAACCCTATCTCCCCAGCCCACGCTGCTTTGTGAAAACAACCTGTGACCTCATCTGTGTCACCTGAAGGTGTCTATTGTGACCCATCGCTCCCCTCAACAGTGGGGAAAAAACAATCCCATCAAGAAATGGGCAAGAGACATTGGAAGGCTGGACGTACAAATGGATGTTGGCCAGATCACGTACCACATAGAACACTGGCCCTCATCCTGTAGCCGTCTTCCCAAGAATCCTGCAAAAGGCAACTCAGGATGACCACCTGCCAAAGGGTCAGACTCTAGAAAACCAGGTGACCTCTTGTGACAATCCAGGAAGTCAAGCGATCGTTTCTGTAGCATTCTGTGCACTAGGGCCAGGACTTGGTTAGGAACAGACAGCTGTTCTCATTTTTCTGTCCTCTCCCCTTGGGGAAGACCAAGCAGAGAAATGCAAAGAGCATGTGCAAAAGGCCCTGAGGTGGGTGCTTCTGGATCCCTGCCTGGGGCCCCACAGCCCTGCAGCCTCCTTCAGGACTCACCTGAAGCTCTTCCTTTTCCTACTGTAAGGTCTCCCTGCCCCTCTGCCTGTCCCCTGCCTGCCCGCTACCTGCCCCCAAGGTTCTGCCAAATGCAAATGTTGGTGGCCAATTGCCTGACTCTAGCAAGCTCAGGGAAAGAATAGCCTTGGCCCTCCTCACTTGTTTGATCTGTTTATTTTCCCATCATAAAGAGACACTTCACTGAAGAGGGGGACAGGTGGAGAAGGAGCTCATGACAAGGTACCGAACACCGTTAGCCACTAGGGAAAACCCACAGCGAGATGACGGAAGACCTATCAAGATGCCTAAAGTAAAATAAAATAAAATAAAAAAGAACAAAAGCAAATGCTGGCATGGATGTGGGGAAATGGGTGGTTGTCTCCACGGCTGGTAGGAGTGGGAAGTGACACAGCTGCTCTGGATAAGTCTGGTGGCTTCTCACAAAAGTGGACTGATAGACACCCGACCTTGTTTGATGACGCTTCTGTTGGACTATCACTTAGTTAACGTCACGGGCGGTGGCCCCCTGGCTCCTGCCTGGGCAATGCTTATCTAGCTCAAGTCTCTTCCAGGCGGCTCATCACGGTCTCCTGTGGACTGCATCCCGGCAGCGTGTTCGTGGGCTATTTTAAATGGCAAAACCCCAACAAAAAGCACAGAAATGTGGAAATGTGGTCTTCAACAGAGGGTGACAAGGACACAGCCTGAGAGTGGCAACCTGAGGCAGAGCATAGGCTGGCTGGAGCTCGGCCAAGGTCACCTGCCCCCAGGGCCCAAAGTTCTCTTTGCTTTGCAGAGACTGCGAGTGCGGGTTTGGGGCTCATCAAGCAGGAGAATTTTTAAATACAGAAGTTATGAATAATGATCTAGATTCGTATGTCAAATACACGGACATACAACTCACACGTACATACAATGTGCATAGATCACATTCATCACAAATATGCACACACACATCGACATATGTCTGTATATAGATGTATGTGTGTGGAGACAGACAGACAGACAGACAGAGACAGTCAGTGGGGGTCAGTGGACCCACGGGTCGTCACCGTAGAAGGAAATTCTACACTTTACCAAAACATTTGCGGGGAGTCGGTGAAGAGCTGCGTTCCCGGGGACCAGCCACACCGGCCAGACTCGCAGCGGTGTCCTCGAGCCGTGACGAGCCCCTGGAGGGCATGTTCGAGGTCTGCCTGGAGCCGGGTCCCGGGCAGCCTGGGGACCAGCTTGGCACTGTGGGAAGACAAGTGAAGAAGACGAGCTCCCGCTTGAGGGGCACCAGCCTGCGGCTCCTTGCTCTGGGGCTTGGGAAGCGGAGCAGCCCAGGAGCGAGCCACCTAGAAGCTGAGACTCAAGAGGCACCTCTGGTCTCCCTGACCACAGGGTGTCCGTGGGGGTCCCCTGCAGGTGGGGGGCTGCAGGAGTGGGGCACCCCGATGTCCCCTACCACCATGGCTGTGCACAGTCCACCCAAAGGGCATCTTTGGAACAATGTTTCAGGTTTTGTGTTGATGACCTCAGAGGCAGCAGTGCCCACAGCAGGCAGGTGAGGTGGGCAGAGTCTTTTCAAAGCCCAAAGTCCCCACCAACCAGACACGGGCCCTGCTGTTTGTTCCACTGCCAGGCTCACCCACCCCCTTGGGAACCTGCTAGGTGTGAACTAGGCAGAAATAGATGGGTTCTTGGCAAAGGGAACAGCATGTGCAAAGGCCCTGGGGTAGGGGCACCAAGGTCAATTCCAGGCTCTCCCAAGAGGCCTGCACGACTGGGGCAGAGAGATGTGGCGCGGTGGCGGCAGTTGAGGCTGCAGAGAGGAGGGGTCAGGCCAGGCTGGTGGTGCGTCTTCCTCCTAGCAGCAGTGGGAAGTCCCCTCCCACGGCTCACAAGGACACGAGGATGGGTAGAGCCAGGAAGGAGGAGGCAGGCGCTTCCCCGAGGCTCCGTCTTCCCTTTTCTCCATCTGCACAGAGCATATGGCTGCACCTTCGTCCAACTTGGGAGTCTGGGCCCATCACTCAGGGCTGTCAACTCACTTGTTTCAAAATTTTCTTCCTGAACATTTTGTTCTTCCCTGAAACTCGGTTCTGAGGCAGTACGGAGCCGGGGATCAGAAGCCCTGACGCTGGCCCCTCTTACCTCCTGGACCTGTCCCCGCCCAGCAGAGAGGAGCCGGCCTGGACTCAGGTCAGCAGAGGAGAGGACTGCGGTGGCACGGAGAAGCCCAGTGTGGCCGAGGGCCAGACCCAGCCTGCCGTGGCCCGGCCCAGGCCTGGGGGCTGCAGATGGAGTTGGGGCCAGACCCTCAGATGGACACGGGGAGGTGGACCGGGGAGAAGAGGCGAGGCCAGCTCCCAGAACAAGGCCCCGGCCCAGGCCTCTGACCTCATGGGTGGATCAGTCACAGACAGAGCCATCACTTAGTGGCTGTTAGGAGGGGGGGGACCTTGTGGGGAGTAGGTCCTTGGGCGTCCCCTGTCCTGCTGGGGACTTCCTTCTGTCCCTCCCCCCTCCTTCCCGGCTGCCAGCCAACGAGCATAATGTCCCGCTCTCCCCAGGCCCGGACCCGGAGACCCCCGGCCAAAGTGACCCTCCACTTCTTCAAGTCATTTCCTCAAGTATTTGGTCTCAGTGACGCAAAGCTGAAGGACACAGGTGTCACCCCGAATCTGCCCACGTAGAAACTGGGTGCAGAGAGGCCAGGCCACTGGTCCAGGGGCCTGTGGTGGATTCTGCAAAGAAAAAAGGACCCGGACGTCACTCTGAGGGACTGAGGAACGTTTTTTCAGTACAGCTGAGCTGTGGGACATTCCCACTGGCAATCGGCTGCCATGACCCGTCTGTCCCTGGTGGATGATCCTGGGGCCCTGGTTGGAAAACAAGGGCTCATAAGTGGCTTTCTCCCCGTAGACATCTCCTGGTGCGTTGCACCTGAAGCGAGGCTGTCCCCTCAGTTCCGTGTTCGGACGGTTCACTCCTGGTGCAGAGATACTCAGGACGCACTTGTCTTCTACACCCACATTTCATCCTGCACATTTACTGGGCTCAATTATTGATTCTGATCGCTTTTATCCCCCTGTGGATTCCTTAGGATTCTCTATATTCAAGATGATTTCACCTGAGAAAGGAGAGTGATTTTACTTTTTTCTTTATAATATGGAAACATCTTATTTATTTTTCTCACTTCATTTTCCTGGTTGAAACCCCCAGCGCCATGTTGAACATCAGTGCCCAACCTTCATCTTGCTCTTGGTGCTGAAGAAACGTTCAATCTCTGTCGCTGGGTGTGGTGTTAGCTGTGGCTTTTCCTTTCCTATCTTTTATGAGGTTCAGGAAATTCTCTGCTATTCTGATTTTAGAAATGAATAGACCAAGAACAGAGAGGTTGAGCCACTTTCCCAAAGTCACCCAGCCAACACTCCTGACAAGAAATCTGGTTTTCTGTAGCCACAACTATATCATCCAGAGCCACAGCACTATGTGTCCTGGTTTGGTGCTCGGATATGGGTCAGCTCCTGGGAGCCTCGCTGTGAGGCAACTTCTTGTTTCTTAATTGGGTTAGATAAGGTCATCAAGGCAGAGCCCCCTGATTGCATCCTGGTGACATTGTAAGATGGAGAGAGAACAGAGGAGACACCTGCATGTTCTCCCTGTCTCTTGCCATGTGATGCCCTATGCATCATGTGGGATCTGCTACCTAGAAGGCCTTCACCAGATGGGGGCCTTTGAATCTCCAAAACTGTGAGCTACATAAACGTTTTTTTTAAGAATGAAAGTTAACCTCGGGCGTTTTGTTACAGCAACGCAGTCTCCATCATCCACGCCCCTTATTCCTGGTTTACGATATGAGGAGAGCAAGGCCACAGCGCCTCCTACAGGCAGAAGCCTTTGACTGTGAGCGTGAGGCTCAGCTCCCACCTGCTGATGGGATGGAGTGCGGGCTGCCAATCAATATTCCTGCCTCCCTGCTCAGAGGTGTGCCCATGAGGAGCAGTGGCCTTGACAGGATCTGACTGAGTAGCCCAGGTGGGACCATGTGCAGCGGCCTGTGGGGAGTCCATAAATCTGGGCTGATGGGTCACCTGGGCAGAGCCTCAGCCACCAGCACCCTGGCTCAGGACAGGAGCGGCATCGTCACAGCCCTGGCGGGGGTCACCTGGCGCGAGCTCGGCCATTTTTCTCTTTTATCACCATGGCGTTCAGGAGGGTGTCCTCTGAGACCCTCTTATCTAAACGCTGAGTTTATCTGACGCTCTGCGGGGCCTGAGGGAGGCCAGAGTGTGTCCTGCAGGGAGGGGACGGGGCCCTGAGCCTGCCACTGGTCATGACCTCACCTGTCACCCCCGGGCACCTTCCCCCGCCCCTCCCTGCGCTGCGGCTAGACGCGCCCCAACCTGCGGCAGCCGGGACCAGGCGGAGGCACAGGACACCCGGGTGCTGTCTGGGACGGGTGTCCCCAAAGGAGACCCCAAACTCCCCTGGGGTGACTATCTCACAGCTGCCTGGCGAGGCTCCTGGCTGGATGGGGACATGCAGGGCTCCGTGTCCTTGTTGACATCAGGAGAAACTGACAGACAGGGCTCCCTGTCCCCAGGCCAGGCCGCCATGAGGGTCCTGCGTCAGGAAGAGGCAGAAAGCCTGGCCCACAGGGCTGTGAATGTCCTGTCCTGAATGACCCCCTGACTCACCCTGTCACACCCTGGCCGGTGGCTCCTGGAAACAGAGGGGTGGTCCTCGTCCCCAGCCCTGGCCTTACACAGGGCCCAGCTCTCAGCAGGAGCCCGGCAGGAGCCTGAGAATTGCCAGGTGACACTGTGGGTGCTGAGCTGGCACCTGAGCTCCAGAAGGGCATCCTGAGCCCTGGGGACACCGCACCCACCATCTGCAGCCCGGAAAAGAGAAACAGAAAACATTCTCATTCTAAGGAGTAAATGGCAGGGGCTGGGGGGAGGGGGGCGGATGCTGAGGTCCTGAGATAAACACCCGGCGCAGAAGGCAGGGGAGGCTGGAGGGAGGAGGAGGCTGGAGGGAGGAGGAGGCTGGAGGGAGGGGACCAGCCTCAGGTCTAGGCAGCCCTGGACAATCTCTGGGGAGGTGGCCCCAGGAGAACACAGGATGGGCCAACATAGCCCTCAGACTCTCCTCTGAGCTCCGCTCATGAGCTCCCAGGGCTGTGTGTCCCCCAGAGCAGGTCAGACCCTGCAGCAGCAGCACCTGCCCTGCAGCCTGGGGGACGCTGGCCCTCGGTGGTGGCTTCCCGCCTCCTCCCCTGGGGTCTTCTCTGAGGACAGGCCTCTGAGCTCCCTGCACCAGGCCTCAGGTGACCTGGTCACCCTCGCTCCCTCCAGGGCTCTGCCAAACCCCACCTGGCCCCGGGCCTTTCCTGAGCCCCTCTGAGGGAGCAGTCCCAGGTCCTTCTCCGCCGTCTCATTTTCCTGCCTGGCCCTTGTCACCTGACCCAGTGTCTATTTGTTTGCTTGCATTTCATGTCTTGCCCCCCGCACACCCCGCATTCACCCCGGAATGTCCCTGCCCTGGTCCATCTGGGGCCCCGCTGTGTTCCTGGTATGGGAGCAGGGGACAGGTTCGGGGCTGTTTACTCACAATGTGATCGTGTGGAAGGCAGCTCTGACCACGTCATGCCTGCCCTGTGTAAAACCCGGGCTCTGGATGGCTCTTGGGTGAAGGCAGCCCGCCTGGCCCTGGCCTGGGAGCCCAGCTCCTTCCCTGCCCGACGTGCGCCCCTGTTTTCTGGACTCCAGTTTCTCTGGCTGTTTTCCAGCCCCCTCCTTGCTTGCTTCTGCTTCCCCAGGACCTTTGCACGTGTCCCCCTCAGCCTGCCCTAGACACTCCCCTCACTCCCACCTGGCTAGTACCCACTCATGCGCAGATCTTGGCTCCACATCTCAGGGAAGCTCCCCAGGGTCTCGGGTGCGTCTCACTGCCTGCATCTGGAGGAGATGTGACGGCTCCATGCTCCTGAGGCTCAGCTGTAACCAACAGCCTCATCCGGCTGAGCTCATTGCCCGGCACAACCCAAGGATACAGAATGGAGAGAGGAGAGAATGGACGGTTAACAGGCGTGTCCCCCCAACTCCACAGTGCCCAAGCAGCCATGCCTGGGCCAGGACTCAGGGAGCGGGGGACGGCAGGGTGGGGATGAGGGGTGGCCGGCAGAGGACAGGTGTGGGGATAGCTGGTCACTGCCCAGCTGGACATGGCTGAACCCACACTCAGGACAGAGCACCAGAGTCATCCACCTCCGTCCAGGGGAGAGGGGCTGGAGAGAAGCCGAAAGAGCCCGGGGTGGGGACTTCCGGATGCTGCCTGCTGTTCCCTGTCACCCCCTATGGGGCGCACCCCTCCTCCTCCGCTCCCTGTTTCTTCCCTAACACGCAGGGCCAAGAGCACGCAGCAAGCCCTTGCAGATGGGCGGGGCCTTGCTCTGCCTGGATGGGTCTGTCCAGCCTCCGTCCCTCTCCTCTCCATCCGCCACCTCCACCCTGGTGACGTCTGCTGCCGTTTCCTGGAAGCTGCTGGGAGCCATCGCTGGTCTAAGCTCCCCAGCAGAATGTCCCCCTTTGTTGCACACAGAGGGGCCGAGATAAAGGCCCTGAGTGACCCTCTGAAGGGCACCCCCCACCCTGCCCCCAGCTGCTCACAGCACACCAGGGGGAAACTGAGGCTCAGAAAGGTGAGGAGACTGGCCCAGGGTCACACCAGGCCTCTTGGAGAGGTGTAGAGGCCGCGCTGG
>NW_026000082.1:32518993-32536293 GCF_001458135.2 Marmota marmota marmota | reverse complement strand
GGTCAAGGTCAAGGTCATCTCAGGCTTCGCCCCTCCCCACAGTGTGTGTGTGTGTGTGTGTGTGTGTGTGTGTGTGTGTGTGTGTGTCCCCGTCCCCCCACAGGGAAATGTGCCTCTGGTGTGACAGGAACCTAGCAGGCTGTTAGGACGCGGCATCAGTGTATCAGTGCTCCCAGTTGTCCATGGGGGTGGGAACCTGAGACCCCACCACCCACAGCACGGTCTCCCCCCTCTCCAGGCTGCCCTCCGAGAGCTCCATTTGTCCCCATCTTCATGACAGGAGGCTGATGGAAGTCATTTGCTTCAGCCTCACTTTGAAAGTCGATGTGCTGGGATCGCCCATCCGCCTCTGTGGGCAGCTGCTGAATTTCAGCTGGGTCCTGGCCCTGGGTCCGCCGCCCAGTTCAGGGGGGCGTGCAGAGAAGCTCTGGGAAGCGTCCCTGGTCTCCTGCTTCCAGGTCCTTGTGAGATACAGATCTGCTGCTGCCCAGAGAGCTGTCAGTCATCCCGCAGAGGAGAGGTGCTGCGGGAGAGGGAGCCAGGATCTCACGGTGATGCCCACCTTCTGATGCCTTGGGGGGGGCCTCTGGCCTGGGTCCTGGGAAATCGACGCCTTTGGCTGCTTCACCAGAGACTGGAGCCATGGCGGAGCCGTCGGTGGGTGTGGAAGACATTCCTGGTCCTGGCTCAGCTCCTGGTGGGAGGCCCGGGCCTCTCGCAGAGCTTGCCCCTGTTTGTTGGCCGGAGGCCGACCCAGTGCCCTGGTCTTGGGGGCACTCTGCTCTGTGCACGGCAGAGGCTGTGGCTAAGAAGGCAGCAGGAGGGGCCCAGCCGTGGAAGATGCAGATCTTAGCAGCAGTGGCCTCTAGTGGGCACAGAGGCCCTACAGATGGTCGCTGACCCACAGAGGGGACAAGGCAGCTTGTTCTAAGGCCATGCGGTCAGCTTAAATAGAATCACAACTCCACCACATACTGTGGGACCGCAGGTGAGTCACTGGACATCTCGGAGACTCGGTATCTTCAGCTGTGGGATGGGGCCATGCTAGTACCTACCCTACAGGGTGGCCCGGAGGGTTAACGAGGAAAAGCCTGTTGAGTACTTAGCACAGTGCTGGAAACTCATCAATCAGCTCAAACAGCACTTAGGAGTCCTGGTGCTACTTCTCACATTCACCAAGGGCTCTGCCCTAAGATGCCACCTGCCAGAAGATAGGCCATCAACTTAGCGGCTTTTGAGGGGTGAAGAAATCAAAGAGGGAGATGGAATGAAAGGCCCAGATCGATTGCAAGACGCATCTTATGGTACAATATCTAAAATGCACGCCCCAGAATTTAAAAATACAATATTAATAGTAAAATGCTGCTGTAGATTTCAGATTCCTGAATCCCGTCCCCCAGCCCCCAGCCCCTGGCCACCCTAACCAGCCTCTGCAGAGCTCCTCGTCCCCTGCCCTGCTAGATCTGTGGCCCACAGGGTCTCCAGATGGCAAGCCCTGGCTGGTCTACTCCCGGCTTCCAGGAACTCAGGGCAGCCTTGGAGGCCAGGGCAAAGGAAAGGTGAGAGGCAGGCGGTATCCAGCCGCAGCGGAGGTGGGAGATGTCCCAGGAACAGCCAGAGGGGCTTTGGGTGGAGAGGCCGAGAGGAGGAGAGGCGGGCGGGCAGCAGCTGGGTCCCACTGGGGCAGGAGGTCTGGGACGTGCACCGGGGGCCTCCCAGGAGCCTGCGTTGCCAGTCCCCCTGTTAGCTGCCCTCTCACCCTTTGCACTTTGGCCAACCTCTTCCTGGCCGTGTGACCCTGTGCTCCCCTGGGCGCGTCCCCACCCCGTTTCTGTCCACACTATTTATTCCTTGGTCCTCTCTGCGGCTTCCTCCCACCGCCGCCCTCCCACCGCCTCCCCGCTTGGTTCTGTAGCCCCTTCTCTTTGACCTACTAAACCACCCTGGGACTGAGGGACATGGGCCTGGAGCCTCAGGAACTTGTAGCAAAGATTTTAGGCAATGGGCCCAGGGCAGCAGCAGCAAGCAAGACCAGGATGTTACTGAAAGATAAATGGTGTTTTTTTTTTTTTGCTGCTGCTATTAAAAAATAATGCAAGGCCTAGAGAAGACCTTAGGCAAGCTCCCAGGGACAGGGCATGGACTCACAGAACTGGGCATGTTCCCCTCCAGGCCCCGGCACAGCTCAAACGCGTTGTCCTTTCATTACGCATCGGAGGCTCTGCGAGGCAGACTCCCTGAGCAGGGTGGCCCACCCCCGGCCGGCTTAGCGCCAGAGCAGCCGCCAGATTTCTCTTCTTCTCAGCACAGAAAGAACTTCAAAATGCTCTTTCTTCTGGAGATTCATCTTTCCACTTTTTCCCTCCCAGCACTTGTCCCCTCCTCCTCCTGGCCCCCCACAGTCCTGCGGTGCTGAGTTCTTAGCTCATCCTGGACACCAGCCTGTGGCTTGGTATCATTCATCCTGCAAGTGGCCTTCGCCTGGGGCGCCATCTTGCTCGAGGAACGTGCTTGCTGTTTGCAGAAGCCCCTTCTGTCCAGGAAGCAAACCATCCCGACTCCGGGCCTTCACACCTGGGCTCATCCCACAGGCACTCAGTGATGTGGCCCCAGGAAGGGCAGGGCTCTCGTGATCCAGCCTCCAGCAAGACACGCAGGACTTGCAGCCACTGGTGATGGCTTCAGGAGGTGCCGGGTGTCCCCAAGTCCATCTGAGACAGGGGGCCGCACCTTCAGGGAGAGAGAGAGTGAACTTGGAAGTGGACACTCCTGGGTTCCAGTTCTGGTTTAATCGTTCGCTGGCCAAGTCACCTTGGGCAGGTGACTCCCAACCCTCAGGCCACACATTTTCCCATAGAAAGGACCTTAGAAAGTTGCTGTGGGGCTGGTTCCAATGGTTGTGACCTGTCACAACAAATCACGGCCCACAGCACTAACCTCTTTCCTGGGGTTCCTCCTCTTCTCTTTGAATCATCTGGGAGTTTTCTGCCTGTAGTTCTCACGGCTCAAGGATTCCCTGGGAACGGGAACCACATCTCACCCGAGCTCAACTTTCAGCCTGGTGCCTCCCATGCAGCGGGTGTCACTCAATGGAGCTCGACTCAGTGTGAAGTGGCACCCCCTTTCTCCACAGAAAAGCCCCCATCACCATGGCTGATTTTAGGACTGTCAGCAAAAGAGTTCAATGTAGATAAACTTCCTATTTTCGTGTCGCCCTGTTTTACTTGGCCATTGGCTGAGAAGATACCAGCACCCCAGGTGCTGGACCCCCGTTGCTAGTTTTTCACAAACATGTATCCAGTAGAGTAGTTTGTAGGAATGTGCAAACAAGGCCTCTGGCCTTGAGCTGGGCTTCGCAGAGATGTCTACATTTTTAAGATAAGTTACCAACTGGGCTCCATGGTAACAGCTGGCAGGGGGAGGAAAGAAAGGGGAGAAGAGGCTCTCCCCTCCTCTGGTGTTGTCCTTGAAGGGTTAACTTGCCCAGAACAGTGAAAGAAAAAGCTGCTTTTATGTAAACTTCTGCAGACTGTGAACTTCTGAGCCCCTCCTCTTACACACTGGGTATAAAACTCTGAAACTCCCTGAACTCGGGGTTCAGGGGATTAATTGATTACAGCAAAGGTGTGCCCCCGAACCTGGCTGCAGCCAAATAAAACTGTTTCCTGCTATCTTCGGTGCCTTGCCTCGTTTGTCCCTACAACAAGTGGGACACAGCAGAGCCCTGTGAACACTTCTTTACCCCATCGTCTGTCCCCTTCTCCGGTGGCTCTATGTGCATGTGGATTTCCCCAGCCTGTTCCAAGTCTATCATTCTTACATGCAAATTTTATTTAGACTCAAGATGTGTTTTATTACTTAGCTTAGATGTGGCTTGAAAGCTTCAACTCACAGTTCTATGAAAAAATTGCACATACACATATTCTTTTTTCCTGGCATGCTTTGATATGATGGGCCATGGCGGTGCAGTATCTCCGGGCTCTGCTGCCTCCTGGGATAGCACTTCATCACAGTGAAGCTCAGGTAGATGCTCATTGAAACAGTGAGGATGGATTAATAGCACGTTATCTTCTTAAAGTCTTTAAGACCTACGGAATATTTTTATTCTACCAGGACTCCAAGGATCACCCAGGAAAACCAAGAAGTCCACGGATCGCCTGAGCACTGTCCTACGAACCACGGCCCGGGCCCCTCGTGACTTTGGCCTCGCAAGTTGAGGTCATTCTTCTCCCCACCTGGAGAAGGCTTCTCTCCCGTCCCCGGCACCCAGGATTGCAGGCTGAGAAGCACACTGTGATATGACGATGATCTTGGACGTGAGGGCGGACGACTGAAATTTTATTGCCTCTTCTTACAGAGAGATCAGGTACAAAATGATTCTTTCTTTTTGAAATCTTCTCTCCTATTCGTTCAGCAGCTAAACCAAGGCATGGCATTCCAGGACATCAGGACAGGCAGTGACCGGCCCGAGCCCTTCTTTCCCACCTGTGGAGGCGTCTGTGTTACCCACCATGTAACCCACAGCCTCTCCAAGGGCTTCTGTGGCCCTGACATCCTCTGGCCACGGGCTGAGGTACCTAAGGAGAAAGTGTCCGTAAGTGGACCTGAGTCAGTGTCGTCCAAGCGGAACAGGTCATGGCAGGCGAGGGCCCTGCGAGTGGTCATCCTGTTGCTGTGGCAGCTGTCACCGCAGCCCCGCTAGACACGGCCTTGAGCACCTGGGCTGCAGATCCGGGGACTGGGGACAGGGGGACCTTGCATATTTGTTTCCGTGGTTTTGTCCTCTTGTGTTTTGATTTGAGTGACTTCCTGTAGCCCTGGTGACAGTCATTCACGGCTTCCTGTCTTCATCGGTCCCATCACACTCCTCTCTGTAATGTTTTCATCAATTCCTCGTGTTTCTTTCTTAAGAAAGCGCAGCTCATTTCTCATCTCTGTCTGTTTATGATTCGTAGGGAGAACTTCCTTCCGCCCTTGGGTGTGCTGAGGTCCTTGATTGGCTTGGAGCACGGGCATTGGGCCAGCTCCTCCCAGCGTCCCCTCTGGATCCGGTGGAATTTCTCTGCCACCGGCAGGTTGTTCTTCTGCATCCGACAGGTGGGAGTGATGGCTGAGGGCTGTGGCTTGCCATTTCCCCCGCCCCCAGCCTCGGAGGCAGCACCATCTCCCGTCTCCGGGGCACCCGCTGGCCTGCTCCGGAGTGCTCTCTGGAGCCTGTTAGGAAAAGCAGTGCACCCTCAGATGCCAGCGCCTCCCCAAATCCCTTGGTCCGAAAGGCTTTGTGGGCCCCCCAGCTGGTCCTCCCTCCTCCCGGGGCGATGCTCTGGTCTCCTCAGTGTGAAGGGTCCTGGCAGCAAGAAAGAGAATCATCGTGGAGTCTGCCCTGGGCTGCAGAGCCACAGACCCTGGCTCCCTGGGTAAGGCTCCACCGCCCGCCCCCAGGTCACCCCTCCCCAGTGTGGCTGGGACCCGTCCACTCCTCCCAGACATGACTCTCCTGGACAGCCCAAGGCCACCACTGCCTCCCCTGCCCCTGTAGTCCACTGTCGGCCCAGCAGCCAGCACGGCAGCCCCTCCCCCCACCCAGGTGGCGGTCAGAGCCCCGGGAGGACCCTGAAAATGGGGTCAGCAAGCACCAGCCAACCAAGGAGGACCTGGAGTTCATGGTTGTGCAGGAAACTTGAGAAGGCCCTGAGAGCTCACTGCCACTGCGTGGGACCAACTTGGCAGAGGTGTCCCCAGATTGGACGATCATCCCGGAAGATTTACGGGACACGATAAAAAATGAATGTGGATTATGAGAAATGAAACATTCCTCAACCATCGATAACACCAACAAAATCGGTTTCCGTCAAACTTTCCCACAGGCCACCCAGGCTCTCTCTCCCTCCTCTCCATAGGAAATGATACGGCAAAGTCTCTTCTTCCAAGGGGACAGAGTCCGCGGAGGTCAGGGGAGGCGGTCCCGCGCCACAGGCAGGCAGGCAGGCAGCGAATTAAAAAGCCAGTGATTCTGTGATGACGTCGGTAATTCTCAGCTTTTTTAGATCTCTAATTTATTGTGATTTCTTTTCTTGTTCTAAATAAGCGCAAATTATAGAGCTCACTTGATTCTAAAATTCTGGGCTCTTTTTTCCTAAAGAGAATGGCCCAAATTATATGTTTCAGGTCTTGCCAAAAATATGAATCTGCTGTCCCCGAGGGCTTCCTAAAGCCTTTAGAATCAAGCCGAATCTCCTCCCTGGGGACCTGCCCTTACCCCCTCGGCCCCAGCCCCGGCCCCACCTCCCAGCCCTCTGGGTCACCGGCCTGCGGGCTCTGGACAGGGGATGGCTTCTTCCTGGCCTCTGATGGCTGAGCTCAATCCTACCTGGGGCCTTCTACCTCCTGCCTGGAAACGCTTATCGATTTCCCCTCCGGTCACACAGGGCTCAGTTGGAGGCCACCTCCTTTGAGAGTCCCTGGGGAATGATCCTTTTTGAAGTGAGGACCCTCCTGGCCCCCTCTCAGCCTCTGCTTCACCCCTCTGCTGAGTTCTTTTCTCTTTGAGGGCGTCCTCTTCAGTGACTGTCCTCTCCCTCTGCCCTAGGAGCTGGGGCGGGGAGCCCCAGGAGGGCAGGGTCCTGTCTGTCCTCTGCTGTGGCCTCCAGCACACAGAGCAGCGCTGGGCTGGCAGTCAACACCCCGTGGCTAAGGGCTGAATTACCAGACCGTTGTTTGTAGTCAGAATCGGAAACGTGCCCCCGGAGTGCTCAAATGTGCAAACTCTTTGACTTGTGACTTTCACTTCTACTAATTGATCCCCAGACAGTTATCGGACAGACCCACTAAAAGAGAGCCTGGCCTCCCGTGGAACATCATGGGGATCAACCAGATCTGGGTTTTCATCTTAGCTCTGCCGGCTCAATAGCTGCACGACTGGGAGCAATTCCCAATGTCTCTGGGCCCCGGTTTTCTCATCTTTAAACGGGGATAGTAATTGTCTGATCCAGAGAGGGACGCCGAGACTCACGTGTGGTCATGGGTGGAAAACGCTGAGTGCAGAGCCAGGCAGGGTGAAGGGTCCAATGAGCGTCAGGTCCCACTGTCTTCCGCGACGCTCACTGGAAGGTTGTTTATGGTGGAATAAAAATCCTAAAGGGCCTAAATATCCAACCACAGGGAATTGTCTAGATCACTGTCAACCAACTGAAGGGAGAAGCAGCATAAACCACAAATGTGATTTTAAATGTCCTCGTGGGCACATTGAAAAAAACAAAAGAAACAGCTCAAGTTGACGTTGATGACGTATGGCCTTTAACCACAGAGCAAAGGTGTGATTTGAACCCGTGATGCCCGTACAGGTGACTTCTTGGGTAGCTCATCGCAGTCTTTTCTGGGGGCCACGTCTTCACAGCCTGGTTGTCACTTTACACTTACGTGCATTGCAGTTTGGACCAGCCACATTCCAGATGCTCAGCAGCCACACGTGGCCAACGGTGACACCACACTGGGAGCACGGGTCCAGCTCGTTTGTGGGACAACCTTCAAAGATCGTCCAGCCGTGAGAAACCCTGGTTTTAAAAGAATATGTCATCATTCAAGAAAATGTTCGAAAGTGAGATTTAGTGGAAGACGTGGTGCACAAAACCCAAAACGGTAAAGTGTGATCCCACTTGCACTCTCCACTTGCTGGGTCTGTTTGTGGCAATAGGTGTGTGGGTGGCTGGGAAATGCAGCCCAACCCTCGCAGGGGCTGTGTGGGGGGCTGGAACGTGGGGATCGTCATCGTCCCCTTTATGCTCTTGCACTGTAAGCCTGGACACTTCTAGGGTTGGTGGAGGAAGGGGACTATTTTTAAAGCACGTGGAGGAGGTTCCGCCATCTTGCCCCATAACTGGACCATGGCGACCACTCCTGGATGTGAGGTGCTGTCAGAGAGCTGGTCTGGACTCCTCCCTGGTCTGGGCATCTGTGCACCTGGCTGGATGATTTCACTTCCTCTCATGAAGGCAGAGGGACCGTCATGATTCCTGACTTTGGCTTCAAAGCCTGTGACTCCATTTGGTCAGTGGCAGTGGGCAGAAGTGGCAATTTTCAGTTCCTTTTCTAGGTCTTCAGGGGGCACTGCGTGTTCCTATTCTTATGTCTCTGTCAATGCCCCGTCCATCCCACTGACCCTAGGAGGACAGAGACAGGAGGGACAGACCTGCAACCCTCCTCCCCTCACCAACCCTAGGTGCCTGAGAGACACTCACTGAGTACAGAGTGACACACAGACGTCTGTGGCTGTCTGTTACGAAGCTGTAGCTGATGAATACCGTGGTGTTGAACTATCTCACACGCACTCAAGTCTAAATAAATTCGATCGACAAAAAGTTGATCGCAATATAAATCAGAAATCTGAAACAAAAGAAAGCATTCTGAAAATTTTTAAAAATGCAATTCCTAAGGATCTAGGAGGCAAAAGAAGCCTGGATCTTACCCCAGAGATTTGGGCACCACCCTTACTACAATCTGGTCACGGAAGGACGTCATTTTCTTGCTCTTAGGTGTTATCCAGTCCTGGGGATGGCAAAATGAAAACCCCCAAACCACTTGATTTAAGAACACATCATTGTCCCCTTTAGAAAATCAAACATGTCCATCAGAGAAAAGAAGAGACAATAAAAAAGGGAAAGAAAAAGAAAAATCACTCGTCATCTCAGGGCCAAGATACGACTCGCCGTCGTCAGGAGGGGTGTGTACCATGTGTTTATATTCTCTCCACAGAGAAGGCTGCCCGGCCGCCATCCCAGCCCATAATCTCCTGTGCACACCTACTCTGCCATAGCCACCTCGCCGGCCACTTAATATCCTCCATGGAATCACGTGAATCGGGAAGTCATTGCCTAGTTTCCCACTGAATGAATACACCGTAAATCATGTCACCTAACTCTGGGGGTAGCGTGCAGGTTACTTGCTGTTTTAGCTATTCTAAGCACCTTCCACATACTGATCTCCGGAGGTGTCTGGCTGCTCCTGAGGGCTCCATTTCTGGCCCTGAGTTGGGTTGGGGTCATGTGTGTTTATGAAGCGTCCTGTCCCTGTCTCAGTTGCCATCGTCCTCACCTGTCTGATGGGAGGGGTGGGACCCTGGTGACCTGCGTGCTTGCCTCCCCTCTCTCTGGGTTCCTGTAGTGGGCAGGCTCCCCTGGGAAGGAGGGATCCCTGGATGCTGCCCAGCAGAGGGCCCCGGGGGAGGGGTGGAGGTGAGCAAGGAGGCCACAGATCCGGAGGTTCTCCGGGGCTCAGGTCAAACACCTCCCAGGACCCCCGTGGCTCTGACGGTCGGTGGACAGCGGTCCCTGGCTCTGCCGGCTCCTGGCCTTTCAGAGCTGCAGTGGTTGTTGGGGCTCTGTGTCTCCGAAGACCGTGACAGCTAAGCGCTTTGTCGGGTCCCCTGTGTCGGGGCTGTTTGACCCCCTAGAGTGACATTGGATCGCAGGCTGCTCCCCAGGGCACTTCCTGCCTTGCTCCTGGCCCCTGCTCTGTGGGGCTGCTCATCTCTGGCTATGACACGACTGTCCAAGGGCATTAGGGACCTCCCGGGGCTGAGGCCTTGGCACCTGGGTCTTCCCAGGCTGAAGTACCCTTTGATGGGGGATATTTTCAACACCCTCTGAGACCTGGCTCAGGGGTCACCTCCCTCTGGAAGCCCTCCCTGATCCCACCAGGAAGAAATCACTCTCCTGCCCTCAGGCCCTGGACAGGAAACCGTCTCCTGTCACTTGTCTATTGCTTGTCTTAGCGTGGACGGCCGTGGGGAGAGCGTCAGCCAGTGGATTTGACAACAGAATCACTTTCTCACCTTCCCGGAGACTGGGAGTCCCCCGTCAAAGTGCCAGAGGGCAGTGTCGGTTGAGGGCTGCCTCCTGGGGCTGCAGCCGGCTACCCGTTTGCTGTGCCCTTGCATGGGCGGGGGCGGAGGGTGCTCCTCTTCTTCCAAGGCCACCACCCCTACAGAAGTAGGACCCCACCATGTGACCTTGTTGAACCTTGATCACCTCCTAAAAGTGCTGCTTCCAAATACAATCACATTGGGAGTTAGGACTTCAACATATGAATTTAGGGAGCATGACTCAGTCCCACAGATATCGAGAGCCCCCTACAATTGGGGGCTGTTTGGTTGTCTTGTGACAAGTAGAAGGGCTCAGCAACGGGAGTATTGGGCAACAGACTCGTTAGAGAGCTGAGCTGGAGACGCCAAGAGAAAGGAGATATCTGAACACGAAAATTCATTTAAAAGGGGATATTTTTGTTTTTGTTTCCAGGAACATAAAACAAAACACAAATTCCTAACACAATAAAGGAGTCTGCTGGCTCACAAAAAGCTCTAATGGTAGGCTTCAGGAGTGGCTTGATCAGGGGGTCAGGTTCGCTTCTTTACAATTTTCTCGGCTATTTACCCTCATGAATAGCTCTTGGCCTCAGGCTGGTTTCACTCACATGACAAGGTGTCCATTCTAGGTTTCAGTCTATGTTCTCACACCAACCATTCAGAAAGACAGAGACATCCGCATCCGAGGGTTCTCAGCCAAAATTCTAAGGTTGGCACTGATTGAACTGCAAACCAATCAATTACTGTGGCAAGGTGACTGATTTGCTGAGTGGCTTAGATAAATGTGTCCCTTCTGGATTCTCAGGATGGCCTCATTCCTATAAGGTGGGACATGATGGGGTATTAAGGACATGAATTTCAGCCAGCTGGTCAGCCTGCCTGCTTGCCTTTCCTCCTCCCACGAATAACATGCACGTGATCTGTAAGTGCTGATGCTGAAGGGCTCCATGAGCCGGGTGCAGTGGCACACGCCTGTAATCCCAGCAGCTCTGGAGGCTGAGGGGGGAGAATCCAGAGTTCAAAGCCAGCCTCTGCCAAAGTGAGGCACTAAGCAACTCAGTGAGACCCTGTCTCTAAACAAAATACCAAATAGGGCTGGGGGTGTGGCTCAGTGGTCAGGTGCCCCTGAGTTCAATCCTCGGGACCCATCACCCCCCCCCAAAAAAAAGGAATCTAGGAGATGGGGGCAGACATGGTGTCAGGCCACGACTCGTCTACCTGAAGGGGTTGTGATAGCAGGAAGCCTCGAGGATTTCAGCAGGTGTGTGTCCAAGCGGCTTCAGAACTTAGTGGTTTAAGCCACCACGGTCCTGAGCTCTGTGTCTGTGGTCAGCGTTCTGGGCTTGGTAGCCAGGGTCTTTCCAGGGCCATCATCACCCGGAGGCTCCACCCGGCTGCCTGACGTCACAGCAGCAGGTGACCCCAAGAAGAGCAGCACAAGAGCAAGAGAGAACCCCAAACAGAGGCCACAGTCTCCCCGCTCCCTCCCCCAGCTTCTGGCATGTTCTACCTGACAAAAGGAGGCCAAGAAGGGCCACCACGCTCCAGGGCAGGAAGGACACAGAAGCCTGGACCCCAGGAGGCGAGGCCTGGTGGAATGTCCTCAGTCTGCCTTGGTGACGTCCCAGAGTGAGGCGTAAGAGCCTGAGTCTCCCCGGGGCAGCGAGCAGAGGCCGGCTGAGGAGCTGCTGCAGAATGTCGTGTGGGGCTGGGTGAGCTCGGATATTCACTCCACAAACACTTGTGAACACCGGCTGCAGGTGATCACGCTTACCCCGAAGGTCACAGAAGAGCAGGGCAAGAGTCAAGTCCGTGGAGGACATGCCCCCACCCTTCCTGGGGGTCTGGGGCATAGAGGGGGAGCTTCCTGGAGGCCAGCATCCCAGGGGAGCAGCGCGGGCCTCCTGGGCCCCCAGCCCCCCTCCCCAGCCCCTCTGTCCCTCCGTCTCCCTCTGGCCCAGTCTCCACCCTGGCCATCGCCCTGCCTGGCCTGTCATTCCGTCTGGAATTCACATACCACAGCTCAGAGGTCCCCACCGTCCAAGGCTGTCCGTTCCCGGCCCCAAGGTGGACGCTGTCCGTTCCCTGCCCCAGGGCGGTCTGTATCGGGTATTTCCTTCCCAGGACCCATCCCGACCTGGAGTGGCCTCTTGATGTCTTCGTCACCTGTTTGCTCTGCCTCCCGCTCCAGCCGCTGGCTCTGGGGACAGGGACCTCGTGTGTTCACTGTGGCACCCTAGGGCCTGCGCCTGAGCCTTGAAGGAGGGACGAGCATGAGGCTGGCCTCCCGGCACCAGGTCCTCCCCTTGATGACTCTGCCAGGGGAGGAACCTGGCCCTGCTGGGGCCTGAGGTCCTGTCCCCTGCCAACATGCTGGGCCCGTCCCCGGGGCCATGGTGTGGGAGGGACCCCTGTGAGCCCTGACTCCGAGGAGAAGCCTCCTGGGGGGGGATCAGTGTCCTCACAGAGAGCCCCCTTGTCCCTTCTGCCCTACGAAGTCACAGTGACAAGGTGCCATCTGTGACCCCGCGGCCCCCACCACACCCGGCTCTCGGTCCCTCTGTCCTGGACTCCCAGCCTCCAGAACTGCGAGGAGCCAACGTCACCTCAAGGGAAGCGAATGTCCCCGCTTGTGGTGGGTCTTCACAGCAGCCCAGGCGGGCTGAGTCAGGTGGCAACCAGGGGCCCTGGCAGTGTGCAGCCAGCAGGTGACCTCCCGTGGGCTCTCCCGTCCCCAGTGTGATCTGAGGCTCCCCTGGGGGCTCCTGGTGACAGCCACACTGAGCGCTGGGAGGAGGCGTGTTGAGCCCAGTCATGTGGATGATTCATAGTTTAAAAAATGGGCCAAACATGATGTGCACAATAGCCCGTGACAAACGCACCTTCAGGGACCATCTGGCAGGAAACATCCGTTTTTTCCAAAGGGCGTGGCGGCCCTGGGAGGAATCATGAGGGCTTGTTTGGGGATCCTAATCGTTCCCCGGGGCTGACGGGCTGCGGGCTGGGGACTGTCACGGCTCCGCTCTCCCCAGCAGGAGGTGTGCTCCGGGGCGCTTGTCCTGTGTTCCCGTCCCACATCCTGCTGACAGGCATCTCTTCTGCGCAGAGGTCCCTGAGACCCTCAAGGGCCATCGCCACTTCTTAACTCCACCCTGGCCACCCAGGGACGGGTCTGTGCCAGGGTCCTGCTGGCTCAGATGTAAAGGGGAACTGGTGCGCTCTGCCAGGCGGAGTGTGTGTGTGTGTGTGTGTGTGTGTGTGCGCGCGCGCTTGTGTCTGGCTTAGGCCTTAGGGGTCGTGGGGTCCCCGGGCTTCCTGGTGACCCTACTAGAAGACATCTCAGGAGCTCCTGGCTCCGGCCGACCCACCCCGTCCTTCCTCCTGACCCTGGAGGCTCACTGTCCCCCCATCTGTGATCCTGCTTAGCGGGTCCTGGCCTCCTCCTCAGCCTGTCTGGAGCTCCGGGCCCAGGACGGTCCTTGTCCCTCTTCCCTCGCTCCTCCACGGGGGGCAGGGAGACCTGGGCAGAGCATCAGATCAAAGAGGGGCTGCCCTGCGTCTGACTTCAGTCTCAACATCCAAACTCCGCGTCACAGGATGGGCCTGGTCCTGGGGGTCACTGAAGGGGGATGACAAGGGACGGTGAGGGCTGGGTGACAGCAAGGAGATGCTTCTGTCCCAGGCCTGAAGGGGTCAAAGGACAGAGCCAGTACCCCACCCAGAGGGAGCCGTGGCCTGGGGTGGCCGGGATGAGGGAGCAGGCTGTGGACGGACCCTGGCCCCCCCTCCTGCCCTACGGTCCTCGGGTTCCTCCTGCTTCACAGTAGCCCCCAGGAGGGCACAGCAGCCCCGACAGTGCCCACCTGCAGGTCCCTCTCCTCATGCCAAGCAGGGTAGAGGAGGAGGGCGTGGAGGGTGGCCCACCCACGCTGCCCTTGCCTGCCCCTCTGTCCCCGTCTCCTGCCCTCTGCTCTCTGTTCTCACCACCCAGATCTTTGGTTTCTCAGGTTCCCTGAACCCTGTCCTGCCCCGGGGCCTTTGCACTGCCTCCTTCCCCTCCCGAGAGGCTCTCTTTCCTCATCCACTCATGGCACCAAGATCTCAGCACAAACGCCATCCCTTCCTAGGGACCATCCAACCATCTGTTCAACATGGTCCCCATTCCCGCATCACCTCTGTCACGTGGTGTGGGCTGAACATCTGCCTCCCCCACCCCACCTCCCAGGGCAGGGACCGGGTCTCACTCAGTCCCCCCTCCCCCCTCAGCACCACGGTTGGGGAGCCACTCGGGTCACAGGCCACGGTGTCTCCAAAAGAGCCCGGCCTCTGAACCCTAGGGCCTCGGGAGGCTCCTCCACCCCATGAGCCTCAGTGGGGGCTTTTGTGGGGTGGAGGTGACGACCCCGATGGGGTGGCTGGGGACTCAGTCAGGAGACGTGGGAGATGTTTTCAGCACTTGGTTTTCAGAGGATTCAAAGGAGCCACCCAGGGGACATCACGGGTGGAGCCCTCCTGTTGGGGGAGCAGTAAGGGCCACGCGCACCAGGGGTCAGAGAGCAAAGGCGGGGCCTGTGCGCTCAGGATGTGCAGGTGGAAAGAGGAGAGTGGGTGGAGCCTGAGGTGTGGCTGGAAGATCCCAACGTGCCCACGACCTTCCCGACCCCTGACTGCCCCCTCGGCACCTTGAATCTGGGCTTGGCCTGGTGATGTGCTTTTGCAAAAGGGACATCAACAAACACAAGCAGAGGCTTGCAAAGCCGGCTGGCCTTTCTCATGCCTGGGAAGCCCACAGATGCCACCACGCGGGTCAGTCTGAGAGACCCCCGACATCCCAACTGAGGCCCAGACAGAGGGACGGGGCCATGTGAGACCCTCCAGCCCCAGTCAAGTCCCCAATTAACCCACAGAATCATGAGAAATGAGAAATGTTGATTCTTCTGGGCCACTACACTTTGGGATACTTTGTTAGGCGGCAAAAACTGACAGATGCATGAGAGGATAGGTCAGGCCTGGGAGGCTTCGGCATCTGGACGCAGAGCCCGGAGTCTGTCACAATAGATGCTGGAACACGGGTTCAAATCCTGGCTCTGCCCTCAGCTGTAGGACCTTGGGAAGGTCACACATCTTTCCATGCTCACGGGGACAATAATGCCCCCAAAGTTATTAAGAATAGTACACCTGGCATGTGGTCAGTGCCCAGGAAGTGCTGCTTCCTATCACCCCACTTGTCTCGGGATTCTCCTGCTCTGGAGCTCAGGCCCACAGCTGCAGGTTCCACTTTGAGTCTTGCCTGAAGTGACCCCTAACCTGGACCTTTGTCCCTGCCTGTAGGGTGACCACCATCCCAGTGTGCCAGACTGTCCTGGATTTAACAGTCCCACACTCAGGAAGCCCTTTCTTCCCAGATCAACTGGGTAGGTGTCACCCCACCTGATAGACCCCTCCTGCATGTTAGAAGAGACCCCCGTTGCTGACGCCCTGCCTGCCCAGGAGCCCCAGCTGTCCTAGGATGGCCCAGTCCCCACACAGCTGGGGGCGGGGACATCGGCACGTGCACACGAGGCTGCGCACCTGGAGACTCTGGTAATGACTGTGTGAAGAGGGAGTGGCTGGAAGTCAGGGGTGACGTCAGGGTTTCTGCCACAGGCTGTCTGGCTGGATGAGCCCTCAGGAGGGCCTCCAGCAACTCCACTCCCCAGGCTCCTCCCTGCTCTCCGAGGGGGCGGGACTTTGTCTTTGGCCCCTCCCACAGTCTGAGGCAGTGGTATCTCCTGAAGGGGACAAGGGGCCCTGCAGGCCTTGGAGAGGTCTCTGTAATCGCAGCCTCTTCTCCCTGGGACTTGATCTTAAAGGAACCCAGACCTGTCACAACCACAAAAAAAGAAAAGTCTTGCTCCTTGAGGGTTCAGGGGACATCAGGTAAAGGGGTCACAGAGCAGGCTGCAGGGTACCCTCTGATCTGGGCCATACCTGGAGGACAGCAGCTCTGGCCTGGACGGCGGGGGTGGGGGGGGTCAACATGAGTCTCTTTGTCTCATAGTTTGACTATGTGACCCTGGACACAGAGGAGTTGGACACACTGTGATTAGCCTCTTCCTGTTGAGAGTTTCTCTTTCCTGCGTCTTTTTCGTCCTTACAGTTTATTTGTGGAAGGATCTGGGCCTTGCGTCCTCTATCATCTGAACAGTGTTTTGAGGCAGCGACTGAAGGCCACGCTCCCCAAGCCCTGGGTGGGCTGCTCGGCCGGTGGGGGTGGGGGTGTCATTGACGCAGACCTGAGTCTCATGAAGAGCTGCTTGGTTTTGCCATTCAAAGAGGGGAAGCCAGCTTTCTCCTGGGGAACTTGGTGATCTGGGCAGGTTGTAAACTGGACTCTTACCCAGTGTGCAGTTGGGGAAGCCCAGGCAGGAGAGGCTGAGTAGCTCTCCAAGGCCGCGGACTAGCAAGGGGCAGGGTGGGGACTCACAGCCCAGTCACTTGTGCGGGGCCAGGGTCTGAACCCCCGCGCTGAACAGCCTCCCCTGCTCCCTAGGCCCAGGTGGAGACAGATGGGTTCTAACCCTGGCTCTGCCCCTTGGTGGCTGAAGGTGACCTCAGGCTGACATTTTCCTACCGGGGCCCACTCTCCTCATCTCCAGGGGGCTGGGACGGCCCGATGGCAGCTGGGAAGGGCCCAGCTTTCACTTGTAGGTGGGAGAATGTGTATTCCCAGGTGCCATCTCTGCCCCCTGCCCTGGCTCTGCCCTCAGCTGTGGGGCCTGGCTTGCAGGGCATGCCACCACCCTCAATCCAAGAGCCGCCCTCTGCCCCGCCTTCCCTAGAAGCTGCCTGACACCGTCACCCTGCTCAGGTCCCAGGTGCTCGGGCAGGTGACGCGGGCAGCTCTGGGGGGGCCCGACGTGGGCCAAGGCCTGCAGAGGACTTCAAAGGGGCTTGGGGCATGGGGAGGGCAAGTCCAGGACTCTGGACAGGTGTGGTATGGAAGAGGCTCCAGGTGGGCAGGTCCCTGAGCCCAGGAATCCTCACGCCCAGCAGCAGCTAGAGGGCGCCGGAGCACCGCACCCCCGCCCCGTGCGTGTTCAGGGCAGGGGGGCAGGGGGGCAGGGGGGCAGGGGGCGGGGCCTCCGGGGGCGGGGCTAAAGGCAGGGCTGCCTGGAGTAGTTGTCCTCTCCTCCCTCCCCAGGGCCACCGGCGCCACCCCGCCCGGCCGCACTCCTCAGCCCCCACTTGGCTCCGCTTGGCTTTGCGGGAAGCTCAGCTGATGGAACTTTATAGAAACTTCTGAAAATGAGTTTTCCCTGCGTGGCAATCCTTCATCTCCTCTCGGCTACTCCCTGAGCATTTTATAGCAAGGGAAAGAGAAGGGAAAAAAAGTCACCCTGGCGTTTATTGAGATCAATGGCGAGAGCCCGCGGGCCGAGCTGTCAAAGCCGCATCTCGG
>NW_026000082.1:32494556-32518871 GCF_001458135.2 Marmota marmota marmota | reverse complement strand
GGTCCCCTCGCGCCCCCGGACCGCAGCGGTTGCACAGCGCCGGCCCTGCCCGCCTTCCTGGTTCCAAGGAGCAGCCCGGAATCCTGCACATTGATTTTCCGTTGTTGTCGCCCCCCGCCCCCACCCCACCCCACGCAGCTTGAAGGGCCTGCACTCGTGAAGCTCCTGCCTGCTCTGAGCTGCAGCGGTGGGTGACCTTCCCAACCAAGAGCAAACCAAACCAGCAGCATTGCTTTTATTCACGAGCCTGGAGAGCCCAGGACCCCTGGATGGTCAAGATGGCTCTGCCAGTGTGGCCATGGGCTCTGGCTGCTGCTGATTGACGTGGCATGTGGCTTGGTCTGGTCTTATTTGCATGGGGTCTCAGGGGGATCCTGGAGACACAGACAGACAGAGGTGTCTCTGCACACAGTGTCTTGAGGTCACAAGATTGCTTTTGACACATCCTTTTGGCCAGAGCAAGTTGTGGGACTAGCCCAGACTTAAGAGTCTTGAGAAAAGACTCCTAATTAAATGGGAAAAGACAGTCACTCTGCAAAGGGCTAGAATAATGAGTGGGCGGGAGGTAACTGCAGACATTTTTGCAAACAACCTGTCTCATGGGGATAATCGTATCCAATCTCTACAGCCACCCTGTGCGGGAAGAGTCATTGATCCCATTTTTCAGATGAGGAAACTGAGGGAAGTGGGTTTGCTCATTCCTTTTTCCTTCTCTTCTCGTGGGGCATCTCAGGGCACTTGGCCTTGACTGGCTCTGGGAATGCAGCCCCTGGGTCTCTACAGCCACCTGCCTGGCAAATCCAAGGAGGAGGCAATGTGTGTGCGGGTGAGGACCATATGGGACAGTGTTTGCTAAAGGGGCCCCAGACTGGGGAGACCAGGTAAACACCAGGACAAGTGTGACAGCCGGAGGAGTTTCCTGGAAGAGCAGAGAAGAGAGGAACCAAGCAGAGTGTGTGGAAAGCGTGTTCCAGAAAGAGCAGGCAGCAAGGCCAATCAGAATAGCTCAGGGGCCAGGGACAGATTGTGTGAGCATCCCAAGGTCACATGGCTACAAGGGCAAGGCCAGGCTCCCAGCCCAGGCTGAGCTGCCTCGAGCACAGAGCCTCAGCACAACCCCATGGGAACCGGCTCTGGTCAGGAAGCTTCTTCTTTCCAAGCTCAGAGGCCACATGAGATGGTGGCAGTCTCAGATGGGAAAATCCTGGCCCCTTCATCAGCACTTGCAGATGCCAATCAGGACGCTCTGCTTGGACTTTGCACATCAACTTTTATGAAGTGCAGCTACTGGTATCTGGGGGCTATTTGTTACTTCACCCAATCTGACAGATACAACCCAGTCCCACTCCTGGTCCAACCCCTCATCAGCGAGTGTTTATTGAGCTTCTGCAGGGGTCTGGCTCTGTGTCACCAGAACATGTTCTGAATGGGACACACAGGAAGTGTCAGAAGCAGTTGGAGAAGCAGACGAGAAAATGACAAGTAAATAAAATCACCGTCTAGATGAAAAATTGCCGTGGAGGAAACAAAAGGGTGTTACAATATCAGATCCCAGATTTAGGAGGTTGTGGCAGGAGGGGGAGGGCTTGGGTGGGGGTCTGGGTGCAGAGGGAGGGAGCAGCCCAGGAGACCGTGAGCTCCCATCTGTGTGTGCCTCTCTGTCCTCACAGAGCCCAGGTGGGGGCGGTGCTGCTATTTCTGTGACCTGCGACCCCTGCAGGGTTCAACTCTACCCTCAAGGTGCAGGGCCTGGAGGAAGGAAGAGCTTGGTGGCCTGGCTGGGCTGAGTACCACGGTCCTGGAGAATGGCCTGTGAGGTCTCTCCAGCCTCCAAGGAGAGGACCCCACGGGCTGTAGAAGGCACTTTGGGACCAGAATCCCAGCTGGGGGTCCTGGGAAGTCTCTGGTGGGTGTATGTCCGGATCTGACTTGCACCCTCCAGGGCTAGCTGTGTGCTTTTGAGGAATGCACTTAACCTCTCTGGACTTAACCTCCTCATCTCTAAAGAGCAGCACAGCGCCAACCTTTGGGTTAGGGGGAGTGAGGGAGAGCAGGAAAGTCGGTGCCTGCAACCCGGGTGGCTGGGGCTGTTTCTCTGCTGCTGTCCCTCACCCCACAGGGCTGCTTTGAGCTCTGTGTCCAAGGCTTCATGACCATTCCATCCCCGAGCCCCAGACACAGGAGAATGGTGCACCAGATAGAGCCTCATGAAAGAAGGGACCCCGTCTGCTCCCACTGCCCTGTCCCTGGAACCTAGTGCAGTGCCTGCCTTGCTCCAGGAACCCAGCATGAGTGAAAGGAATATTCCCATATTATAGATGAGAAAACTGAGGCCCATGGTGTTCAAGTGTGGGAGGCCCTCAGCTGACAGTCAGGGGGCCGGGTTGATCCAGGTAGAGAAGGCCCCAAACCCATCAGGACGCCTCAGCGAGGGTTTCTCTGGGATAAAACTGGAGGCTTTGGTGGTGGGAGGGGAGTGGGGTTGGGTGGTGGGATCAGGAAACCACCAGAAGACAGGTCCTGGTACTTCTCAGGAACTGGGGCCTAGTCCGTCCTGGCTCAGCCCCACTTAGATGGATTGGGGGGTCTGCGAGAAGCAAGTGGGTATCAGCCAGGGCTGGGCCCACCAGAGGCCTGTGTGCAGGATGGGAGCCTGTGTGGGATTTGGGCACAGGCCTCACTGCTGCAGTGGTCAGGGCTTCTGCCTGTGACTCAAGGCCCCATGTGTCTGCCCCTTCCTTTGGCCCTCCCTCCCAGCATTTTGATCCTGCCGTGTGACCCTCAGGGTGGTACACTCCAGGAAAAATGCAGTAGTGTATGTGCTTCCCTGAGTTTCCTGTGTGAAGAGGGAACTACAGAGGGTGAGACTGAGACCAGCACCCCTCTCCACCCTCCAGGGGCTCTGGCAGCTTACTGGGGGCCTGGAACCTTGCCATGGTTGACTTTGTGTGTTAACATGATTGGGCTAAAGGGTGCCCAGATAGCTGGGGAAGTGCTACTTCCGGGTGTGTCTGGGAGGGAGTTTCTAGAGAGGTTGGCATTTGAGTCATTAGACTGAGCCAAGAACGTCCTCAGTGATGCAGCCTCACCACCCCTGAGGGCCAGAAGGGAAAAGGCAGAAAGGGCTTCTTAGTCTGTTCCTACTGCTCCAGCAAAATACTGAGACCAGATCATCAATAAAGGGGAAAAAAAAAAAAAAAGGATTTTTCTCCCAATTCTGAAAGTTGAAGGTCCAGGCTGGGGGCAGCGGCATCTGCTGAAGGCCTTCTTAATGCAGCCTCACATGGTGGAAGGCGGAGGGGCAAGGGAGACTCACCCTCCTCCCAGCCCTAATCCCAATCATGAGGAAAGAGCCCTCCATCCATCTTAGTCACCCCTTAAAGGCCCTCCCTCTTCAGACTATCACATTGGAACCCCCTGAATATGGGAGGAGACATATTCAAATCACCTAAAAGGGGGAATTCACTTCCCCTGTTTGAGTCGTGCGTTACTGGTTGTGTTAGCTTTCCGCTGCTGTGACACAATACCTGAGAAAAACTACTTACAGGAAGAAAGATTTGTTTTGGCTCATGGTTTCAGAGATCTCTGTCTTAGGTCCATTGGCCTCATTGCTTTGGGCTTAAAGCAAGGTGGAGCATCATGGCAGAAGGTCGTGGTGGAGAAAAGCTGCTACCCTATGGCAGCTAGGAAACAGAGAGAGAGGCGTGGTGGGTGGGGAGTGCGAGGAAGGGTACACTCTTCCAGGGGCATGCTACGACCTCCAATTAGGCCTCACCTCCTACAGTTTAAACTACCTCCCAATAATGCCATCAAATTATGAATCCATCAATGGCTTAATCCACCAAGGAGGTCAGAGCCTTCATGATCTGATCACTTTCCCGAAGCTGAAGGTCCATTTGGTATCCTGACAGTCTCCGCCGCTCTTGAGTGAAGACTCCAATTCTTCATGTGGAATTAGAGGCCCCATGTGGTCTTTTCCCAGCCTCCCGTGTCCCTAGCCTCCACAGCGAGCCTCTTCGTTCACAGCCTCTCACTCTACACTCAGTGACAGGATTCCAGGGGGCAACGTCTGCCTCCTCTCTGGACTTCGAGCTCCAGGGACAGAGTCCATGATGGTTTCGTTTCCGTCTCCCAACTCAGTGCTCGACAAACGTGTTGAGGAAATCAGTGTGGGTGGGTGGTCTCTGTCACACACATCTGTGGGCTGTGTGTGTGTGGACTACTGTGCATAGACAGATCTGGCACCAGAGCTCCCTGTCAGGGACTGAGGGCAGGATGCAGGTGCGCCTGCCCCTCTTGCTCTGCCTAAGACCCCACACAGCACCTGAGATGGGCGTGACTTGCCAAGAGGTCAGTCAATCTGCTGACCACAAGACATCAGGAGCAAGACCCCACCCTTGAAACCTTATCGCTGCCTCTGATGTCCTGCTATAAAATAAACCAAACGAGTCCTCGCGCTCTCTTTCCAACATGGAAGCTGACCCTTAAGGTCAAAGAGCCGTCCTGCCCCCGATTTGAAAATTCTGTCTGTGTTGTGTGGTTTTTCTGGCTTTCCTAGCTTAACCCTGCAGCCAGACCTTTAAACCCAGTTTGTTTCTGTGCGGTCCGGCGGAGAGGCCTCCCTTGGTTAGTGCGCTCCTCTCCCAACACCAAGAGCTGGACTCTGTCTCAGCCTCCTCTCAATCAAGTGCCTCGCCAGGGTCCACAACTCGTGGTCAGGAATAAACGTCTGTGGGAGGGAGGGGTCTGAGGCTCAGGAGCTGCTGACTCAGCTTCCTGCAGGGAAAGCTGATCTGTGCAGAGAACGAGGTGGCTCCGCCCACGCAGGCATCTGGTCCCCAAACAGCGCCCCCCACCCCAGACCAGCTCCCAGCGCACCCCTGGGCTGGTGCGTGTTTCCATCTGGATGCTGGTTAGTTGCTGCAGCCTCGCTCCCACAAGATGGGCTGTCAACACAGACGTCAGAGGCAGATCAGGGAAGAAAAGGGTCTAATTTCCCCAATTTGGACATAAAGAGGGGATTCTTTCTTTCTTTCGAGGGAGGCTGCTCACACGGGGAATTTGCAAGGGACATAGCAGGACCTGTTGGCTGTGGCGCTCTGGAGCTGATGAGACACTTTGCAGGGATTTTCTGTCTGGCTGGTGGGGCTGATTGGCAGGTGCAGTTTAGTCTAATGGCCTCATCAGAGCCACTTGAGACCGTGGTCCCCTCTCAGCAGATGGGCACCATCCTCGCTCCCATTCGGGTGCACCTGGGCCTGGGACCACCTGAACACGGTACTCCCAGGTCCCCAGGGCTCCTGCTCCGCCCTGCCCACCACTCCCTCCCTGGGAGCCACCTCCCACCTGGCCTGGTTGCTCCTCCGCAGGCTCTGGGGAGAGGCTGCGGGGGGAGGCTGCCCCAGGAAGACCTTGAACCTCCTTGTTTAGTCAGCTTTCTTGCTGCTGCTACTAAAAGACCCGCCTGCACGACTGTGGAGGAGAAAAGTTTTATCCAGGGAGGTTCCAGAGGTCTCCATCCATAGACAGCAGGCTCGAGGTGAGGCTGAACATCATGGCGGAAGGGTGTGGCGGAGGGAAGCAGCTCACATGGTGATGAGGGAGCAAAGGGAGACTCCACTCTCCAGAGACAAAGTGTATACCCCATAGCCACGCCCCCAGTGGAGCGCCCTCCAGCCACGCCCCCAGCCACGCCCCCAGTGGAGCATCCTCTAGCCACGCCCACCTGCCTCGAGTCACCTCTCAGTTCATCCCATCAGGGATCAGTTATTAAGTGAAGGCTGTGACCCCATCATTTCTCCTCCAGACTTTCTTGCGTTGTCTCCCATGGGAGCTTGTGGGGGGCACCACATCTGAGCCCTAATACTGCTCCTGGAGAATCCCAGACCCAGAGGCCTGGGGATCCGGGACGCCAACTGCTGCTGCCCCTCCCTCCCCTCAGACTGCCCCCTCCAGCGCGTCCTGCACAGACTCAGAGGTTCTGGAGCCTCCAGGTCAGGGAGGACCCAAGATCACCAGGTCCAGCCCCTCCTGGCATGGCTGGGGTAAGGGAGGCCCAGACTAGGCTCAAGGTCATACAGTGAGTTGGTGGCAGTACAGGGTCTAGGACCTGATCTCCTGGCCTGTGACTGTCTCAGCTCTGCTTAGCCCAGAGGGACCTGCATCATGGCCTCCTGGACTCTGGGGGAAACAGTGGCCGAGTGCCAGGGCCTCCGGAGGGCTGGAGCAGGCACATCTCCTTAGACAATCGAGCTGGCAGCTGATGCTATCCAGGAGCTCAGAGATATCAAGGCTGTGGGTGCATCTGGGAAGCATTGGCTTAGAGAACCTGGTCATCTCAGAAAGAGGATCCCTTGGCGTGACTGTTGGCCTGACTGCATGCAAGATTCATTTATTCTTTTTTTGCTGGGGGGGCGGGTATTGGGGATTGAACTCAGAGACACTTGGTCACTGAGTCACATTCCCAGCCCTATTTTGTATTTTATTTAGAGACAGGGTCTCACCGAGTTGCTTAGTGCCTCGCTTTTGCTGAGGCTGGCTTTGAACTCACAATCCCCCTGTCTCAGCCTCCTAAGCTGCTGGGATTACAGGCATGCACCACCGCACCAGGCATCATTTGTTCTTGAATATTCTTTGATGCATCATTTCTGAGCATGCCCAGGTGCTGGTCTGAGGGGCCCTGGAGCCTGGGCTCAGGCAGAAAGGACATGGAGGTGACCACCTCCTCCCCAAGCCCTCAGCGTCCATCTGTTGAGGAGAACAGCGAGCCTGGAGTGCAGGCTCCTTGTCCCACCTCTGAGCTCCTCAGCACCTGTGAGCTGGGCGAGTCCAGGGAGATGCGTTTTGGCCTTCCCAGGTGTTGGGTCTGGGTCTCCAGAGAGTGAAGAACCAATCGGTTCTAGGTCCAGATACCCAAGAGGGGGTCTTCTGGGAAATTGGCTCACAGGGTCATGGAGGCTGAGGAGCCCCCACAGGCTGTCCCTGATCCACACACCCTGGGATGTCAGTGTGGTGGCTCCATCCAAGACTGAGGACCCCAGAGCCAGGGAAGCCAGTGGGGTAATGGTCACATCTGAGGCTGAAGCCTGAGACCCCCGGGTGCTGCTGCAGTAAGTCCTGGAGTCCGAGGCCAGAGTCTGGAGTTCTGAGGCCGAGGGTGGGGGGAGGAGGGTGTCCAGCTCCAGGGAGGCTGGAAATCCCCTTTAGACCTCCCCGGGCCCAGCTGGTTGGATGGTGCCCGCCCACCCTGAGGGCAGTTGGTCCCCACTCCATGCACAGACTCACACGCCGTTTCCTCTGGATGTATCTCCTGGGCGCCCAGGAATCAGCCTGAACCCCTCCCTGAGTCATCCACTCAAGCCGCTGCCTAGAACCGCCTTCTCACCCGCCCACTGTCCTTAGCCTTCCACATCCAGCCTGGGCTCGCGAGGGCTGCTCCAGCCACTCTACGGGATGCTGTCCCTTCTTCTGACCATGAAGAATGGCACCGAGGTACCCTCCCAAAGCCCGGCCCCACCCGGGGAGTGCTCAGCTGCCTGCCTGCACCTGCCCCTGAGACACTCAAGAGCAATCTCACAGGTGGTGACATTGTGACATGAAAATGAGTTGCATCCACAAGGAGCTCAGGCCAGACGGGGAGGACAGGAGGACCTCAGTTGCGGGACTTCTGAGCAGCTGCAACTATAGAGGAGGGCTTGTTCCTCGTCCCCTCTGGTCTTGTCGCTGTGTCAGGACAAGCTCTCTGCTGGGGTGGGGACACACCTTGGGAGACCTTAATTCTCCTGTGGTCGGCAGGACACTTAACCTCCCTGAGACTCAGTTCCTGTTGTGACAGATGGCACCAGGCTACTTCTCCCAGTTCAGACAGAGCCCCTGACTCTGGGCCCAGCCTGTCTCTTGGGCTCCTTCTCAGCCCCGCGCTGGTCTTTGGTCTGAATCTGCTCCCAGGCAGGGCACAGCCTCTCCTGGTCTCCGACCTCTGGGAGTGAAGACCAGGGGCCCGGGAGCCCTCCAGCATGCAGGCCTGTCCTCTGGATCCAGCACACGACTGGGGGCCGGCGGGGCAGGCCCAGGAAGAGCTCCTCCCTGCACCCAGGCCACCCCGCTGGGGCCTGCGTCTCTGGACGGGGAAGAGGAAAGTCCTTGCAGGGAGAGCTGCCCGCCTTTCTGGGGTACAGCAAGATGACACGGGGGGACGGGGAAGGCCAGAAGGACAAGACCAAAGGGCAGAACGATGGTCACGTGAGAGGCCCCAGCCCCCGAAGGTCACAGCTCAGGAGACCCTGGGACCCGGGACAGAATAACTGGTGTGGCCCACAGGAGGCGGGGTGTGGAGGGCAGTGGGTGGGAGAGGGTGGGTCCCCTGGAGGCCTTGAACCTCGAGGACAGCTCTGTCTTCAAGCTCAGTTCGCTGCTGGTGGGAGGATGGAGGCTGAGCACTGCAGCGGTGGAGGCCCGGGAGCCACTTGAGGGACAGTGACCCTGGGGTGTTGGTGTGGCAGGTGCCCCCTTCCCAGAGTGTGGCCCCTTCCCGTCTCGCCTCGGCTGGACGGCAGAACCTTGGCCTGGGCCACACTCACACTGTGGCCAATGAAGTGCGACTTGTCATACATTTTCAGCAGTTTGCTAGTCGATCAGAACTGGGCAGCCGCTAGTGCGTCTCAAAATCAAGGGGAGAGAAGGATTTGAGTGAGGTCAGTGGGTCCCGGCATCAACACGGGTTCGCGCCTGCTGCCCGCAGTGCCGAGTTAATCACCCGGTGCCTGGGATGTCACTTTGCCATCTGAATGCTGCTCTTATAGTCAAGTCTTATTTCATTGCCACGATTGCTGCTGAAGTCCCGTGGCGCGGTCTGGATGTGGCAGAGTGTGACCGCACTCACAGCTGCGGGAAGGACAAATCCACTCAGTGGGGAGGGCCCCTGAGAGCCTCCAACATCCCCTGCATGAGCCCCCCAGGTGACCTCCGTGCCTTGCAGCTCCTTGGCTCTCCCAGGGGGCTGGGGTCAGATTCCCAGACAGCTCCCTCTAGTGGCGTCTGTGACCTTAGGGAATTACGAAATCTGAGGTTTTCTAAAAGGGAGAGAGAACACCACCAGCACGCAGGTCCTCCAAGGCGGGAGACGGGAGCCCAACTCATAACGAAAGGATGAGCGAACAGAGAGGGCAGGCGCACCCGAGGATGGAACCCTGCTCCTGCCCACTCTGTGCCTGAGGGAGGGTGCCTGGGGACAGGTCTGTGCTGCTACATGGAGCCCTGGTTCCTGGCCCCGATCTTGAAGTCTGCGTTAACAGTTTGCTGATGATTGAGTCAGAGGAAATAGGTTCCCAGGAGGGGACAGAGTATGAGCAGAGGGGACTCATTGAAGGTTGACCCAAAGCAGAACATCAGTCATGGCAGAGGAGGAGCAGTCTGGGTGCCAGAGGTGAGATTCTAGGCACCCGATTCAAGGGTTTTGGAAAAACTTAAGGGTAGTATTTGTGTTCACAGGATTTTGGAGCCAACTTCCTGTTGCTGGGCAAGTTACTTAACCTCTCTGTGCCTCAGTTTCCTCATCTGTGAAATGGGATACGATAGCAGTCCTCACCAAGCTGGTGTGAGGATTAAACCTACGCAGAGGGCTCCCAGCAGAGCCTGGCACCTGCAGGAGACCCCCCACACACACACACTGGCTTTCTGGAGCCCAAACACCACCCGGCCTCTAGAGAGCATACAGAGTGCGCCCCGTGTTACAATCCGCATCTGGATGTGCCCTGCCTGGAGAGTTAGCTCTGGCACACACAGGAAATCTCCCTGGATTTGTCTTCTAATATTTATTTTAGAAACTGGAACAAGCAGATAAAGCGAGTAGCCGGTGCTGGAACTGCAGAATAAATTTACATTTCCTAAGCCGCAAGGAGAGGCCCATGTAACCGCTTCCCGAGCCCAGAGAGGGGAGAACCCATTCCCGGTAGATGGAAGTTTCTAGCAGGTGCTTCTCCGGCAGCAGAGACTTTCACCCCGAAAGCTCAGTCTTTAAAGACCCAGCCGTCCTCAAATCTCAAAGTCCCAAGTCCTAGAATCTTCACTTAATAGAGTCTTAAATCTAAATCTTGAGTTCAAAATCAGGATATTGGACTATGAGGTCTTAAGTATATTTTATCTTAATTGAATCTTAAAACTGCAAAATATTGAGTCAGAATCACAGAATCTGAGCCTCATGTCAGATCAAAGAACTGCTGGATTTCCCAGATGGTAACCTTGATCTTGCGGGAGGCATCCTCTGCAGCCAGGTTCCCTCCCTGGGGATCCAGCAAGTGGCTTCCAGCTCTCAGATCTCACACTGGCGTCACCTCCAGGAAGCCCTCCCCGGCCCCTCCCGACCAGAGCCGTCAAGGGCTGCCCGGCTCCCTCTGCACGACAGGCCGCTCTGCCGTGGACGCCGGAGAACATGTATTTTCAACAATCCTCTTGAGTTAGCCCCCCCCCGCCCCCGCTCCAGACGGTGAGCCCCGGGTGACGGTTGGGCCTGGGTCACCCTGTGTCCCCAGCACAGGGCCTGGCACGGCAGATGCTCAATCACCACTTACCAAACGAATGAGTGCCATGAAGGGCGGGTGGCCCGGCCTGTGTCCTTCCCCCAGGCTGCAGGGAAACTCCCATTCAGCTTGTGTGCCCACAGAGCTGGGTGTCCACTTCGTGTCTGGGAAAGTGGGACCCTAGTGAGCTCACCAGGGTGGAGGTGTGGAGCCCCAGCGCCCCTGGCCCACGCCAACTGCTGCCTGCAACTGCCCCTGGAGAATGGCTGCATGGGCCAAGAGAGCTTGAGACCCTGGGAGCCCCAGCTGCCCTGTTGGGGGACCCATTAAAGAGCCCTCCACGGGGATATGCTTCAAATTAGGGCTCAGGAAAGAACTGTCTGGGAGGCTCCCTCCTCCTCTGCCTCAGCCTCCCTGTGGACCTTGGGGAGGGCACTTTCATTTTCTTCTCCTTAAAACAGAAAAATACACTTGCCCCTAACTGCAGCCAGAGATTGGGTCTGAGTGATGGTTGAGGTCCTTCCTGGACCCCCCTGAGCCACGCCCCCCGGGGGGGCTGGCAGGGAGCATGGTCTATGCCGAGCTCTGCCAGGCCCCAGGTTGCCTGCTGAGAGGAGCCCCGTTGGAAGCAGAGGCTTCCTTACTGAGCAAGTTTCCGTAGCACTGATTGCATCGCCTGCTCTCTGCATTTTTAAACTGTAAAACCAATTAGGTCTTGGCAGAGGGAAGGGAAGCAGAGCCCAGGTTGGCTTTGCAAACTCTGCCCCTCATGGTAGCCACAGCAGGAAGTCACAGCACATGGCCCTGACAGGGGGACAGCTGTGTGGCAGCATCAATAGCTGCAGAAGAGACCTCTGAGGCTCATTGGGCAAGACCCCTCCAGAGCAGGCCCATGGAGCCTGGGCTGCAGCCCCCTGGGGCAGGTGAGCTGCACAGATGTGGGTCAGACATGGCCCAGCTTCCCGTGGTGGCCAGAGGTGGCCCCACATCACCTCCTCTCCCCAGGAACCCGGCTCTTTCCTCATCCGACTCCATGCATATTTGAGCAAAGCCCCTGGTTCATTGCTGTACCCGGGGCCCAGCACCAGGCACCTCCAGCAGGAAGGGGAAGCAGGAGGGAAGTAAGGAAGAGATTTCAGCCTGTCAGAAGGAAGGACGTCTGTGTAAGAGCTGCTCTGGGTTGGTGACAGCTTCGCAAGGGGCTGAGTTTGCTCTGCCTTTGGAGTGCGCCTGGAAAGCTGGGAGACATGTTGGTGGAGGACAGCAGTGACTTGGCCAGATGGGTCTGTACTTACAGCCCTGCCCCTTTCAGACCTCCCCTTGTCCTTGCAGAGGCTCTGGGCTCCCTCTCTGTAGGAGGCAGGGCTCTGCTACCTGTTCCAAGGGCTTGCAGCCCAGCTGCTTCCCCCACCACCCCAGCTGGAAACCCTGGGAGCAAGCAGCTTGCTCTCTGTGTCTTGGCCTCATCTGGAGAGTGGGGCTAACAATTCTGCCCCTCCAAACTACGGAGATCCATAATCGTGTGCCCTCATGTGGGCCCTTGTGCCCTCTGTGCGCGAGCGCGCGCGCACACACACACACACACACACACACACACAGAGCTGATAAAAGCTCCAGGCTCCCTGGCCAGGGCATGCACCAGACAGGCTGCATCAGAGATTCCTCTGGAAAGAGCTGGGCAGCCCGACTCTGGTGGCGAGGGTGCAGCCTGGACCCCATGAAGCCGTCTGTCCAAGAACCCCAAGAGGGAGATGGGAAGCAGACAGGGGGTGGGGGAGCCGGGGGGCGGGCAGAGCCCCTTTTCCTCTTTCTCCTTCTCTAAAGGCTCATGGCTCCGCCCCAGGGGCTGCTGTGTTTTAGCTCAGAGCATCTTAATCCCTCAGCACAAGCAGAGGGAGAAGGAGATAAAGTCAAGGGCCCCAGGGTGGGGCGGGGCACAGAGCTCATCCTGGGTGTGCCAGGGAGCAAGAGGGCCCAGAGGGAGAGGTCCTGCTCCTGAGGGTTGAGGGTCCCAAGGGTCCCGAGGGTGGAGGGGGGCACAGGCAGGGGCTGGCAGTAGGAGGGGGGGATGACACGGCAGGAAGAGCTGCTCACTTGGAGCAGGGCGGGCATCTGCACCCCAGGGCCCTGAGCCCCGTTTCCTCCTGCCTCACGTGCCCTCTTCTCAGATGTCAGAGGCAGAAGCAGCTCCGGGGCCATCTGTTGGAGGTCATTAGTGGAGGTGAGTGTGGGCCTGGGCCTGCGTGTTCTGTCCCTTCCCCCATTCTTACCCGTGCTGTGAGTGATGTGCCCCAGGGAAGTTCCCTGCCCAAGGCCCCTGGACATTGGCTTCTGGGGAGCAGGAAGACTCTTCCCTCCAGCAGGGACACAGGCGGTGCTCTTGCCTGGACCAAGCCAGGTCACCTTTCACAACCTGCCCAGTGAGTCTGAACCTGGAGTCTAAATGTCCCGGCCCCAGGCTGCCTGAGTCCCCTGGTTAGCACACCCAAAGGGCTGAGTCAGCCAGACCTGGGTTCAAATTGGGGCCGGTGTCTCAACTTTGTGACATAAGACCTGTCCCTCAGCCTCCTTGTGCCTCACTTCCCTCTTCTGTAGGGTGAAGACAGTGGCACCTGGTCACAGGTCACTGCCAAGTGCGGCAGAGGCCCTGGGCGGTGCCGAGCAGGCCCCTCCTCCCCCTCCTTCCTCGGCACCTCCCTCCCCTCCCCCTCCTCTGCCTTCCTCCTCCTCCCCCTTCCTCCCATCCTTCTTATCTTTCGCTGCACATATTGAATTTTATGTAATTGGAATCATACAATTTATTCAGCTATTCAGGGTTTTTTTTAAAGCTCACCATATATCATCAGCGTTTCCCCACGTTGCCGAAAATTCCTCAAAAGCATGATGTTAATAGCCCCGTAATTGCGCCTCATTTAGATGTGCCATAATTTACCACGCTGTCCTCGACTGCCAGACACCCAGAGGACTGCGGGGATCTTCTCACACGCAGCAGCCGTGAGGAGCATTTGGGCACCACTGCACGAGCCGCGGCCACGTCCTCAGACGTGGGAGGGACCAGGGCACCAAGGGCCTGATCTCAGGCTCGGGCCCTCAGCACCCAAGCGCTTTCCTGGAGTGGCCCCACCGCCTCCCCCAGCAACACTTGAGGACGCCCGTCTCCCACAGATCCCTGGGTGTCCGTCCAGGAAGCCTGGAGACCGGGACAGGGAGCAGCCTGGGTGGGGGGGCAGCTCCAGGCAGGAGCCAGAGACGCTGGCCCGTCCCACCCGCCCTGTGCCATGGCGTGCCCCTCCCCTTCCCTGGGAGAGCAGCTTCCCAGGAGTCTCGCTGCCTTTGGTCCCTCCAGTGCCCAGAACACTGACCAGCACCCAGGAGCTGCACAATGGCTACCAGGTAAAACCTGAACGGCCAAGTGCCCTTTGACACACACGCACATACACACACACACACACACATGCGCACACACACATGCACAGACATGCGCACACACACACATGAACACACATGTGTACACACACATATACACATGGACACACATACATGCACACACATGAATGCACTCACATGCACTCACATGCACACACACATGTATGCACACACTCTCACGCACATGAACACACATGTGTACACACACATATACACATGGACACACATACATGCACACACATGCATGCACTCACATGCACTCACATGCACACACTGCACACACACATGTATGCACACACTCTCACGCACATGAACACACATGCACACACACTCACACACATGCACATGCGCACACACATGCACACACATGCACACACTGACATACATGCTTGCACATGGCCACATCGGCCCCCTCTTCTTTGCCCGAGCTCCCTTTACTCGTACTTCTTTCCTCTGTCCACATCCCCCTGAGGACAGCAGAGGAGGGTGGGGAACGAGGTGTCTCTGGAGCCAGATTTGCTGGGATTGAAGTTACTTCGCTGCTCTGTGCCTCCATTTCCCCTCAGTAAGACTGGGGTGACAGAGCCTATCTCAGAGGCTTACTAGGAAGGTGAAGTGAAGTGTCCTCCCCCTTGCTCCAAGTAGGAGCGGGGAGCCTCCTGCTGGTGGGCAGGTGGCCGGGGAGTCTCTACCACCTGCCCAGTGGCTTTAAGGCTGTGCCTTTGCTGGTGGAGGACGGAGGGAGGACACCTCAGGTCCCCTGTGTGGAGCTGCCTTTGCAGGTATCCAGCACTGAGTCTCTAGTGCAGGATTCCAGGTCGCCCTGGGGACCTGGCGGAGGCCTTATGATCTGCCAGTGTGCCCTGGTGGCAGCCCCGACCATCAGTTCTCCCCAGAGAAGACAGCTGCCTTGGAGGGCGGCCTGGACCCCACAATGAGAGGTGTGTGACACCGGTGACATCAGGGTGTGTCAGCAATACGGCCTTGCTGACCCCACCATGCCCTGGGAGCCCAGCAGGGACGTCAGTGTGCGAGTGACCCTGCAGATTGTGGGGGGTAGCACTGTCCCATCCAAGGAGGGTGGAGCAGCCCAGCTCAAATTCATGCAAGAAGACATTGAGGTCTAGGGGGCCATATTGTTTTAATTTTTCAGAAGCCAAGAGTGAGGTTTTATTTTAAATCTGGCAACTTATTTTTTGGTATTGTATATCAAAAAATTTTAAACTGAACTAAGCAAATCCTGTTTGCAGACTGGCTATGTCCAGAGGCCACCTGTCCTGACCCTGGCTACATGACCCTTTCTGAGCTCCTGGGCCCGGCCTGGGAAGCCCACCCAAGGTCTGGGTCTGACAGGCCTCTCCTGCAGCCTCTGCACCTGACCTTGAGCTCTGGGCACACTGGCCATCGACAGGTTTCCTACCTGGGCCAGTGTGGTGCCACGGGGAGGGCATGGGCTTCAGTATCGGTCAGCAGATGGCAGCCCTGGACCCTCACAGCTGGGTGACCTCGCTGAGCTTCAGTTCCTTCCCCTGTAAAATCAGAGTGAATTCACCCACCCTACAGGTTCCCCAGAGAGCCCCATGACACTGATTTATAGGTGCTGACCCAGAGGGGGGCTCAGGAAGTGTGACCTCTCTTTCCACTCACCCTGCCGAGGCTTAGATATGGTTCGTCTCCCAAGGGACTGTGTGTTGGAAGCTTGGTTCCCAGTGTGGTGATGTTAAGGGTGGAAGGGTCTCCCAAATATGGCGCCTGGCCTCGTGGGAAGAGGTGAACACACTGGGGCGTCCCTCAGAGGAGATTAAGGCATCCTTCTCGCTATTGGGGGGTTGTTATAAAAGAACAAGACTGACTCCTCCCCACGCTCTGCCTTCCTGTCTTGCTGTGTGATCTGTCCTTGCTTGTGCTGCTGCCATGATGCCGACCTCCATGACATGACACAGCCAGGGGCTGCTTCTCCAGAGCCGGCACCATGCTCTTTGGACTTTCTGCCCCCCAGACTATTAGGCAGACATACCTCTTTTCTTTATAAGTAATCAGCCTTGGGTATTTTGTTACAGCAATGGAAAGTGGACTAATCATTCTCCATAAAGAACAAACTTTCTGAAAGCTGCTCATCTCGTCACACTCCCTGCGACGAGGACACTCACCGGACCTTCTTTCCCTCCTCTCTCCTTCACAAGGATCAGACCTGCACTGCAGTCTGATGGCTCTCTCAGCCTCCCTGGTCCCTCTCCCCATCTGTTCCTTACAGGGGTTTAACGTGTAATCCATCTCTTCTATATAGAATCCCATCTTGGTGTCTGCTTCTTGGAGGACTCAGACTAAGGCAGGTAAACAGTCTGAGGAGTGATCTAAGAAAACAGACGGCAATCAGGCATTTGGGCCTGGATCACCCACCCAGGCAAGGAAGAGGCATCATCTTGGTAGAAATTTGGGCACAGATGCCCCTTGGCATAATCGGTGACTCAGTTGCTAAATATTTGATCTGAAGTTACCTGCACAAATGTCTCAGTGAAAGAACACCCTGTGGCAGATGTAGGGAAGACCCGGGTTCAGTGGCAGAGAACTTGGCATAGCACGCGTGAGACCCTGGGTTCCATCCCCAGCACTCCCTTAAACACAGGGTTCTTAAACATGAAAATATGTTTAGTCTTACTCTGAATAAAAGATCTGGGAAGGAGTGGGGGACAGTGCCTACAGATGGTTACTTCTCTACCATCTGCCAAGATCATAGACATTTTTGCTTTATTAAGAATTGAGCTTCTAAGCTGTATTCAACCCTGTCGTAAGGAGTCATGAGGGACCGGAGGCTTCAAATAAGTCCTAATGACCAAGAGAAGCAAAGAACCTGTGAGGTGCTCGCAGAGAGGTCCTTATCTTCCGCAGGGAAAGAACACTCTTCTGAAGACGAGGAAGAGCAGGCTGTGCTGAAAGGCAGACCGTAGATCTGATTGTTAGAGTCACAGAGTTCCCGAGATTTGAAAGCTCAGACATGGAAGGTCTGTCACAGTACGGCCGGGGCCTCCACGGGGGAACATGAACAAGGACGTATGAGGATGTCCACTCTGCAACCCTCCCCAGCCTCCTGGGCTTCTGGGATAGCCTACGCCTCCCGGGGAAGGGCCTGGGCTTCCGCTGTGCTGAAAGGTGCTTCAGAGCCCTTCCCACGGGGGAAGAGGGGCCCCTCAGAGCCCGACCAGCCTCCTGTAGCTGGAGGCCTGCAGGGTCTGATGGGGGAGAGAGGAAATCGTCCACCAAAAAGAGCAAGGATTGGCCAACTCTTGCTGCAGGAGCAGGTAGAGGGTTGTAAATACGTGATTAAGAAGACACAAGATTGAATGAACAGAATTCACTGACCCGGGCCTCTAGGGCACACAGGATTTAACAATCTATCAAGAACCTCGAGGATGGTCTGGGAACAGTGGCGGCCTGGTCTCAACCACGTGGAAATGCCCGGTCGCCTTGGCAAGGGTGGTGGGAAGAGTATAGAGACGCCGAGTGGCACAGGTGGGCTCGGCGCGTTAGGTTCCACAAGAGGACCCCGAGGTCACACCCTTCACCAAGCCAAATGCCACAGTCCGGCTGGGCCAAATAACCGGAAGGTGACAAGCAACTTGAAGGTTGAAGCGGGAACTGCTTTATTACGGAACAACAGCNTTAGTTAGTCTCTCTGGAATCCAAATCGGCTGCTGTTCTCCCTGTGGAAACACACAAACAGACCCCCGGCTCCAGACAATCACTGGGTCAGGGCCTTTAATGATAATAACTGTAAGCTGATGCAGCTGTGGTTAAAGCTGTGAAACACCAAAGCATCTGAAGGTAAATGCTATCACCATGATTGGAAACTGGAGTTCAGCTGTTATGGATCTGAGATATTGCTAACCCTGCATTTATAAAGCTCAGAAGGCTTTAGAATGGCGGATTGTCCCCCAGCCTTTTTTTTTTTTAATAAAACAGGGCCAATCCTGAAGTGGACCCTGGGGGGAGTTTAGCCCTCTGAGTCCCCGCTGGCTCCTTGATGGCAGATCTTTATGCTCCCATCCAAAGCTAAAATGTTCAAATTTTTCATTTCATTATTTTGCCAATTTGAAGGAAGCTGTTTTCCTCAGGTGGCACTGGAAGGCCATTCTCTCTCCCTATTGCCGTCCCCTGGCAACCTCAGACGGCCCCAGGGAGAGTCCTGGACTCGAACTGCCACCTGGCCACCCAGGCTCGGGCTCAAGGCAGTGGCATCCCGCTCCCCGGGTGGGGGGCGGGGAAGGAACGGCAGCCAACGCCGGCTAGAAAGTCCCTGCTGCGCCGTGACTGGCTTGCGCACGCGGCAGCGGCCACTGTGCTGTGCCGCTTCATGCACCCTCTGGTGACGAAAAGTGGTTAGTAGCAGCCTCCTGATGTAACTCCTTCCCTGATATCCTTCCTCCTCTGAACTTTCTTCCTCTTTCTGACTAGAGTTCCTGGGCTTTTATCAACGTATGCCCTAACTGTTCTTGGTTTTACCGGGGTGCCTCCTTCCTTTAGCAATTTACTTAACACCCTTTCAGTTTGATTTTTACTAACTTCTGATCCCATATTTCCATAACAAAGACCACACAACACACCAAGATAAAACAAAACAAAAACACACTGTATCGACCTTCTCCATTTTCTTGAAATGGCCATCCGTCCTCTCACCCTATCTGCTTCCGCAGGGGCGAGTAGCTTTCCTCCCATCCTATCTATTTCTAGGGACGGGCAGCTTACCTTGTCACTTAACCCCGAGCATCCCAGAGTTCCCCATACGGGCCACCATTTGCCACAGTCCACCTGGGCCAAATAACTGGAAGGTGACAAGCAACTTGAAGGTTGAAGCGGGAACTGCTTTATTACGGGGAAACTGAGCAGGAACTCAAGGTAGCGGGCACCCAAAGTAGCAGGAGCCGCTTTATTGCGGTACAGCAGAGGTATATATACCCAACTGATTACACACAGCTTGACTCAATTAGCATCATCCAGATACAGTAGTCAGCCAATAAGGAATCCCCACCATCTCAAAGGCTTAGTGGCGTTAAAACACAAACCACTCCTCCTGGCAAACTGCCAGGCGCCATCTTGACTTGGTCGCAGCCCCCAACAGGGGAACACACCAGTGAGGGGGAACCGTTTCACTAAGACGTGCCTCCGTGGCTCTCCCGTCATTTGGGGGAATGGGGACAGGCTGGCTGGCAGCTCTTACCCCCAGAGTCAAAGGGGTGGCAGTGACTAAAATGAGCAGGAACAGGGACACCAAGGGGGCCTGGTGTGTGGGAAGGTGTGGAGGGAGGGCCACCAGGCTGCTGCTCCATATGTGTGACCAGTGAGAGTCAAGGGTGGACGTCCAGGGGGTGCGGCACCACTCGGCGGTAAGAAGGAACGATGGCAGACACTTGAGCCACTCAGTGGGTTTCAAGAGCTTTCTACTGAGGAGGAAAAAGAAGCCAATCCTGAATCTTACCTACTGTATGGACTGCGTCTACGTGACACTCTTAACGTGACAACGTCGTAGACATCGAGAACAGCACCGAGGTTCCCAGAGACGAGGGATGGCGGGGTTGGCAGGGAGTAGGTGTAACCACTGAGGGGTAGGACCAGGTGGGGGGCATCTTTGTGGTGAGGGGATCCTTCTGATTTTGAGCGTGCTGTGGTTACAAAAATCGACGCGTGTGACCAAACAGCATGGAACTATGCACCCGAAGGGTATCAGTGTCGGTTTCCTGATCCTGGTATTGCACTGGGGTTTTATCCATGAAAACTGGGGGAAACTGGTGCAGGGTACAGGGGGCCCCTCTGCTCCTTTCGAAACTTTACGTGAATTTATAATCATCATAACCCCAAAAGTTCCATGACCGACAAGAATGGAGGAGACTGACAGAACTCAGCCCAAGAAAACATCATCACCAGGTGAACCGTCATCAGACCTGAGCCGACTGCCAGATCTGGACCCCAGGGGAGAGATGCCAGGACCCTCGGGCCTCTTGGCAAGAGCACACCATCGTGACTCCCCCGTTCCCTCCCCACACACTGGAAATGGGGGTCGACACACATTTGGAAGGTTACTGGGCATCAGGAGTGCTGACACTGGTATCTGGAGGACTCCGAGTGTCACCACGGTCCCCTTGTTAGAGTGCTGAGAATTCTAGGTATGGAATTCTGGCGACAGCCTGGCTCTCAGTGGACACGCGGGGTCTGGAGAGAGCTGCGTGGGGCCCGTCCCCGACACACGTGGCGGTTGGGTAAGCCCCCGTTTGAGTCCCGGGCCTGTGGAGTAAGAGCCATCAGACTCAGGACGCCCAGCCAAGAACCTCGGAAACCATCTCTGACCCCGACAAGACACCATTAAAAACAGTCTCCCCTGGGCGGGTGGCAGGAGGTGGTGGGCTTGGAGCCACCGTGAGGGATCTAGCACAAGTGTCCACGTGCTCATGTCATCTGCAGGTCTGGCCTCTGCAAACACAGATCTTGGAAAATGACCTTTGGTGGCCCCATGTTAACAGGAGGCTCCTGGATTGCAGGTGGCGTGGGGGACGCAGGGTCACCGATGGAACAGATTCGAGAGGCCTCAGGAGGACCCACACAGCTGTGAGTTTAGGAAAGGTGCTCCTTCCTGTTTCTATTAGAAAACACACGTGGCAGCTCACGCTCACATGCACAGGCGACAGTCTGTATCCACAGCTCTGCTGTTCTGAGCTCTGCCGCTGAGCAGATCCGGGGCCCCAAGGAAGAATTCTCCTGCCAGGACACACAGCAAAGATTCCACTGAACGACAAGTTCTGGCGTCACCATGGTGCAGGGCCAACAGCTTGGTCAGCGGGTGGAGGGAGGGGCACTTTTTTGCAAGGGGGCAAAAAGGAAGACATGTGAAACCCAGCTGGGACCTCAGACACCTCCTGGTGCTCCCGGGTGCCACTGAGGCTAAACAATGACAGGTGCGGTCGTCCTGGCTTCACAAGGGTATGATTAGCAAGCATTCCATGGTCCTCGTCCCCAAGAATAAAGAATTGTCATACCATCAGCATGAGAGGATCACTGTGAGAGAGAAGATTCCAGAAAACATAGTGAAGGAGGATGAGTGAATATCATCTGTGGCCTAGAGTCCAAATGCAGGATTTGAATCTGAGTGTCCCTTCAGGAGGGGAGGCTGATGGGAAGCGTGGAGGCCTCGTTCCTGTGTCAGTCAGCTTTCTGTCACTGTAACAAAATACTGGAGATAATCAACTTATAGATTAAAAAAAGGATTATTTTGGCTCACAGTTTTGGAAGCTGCCGTCCATGATTGGTTGGCCCCCTTGCAGGGTGGCACCTCATGGGGGGGGGGGTTCACAAAAGAGCTACAACACTCATCTCGCAGCCAGAGGAAGGAGGGAGATGGGCGGGGGCCAGTGTCTTCTTCCAGAACATGTTCCAGTGACCTGAAGACTTCCCATCAGGCCCATCTCTTCAAAGCTCCACTACTTCCCATTAAGCCCTCTCAGATGACCTTGGTGGCAGCAAGGTCACCACCAGCTGTGGCCCCTGGAACTTGGACCTCGGACCTCCAGAACCATGAGCCCAAATAAACTTGCTTATCTTAGAACTTACCATCCTGTGCTGGCTGCTATGGCCGCGACCTCCCCAGGGCCTCTCCCAGCCTGGAAGTCCTGGACCCACAGTGCTGCTGGTTCTATGGGGCCAGGGTGTCCCAGGGGGTGCTAGGCTGGACAGCTGTCCCTCCCAGTGGGGCCGGGCCCTGGCGGCAGGTAGCGTGGGTGGAAGAGCAGAGGGAACAGCAGAGACCAGGCCCTGCGCGGTGGCTCACAGGCAGGTGCCCAGCTCCCGGCAGCTGGGTTTGGGGCAGCCGGGAAGGCCTTGAAGGGTCCCTAGAGTCACTGGCAGGAAGGGCTTTGGTGGCCCTCCACGCCAACAACCTTCGTTCCCAGAGGGGATGGTCACCAGGTCCTACGGCCTGGTCGTGACGGGGCTTGCCTGCCACTCTGCTGTCTGTAGTGACAGGATGATTCCTCTGGGGACAGCTCACCTCTGTCCGCGCTTCTCCAGGGCCTGGCAGGAGCCCAGGCCCAGTGGCCAAGCAGTCGTCCTTGTTCCCGGGGACGTTGGCCTTTTCTCAGGATCGAGGGACCTGCAGCCCCTGCAGCATGGAGCCACGGAGCCCCTGGGAGCTGGCATGGGGTCTCCCAGGACTCTGTCCTTGATGGGAACAGCCTGACAGTCTCAGGCTCTTCCCCCATTCACTGAGAACCAAGCCCCGTCTCGTCTGAGAGTCCCCACGGCCTTCAGGGCCGGTGCCATGGTCCACACCTGACCGCCAAGGAAGTCTCAGAGAGGTCAAGTGACCTGTCCAAGGTCTCACAGCTGGGGAGGGGGAGAGCGAGGGCAGAATCCTCCTTACCCCACCTCTTTCCCAGGCCACACAAGACCAGGACGTCTTCCTTTTAAATATGTCAGAAAATAAAGAGAAAGAACAGCCAAGACACCTTCCCTCTCCCCCTTCCTCCCCAGTGGAAGCCAGATGATGAGGGACCTGGAAATAGGCTGCTGAAGTCCAGGTCTCTGGATGGCAGGAACGGAGGGAGGAGAAACTGCAAATAGACCAATGAGGGTCACAGCGGGTCAGGACTGGGACTTTTATAGCAAAAAGAAATGTGTTTGAAATCCAGCTCTGTTACTTGCTAGCTGTGTGTCCTTCCGTAAGCCCTTGACCTCTCTGAGCAAGTTTCCCCAATAGGAATAGCATCCACTTCACAGTGTTATCATATCATAAACCCTGAAAAAGTGCCCACCAGAGAGCCTTATCCATGTGTGTCCATGAGGGATACACTCCTAGACGCCCAGTGGATGCCGGAGACTGTGGATAATGCAAACCCTCTATGCTATATGTTTTTCCTGTCCATATACAAATACTCAAGGGCTCGCCTGTCTCGTCTTCACGGGATTTACTGTGCCGTTGCTATGTTCTCCAGAGAGTGCAGAACACTGTCCCAGGCAGGGTTTTCTTGTCTGAGCAACATCAAGTGCAAATGCATCAAAGGAAATGGAGACGCAGTTGCTGTTTGTTGATCCGTCTGAGCCGCTCCAACAGGACGCACAGCTCAGAACACCCTGATGCAATCAGACCATCCCTCCCAGTCCCTCCGCTCCTCCCCTGCGCTACTTCCAGCAGCCCACCCACTGAGATTCACACCCAGCACATCCACCAGGACCTTGGGGAGCTCCCAGTGTCACCTAATTTGTTTACCAGAGGAGGAAACTGAGCCCCCAGAGGCTCAGGCACTTGCTCGAGGCCATGGAGTAAAACATGGGCACCTCACAGTAATTCCCCCTTGTTCACGGTTTCACTTCCCAAAGGGTCAACAGCTGCCTAAAAATATCAAATGGAAATTTTCAGAAATAAACAATTCCTTAATTTTGAATATCAGGTTGTTCAGGGTAGTGTGAAGAAATCTCACTCAGTCCTGCCGGGGCACAATCATCCCTGGGTGCAGAGTTTCCACACTGTATACACTACCTCCTCCTTAGTGACTCCATAGCCAACCCCACACTTTTTATTTCTGCACCAGGCTGCCTTTTGCTTACACAGCTTACCTCACTTAATTCTCCTATGAAAACCCTCGGAAGTGGAAGATATTATTTCCCAATTTACCTACAGGGAAACTTATTCAGAGAGGTTATATGCTTGCTGGAGGCCACACAGCTAGTGAGCAACAGAGTTGGGACCAGAGCACCTTCTAGGTCCTGTGCTCCTGAGCTTTGGGAGTGCTCCTGTGTGGGCAGAGTCATGAGTGGAGGCCCAGATTAGAGTCTGGCTGAGTGGTCTGGAGGCTGCTCATGAGGGGATAGTAGTTCTAAACCGGGGGGGATGGTTTGTGGTTCCGTTTTGCCATCTGCTGACTAATGACATTAGTGGACGTCCCTGGGGCTCATCTCTCTGATTTGTTAAGCTGGAGTAATATCATCTGTCATTTACACCTGCTCAGTTTCTGCTCCCTCCTTTTGGCAACTGCCCTCCACCACCGCACACACGCTGTCCTCAGGGAACTGAGCGTCGCCTGCCACCAAGGCCACAGAGTTCTGGAAGGAGCACCAGCCACAGACCCACCTTGTCCCCTGAGATGGGTGTGAAGAGCCCAGCCTGGGCCAGTCACGGTGCCCACTCCGCACACATGATAGGGACCAGGAACGTGTGACTGATCTGTCCCTGTCCGGGCGTTTGGAGAGCAGCGTCCTCTTCCTCCAGCTGCCGATGGGACGCTGTGAATCTGGGGCTGTCGGATGGCATCTCACTTCTCCTTTCCCTGCTTCCTGTTGGGGAAGTTGAGCAGCTTGCAGGGGGCTGGGGGGGAGAGGAAGGGAGAGGGGG
>NW_026000082.1:32444114-32494288 GCF_001458135.2 Marmota marmota marmota | reverse complement strand
GAGGCTGAGGAGGGTGGGAGGGATAGGAGGGAGGAGGGGGAGGGAGAGAGCGGGGGGGGGGAGAATGGGAGAGGGAGAGGGACAGGATGGGGCTCCTGTGAGAAGTCGGTGAGGAGAGAGAGGGAGACAGATCCAGTGGCCTAACTGAAGCTCCTGGATGCAGCTGTGCCTGAAGCTGCTGTCCCCCAGTCCCCACTTGTATCTATCACATTTCCCACCTGGTGAAGCCAGTTTGAGTTGTTTTTTATTTTTTTTGGTCATTTTAAATCAAAAGAATTCCAACACACACACACACACACTTATTTTTGGTATGTTTTCAAGACTAAATGAGATAATTTAAGAGAAGGGCTTAAGGCAGCTCACAGCACATGCCAGCAAACAGGAGCCTTTCTTAACGTGTTTCTCGCCAGCCGTCCGTCTAAGCCCTCTCCAGCCATGAGTTCCTGTAACCTGTGGCCTTTGCCCCTGCAGTCACCTTTGCCTAAAACATACTTCTTAACTCCTCACACAGATTTCTCTCATGGCTCAGGTCTTAGGAACATGTCCCCTCCTCCAAGGGACTCTCCCTGACCACCCACAGGTGGCCTCTGGGTTCCTTGCTTGGCACTGCTCTGGATTTCCCACAGGCTTCAAGCTCTGAGGACGCTGCCCCCTTCCCCTGTGCTACATGCAATGCCTGCATGTGTATCAGTCAGCTGTTGCCGTGAGACAAACCAGCCCAAAAATCAGTAGTTAAAACAAAAGCAAGTGGCTCTCATTTGTGGATCACAGTTGAGCCAAGGGTCAGCTACTCTAGCCAGGGCTTCACGCTTCAGGTCTGGCTGGACTGGCTTCCTGGCTTCACCCTGGGCACAGTTCTGCCACAAATGTCACCAGGCTGGTGCAGCCTCTAGCAGTGTTCGTCTAAACCTGGACTGGCTGTTGGGATCTCCCTGCCCTGCCAGTCCTGCTGTAGCAGGCTCAGTGCCCACCAAGCCTGCCCTCCTCAGGGCCCCGGATGCGCCCTGGCCTGCTGAGTGTTGAAGGAGAGCGCTGGCCTCCCAGTGGGGGCCCTCCTCAGGAAGAACAGGCTGTTTCCTGGGGTGGAGGGAGAACATGCCCAGACCTGCCGTTCCCACTCAGTTCAAAGCGAGCAGGGCCATGTCCCGTCCGTTTTCATTTCATGCGTTCTGGTGGAGATGGCCCAGCCCCTGGCCACCCCGGCTGCTCCAGGCTCTTCCCTGAAGGGTCCCGCACTGCCCACCCCTCCGGCCACGTCCTGTGTGCGTCCAGGTCTCCCCGACACTCCCCCAGTCCTCCGAGACCCTCGGTGCTCCTGCACTGTGCCCTCTCCTCACCTCCCCTTCCACATCGATCTCGAGAACCGGCGGCTGCTGCGCAGAGATAAGACTTTTTCTGAGAACTTGCTGATGAGGGGCACCACAGAGCCCCTGCCTCTGATTCAGCCCACTCCTGGGTGCTCTGAAGGTGACATCTTGGAGGGAGCCTTGGTGAGTTTGGGTTCTAGGCCCCCAACCCCCTGTGCAGATGGGGGGTCCCGGGTGGAGAACTCGTGATTGACAGCCACTGACACCTGGGCTTCTCAGCTTCCGCAGTATGTGTGGGCCACGGGGCCCCATCTTCCATGGACCCCTGAGAGGCCCCGTGGGGCTGGCCGAGCAGATCTGGCTATTCCAGTGGGAGGGGGACCAGCTGCCTGGGGTAGAAAATAAGAGGACAGTGACAACCAGAGCCCGTTAGCCACCCACCAGCCCCTCACTCCCCTGGTTTAACGGGTGGCGGGGAGGGAGAAGCCAGCCAGGTCTTGTCCCAAGTCAAGGGACATCCCTACATGTGACCCACTCCCTGGCCCCTGCGACTGCTCCCCGACCCTCGCCCCCGGTCTGAGCTCGGAGCCATGGCTGGGAACACCGCGTGTGCAGAAGGTGAGTGGGTGTCTGGCGGGTCCACACGGGGTGGTGGTAACCCGAGACAGCCTTTTCCTGAGACCTGAAGTCCCAGATGTCGTCCTGCTCATCTGGAGGCTGAGTGAAACTCACCGGCTCCAGCACCACCCGCCTCCCTCCCACGACCCTCTCCCTGCCCTGGGCCAGGCCCTGCCTCCTCGTCTCCCCCAGGCTCCGGCCCCCCCCTGAGCTGCCAGTGACCCACCGCCTCCTCCATCCTGGAGGCCACGAGGACCACACCTCGACTCTCCTCATTGAATTCTCCGCCAGGCCAGGGCTGGGAGTGTCCCCCTAGGGAAGGCCACCTCTGGACACTCTCCCCTCGGCCCTGCTGGACTTTCTCCCCCTGGAGGCTCTCTCCAGCCCCTCCCTCCTGACCTCTCTGTCCCTTTTCTTCAGTTCCTTCAATGCCATAGTCCAAGGTCCCTCTTGTCAGGCTGCCCACCCCTCTCCTGTCCTCGACCCCAGGACAAACCCTCCCGAGCCTCCTGTCCCTTCCTCCTTCTCTCCACAGCGTGACCCCCCCTCACTCAGCCAGGGCTGTCCCTGAGGTCCTGACTCCAGCTAAGAACAGGGGAAACCAGAGGAAATGTCATCAAATATGACAGAATCCAGGGCAGCCTTGAGAGAGCGCCACTCAGAGGTCGATGTGTCCCAGCTGGACCCAGGGCCCATTCAGAAGCGCTCAGGCACCCGCCTGCTCACCGCTGCCGAGGGCGGCCCTGGGAAATTGTCATGTAGACACATCAGTTTATTGAGCCCATGCACAGGGACGGGGCTTCCAGTGGAGGGAATTCAGGCATCGTGGGGGAAATTGGGGTGTCTGCGGCCTGGCTGAGGGCCCCCGAGTTGCCCAATCTGTATCTAGCTTTGATCTCCCAGGGGACAAGAGCCCAAGCATATCCAGAATACCCTGTAGACAGGACCTCGGGACGGGGACAGCAAAATAGGACTTTCCAAATGAGGAAACTCAGGCCAAATGCACAGAGTTGGTGGCGGCCCTGGGACCGAGCCTGAATCCAGACCACGGCCCTCCCCCATGGTTTGTCTCAACAGCAGACAAGGAGGAGCCCTGCTGAAGACACAGGAGCCCAAACCCCCGGCCCCTTCAAGGCAGGGCTCCCCAGGGGGCGGGACGGTGGAGCCCTCGGCTCTGGTGCCGGCCACCTTCCAAATGGCTCCCTTCCCATGGTCTCTTTCCTCATCTGTGCGAGCTGGCTGACGGCCTGCAAGGTTTCTTCTAGCTCCAAACACATGCTCCCGTGGGCCCCAGTTTCCTGAAGCTCTCTGCTCCCCAACATGCTGCGAAGAACACAGGAGGCAAAGCCGCTTAGAACAGCAGTGTGACGTGCCTTGGAACAGGACTGTCATGGTCCCCATGCTTGCAGCAAGATGACACACAGAGGAGGGGCCAGCCCACATCTGAGGTGCTGGAAAGACCCCCAGGGGGAGCAGATGCATTCGCTCCCGGAGTCGGGGAGGGGGCTCGGCTGGGCCACTCCATCTGTGCTGGGAGGAGCTGGAATTTTCTCTGCCAGATGGGGGTGCTGGGTCTTCAAAGCAGAATCCCCGTAACTGCCTTAAGAAACCCCAGGGACCCACGGATCTCAGGCTGCTTCTCGAGGGAAACTTGGATGTTGTGTCCTGGGGGCAGAGACATGGGGTGGGAAGCAGGGAACAGAGAAAAGATAGAGAGGAGGAGCGGTGGGAAGAGAGAGGACAGATGTCTTCTGTGGTGCAAAATGCCCAAAGCACGCAGCGTGGCCCCCCAGCGCCAGAAATGCCTGGGACCAAATATCGGATCCATCACTCATGACATCGGCGTAAATGATTGAAGAAAACGCATCCGACCCCCATTTCCAGATCTATAAGATGGAGGCTGGGAATGTGCGGCTCGCAGGGACAAGGCTGGCCAAGGTCTCAGAGAGCCCACCTGCCCAGGTAATTTGTAGCAGCAGCAGCAGTCGGAGGAGGAGGAGTTACACGGGTGAGGATGGAGGGAGCAAGGACCACATGGCAGGGAGCAGAGGGGGTGGGACCACACCAAACAAAACCTGAGGCGGTGCAGAGAGTGAATGCAGTTAACCAGTTTTCATTATGTTAACGAGAGTGGGAATTATTCATGGATGTCTACCAGGGATTGTATTAGTCGGGAGAAAAGTTAGGAGCTCATGTTCTAATAGCAGCTGTAATGAGTGTTGTAATAAGGAGCTGAAGGCCAATTTCATCTAGTAGATCAATCAAGTGGAAACTTCTGTGCAGCTCTGTGAGTGGGTCATTTTCCTGTATGCAAAGTAATGGGTGCCAATGTGAGAGCCAGAGGAGGGGAATTCACAGAACTCGCCCTGCCTGGGAATGGCAGCTCCACCACAAGCCATTCCACCTTCTTTGGACCTCCCCAGACAAGCGATGGCTTCAAAACTCCATGGCGGCGGGGCGGGGTGAGTCGCAGAACCTGGACCTAAACTCCTTTCTGTCAGACACCAAATCTGAGTCTTTGTCTAGGACTCGCCTAGGCGCCCCCTGCCTAGCAAATCTGGGTACCGCAATGGCCCAGGATGGAAGAGTCTGGGTACCCAGAGAAGTTCCCCTGTAATGCTGCTGGGTGGATGTGACATAACCAGGAGCTGTGACTTGTAAAGCCAGGAAGCAGGATCATCTTTAAATCTTTTAAACTGAAGAGGTCCTTAGAGATCGTGGTGCTCAGCGCTCAATTTAAATATGAAGAAACTGAGGCCCAAGGTCAAGGGATGAGCAAGTGGTGGAGTCAAGGACTCAACAGAGCCAGCTTGTTTTGATCCTTCCCCAGGACCTTGGCCACCGTGGCCTGACGCCTCTCCCGAGAAGTGGGTAAGAATGGAGGGGTCCAGATCACATGCTGCGTGCATGTCACGAGCTGGACCAGGCAGCCTGTCATGACCTGCTCTTCCCGCACGTCCTGACACCATTGGTCAGAAGATGCCAACGTGTCCTTCCCTCTCCGGGCCCCAGGGAAGCAAAATCCCAGCAGCTCCTGATCTGGGCAGGCCGCTGTCCATGGTGCTGAAACCAGCTCCCAGCGCTTCAACATGTGTTTCGGGCTCCAGTTCCACATTCTGCAGCCACCTTTTGACAAAAGAGAGAACCCCAAATATAGTAAGGTCTAGCAAGTGATTTCCCGAGTCACCTTCACAATATTTGTCATTTACAGGCAATAAAAATGAGGCATTTTAAGTGAACGGGTCGGTAACTTTTGACAAAGGTAAACCCACATGGATACACCATGTCAACGGACACATGGAAAGTGCCTTCACCCCTCTCCATGTGTGTGACATGATGGGGCTGGAGAGGCCCAGGGGATGGCGGAGGCCCAGGAGGGGAACGTCAGGGTCGGGGAGTCCTCCTAGAGATGAGGAGCTATAAGCTGAGACCCAACAGGAGCAGGTATTAGTCAGGCAAAGTCATGGTGCAAGAGGCTCCGCATGTGTATTTTGGGTTTATACTACTTATGTGCCGGACTATATTTAGCTTTGTGGCTTCAGAGAAGAAAATCTCTTTACCTCCCTGGAATCACATCTCACACAGATGCTAAATATCTTTAAGCCATCTGGGCTCACAGCTCTGTGGGCAAAATATCAGCCAACCTTTCTTCCCAAGGACCATGGTTTTGTTTTTCAGGGGCTACACCAACAGAGAGGGGGACCCAAACAGCTCACTCCCCTCCACCTGGGGACAGAGAGCATTGAGCTGGTCTGCTGAAAAGTAGAGAAAGTTACCTCGGCCACCACAGACTCTAAAAGGTTATGAGAAGAAACAGACCTGAAGTGGCTTCTGGGAAATCTGGGAGGACCGTGGATACATAAACAGGCACCCGCACACCCCAGAACATGAGCATAGTGACGCGGGGCCCATGTGCAGAAGTGCATGACCTCTGCGACACACGCACATATATTTGTACCAAATGTATTCGTGATGGGCACCTCAGGATGCCACCCAGCTCCCAGAACTCCGTAAGCTGTGAGCAACTGCTGCAAGTAAACCCTGGGAACCCAATGAAGTAGTCAACTGGGAGTGTGAGAAGCCGCTTTTACTCCGGGTCCCTCAAGGGCAGGGACTGGCTGATCCCCCGTGGTCCTTCCAGGTGTCACAGGTAGGGGGTGGGGCTTCCTCACCTGTCCAGGAAACTCTTGGGGTAACAGAGCCCCAGAACTTCTGACCCAAATAGCCTGAAGCCCACATCCCAGACCTGGGGGTGTCTTTCCCCTGGGTCTGTCCTCTGGAAGGCAGATGCACTGTGGTGGGCACCAGGCCTGAGGGGTGGCTTTGGGCAGCTGTTCATGTGGCTGTGGGAGGAGTTTGAGACCGGGCACTCCGGGTGCCCACATGCATGTGAGGCCACCGTCTGTGGGGTGGACCTGGGCTGGGGAGGGAAGGAAGTGGACCTTGGGTCCCAGGAAGTGTGTTTAAGGAGGGTCCGTGGGGCTGGTGTGTAGCTCAGTGATAGAGCACATGCCTGGCCTGGCAAGGTCCTTGTTCATCCCCAAACCAAATAAATAAACAAATAAGAACTTGTGTGTCTAGGACCCAGGATCCCTGAGGCCTCTATGCAGATGGTCTCAGACATCTCTACCCCATAAGACACTGGGAGTCCCCTCCCGAGGCTGGTCAGACACCCGTAGTCTGCACGTAGATGCAGGCTGCTGAGGTGGGGACACAGGTGACCACACAGGCCTCTGAGTTGCTTCCCTCTCATTGAGCTGGATAGATCCTAAGTTTGCTCACAAGAGAAAGCAGCTGGGGAGAAGAGGGCACTCAGCTGCAAGGAGGCGGGGCGGGTGGGCAGAGACTGTAGCAGGAGCCTGAGCCGGGCAGGCGCAGCACCGGGGAACGGGACAGCAGGCTGAGGACCAGGGCAGGAGCACCAGCCCAGCGTGGGGAGGAAAGGGCCCTGGAGGAGGTAGTGTTCCCGGGCAGAAGGGTGAGCCCCGCAGCCAGGATACAGCAGGGCCACCAGCCCCACCACTGGCTGGGAGGAGAGGGCAGGCACTCTGGGTCTGAGGAGGTAACAGGGCCCCGGAGCAGTGTCCTGGGAGATCCCAGGTGTGCAGGAGGACACTGAGCACGTGGGTCTTCACCTTCCCAGGTCCTGGGCACGGTGATGGGTGCCTGGGCTGGAAGCGACTGCTGGGCCCCACTGGCCTCTGGCCACCTTGCGTCCCGAGCCCCTCCTCCATCAGGCAATTCCTCCTTCCCTGTCTCCTTGGTGGCTGAGGCCGTTTCTCTGTGTCCAGCCAAAGCAGTGCCCTTCATGAAAGTGATCTGAGCAGCAGCCGAGCCATTCAGGTCCTGGAGACCAGGGGCCAGAGGGCCAGCTACGAACACCTGCATCCCTGTCACTGCCTTTTATTAGGTGAGGTCTCAGGGGGCTGATTTGGGGTACTAGGGTGGCAGGGGGGCTCGGGTCTGCTCCTTCCTAGCTGAGAGCTGGGTGTGTCTATTCACTTTGGGGAGCCTCTGCCATGTAAATCCTGGTGCCCCAGTGCACCCCGAAGCTGGTGTGGGGACACCAGATGCTGGATGGTGCAGCCCAGATGCCAACCTGTGCCCTCCCAGGCCCGGTGTGCCAGACGCTACCTGCAGGGTGTGCTGTGGGCACAGCTGTGCAGCCCTGTCCCTTCCCAGGTGGCTCCCACCACCACACCTGGACCTGTTGGTGGCTCCATAAACCCAGCCAATCCACACGCCCCCAGTGCTCTCTGTTTCTGGGTAAGCACTGACCACCCTGAGCCCCTGCCCCACGCAGGAGGATCAGGAGGCCCGAGTCCAGGCTCCGCCTCCCAGCCTCAGCTGCTCCCACTGTGGACCCGTGGGTTTGGAGGGTAGTTGTCCCTTTATCAGGCTTATTGGGGGACTCAGAGGCATGGATTGTTCTAATCAGCAGAGTGGGTCAGAGCTGTGCCCTGGGCCACTTCTTCCCAAGATGGAGGAACAAACGGAAGAGGAGAGACCGAGGCTCTGCCTGTTGGTGTCTCGCCTACTGTCACTGACCGAGCGGTGGCAGCAGTGGGTGGCCATCTTCCTCTTGCCTTGTTTCACCTGCACTGGGTTCCTTCTGTTCCTGTTGCTGCTGTTTTCTGTCTTCTTTTGAATGAACTGAATCTCATTTTTTTGCACTGCGTGTTTATCGACCAGCTGTACCTCTGTGTGTTGTTTTGCTTTCCTTTTTAAGGGATGGATCCAAGGATGGAAAAAGGCACCCTTAACTTCCCACCCTGCATCTGGATGGGTCCACTCTGTCTCTTCTCCCTGTCCTTTGGGTCATCGTTGTAGCATGTGGCACGACAGCTACAGACACTGTAAATGCCACCAGGCAGTATCGTGTTCTTTAAAGAGTTGTCTGTATCTTAAAGAAAATAAAATGAAATACACTATCTTCTATTTGCCTACACAGGGATTATTTCTGGGGTTCTTCTCTACCTCCTTGAGTACTTGAATTTCCATCCCTTTTCTTTGGCCTACGTGACCTCCTTCAGCATTTCTTCTACTTAAGTTCTATTGCTAGCAAATTATCCCAGTGTTCTTTTGCCGCTTTTGATACTCGTTTCTGGTTATAGAATCTGGGATTGACGGTTCTCAAAGTCGCAGTTCCACTGCCCTCAGGCCCCATGGCTTCTCACGGAAGTCAGCAGTCAAACGGTCCCTCCCCTCTGTGCGCTGCCCGTCTCCTCTGACTGCTTTCAAGATGTTTTTTTTTTTTTTTAATCTTTGCTTTTCAGCAATTTGACAGTAATTCCCCCAGGTGTCATTTTCTTCAAATTCATCCACTTGGGGTTCGCTAAATTTCTTCAACCTGGAAATATTGGTCTTTCACCAAACTTGGGGAATTTTCAGCCAATATGTCTTCAAATAGATCTCCCCACCTCTCTCTCTCTCTCTCTCTCTCTCTCTCTCTCTCTCTGTCTCTCTCTCTCTCACACACACACACACACACACACACACACACACCCTTCTGGGACTGCAGTGCTCTATATAAGGTTTTTTTTATTCAATGTTACTCTATAGATCCCTGAGACTCTGTTACTTTTCTCATTTTCAATTTTTATTCCTATGTTCGTCAATTGGAAATTTCTATTGGTATATCTTCGGTTTCATGATTCTTTTATCTTCAATTTTTGATTAAGCCATCCAATGCTTCCCTAAAACACAGGTAGAATATCCCTATCCAAATGTTTGAGACCAGAAGTATTTTGAATTTCAGATTCTTTCAAATTTTAGAATATTTGCATATGTACAATGAACTATCTTGGGGATGGGACCCAACTCTAAACACAAGATTCATTTACATTTCATGTGAACCATATATTCACACACACACTAAATATATATGCACATATATATCTCCTGAGGGTAATTTTATATAATACACATAGGTATGTACACACATATACATATATATTCACACACATATGTATGTATATGTATATATATTTTTTAAATAATTTGTGCATGAAACAAGACTCATGATGTGGAATTTTCCACAGTGGCATAAGGTCATTGCATAAAAGCTTTTGGATTTGGAGCATTTCAGATTTGGGCTTCTCCTATTAGGGACGGATTGTAATTTTCAGTTCTACCATTTCCATTTGGTTTCTTTGTATAGTCTTTGCTTCACTGCGGGGAATTCCAATCTTTTCATTCATTATACAGAGTGCATTTAACAACCTCAAGTTTAATGATAATATCTGCTTTAAAAATCTGTGCCTGATCGTCGTAACATCTGGCTCGTTTTGAGACTGTTCTCCATTGATTCCTGGTTTTGGTTCACATTTTCATAGTTTTCCTTGCTCTGGTGACTTTGAGTTGTACTGATGGGAGAAAAGGGTGTTTCTTGCTTTGCTTTGTAGAGACAGAGGATTCTTCCGGAAGGGAGTGGCTCCTGTCTGCTGGCTCAGGGGCAGGTGCAGTCAGAGCAGGCGGAGAGGCCCTTTCCCAGCTGAGGTCTGACCAGCAACAGCTGCTTCCTAACGGGGCTCTTGGGTCCTCCTGGACCCCCACTGCAATCTGTCCCCAGTGCAGCAACTAGGGGATCCCCAAACACAAACCTTGCCATGGCTTCCCTCTCCCTGGCCTCCACTGCCTTCCCAACGACGCCCCTTCTCTTAAGATAAAGGTGGCACAGATCCCACAGCCGAGCAGCGGGGGCAGGTGCCCTTCTTCCTGGGGCAGGACCTGCTGTGCTCCAAGGCCAGTCAGTGCCCAAGTACAGGTGGCCTTGAGCTCAGCCATCCCCTTGTGGATGTCCTCTGTGACCTTCCATGTCTATGCACCTTCAGGGACCCTCTGCGTGCTCCCTTGCTGTAGCTATTACCACTGCAGAGTCACGCTCATCGATGGTGTGTCCACCGCGCTAGGCTGTCCACCCCGCGTGGTCAGAGACCATTGCTCTTGACTCTCGCTGTAGTCCCCAGGGTTTGGCACAAGGTAAGACCTAATAAACTCTTGCCCAGAGGCTGGGTGGCCCCACGTTCTCCTCCTGTCAGTTCTGGGCCTCACATCCCTGTAGGAATGTAATCCAGTCCCTCAAGAGTGGCCTGTTTTAGGCAGAACCTCTCATTGCAAAGGACCAAACCCCAACATCACAAGCATCTGTCCTGCAACATGAAGAAAGCCTGCCGAAGACAACACTGGCTCGGGGGGAAAGCAGAGATGACAGATGAGTGGAAGGATGAAGCCCAGGTCCCAGCAGAAACAAAGAGGGTTTCACCCTGTGTCCTTCAAATGTAAATGTCAATTCCCTTTACATGATCACTCATGGCATTATTGAAAAAAAAAAAAAAAAACTAAACACACAATAATGGCAGAGGGGAGATGGGTTGGTCGGACAGGAGCGGAGGCCTCACCCACCCCAGCAGGAAGCTCTTAGGCTCTGCAGGAACCGCGGGAGAAACAGCTCACAAATGACAACTGATGGCCTCCGAGGAGCAGAACTCAGGGGGTGAGGGGGCTCAGGGCCCCTGCTTTCCCCGATGTCCCTCTGTGCTCTTGTTTTTAAAGCCCTCTGACTCCAAGTCAGGCACATAATGCGATCTAGGCTCCTGCCATTCCCTTGGCAGGGATCCCACTGACTTTTTGTTTTATAAAAATAAAGTTTCACACTCCTAACTAAGGAAGTCAAACATTAAAAGCCACATGTGTTTATCTTGTTGAAGTGGTTGTGTTATTAAAGTTTTAAAATAGAACCCTCTTCCCCGTGTTTAAGAAAGAAAATGGCTGAGACCGAGCTGGACGCAGTGCCGGGGACCGTGGCAGGTGTCTCGGTCAGCTCTTTTGCTGCTGGGACCGAAGGACCCACCAGAACAACTGTTGAGGAGGAGACGTTTATTGGGGGGCTCACGGTTTCAGAGGTCCCCATCCATAGACAGCAGGTTGGATTCCGTGGGGCTCAAGGTGAGGCAGGACATCAGAGCAGAAGAGTGTGGCAGACGGGAACAGCTCACGTGGTGACGAGGAGGCACAGAGAGCCACTCCACTCACTGACACAAATATATACCCCAAAGCCACTGCCCAGTGCCCCACCTCCTCCAGCCACACCCCACCTGCCTTCAGTCAAACTCATTGATCCCATCGGGTGATTATTTCTCTGACTGGGCTCAGGTTCTCGTGACCCCATCATTTCTCCTTTAAACCTTCTTGCAGTGTCTCATGCGGGAGCTTTTGGGGGACACCTCACACCCAAACCCTAACACCAGGAGAATGCTCCTTGGAGAAGCAAGGTAGGACACCAGTGACTGGCTTGACCCCTGGGCAGGGATCATCTGAGACACTCCACTGCCTGGGGGATCCTTCTGGGACTCAGGTCAAGGGCAGTCAGTGCCAAGTACAGGTGGCCTGAACTAGCAGGTGAGCACCCCTGTTTGGATGGAGGCTGTTGTGGTGGACATCAGCCAGGTCCCTCCTTGCCACTCTAGCTCCTCTCATGGGGCTTGGGAAGCCACTGGCAGAGCTTACCCACTCCTGCCTCCCTCCAAAGTGGCCTTCCCCATGGCAACTTATAGTTGGGCAGATCTCCTGGAGCAATGTCAGCTACTATGTTGCAAAGAGTGAGGAAGTCTTGGGGACTGACCTCTAGGGAGCAGGGACCACAGTCCTGATATGGACAAGGGGCCACCCTCTGGTCACACTTTCTTCCCAATTTCCCCTGGGGCAGAATAACCTCCCCAATTGACTCTATTTCTGCCCTCCAGACAGTCCTCCCAACAGCCTGACCTTCTTCCTCCTCTGCAGGGGTGAAAAGAGAAAGCTGAGCACCCTCACCAGCCTGGGCTCCGAATGTCCATGGTTCTAGAATGTTCTGTCTGTGAGAGGAAGAGTGGACTGACTTATTAGATCTTCTATCCCCAGCACCCAGCCCAACACCGCATGTGAGGGGAACATTTGAAAATTATTTATTAAATGAAGTAAGGCAACCTAAGATTCTATTATTCTTCGTGTCTGAGAGCGAGCTTCTAAGATTCTGTGAATCTGTGAAATTAAGAATTTAAATGTTATTTTTTACCAAGGATCTGGCCTGGCAGGGAGGGTGTGAGATGGGCCAGATGTGGGAACCGCTGCTCAGCCGGGTGGAGCCGGGCTCCTGCGCCCACGGGGCTGTGCCAGGGCCTCTCCTCTGGCCCCGCTGACGGACCTTGGGGCAGCCCCGCAGCCTCGGCTTCTTCCTGCGGGGCCCGCTTCCCTCTGGAGTCGGCCTCAATCGCAGCCCTTTTGCAGAGCCTTCTGTTGTCAGGAGCAGAACACAAGTAACTTCAGCAAAAGGTGTGACAACTGACAGGCTCCTGTCCCTGGGCCAGGCAGGACGTAAGTGGCTTCAGGAGGGCTGACGGCAAGGCCCAGCCTCACCCTGGGCTCCATCTCCTCCCTCCACCCTCAGAGCCCCGCTCCTCCCTGGGCTTCTGCACTGCGGGGGAGACACAGCCCCAGGCTCCAGGGTTCTTGCTGTGACCCCGAGGAGCAGGGGCCCTTTCTCTCCCAGCGTCCTCCTGTCAAATCCCGGGAAGACACCCGACCCCTGCAAACGGACTCCCCTAGGGCCTTGGTGCTGGAGAGGCAGATGCTCAGATGTCTTCCGCGTGGCGCAAACAAGGGTCCCGCGACACAGCTGCACCCAGGAGCCCAAGGTGAGAGCCCAAAGCCGCTGGCCCTGCCTACTCTGCCCAAGCGCCCAGGGCAGAGGCAGGTGTACAGCCTCGGCGAGGCCAGGAGCCCCGTGGGCCTCACCAGCCCCGGGGCTCTCCACAGTGGCCAGAAGAGAAGGGAAGGCTGGGGAGCCAGAGGCCAGAACTCACCAGGGCCTCCCCCAGTGCCCGGTGCTGTCCACTCTCTGGGCCTCGGCTGGGCTGCCTCCTGGGCTGGACAGAACCAATCCACAGCGAGAAGGTAAGTGCCAAGGTATCCACCCCTGTGCCCTCTCCAGAAAACAGTGGGTGGGGCTACAGATAGTCACAGAAGGAACCAATCAACAGCCGCCCCTGGGCGCACCCACCAATCAGGTGAATTCATCTGCTCCGCAGAGCCCTCATTGGGCACTGACCCCTGCACCTGTTAGAGGACAAGGGGGCTGCACTGCGGTGACTCCAGGTTCCAATGACCCGAGGCTGCAGGGGCCTCCCCGCTGGAAGCAGCCAATCTCCCCAAGGTCCCAGAGCTGAGGCCACACGGGCGGGCCTGCCTGACGTTTCTTTCTTTAAAATATTTTTTAGTTGTCAATAGACTTTTTTACTTTGTTTGTTTATTCCTATGCGGTGCTGAGGATGGAACCCAGGGCCTCGCACACGCCAGGCCAGCGCTCCACCGCCAAGCCACAGCCCCAGCCCCGTGCCTGACATTTCAGTGGCACTTTGATACCTACTCGAGTCCTGGGGCTCATCATAGGGGTCCAAATGTCATGATCTTCCTGGAAGTCATGAGTGGGAGTAAAGATTTCTCAGCATCCTGAGCATGTTGCCCTGAGACATCCCTATCCTCTCCTGCGGAGTCACACAACTTGGTCCCCAAGAGTGCTCCTGGGGACCCTGGCCCCAGCTGTCCCTCATTCAGGAACTCTTAGGGTATTCAGTTAAAAAAAACAAAGTTTTAGTGCAGCGAAACTGATGTTCTCAAGTCTGGACCGACGTGCAGTGTGCAGATGGAGGATTCTGACATGGTTTCGTGGGTGTAGACAGAGGTCACGGTCAACATAATGACCACATTCATCTTCTCCTACAAATTCCCACCACCCCATGGCCCACCTCCTCGCCTGCCTTCAAGCAGCCCCCAACTGCTTTCTGCCCCTGTGTGCGTTAGATGTGGGGGGTCCCCCGGAAGCTCACTGTGAGGCCATGCAAGAAGGTTTGGAGGGGAAATGGTGGGTTCTAAGCTCAGCCTAATCCGCGACTCAGTCCTTGGTGGGGTTCACTGAAGTGGGGGATGGGGATAGGGGCGTGGCTTTGGGGTATCCGCAGGTGGAGTCCCTCCCTCCGCTTCTTGGTCACCACCCTGGAAGCTGCTTCTCTCGGCCACCCACTCGCGGGATGCTCAGCCTCGTCCGAGGCCCTGAGGGTCGAGCCCGCCTTCTGTGGGCTGAGACCCCTGGAACCCGAGCCCTCCGACAAGCTACTCCTGCTCTGTCGCTGTCTGCTCAGATCCTTTTAGTCACAGCCGCGAAACAGAATGCTCCTGTGCACTTCTTAGAGCCCGCGTAGACTCCTGGAGCCGCTCGGAGACTAATTCTGAACTCATCCACAGCGTCCCATGTCCCTGTCCCTTGTTCCTCTTTATTGATGGGAGTGTTCCATCGTCCAGCTGCGCCAGGCGGTGCCCACCCGCCCACCTTCGAGCGGGCATGGGACTAGGACAGCGCAGCCATGTAATGAATACAGCTTAGTAACCTGTGCAGTGACTGTCCCGTGTCACCTCCCATCACCGCCCTGGGAGCCCGTGACCCTCAGCCCTAGTGCGGATCTCGGCATGAACAGCCGTTTCTGTCACAGACACTCTGGTGGGCTTGGGACTGTCATTTTGTATTTACCCGAGACTACCCATGTTCAGACACTCTTTCTACACGCTTAATTGTCCTTTATTTTTCTTTAATAAAAAGCTCAAATCTTTTGCTCATTTAAAAAAAATGGAGATGATCTCCTTAATAATGTTTTAAGAGTGTTTTTGTGTTTTCTAAATTTAAAAAATCCTTGACCAAATGTGAGTTCTAGATGTATTTTTCCCAGCCCTTTGAGTTTCATGTCTTTTGTAGGCAAAGTTTTATTTGTCAATTTATTGTTTCCATTTATTTTTTTTCCTAAGACCTTTGAATCGGTTCATTCATTCATTCAAGTCACTCATGGACCAGATATTTGCCTAACTCCTGTTCTAGGTACAGGGAACACAACAAGACGATCCCTGTCCCCAAGAGCCCGTAGTCCATGGGGATAGCAGACACAAGTAGGACACCAAAGAAAGGGCATAACTTGAACCTGGAATGCTGATTATAATGTTCTTTTCCTGAGGGAGAAGAACAGAGCCTATTTGGCTGGGGGCTCAGGAAGGCCTCACTTGAGAAACTCAATTTAAGCTGATTCCAGGAGAAGCAAAGGGAAGGGGAAAGATTCTCCTGGTGGCAGGAACTGCCAGTGCAAAGGTCCTGAGGCAGGAAGGAGCTTGAGCATCCTGGGAACAGAGGCTCCAGCATGGCTGACATGAGGCTGGAAACCTCACCAGGACCAGGTCAGGCTGGGCCACGCAGGCTGCAGCTCATCAAGGGAAGGGGGGTTATGGGAGGGGTTTAAGCTTCACTGTGACACCACCAGGCTGGTGTGTTTAAAGCTCTTCTGTCTACAGGAGCAAGAAGAATGTTCCGGAAGTGGAGGCAGTTTGCAGACAGGTGAGGCTGAAGGCTGAGCTCATAGTCCAGGACCTGCCAAGAGCAGGTGGCCAGGAGCAGTGGGACATGGGGAGGGCGTGTGGGGCTTCATAGGTGCTGTGACAGGTTTGGGTTTTTTCTTGAAGGCAGCAGGGAGCCACCGAAGGCCTTTAAAAGGGGAGGGATATGACCTGACCTATAGCCTTAAAGATCCCCTCCCTCTGCAGGCGCAGCCTCGCCTTACCCTGCAGCCAAACCCCAGCCAAGGGATCAGGGAGGAGGAGACTCCATGCTGAAGGCCAGTGGGATTGGGGTGTGAATTTAGAAAGAGGCTCAGGGGCGCAGGGTCAATGGCTCTAGAGTCACTCAGATGGAGTGTTGGGACTGCCTGGCTCTATCCTTCCCGGCTGTGTGACCTTGGCTGAGTTTCTGAACCTCTCTGAGCCTCAGCTTCCTGCTCAGGAAATGGGGCTGAGACTCTCCACAGGGCCTTTCTGAGGGCCTGGCCTGCTCACGAGTGTGGCTCGGGACTCGGTGCTGTCATCCATGTCGTTGTGGGTCTGTTTGCCTCATGGGGGAGAAGGCCTCACACACCAGGAGGCAAGGGCCAGGGGTTGTCACTTCCATTTTTCAGATGAGAAAACTGAGGTCCAGGAAAAGGTGACTGTCCCAGGTTGGTGGGTAGCAGACAGTGCCCAGGCAGAGGCTGGCTGGGCGGCTGGAGTGGGCACTCTCTGGAGCCCTGTGGATCTGGGCCCAAATCTCGACCTGCCCCTCACCAGCTGGCTCCTTGGTGTCCAACCCTGGGTCTCAGTGGCTGCACCTTCTGGACACCTTCATTTGGATGCTTGGTCCCTGGCCACTGGGACATGGAGTCTGGGATTTGCCCAGCCTGGCAGAGAACTCAGTGTGATGGAGGCCACCGGGTTCTGGAGGCCAGAGAGGCTGGACACGAGGGATTTTCAGGCAGCAGGTGTATTGCCAGCAGGGTCCAGAGGGGCTCTCACCCGCTCATTCCCTGGACCAAGAGCCTAGGAATCCCTTGGACTTCATCCCCCGTGGGGCGGGCGCTTGGAGCTTTACATTTTTGCAGGAGTCTATGTAGACTTCTGCAAATTTTTTTTTCCTCTGAGTTCTCAGAAAGTGCTTTTTGTCTCTTTTTTAGAACAGTCAGAGGTTTTACACGATTTACCTCAATCTGCAAGTCTGTGGTTAAACTTCGCCTTTGCAAGACACAGCAACGGGAACGAGGAAGTCCTGGCCCTGTTGAGCCCTTCTGCAGAATCTTTGCTGTTATTCTGTTGACAAGGACAGTTGTGGGGAGGGTCTCTGGGTGGGGTCTCTGGCCTGCTTAACCCTCCAGCATGATAAAAGGCTGCAGGGAAAAGACGCCACCAGGGTGAGGGAGTGGCCCCTGCCCTCCTCACTTCCTGTGTCCTCCTGTCTCTCGGGGACCCACTGTCAGGTTGTCCCTTCCCCTCCATGACAACTGTTCCAAAGACTGCTGATAATCCGAAGCTCAGACCCTGCTGTCTTTGGAGAGTTTCACCAGAGAAACACCCACCCTCCCCCAGAGAAGAAAGTCCTAAAGGAGGACTCTGTGCGCAGGGTTCCAGTCCCCTCTCTGTCCCCATGTGTGGCCTGGAGCTGGTGGTTTCCGCAGTCTGGGCCTCAGTTTCCCCATTTGCAGAACGTGGGTGTTGAACTTGAAGCTTGGAGAGGGGACGGTGTCTGTCATTTTGAGACTCGATGGTCCACATGGATGTTCAGGGACTATGGGGCTGGGAGAGGGAGGGGAGCAGCCCCCTAGAGCCACAGCTCAGGCTGTCGGGTGGCCACAGTGTGCCAGGCACCATCCTGAGTGCTCCACATTGGTCACCCTGGCTGTGTCTGGGCCACCAACTTGAGGTGAGGTGTCATGGCCAGGAAGCTGCTCCAGGAGACAGTGACCCACGGACCCCTTGGCTTCCTGAGTGGCCTTAGGGAAGGAGCCCCTCCTCGTCGTCTTCAGGAGGGAGGTGACAGAATGGGGGTGAAGTGAGGGTGAGGCCCGCTGGGCAGGTGCGGCTGGGTGTCCTGGCCTGGAGGTTGGAGCCCCGGACCTGGCAGAGAAGGTGACCCGGGAAGAGGGGCCTGGAGGACAGCCGTCAGCCCTGTGACCTTAGGAGGGGGAGCTCAGGGCTGGGCAGCAGAGAGCAGGGCAGCTGTGGGGACTCAGGGAGGTGACAGTGGGTGACAGTTGGGCTCCTTGGTTGGTGGGCACAGGGTGCTGGCAGGGTGGGTTCTGGGATAGGGACGACATCCTGGGAGCTGAGCCAATAGGACGAGGCAGGACCCCAGCTCTGAAGGACGCCGAATACCAGGCTCCTGGTGGCCCCAGCTTCCACCCAGCCCTGCCCTCAAGGGGAGGCCAGAGGGTGCTTCCAGGGTCCCTCAGCTCCCAGCCCTCCATGGCTCCCCTTCACACTCAGAGGGAAAGCCAGACCCTGGGCATGGCCCCCAGAAATGTCCCTTGCCCCAATCCTTCTCCCCCAGGGCTGCCCCATGACTTTGGCCTCCTCACTCTCCCCCCCACCTAGCTGTAGACACACTGCCCCTCCCCCACCAAGCTCTGCCTATTGTGGCCTCAGGGCCTTTGCACTAGTTCCTCTGCCAGGAATATTCTTCCCTCAGGTGCAACCAGGGCTTGTCCCTGCATTTTATTCAGGTCTCAGCCCAGGTGTCCCCTGAAGTGTCACCCACCCCAGCTCACCCCTCCCTGACCTCCTCAACCCTTGTTTTTTTAAATATCCTTGCCGCCCTCTGGCATTTTTTAACATATTGTTTTTGTTATTGTAGATTGTGAGTTGCGTAAGAGCAGGATTGGTCCTGTTCTGTGTCCTGCTCCACTTCAAGGCCAGAGGACGGAACTGGGTTCATCAGAGGTGCTAGAGTTTGGAACTGGAATGTCCCCAGGGTCCCACGTGTTAAATGCTTTGTCACCAGCCTGATGTGACTGGGAGGTGGCCAGACCTCTAGGAGGTGCAGCCTGGTAGGGGGTCTTCAGGTCTTTGGGATGTGTCCTGAAAGGGGATTGTGGGGCCGCAGTCTCTTCCTGCCCTCTTTGCTTCCTAGTCATGAGATGAGTGGTTTTGCCCTGCCCTGTGCTGCCACCGTGATGAGCTGCTCCGTCTAAGGACACTGGGACCAACCCATTAGCCAGGAGCCGAAATAAACCTTTTCTCTTTATAAGTGGATTCTTTTGGGATTTGTTATAGTGACTGAAAGCTGACTAACACAGTGTCTTCAGTAAACATAGAGGTTGGAGGTAAACAGCCCAAGTTCACATCTTGGCCTTTTCATTCTCTCACCTACTGACTTTACACTGGATCCTTGACCTCTCTAAGCCCATTGGGCCCAATCTGTGAAATGGACCTAATCACCTTGTCAAAGTCACAAGGGGTTGTGAAGTCATCAAGCATTGATACAGACGAAGGACCAAGAGGAGGGGCTGGCACAGAGCTCTCAGTGCTGCTGCTGCTATTGCCCTAGTAGTCAGGAGGGTTTGTGGTGGGATGATTTTATTTATTTGCTCATTAGCTCATTATTGACCTAGTGCTTTGGTTGCTGGGGACACAGTCAGGCTGCTGGAAGATCCCAGGTTAATGGGAGATGAACCAGGGATTGGTGACAAGGGGCCTGGTGTGTGTGGAAAGAGAACAGCTCAGTGGCGGAGGCACAGGGCCACGCGGGATCGACTTGGCTTGAGAAAAGCAGAGGGGGCTTCCCAGAGGAGGGGTGCTGGACCTGGGTGCTGAGGAGTGAGGGGGAGCTCACCAGGCTGGTGGGGAGGGATGGGCTCGCAGAGGAAGGCTGGGGGCCAGGGCCTCCCCCGGTGTGTGCCTGGCTGATGTCCTGTCTCTGTGGACTGTGACCTGGAAGCACTGGGGGTGACATTGTTTCCAGCTGGGAGGGACCCAGCCTGCTGCTTGCTGCTGGGGATCGCTCTGAGGCAAAATGAAGGGGACAACCCTGAGGGCAGAAAGGCCGGGCAGCGTGTGGAGCTGGGCATGAAGGGGCTCAGCCAGAGGACCCTCCCAGGGCCCAGTGATGAACAGAGGCCAAGGTCAGCTCAGGAGAAGCAGCCTGATGCTGAAATGTCTGAGCCGCTGAGGTGGCTCCTGCGTCCCCAGGTAGCCTGAGACTGCCCCCACCTGGGCGCGGCTGGGAAGGCAGGTGGGCCTTGGTGGCTGTGGGGCCAGAGAGCTGGGAGCCCTGGAGCATCAGCCAGGGCATGGCACAGTCACAACCCACCGGGAGTCAGGAAGGAGCGCTCTGTCCATGAGCTGCCGCAGGAAAACCCAAGAAAGCTGAGAAAGTTTCCTCCCTTGGAAAGCCAAAGGGAGAAGCACGTTTCCATGTCGCACAGATGTTTTCGGGAGACAGCTGATTGTTTTCTCAGTTTTGCACTGAAAGCCATGAATGGAAGCCTCCACCTGCTGTGACAGCCACTCCTCCCCCAGGCGCCTCTGCACCTGCCATGACTGCCACTTCCTCCCCTGGCACTAAACAATGGAAAACTCTTCCAGGCACAGCTCCTGGTGCCTGAAATGCCACCACCGGAGCTTTGTCCTTTAGCTTACAGCTTCGTCCTTTGCAAAAGTGCGAATTCCGAGCCAGGTGCAGTGGCTCCCCCCTGGAGCCCCAGCTACTCAAGGAGAGGCTGAGGCGGGAGGATCCCTTGAGTCATGCATGCATTCAAGGACATCTTGGTCACCCTAGCAAGGCCCACGTTAAAAAAAAAAAAAAAAGTAAACACCTAGGACACCACGTATGCAACAACAGAAAAATGTTCATTCGCTCTATAAGTAGTTCCACGGAACTCTCAGGCTGGGTGTGTGCCTGCCTGTTTGGGGCTGAGTACGTGGAAATGTGACAGGGTGGTAAGAGTCACAGTTGGAGGGTGCAGCGAGGGGGACCCCCCCCCCCAGTCCTGAGCCTGCGCAGGCGGCAGGAGGAGCCGGGTCTGGACCAGGCCTTGGGAGCTGGGGCTGCAGTTCTCAAGGACCGGATTTTGGGTGGTGTCAGGGGGGTCCTGGTGACTTCAGTTCTTGTTGCCTCACTGCTTCGTCCCCCTGCCTCCCACAGACACCGGGACACATTTGGAAAACCTCCTGGCCCCCTCTCGTCGGTCGGTGGTCCGCAAGGTCCGAGGTCAGCCTAGTGCTGCATTCTGATTGGCTTAAACCAATTTGCGTCCTGCTAGCCCTGCTGATTGGTTCAGGGACGGGCACGTGACACAGTTCAGGCCAATGAAAGAGAGGGAGGTGTTTGCCGAGGGATGAGGTCCCACCCCCTCTTGGGGGAGCCCTGGGCTCTGTCCCAGTTCCATCCATTCCGCGCTGTGGGACCTGGGCTGGGTCGGGCCCAGTCTTGGGGCCTATATTTGTGATTCAGCTACCAGCCCGTGGGCTGTGAGCTCCCCAAGGGCAGGGATGATATTTCCTTCTTGTGGCCCTAGCACCTAGGACCGTGCTGGCACAGAGAAGGTGTCCATAGGGCTGCTTGGTGACCAGTGTGGGAGCAGCACCTGCTGCTCTGACCTTCTAGGACCAGGGCCAGGTGCGATGCTGATTGACAGCTGCTGTCGCCCTGTGCCAGAGCCCCAGGAAGGGATTTAACAGGAATGGATTTCACATCTTGGGGATGGGGGGCGCCTCAGCACACACTGCTTCAGGGGCTCTCAGGGGCTCCCTGAGCTACAGTTCGGCTGCCGGGTGAGAAAAATCCCCTGAAAGCAAACCCCTTATTCTCCAGCTGCAGCTGGCGGTGGATCTCTGGGACTCCTCTGTCTGCTCCTCGTGGACAAGTATATTCTTTGTCCACAGTGGAATTGAATTAGAAACTAATAACAGAAGGGACTCTTGACAATCACCAATTATTCAAGGACAAAATAACATTCTTGTGTATAACACACAGGTCAAAGAGGAAATTCAAAGAGGCATCAGAAAGTAGCTGAACTGAATGAAATTTAAAAACATATCAAAATTTGTGAGATGCCACTAAATTGGTACTTGGGGCCTTTTATTGTAGTTTCTAATGGCCCACAATAGAAAAGAAGAAAGGCGTCCAGCCAATGATTTCAGATTCGGTCCTTATGAAACAAGGGAAAGAAAAGTAAATGAAACTCAGGATAAAGGAAGGGAGCAAGAGTGAATATCAGAGTAAAAATCAATGCTAAAAAAACAGAACCATTATAGAAAAAACCAATAAAACCAAAAGCTCATTCTTGGAGGAGATCAATAAAATCCTTAAACCTCCATCCAGACAAATTTGGAATAAAAGAGGAAAGACACAAATTACAAATAGCAGAAATGAGAGAAGTGACATCACCATAGATGCTTCAAGTATTGAAAGGATAAATAGGAAAAGTGATGAACAACTTCATGCCCATAAGTTGGACAAATCAGAAGAAATGGACTAATTCCTCCAAAGCTCACTGAGGAAGAGCTGTGTAATGTGGATAGTTGTAAGTCTGCTAAATCCATTTCATAGTGAAAAATATTCTCCAACAGAAAAATCCAGGCTTAGGGGCCTTCACTGGTGAATTCTAGCAATCATGTAAAGCAGAAATAATACCAATGCCACATCAAGCCTTCCCCCAGAACAGGAGTGAAGGGAGACTTCCCAACTCAGTCTTTGTGGCCAGTATTTCTCTGTTGCCCAAAACTTGACATGCCAGAGAAGATCCATCAGGGAAAAAAGATGCAAAGTTTCTAAACATAATGATAACAAATTAAATTCCATGAATATAATGATGAGGCTGGTACGTCATTACCAAGTGGGACGTCTGCAAGAATACAGGGCTGATTTGACAATTGAAGATCAATAGACACAATTCATTGTATTAACAAACTCAAAAACAGAAAACTATAAGGTTATCTTAATATATACAGAAAAAGCATCTGATAAAATGTCCTCAATCCAATAAAGGGCATCTAGAAAACTCTATATAGTGAACATAAGTATATGGCGAAAAACTTAATGCTGTATCTCAGCAGATGCCCACTCTCTTTATTTCCAGCCAATAGTGTGCTGGAAGTTCCAGCCAGTGCAGTCAGATGAGAAAAAAAGTTAAAACTTTTCAGGATGGAAAGAAAGAAAAATATCACAACACGGTCATCTATGTAGAAAACATGATGGAATTTATAACATTAACAAAACTAACAAAGGCATTAGAATTAATGAGATTACCAAAGTGAAGGATATCCAGAGCAATATATAAACACAAGGTGTATCTCTGTGTGGGTAACCAATAATCAGAAATAACAATTAGGAACTATACTACTTACAATGGTAGAAACATGAAATGGAACTCATTTGTGACATTGGTGTGAATTTCCTATGAAAATTTGTAGGAGGAAGTATGACAAGAGATACACAAGTCCTACGCACAGGAAACTACAAAATGCTGCCTGTTTCCCCTAATTGTTCTATACATGAAATGCAATTCTAGTAAAACCCCAATAGGTTGTTTTTGCAGAAATTGACAAACTAATTATAATGAGCATAAGTGTGTGTGTAAATGCAAAAGATCTAGAATAACCAAGTTCACTTTTGAACAGAAGAACAAAGTGGGAAGGCCGGTACTACCAAGACTCAACATAGAACTTGAGCATAGGGTTGGGGCTCAGTGGTAGAGCGCTTGCCTAGCTCCTGTGAGCAACTGGGTTTGATCCTCAGCACCACACAAAAAGTAAACAAATAAATGAAATAATGTATTGCTTCTATTTACAACTAAAAAGATTTTTTTAAAAAGCAAGAAACAAAAGCTTTGGTAATCAAGATGATGTGCTGTTAGCATCCAGAATGGCTAATAGACTAAGAGAATAGAATACAATCCAGAAATAGACCACACACAAAGACACCTTATTTTTTTACCATGGGGTAAAGCAATTCAGTTGAAAGGGAATAGTTTTTTCTACAAACGTTTCTAGGACAATTGAATACCCATATGCAAATGAACAAAGATGAACTCTGCTCCACACTAAATGTAAAATCTAAGACTATAAACCATTTTTTTAAAAAAGCAGGAAAAAAAATAGGATGTTGATTAAACAAAGATTTTTTTAGATATAACATCAAAAGCACAATTCATAAAGGAGCAAGCCGAGAAACTGGACTTCATCAAAATTAAAACTCTGGTTTTGAAAAACACTTGGAAAAGATAATCCAGGGGCTGAAAGATAATATTTGCAAATTACATATTTCCTAACAGACATGTACCCACGCTATATCTCAAAAACAGATATCAGGAAACAAACAACTTAATTAAAAAATTTGAAGATAAACAACCCAATTCAAAAGGTTTGAATAACAATTGCATCCAAGAAGATGTCTAGATGGCAGATAAATCCATAAAGTATGCTCAACAACAGTAATTGTTATATGATGTGTTTTAAAACCACAGTGAGATTCTAAAATTCACCTATTACAATGGCTAAAACTAAAACAATTGATCATACCAAGTGTTGGTGAGGATGTAAAAATCTGGAATTCTTCTACACTTAGAGTGGGTACCCATACCACAGGACCCAGTTATTTCATGCTGAAGTATTTTCCCACGGGAAATCAAAGCATGTCAGTAGAAAAACTCATACATGAACTTTCATGGTAGTTTATCTGCAGTAATAAAAACAATAAATGAAAGCCCTGGAAAATTCCAAGCATCCACAAAGGTGAATGGATAAACAAATTGTCTTAGATACATTCTGTGAGATACTGTTCAGCAATGAAATCAACAAAAGATTGATATATACAACACCATGGATGAATCTCAAAATTATCGTGCCAAGTGAATAAAGCCAAATAAAAAGTATATTCCCTTTGATTCCAATGCCAGAATGCAAACTAGTCTTTGGGACAGAAGATCGGTGCTTGCCTTGGGGTGATGGTGTGGGTCAGGACAACAGGTGGGAGAGAGGGGTGCAAAGGATACAAGATAACTTGTGTGGGTGATGGATACGTTCATTATCTTGTCTAAGGTTGTTATTTTTATTGTTATTTATTTATATATTTATTGTTATTTTTATTATTAGATAAGCTCGGTTGACTATGACAATTATTCCTCAACAAAGTTGTTGAGGGGGGGAAAAACCCAGATTTGGAGAGGTGCGAGTGTTTCCATGACAACAAGCATGCATAATTGGTTGCCCTCGTGCAAAGCAGGGGCCAGAGCTGGTCAAGGGATGAGCTTGTTCCCAGCATGTACCCCAGAAGCCCTGAATGGCACGATTAGTTTGGGACTGTTTTAAAAATAAGGAGGAAGGACACAGAAAGAGGTGGGACTCGTACAAGGTAAAAAGAAATTGATTTAGCAGCAGAAGCTGAGCCCTGAGTTCGAGAGCTAGGAAAGTTGGACAGGACTTCTATCCATCCCACCCCCACCGCACAGGTGGGGAAACTGAGGCCTAGAGAGAGGAAGGGAGTCCCCAAGGCCACACGTTACATCAGAGTAGCCTGGGCACGGTGGTGGCTCCATCCTCCCATCACCCTTCCCTCCAGGGGTAGAAGAACTTGTCCCCAGATGAAGATGAAGATCAACTCCCCCACCATGAGCACCTTCTGGGTGTGGTGCTGACATGGAGCATTGTCCCTGTGATCCTCCAGCGGCTCACCCAGGAAGGTGACACTGCCGTCTCAATGGTGGGATGTCAGTATCATCCCTTTGGTCCCGTGGATCCCTTGTTCCGTGGAGAAACATGTGGCAGAAGAGGGCACAGCAGGGTCTTCTGAGGTGTGGGGCCCAGGGCACAGGCCCCTTGCCTGAAGTGTCACCCCCTTTCTCCACCGAAAAGTCTTCACTGGGCTTCTCCAGAACTCTTCACCATGGCTGATTTTAGGACTGTCAGCAAAAGAGTCTGCAAAAGAGTCCATTGTAGATAAACTTCCTATTTTCATGTTGCCCTATCTTACTCGGCCTCTGGCCAGGAAGATACCAGCACCCCAGGTGCTGGACCCCCGTTGCTAGTTTTTCACAAACATGTATCCAGTAGAGTAGTTTGTAGGAATGTGCAAACAAGGCCTCTGGCCTTGAGCTGGGCTTCACAGAGATGCCTACATTTTTAAGATAAGTTACCAACTGGGCTCCATGGTAACAGCTGGCAGGGGGAGGAAAGAAAGGGGAGAAGAGGCTCTCCCCTCCTCTGGTGTTGTCCTTGAAGGGTTAACTTGCCCAGAACAGTGAAAGAAAAAGCTGCTTTTATGTGAACTTCTGCAGACTGTGAACTTCTGAGCCCCTCCCCTTACATGCTGGGGATAAAACTCTGAAACTCCCTGAACTCGGGGTTCAGGGGATTGATTGATTACAGCAGAAGCTGTGCTCTCTGAGCCTGGCTGCAGCCAAATAAAACTGTTTCCTGCTGTCTTCGGTGCCCTGCCTCGTCTGTCCCTACAACATGCCCAAGGCTGAGGAGGGTGTGAAATCCAGCCCTGCTCCACCTGCCAGGCCCCTTCCCAGTTCTGCAGTGGGAAGGACCCAAGAGATGGGACCAAACCTTAGGGAAGCAGGACTCACAGACCCAACACCAAGGCCAGGGGCAAAGGCCCAGTTGGGGCAGGAGGCCCACGGGTGGAGTCGGGCTGGGCTCAGGGAGGCAAAGGTGGGGCCCTGTGGCCACCTTGCAGGATTAAGCCACAGCCCTGATTGTCACCCCTGGCTTGAAACGGAAGCCTTGAGAACCAGTTAGGAGCAGATGATCACAGACAGCTCTACAGCAAGCGGGTCAAGCCTGTGGTGGCCCCGGGACTGACCCAGACTCACACACACACAGCCACACTCATGTCACCAATGAGCACATTTTTAGAAGCCCCAACTTCCCAGGAGCTAATGCATTTTCTAGAATCATCACTGTTGAGATCATCCGCGAGACACAGGAGTGAGCAAGAGCTGCTGCTCTCCTTGGAAGAAAATAAAAGGGAGTGGGGGCAGGAAGCTCCTCCTCTGTCCTAAAGTATTGGCCACAGTATCCCATGTTGTGGGTGCTGCGTCCCTTGCTGTTGAAGGCCAGGTAGGGGACAGTGCGTGTGATGCCCCTGCCATACCAGGTGGTGCAGGAGGCAGGCACTATACCAGGAGGACCTCAGAGTCCCCTCTGTGGTGCAGAGGGAGGAACTAATATTACCCCCATTTTGCAGATGAGGAAACGGAGACTGAGAAGGGAAGGGAGGAGCTTTCCCAAGGCCTCAGGGCCAGGAAGCAATGGAGTGGAGCCCACCACCATGACTGTTGGGGTGTCCTAGCTAGGAGTGGTCAGGGAGGGAGCCCTGTCTGCCAGGGACCTTCCACTTACCTTGTCTCAGGTTATATGGCTCCCGCCGTGGTCCTAGGAGAGGTCTTCTGACCCCATCCCAGCTCAGAGCCTTGGGGTCACAGGCTGCTGCCACAGAGACCTGTGCGCAGACCTGAAAAATTCCACCTGCTTGGAACTCGGGAGGGTGGTCCCTGGGGCCCTGCCCTTGGGTCCTTCCAGCCCCGCCCCCTCTTCTCTGAAGCTCAGCCTGCCACTCACTGTCTCTTGCCACCTCTCGCCCCCCACCCCTGAGGCCACGCAGGCCTCCCCAGCTCCAGCCCCCACCTTCTACTGACCTGGACCCCAGGCTCCATTCTGATCCCCGCCCAACCCTCAGTCCAGCGCCCAAACATCAGGCCTACAGGAAGACCCAGTGCCCCTGTTTGAGACCAAGGTGGCACCGTGCGGTTCAGCCTGGAGCTGGCATCTGCGAGACTCGCCTTTTCTCCTCCCTGGTCAGGCGGTGCCTCTGGATGGGGTGTCCTCTGTATCACCCGGATGGCAGCCTGCTGTGTCCCTGGCCCGGCTGTGTGTCACTTGCTCTCCCGCGGCCACTGCCTTCCGTTTCCTCTCCAGCCTCCCGTCTCCCTGGCTAAGGCCCACTGGTTCTCGATGTCTAATGCCTCCTTTTATGTCCCTGCAAATTGCTTTTGGTCCCAACAAAGTAGCTCCGGCTCTGCCCAAAGGTCCACATGCTTGAGCCTTGGAGGCGGGCTCCGTCTTCTCCTTCAGGATCCTCCCGGCCAGGTGGACTCCCTGATTTATTGAACCCCAAAGGAGGATGACAACACATTTTCCATGAGAAAGTCCTCTCTGCATGATGTGGCTTTCCCCGAGTGCCACAGACCAGCCCAGCGGCCCAGGAGCCAGAGGACAGACTGTGGCAGGCAGAGTATTAGTCCTTCAGAGATGTCCCTGGAACCTGCCTCAGTCCCCTTGCATATCAAAAGGGTCTCTGCAGATGTGGTTAAATTGGGGTTCTTTTTTTGGGAGGGGTACCAGGGATTGAACTCAGGGGCACTCTGCCACTGAGCCACATCCCCAGCCCTGTTGTATTTTATTTAGAGACAGGGCCTCACTGAGTTGCTTAGTGCCTCGCTTTGGCTGAGGCTTTGAACTCACGATCCTCCTGCCTCAGCCTCCAGAGCCACTAGGATTACAGGGGTGCGCCACTGCTCCCAGCTAAATTGGGGTTTTTGAGACGGGGAGATTATCCTGGGTTTTCCAGCTGAGCCCAGACTATTAGCAAAGGAGCTTGTAAGGCACAGAAGGAGGCAGGAGAGTGGGAGGAAGAGCGATGAACACACCATCAGAGGCTGAATGGCGGGCCGTGAGCAGGCAGCCTCAGGGATGGGGGAAAACCACAAAGGAGCCCTGAGAAACGGTGAGATCCCCCGGAATCTTTAGAAGGAATGCGCTGCGCTGACCCCTTTGAACTTGAAATCTTCAGAGCTCTACGATAACACATTCATGTTGTTTTAAGCCACTTGAGTTTGTGCTGGTGATTTGTTAAGGAAGCATAAACTAGAGAAGATTCTGGAACCTCTGAGCGCTCCAAGTCCCACCACAGACATAAACCAGCAGGGCTCGTGTGGAGGCAGAAGCTCATAAAGCAGCAAAGTGACCCTTCCCTAGACGTGACCCACGCACCCCGTGTAGCTCTAGGACCACACCCCAGGAGCGCTGATGAGGCCTTCGTGTGCACAGGGCGGGATGGGCCTCCGCTTACCATCACAGTGATGGGTGCCCTCTCCTGGGCACAGCTGGCCCTGGTCCTCAGGTCTCCTGGGCCCAGCCTGGCACTGGGCTCACTGGCAAACTGCTATCTTCATGAGCCTGAGAGCTCCCGTCTAGGAGACCCGTCCAGGTGCAGAGGGTCACTGTATTATTCACCTTTCCATCCCTGTTATGGTCTGGACCTTAAATGTCCCTCCAAGGCCATGTTTGAAGGCTTGGTCCCCAACCTATGGCATTACAAAAAGGTAGTAGAACCCCTAGGAGGTGAGGCCTCGTGGGAGGAAGTGAGATCATTGTCCTTGTGCCCTTGAAATGACCTCAGAATCCCCGGCTCCTTTCTCCATCTCTTTGCTTCTTGGCCACCATGAGATGAACAGGCCTCCAGGTGCACTGTCCCCATGCCATTCTGCCTTGTCACAGGCCCCAAAAGCCATGGAGCCAACCAACCACACACTGAAACCTCTGAACCTGTGAGCCAATATCCATCTTTCCTCCTTCTAAATGGCTTATCTCAGGCGTTATGTCATAGCAACGGAAAGCTGGCTGACACAGTTACTATAACAAGTCCCTGAGATAATCAACTCACAGAAAGAAAATGTTTATTTTTGGCTCACAGTTTCTCAGATTTCGGTCCACGATCAGTAGCTCCTGTTGATTGGGGCCTGTGCTAAGGCAGCGCGTCACCGCGTTAAGCATGTGCCAGAGCTAACTCGTCACCACATGTCCAAGAAGCAAAACAACAAGGGAGAGGCAGTGGCTGGGGAACGACCGTCCCTTCAAGGCATGGGTCTCTGGGGACACTTCAGATGCAAACCACAGCCCTCCCCAGTGAACGCTGTCTTCAGGTCTCCTCCCCCCATGGACTCCACACGCACTAAGGACCCATGTGTCCGGCCTCTTCCTGTTTTAGTCTTGCTTGTTCTTTTAGAAAGTCCCCTATACTGGGGTGTGCCCAGCCCCTCCCCCCAAAAATAAATCAATAATTAAGAATAAAAGAGAAAGAAACCCTGGTTTGCCAGTTCCCGTGTGTGAACCAGCCTGCCCTGGCCACTGCGAGTTGCCGAGGCCAACCCCGGGCTCACGAATCGTGCAAACATTTATGGTTTGTTATTCCGTGGGCTCCCACGAGCCAGGACAAGCCAGCTGCCTCCCTACTGCCCACCCCGACCTCAGCCTCCCCCCACAGGAACGGCAGCAGGTTGCTTTTCCCCGGGGCCCTGTCAGCTCCACCCACAGGAGGAAGGGAGGCCCAGTTTTCGGGGAACGTGGTTCTGTCCCTGGGGTGCTCTGACCTCCAGTTGCTGTGTGATCTGCCTCGTCTGGACTCATTCTGGCGTGTGGATCAGCCCTGTCTCTCCCATCTCCTCTCCTCCCAGAACCCAGCCACAGCACAGATGGAGGGACGCGAGACGGGGATGAGCACATTTTGAGCCCTGCTCCCCGAATCTTAAGCAGCCACCTCAGTAAGTCTCTAACTTGCCCAGAGGGAGGGGTCTGCCATGTCGGGTGCCATGGTATAGGACTCTCTGTGCCTCATTTGTCCTACCAGAGAAATGGGCCCAAGCCTGGTGTTTGTATAAAAAGCACAGACTTTGGGGTAGCATTTTAATCAGGCTACCCTCAGACACTGGGCTGCTTCCAGGCCGAGGAAGGGAAGGGCCTCTGCCAGTGCCCCTGGTTCCCTCCCGGCTGCTGAAGAGTGCGGAGGCTGCCTGTCCAGAGGCACCAAAGCAGCCTGCCTCCCTGAGCCCCCAGGACCTGACTCACGGTGGAGTTTGCCAGAGGAGACAGTGAACTTGGGGCATTCATCTCCTGCCCGAGGGCTTCTTTGTTACTGCAGCATTAGCTCAGCCCATGCTAATACCGACCCCTTGGAGAGCCCAGCCAGCTCTGAGTTCTCAGCCTAGGAAATGTGCCCCTGCCTGGAAACCTTGTATTTGGGCTCCCTGTCCACAATTCCAGCTCCGGGTCCTCTGTTTCTTGCTTTCCCTCTGTCACATTCCCCAGTGTGTCACTCTGTCTCTCTGTCACACACACACACCATCTTCCCCCTGGCTTCTGGGCGCACTCAACTCCTTCCTGCTGCCCGGGACCCCAGCCAGGCTCTGGGCAGCAGCGTGGTGCTGGCTGGCCTCCAGGTGTCCTTTCTCGCTGGCCTCAGCACAGAGGCAGAGCTGGAGCCCTGGACATGTGGAGGAGGGCAGAGGGCAGGTCAGCAGAGTCCCAGCCCGGACCTGAGCCAGGAGGAGCGGCGGCTCCCAGAGCCCAGGCCACCGACATTTCACTGTCACTTTCTCTGGTTTCTTCTACCGTCGGGCGCATCCCTCTTTCTTTCCCTGTCCTCACCCTAAAGGTCACCTGACAAGACCCCTCTACGGGGCAGTCCTGGCTGGGAGCAGGGATTTAGCTGGAGAGGAGAGGGCGGGAGGCGGGGGACTGCCTCTGCCCAGCCCTCTCCGGCTCTCCCAGTGACCTCCTCCATGAAGACCCAGCGGGGAGAAGCCCAGGCCCCGGGCCTCCTCTGCAGCATGTGTCCTCTGACAGTGGAGGTGTCCCTCACTGTGACCTTCATGGAGCTGAGCAGATGGCCCCGCCCTGGTAAGCAGAGGAAGACCACAGCTGAGCAGAGAAGGCGCCCGCCCAGGGCCACGCTCAGGGTCCTGGCAGGAAACAGAGTGCACAGCCACAGAGACTCGGTCCCTGCTGCCCTCGGCCCGGGCTGAGCAAGGCTGCCAGCTCTCAGTGGCTCCCAAGAGGCATTTGACAATGTCCCCAGGCCCCCAGGTCACATGCTGCAGGGGAGACACACAGCAGTGGGGTTCAGCCTCTCTTTCTGAGGCGGGTGTGTGTGCCCAGCCCGGGAGGGAGCCGGGCACCTCAGAGGCCAGAGCTCCAGGGACTCCCAGAGGGACTCCCAGCAGAGGGACTTCTGGGACAGGCCAATGCAGGTGGCCACAGGCTTCAGATATATTTTCAGTGCAAAATCAACCAGGGAGGAACCACGCTGGGGACAAGCCTGAGCAGTGTAGACAACAGAAACACCACCAGCCACTGGCTTGGATCAAGCCCTTGCCCTACCAGCCGCTCACCGCCCTGCACGCTGGCCAGGGACCATCCTGCCACAGTGGCCCATTGAAGTGGATTTTGTCCTCATGCCCATTTAACAGATGAGGAAGCTGAGTCCTGTCTGGGGGCTTAACCCAGGGCTGGGAAGAGGTGAAGCTGGGACTGAAGCACGGGCCTCTCTGTCACCTTCAGACCTCATTGGCTCCCTTGGGGACAGCATATCAGCAAATTCAACCCAGAGTCCCCTGGGAGCACACCTGTTTGGGGGGGAACTGCTGAGTCCTGAGGAAGAACTGAGAGGTCCAGGAGGGCACGAAGGGGCTGGGGTCCACCATCCACCCCTTCCCCTCTCCCGGGGGCCTTTTCCCCCCTATTAAATCAGAAGCAGCCTTCCCCATTGCCCAAGTGGCCTCTCCTGTGCTGGTTCAGGGGTGCAGGTGTGGGCCTTGGGACAGGGCAGCTTGCTAGTGGCCTGGCGCTGGAGTCTCCTGGACAGAGCTGGAGCCCGGGCTTTCTTTCTCACCAGCTGGGTGTCCTTGAACGCGTCACCTGATCTCCCTGGGCCCACATTCCCTATGACATGAAGCTGGGGACCTGTGCTTTAGAACTATTCCAGTTACCAAATAAGAAAAACAAAGCCAAGGAGAGAAAACATTATGAAATATGTATTTTGTGCCGGGCACTCTCCTGAATGCTTTCAGCTACATCAGTGAGCGCTGAAGCAAAGACCGTAGTGCAGGTGGCCTCGGGTCCAGGAGCTGTGCTCGGGAGAAGTGTCCAGAAGTGAAGGTCAAGTACAGTCATCCCTCTATGTCCCCGGGGCTCCAGGTCCACAGATTCATTCAATTGTAGATGAAAATAAGTCGCATCTACACAGCCCATACCCAGCCTCCTTTTCTTGTTACTCCTTAAACAGGACACTGGATCAACTAGTCACAGGGCATTGACATTAGGTATAAGTCATTCAGCCATGAATTAAAGTTCGTGGAAGGATGTGCGGAGGTTACATGCAAATACTACACTGTATTACACAAGGAACTTGAGCATCCGTGGCTTTTAGTATTTGCAGGTGCCCAGCACCAATGCCCCCTGGATACTGAGGGATGGCCCTACTCAGAACAAGCCCTGGAATTTCCCATAACCAGCATTTCTCCAAGAGGGATCTGCACAAAACCTTTTATCAGAATCCTCCAGAAAGGAGGGTAGGGGTCTGGGGAGGGCATGTCCATTTGAAGATTTCCCCAGCCCTATCCAAATCTCCCTGGATCAGGGTCACTGAGGCCTGGGGGGGTCAGCATTTGGCATAGACACAGCAGCTCTCAACCATGTGACACTTGAGCCTCCAGGATTTAGAATCAGGGAAATGAGTCTGTAATAAGTTTCACAAGCTTCAAGGTCAAAGAGGCAGAGCCTGGGTCCTAGGTGAGGTTCTGCCACAGCAAGCCACGACAGGACACTCAAGTCACCACAGCCCTTATCTCAGTTTTCCTGTCTGGATAGCAGGCGTCCTGGTCGCCTGCTGCTCCACTCACAGGACACAGGGAGGTGGAGGGGCTGTGGACCTTGCCTGGGGTCAGTGCAGGTGGGCCTGAGACACACTGACCCCAGGTCCAATTCTATGTCTACCATCGAGATCATTTTACTTTCCTTACTGTGTCTTTTACTTTATTTTAAAATTATTTTTTGGTGGTTGCCTTGGAGATTCCAATGAATATATTAGTTTAAAACAATCTAGTTCATATTAATGTGAATTTAATTTCAATTGTATAAAAAAAAAAGACTTGGTCCCAATACAGCTTCATGGCATCCCCCATCCTTTGTGCTATTATTGTCACACAAATTACCTCTCTGTGCTAGAAGTCCATCAGCACAAATTGATAATTACTGCTTTGCACAGTTGTCTTATAAATCAGATGTGAGAAGAATCACAAAACATACATTTACACTGTCTTTCTATTTACCTTGGCAGATACCTTTGACGATGCTTTTTATGGCTTCGTGTGGATTCAAGTTACTATCCACACTCCTTTCATTTCAGCCTGAAATACTGTCTTTGGCATTCCTTGTAGGGTGTCTCTGCTAGGGACAGATCTCTATAGAGTTTGGTACATCTGGGAAAGCCTTAATTTCTCCTCCAGTCTAAAGGACAGTTTTCCTAGGTATAAAAGTGTTGACCCTTTTTTTTAAAAAAAAGTGCATTGAACATGTCATCCCAGTGCTTTTTGACCTCCATGGTTTCTTATGAGAAGTCAGCTGTAAATCTTTCTGAGCATTTTTCGTACGTGATGAATTATTTTTCTCTTCCTATTTCGAAGCACTCCTTCTCTTTGTCTTTTTTACACTTTGGCCATTGTGTGTCTAAGAGTGTGCATCTCTTTGTGTTTGTCCTACATGGAGTTTCTTGAACATCTTAGATGTATTCATTAATGTTTCACATCAAATTTGGGGGGTTTTCAACCATTATTTCTTCAAAAATCTTTTCTGCTCATTTCCCCGTGTTCCATTCTTTGGGTACATACCCAGAAGAGGAATTGCTGGCATTTTTCTTTCTTTCTTTTTTCTTTTTTTTTTTTTTTTCGAGAGAGAGAGAGAGACAGAATTTTTTTAATATTTATTTTTTAGTTTTCAGTGGACACAACATCTTTATTTGTACATGGTGCTGAGGATCGAACAACCCAGGGCTGTGTGCATGCCAGGCAAGTATGCTACCACTTGAGCCATCATCCCCAGCTCTTGCTGGCATTTTCTATGTTTAATTTTCTGAGACACCAACAGACCATTTTCACAGTTACTACCCCACCAGCGATGCCCAAGGATTCCAGTTTCTCCACGTTCTCCTCAGCTCTTATGAGTTTGCTTCTGTGTGTGCTCGACAGTCACCCTAGTGAGTCTGGAAAGATATCAAAGTGTGGTTTTCATCTGCATTTCCCTAATTTTTTGTGATGTTGGACATCTTTTCAAGCACTTATTAGCCATTTTATACCCTTATGGAGAAATGTCTGTTCAAATTCTTTGCCTATCTTTCATTTTTTTTTTTTGTTATGGGGGAGTTTTAGGAGTTCTCTATATAACCTGGATCATAATTACTTATCAGATATTGACTTGCAAATATTTTCTTTCATTCTGTAAGTTGCCATTTTAATTCTGTTGATAATGTTCTTTGATAGACAAAGGATTTTCAATGGGAAAAAAATGAAGCTTGTTTTTTTTCTTTGGTTGCTTGTGTTCTTTATGAAATCATCACCTCATCCAATGTCAGGAAGCCTTTCTCCTTTTGTATTCTGTGTTTTCTTCTACCAGTGTTTTTGGTTTTAGCCTTTACATTTGCGTCTTTGATCCATTTAATATTAATTTTTATGTGATATACAGTAAAAGCCAACTTCATTATTTTGCCTGAGCTTTTCCGGGAACTTTTTGCATTAAATTTGGAGGTGGGTTTGGGATTCTTAACTCCATGAGGACCAACAGTGACCTTCTAGGGCATACTTGAGAAACTCAGAAACAGGGAGAAAAGCCTGTCCCTTCCCCATTCAATGGTCCTGGAAACATTGTCAAAAATTATAGGACCATATATGCAAGCCCTTATTTCTGGGCTCACGTTTCTGTCTGTATGCCAGTACCACCCTGTTTGGTAATAAGGTTTGAAGTCAGGAAGCTTGACACCTCCAACTTTGGTATGACTTTTCAGGATTGTTTTGGTTATTTGGATTTCTTTGAGATTCCGTATGCATTTTAGGATGGATTTTTTCCATTTTTGCAAAAATCAACATCAGGATTTGGATAGGGATTACATCAAATCTGTAGGTCCAGTTGAGTAGCACTGACTTCTCAAGTGAATTGTCTTTTGTTTTGGTGGAGATTCACCCCAGGCTTCCTGCAGGCTGGGCTGGTGCTCAGCCACAGAGCCTTGCCCCCAGCCCATGTTTTGGAGTTTTGGATGTATATATCTTTAACATACTTGCTTAAGCTAATTCCTAAGTATTTTAGAATCGTTTTATTTATTTCCTTTGTGAGCTATTCCCTGTCAGTATAGAAACACAAGTGATTTTTTTTTTTTTTGGTTTGGATTTTTGTATTCTGCAATTTGCTGTAATGCTCTTCTTCACTTTAACACATTTCTTTGCATATGTGTGTGGCATTGTTAGGATTTTCTACAGGAGATCTTGTCATTTGTTGACAGTGATAAATTTTATTTCTCTCTTTCTAGTCTGTATGCCCTTATCTCCTTTTCTTGTTGGGTTTCTCCAACGAGGACTTCTAGAACTGTGTTAAAAGCATAGAAGTGGTAAAAGCAGACAGCCTTTAAATTTATTTTTTTTTAATCCTAGAGGAAAATCTTTGAGGGTTTTTTTTTTTTTTGCTATTGAATATGATGTTAGTCATGAATTTGGTTTTTAAAAATAAATCCTTCAAATCTCCCTGTTTCTGAGCTTCTTACGTAAACCCTAGAAGGTCACTGTTGGTTCTCATGGAGTTAAGTGTCCCAAACCGGCCTCCAAATTTAATGCAAATCCTGGCCTGCCTTATTGCGACAGGAGTTTCACTTCATTTGAACTCTCTTGGTGACAATCTCTGCTCATTTTCAGCAGAACTGCTAATCCCTGCAATTGCCGTGGTGCTGGTAATCATGGAAAAAAAAAAAAAAAAAAAAACTTGGAAGCACAGAAATTTTGTATCCTGTGTACAGGATTACACACGGTAATGGAGTTGATTACATTTATTTTGCAGTTACTAAGGATGTGAGGCTCCCTGTGCTACTCCAGAGGGCAAAGCAAAGACCAGTGGGTGGAATCTGCCAGTGGGAGTTGGAAAGGCAAAAGAGAGAGGCGTTTTCTGAGGGTCAGAGCCAGCTGGCACTCGGTGAACCATCCCAGGAAGCCAGGGTGAGGTCACTGCAGGGGCGTCAGGAGCAAGGGCTTTGGGCCACACTTGGGTTCATTTCCAATTGCCCACTTATCAGGTAAGTGCCTTTAGCTTTTATAATCTCCAGTGTCCCCCTCTGTGACACGGTGGTCACTATGCCAGCACAGAATGATGCCCCATGAGTGATCCCAATCGTGATTTCATTATTTAGAGCTGGGGGGGAGGCTCCCAACTCCTAGTTTCCTGAACGGGTTCCCCAGATGCCCGGTCTCCCTCTCCCACAGAGGCACAGGCTCTGCACTTGGGGACCCAGGGCCCAGCACCCCCCTGAGGGCAGGCTCCTCTGTCTAGTCCTGGGGCCCACATGCCCATGGGGTGAGCCCGTCCTCCAGCCTCAGCTCCGTCAGTGACGAAGGGCTCATTCTCTGTCCCTCACACCCTGGATCTTCCTGTTCAGAATCAAGGCAGAGAAGCTCACGGCTCCAATTGGCCTCCAACCCCCCGTCCTCCCTGCCCATCACAGTGGTGTCCCACCCAATCACTCCTTCATTTGATCTGCCTTGTAGCTCTGTAAGGTGGTCTGGCTGGATGCGCACACCCACTTGTCCGAGGAAGAAACTGAGGCCTCGGGAGAAGAAGACCTAGGTGCAGAGGTCAATCAAGGGAGTCTTCCTGGAAGAGGCAGCCTGAGAGGGTGGAGCCAGGAGGAGGCCGGTGAGCAAGGAGCTCCCAACCCAGGGACAGGAGGCTCAGCAGGCCCAGAGCAAGGAAGGAGTTCTCCACCCAATCAGTGCAGAGAGCGGGGGGAGTGGGCGGGGCCTCAGGTCAGGCCACGGTTTTGGGGTAGAGTTGGGACCCTCAGGGACGTGTCCAGCCTGAACGTTCTCCTTCCACAAAGGACCTTTGGGATGACACATCTGTTGTGCCAGGTGCCCTTTGAACAGCTCTGCGTGTGCTGACCTCAGTCCCTTCTTACAGGTGAGGGGACTCGGGCACAGAGATATTTTTTAAGTCACAGGCCCCAGTCCCACAGCCCTGGATGGGGGCCCCCGTCCCTGCACTCTTAGCCACTGGCCCCAGCACTCTGAGCAGTGGTTGCTCCCCTCACTCCTCCTGTCCCTGGGTGTCACACAGTGACAGCAGGGAGTCTCTTCCAGAAGTGTCCACCGTGTGCACGGTCATGCAGGACGCCCCACTGCGTCTCAGGGACGTCATGGCTGTGACCTCGGTGACCTTGGTGAGACACTGAAGCATCTGTCTTCCCTTCTCCCTGCCTGCTGCTGTGTGCCCCGGGGACACGCAAGTAGGGAGCACATTTTACAAAACCGAGAAGCGAGAGAGATGCACGTGGGCCCCAGAGTGTCGCTGTCCCAGGGAGGGCCTCCTCCCGCTCCCCACACGCGCAGCGAGGAGCTCTCTTCTCTCCCTTGGCACCATTTTCCCCCAACCAAGTCCCCCAGCAGGAGCGAAGCGAGCGCTCTGACTGACTGGTCCTTATCAATATCCTTCCCGTGGCTCTCCATCTCAGCCTCCCTGGGGCACCAAGAACAATCTCAGCCTAACTCCGGAGTTTGGATTCTCGGCATCCCTCGGTTTATTAGGGACCTGAGACATCGGAGTGGGCGGGCAGTGCCCAGTGCTACCCCTTTACTGTGAGATGGGGGACGGAACCCTGGGGTGAGGGCGGAACAACCACAGTCATGCAATTCCGGACCCAAAGACTGGCACAGGGAGCCTGCCGGGAGGGGCTGTCACCCCCTCACTCACCTGTGACAAGTCTGCTCTGAGCACACAGAGTGCAGTCTGGGAGCTGGGGCTGCCCTGAGCGCTGGGGAGTCAGAGCCCTGTCCCCGGGGTCTGTGTGTCCCGCCCGGCAGCCACACCCAACTCTGCTCCTGTCAGTGCTCTGAGGAGGAAATGGCGCCTGGAGGGAGAATCTCCGAAGGGAGCAGGGGACTGCCAAGGCTGCCCTGGGAGATCAGGCGCTGGGTCAAACCTGACCTGAAGGAGGTGTCAACCCGGCCAGGAAGGGGGGTCCCTGCAGGTGGAGGGGCCAGGTGAGCAGATGCACCAGGAGATGGGGGAGGAGCCTGGGAGGAGGAGCCAGCGGGGGTGGGGGTGGTGAAGTCATAGCAGCCAGTGAGGGGCCGGTCACCCAAGTCCTCCTGGCTGTGAAGGGCAAGGAAGGGATTGGGTCTGAGAGCAGAGGGGGACTCAGAGGGACTTTAAGCAGGAGAATGGTGTCACCAGATTTGCCCTATGGCTCTGCCAATGGATGAAGGATGGATGGGTGGGGGGACTGGTTAGTGCGGAGATGCCATGGGGGTGAGGGGATTGAGGGCTCCGACCAGCGGGAGGAAAGGAAAAACTGGGAGACAGATTAAGTTCAGAGGTTGGTTCGATCAAAGAATGAACGGCACCTGGACAAGGGCTGTCGGTGGTGTGTGGAGATCAGGGGACCCTCCTCCTCTCGGGACTTGGCGGCCCAGGCTCCTGGGTGTACAGGGGTCTCCAGCATGAGGACAAGGAGCTGCAGTCCCAAGCCTGGGCCATCCCCTCATCCTCTCCGGGCTGGAGACCGGGTCAGAGGGAGCGCAGTGTCTCTGCATCTTCCCTGGTCTGATGGCTGACCTTGAGCAGGACCTGCCCACCTTGGACCACTGTTTCCCCATCTGCAAAATGAGGAAGTTCCTCCCAGCTCCGAGCTCTGTCTGTAAAGGAGTCTGCCGTCCCCTACTCCTGAGGCTGAGCAAGGCTGCAGAGCGTTAAATGGTGGGGTGGGGCCACCCAGAGTCTTCCAGGGATGGCCGTGGAGCCCGAGGTGGCCCCAGTGGTGGTCTTAGTGAGGATTAGAGGTATCTGTTTGGGGTGCTCAGAAGCCCCGGGAATGCTCCCCACCTACCTACGGGGGATGAATTCCATTGGTAACTAGAAACTTAATCCTCATTTCTGATGATAAAGGGATTGAAAAATAATCGGGAGTGTCAAGGATTGCGCCTAGAGGACTGGCGGAGTGAGATGGGGCTGACCGCTGGCCTCTGCACTGGCTGCTGCTCGGGCCCCAGAAATCAGCAAATTTTTGCTTCCATAATTACAGGATCGAGAACCCAGGGCCCAGGGGTGCAGGGGCAGTGGTGTGCAGGAGCGGGTCCAGCCAGCCACAGCGGGGCAGGGAGCAGGGGTGTGCAGGACACTTGTCATCGTGTTGCTAAACACAGGCACTATGAATACCTAAGTGACGTTAACTTGGGATGAAATGAATTACATTTAAAGCAAAGGTAATAAATACCCGAGTCACTGGTTTCTGATGGCCTTCTAATTCCGGGCTCCTGTATGTGCTTTTAGGGTTAATGGCTCCTTTGGCCTCTGGGTGGTCACAAGTGACTCTGCGTGTTTTCCAAACATCCTGTTCAGTGACATCTCATTGGAAGCTTGAAATAGACCACATGGAATTATTTACACCATGGAAATCGGCAGAAGTGGCCAATCAGGACCCCCACTGGGTGGGGGAGGGGCACAGAGCAGGCAGAGGAAAGAGGAGGGGGCAGCAGGGTTCTCCCCCGCCCAGCCCTGAGCCACGGGCGCATTGGTGTCTTGGGCAGATGGCCCACCACGAGCCACGGGTCTGACAGGAGACATCTGAGCAGCCCGTGGTGACTGGCCACCTGCGGAGCTCCGTCAGGGTCCTATGCAGGGGCCCCAACTGAGCAGAGCCTTGCTCCCTGCTCCCCACATCTGGCCTCTGGCCACTTCTGGGTCACACCCTGTGACTCGCCCACAGCCCAGCTGTGCCAGGGTGGTGGGGGAGGCTTCAGAGGGGCCGAAGCTCATGCCCAGAGACAGCACAGGAGACATGGTTTACTGGGGAAGCTTAGGAGGGGTCGGTGACACTCCAGGAAGAGTTCAGGGGTGACAGTGGACAGATGGCATCTCTGTCCCTCATGGTGCTTTGCCAGGCGAAACCTCCAAACCTCAGTGTGTTTGTCCAGTGATGGCCACCTGGACAAGTGACAGGTGACCTCTCCCAGTGCCCTTGTTCCACCCCTCAGAGAGGGGTTTATAGGTTGGGCTGCAGAAGGAGTGACGTCACGGGCATTAGCTTGCTTCTCTGACCAGCATCACAGGGAGGGACTGTCCTGGAGGACATGAAAGGAGGGAGCTTCCTACAGGTGACACCGACTGGCCCAGTCCACGGTGTGCATGAGGGCAAGCCAGCGTCCTTCAGGGTGATACTTGTCTGGACTTTCCAGGCCAGGCGCTCTCTTAATTGGGCTAGGGTTTGGGGACTAGAAAGAGGGTGTTCAATGACATGGTGGTTTATGTCCCCCTTGGCTCTACAGATGATCCACCCTGTCACCTGGGAGGTGGCTACCCTGTCCTCCACTAGGATGGCTCATGTCTGGGTTTAGCACTGAAAGGTCCCCATCCCAGGGAACCCAGAGACCCAGGCTGACAGGGATAGTTGTCACCTCCCCCTCCCCTGCCTGACTGAGGTGGCGAACACGGAGACCAACCCTGTCTGAGCAGCCACCTGGATAAACGGCCTGTTGCACTGAACTCTCTCCACTCAATGTCACTCCACTGTCCCCCGGTGGGTGACAGTCCCTCACTCAGATGGCAGGTGTGTGATCTAAATGAGAGGAGTCCCCCAAAACTCACGAGCAGACTGCTCGGGCCGCGAGAGCCTTGACCTGCACATTAACCCCGACAGAACTCACTGGGTGATCCTGTGGCAGGCAGGTTGGGGCTGGGGGGAGGTCACTGCAGTGTGACTCCGGGGTGCATACTTTGTCCCTGGTGAGGGGACCTCTCTCTGTTCCTGGTGCCTGTCCTGAGCCTCCTCCCACCCCGCTTCATCCTGCCCCACCTCGGGCCCAGAGCCATGAAGTCGGCCATCTGTGGACTGACACCTCCGAACCCTGAGCCCCAGCTAAGCTTTACCTCCTCTCAGCTGGTTCTCGGGGGTCTTTGGGGCGCAGCAGTGAGACAGCCGACTGAAACAGCAGGTGAGGGCAGGGGCGTGAGAGGGGTGAAGGCAGGACGCGCAGGCCAGGGTGCTATCACCCCAGGGAAGCTCCTGTGCCCACCCCATGCCCTCATCTGTCACCCACTGCCTCCCGTGTCCTGCCCTGTCACAGCACAAGCACACCCAGGCCCATACCCGGGCACGGTCACCCCCAACAGGCTCCCACCCCCACCCCCACACCTGCCTCCTTCCTGCAGACCCCCCTCGGGGGCCTCCACTCACAGCCCTGGCCTCCAGGTGTGCAGTGACACCCCCATCACACTTAGGGGTGGGAGACACAGAGAAAGCAGAGCTGAATCTCATTTTAATTACCTGGGGCAGGTTCCAAGTTTTCAGATGATAATTATAATAATTAAAAATTCTCTCACCAGTGGTGGGGAGGGCGCTCTGTGGGGAGGTGCGTGGTGGCCTCACTGGGTGGCATTTTGTGCCTCCTCTGGTGGCCAGCCTGGCTTGCAGTGTGGTCTTGGATGGGTTGGGTCACCCACTTACCTGGGTGGCCTTGGTCCTTGGCAACTCCTGACAGTGCTCTTTGGACCTGGAATGCTCCCCTGCTTGCCAGCCACCCTGAGGTGAGCAGCTTCCTCCATTACCACCTCCCACCACCCACCTCAAGGAGCCCCAAGAGAGCAGGCCTGCTCCATGTTGCCCACCTCTGTGTCCTCAGTGTCCAGGCCAGGGCCTGGCCCAGGAGGATCCCCAGTAATACTGATGGAAGGTCTGAAAGAGCTTGTTCAGAAAGAGAACAAGTCCTTGAGGCAGACATTCTTATCCCCACTTAACAGAGGGGAGAAGTCACCCAGCTGTTCAAGGGGGTAGGGATCAGGCAGGGAGGGTCAGGGCTGGGGCTGGAGAGCAGCTCAGAGCCTGGAGGGGCAGCCAGAGCCATCTGTACTTAGATGATTAATCAAATGTTTCCGGAGGCTCCAACCAGCACCTCGGAAACCCACCCAGCCTGGGCGAGGCTCGGGACTGGTGGCCTCTGGAGAAAGGGAGGAAAAGGAAGCAGACTCATTTGCATAAAGGTCCCGCCTCCTCCAATCAGCTGGTCTCTCAGGGGCGGAGACACCGCGGCCTGGCCAGTCACTAGGAAGTTGGGAGCAGAGGTGGGTGGAGTAGGCGAGGCCCCGCCCCCCCTGGCCTTTCTCAGCCCAGTTGTCTACCATGACCTGCTTCAACCCTCCCAACATGGTCTCTATATTGCAGATGAGGCAACTGAGGCCCAGAGAGATCACGTGATTTTCCCAAGGTCACACAGTAAATCAGCAGCAGACACAGAACTGATCAAGGCCCTGACCCCCCAGGCCAGGGTATTGATGCCTGCTTTCTCCTGGCTGTCTGGCCCAGAGCTCCTGCTGGGTGCCCCACTCAAGACCTGTCCTGTTACCACCAGCCCCTCAGTCCCACCTAATGCCTCCACCCAGGGCTTGGCTCAGAGCCACTGCTGCCCCCCCAGCCCCCTCTGCAGCCTCCATCCCTGAGCCCGGGCCCTTTGCCCAGCTGCCCCCAGACACAGGGAGACACAGCATATCAGAGCTGGCAGGGACCCCAGAAGTGTCTGGCCCAATTCCTGGAGTGTTAGGCGGGAGCCCTGGTCCTTCAGGGGCCACACTGTGCCTCACCTCCACCCAGAAGCCTCCAGGGCCCAACGTGGGGCGCGCTGCTCTTCACCACCCCAGTGTGTGAACCAAACCTTGGCCCTGGACTCCCAGACTCTGGGGGCGAAGTGAGACAGGAAGCAGGAGGGAGCCCGGGAGGAGGGCAGCCCGAGGCAGGTCCCAGAGACAGTGGCAGTGCACCCCATGACAGAACCCTGCTTGGGGACAAGCCATGGCTCCCGTCCAGGCACACGCATGAAGAACGTGTGCAAAAATACCGCCGTGTGGTGCGCACAGCACACATGGAAGTCACACGTGACGACAGGACCCGGAGCGGGGGTGAGGAGGGAGGCTGTAGAGCATGTCCAAGGTCACCCCTGAGGTCAGGCACTGGGCACAGCTGCGCTTGTCTTTCCCACCTCCAGCTGCCAGTTCCTGGCTGCTGCCCCCAGATTCTCTCCTCGGCTCCCACACGGCGGTGGCACCTGGCCCTTGATTCCCCTCGTGTCCCAGCAGCTGTTGATTACACGTGCTCCTCGGTGCACTTAATCATCCTGTAAGTGCTCCCAGGTGCCTTCCAGAGACATGGGCTTGGATCTTCTTCCTCTGTGTAATTACGTTCAGAGCCATCCGTCTCCCACAATCAGAGAGCGGCAGGCTCAGGGGCCTTCTCGCTGCCCAGAGGCCTCCTGGCCCCTGCTGGAGCTGGGCAGCCCAGTGGGGATCTCCGCTGCAGCTCGGGAAACTGAGGCCTGGAAAGGGAGGCAGCTCCTGGAGGCTGAGCTGCAGGCGAGGAGCGAAGGCCGAACTGGGCTCTAGGACCCGCTCTTTCTCCACAGCCTGTGGGCACCTGTGAGCCTCAGGTGTGCCTTTGAGACTCAGTTTCCAGGCGGGGCCATGATGTCAAGGTCATTTTTTTCCTGCTTGTGAGGCGCTCCGCCTTCCTTTTAAAATAGCTTCATACATTCTGTGGGGCCATCCACTGACACCAAAGAATAAAGAGGCCCAGAGACCCTGAATCCCCGCCAAAGTGGGCAGCCCCTGAGCGGTGGCCTTGTGTGACTTTCCCACCAACTTGAGTGGAACTCGCGGAATGCATTTGGGTATTGTCTGCCAGCTCTCTATCTATCCGGGTGACAACATGCCTAAGGTAAAGAACGTCAAAAGAGGAAAGGGGTTTGGGGCTTGTAGTTTGGCTGTTTCGGTCCATGGTTGACCTGGGCCTGAGGCAGCCCAGCACAGCATGGCAGGAGCCTATGGCAGAGGAGGCCTGTCCACCTCACGGCAGCCAGGAAGCAAAGACAGGGACAAGAAAGTGCCAGGGTCCCAATATCCCCTACTAGGACACGTCCCCCAAAACCTAACTTCCTTCCACTAGGCTCCGCCTCCTGACAGGTCTGTCCCCTCCCAGCAGCACCAAGGCTCGGGGTCCAGGTCTTCAACGCGTGCACCTTTGGGGAACATTCTAGATCCAAACCACAGCCCCGTCCTTGGCAGGTTCCTGTCCTTTCCCTGTCATTCCTCAGCCTCACTGTCCAGCTCTGCCCAGAGAGCCTGGCCTGCAGGGACTACCTTGGGCCTCTCTCGCTGGTTTCCACCAACAGGAGGCGCTAGTGAGAGGCCAGAGGATGGGCAGGGAGAGCGGTCAGGGAAGGTTCTCCTGCTCCCTCCTGGACTCAAATCTGAGTCTGCAGCTCTTGAGCCTCCCGGGGCAGGGACAGATCAGCAGCCTGGCCATCCCTAGGGTCGTGCCCTCAAGAAGCCTGGGCACAGCTGGCTAGCGGTGTCAAGGTCATCCAGCCTGCTGCAGAGTGGACTGGCCTCCTGCTCCCTCGCTCCTGCACTCTGGCCTGCACCACCCAGGTCTGGCTCTGGGAAGGGTCTGCTGCTGTCCCCTGCTCCTCTGTCCTTGCTTCTGCCACCCTCGGGCTCCGCTTCCGTCTGCTAGACCTCTCAGTGCAGCTTATGCGAGGGGCGGGGCTCGTGGTGAAGAGAGGTGATGTCAAGGCGATGTCAAGGACTGTCACTCCAGGGCCTCCCAGACCTGCCAGCCTCCCGCCCCGTCCCCTGTGTGGTGCTTCACAGAGCACACTTCAAGGCCTGGCACGTGGCACACTCAGTACATGGCACACCCTCGGATGTAAATGCCTGGGGCAGGGACTGATCCTGTCTGGGTGACACTTGTCTTCCTGGTACCTAGGATGGATCTCTGGATGCTTAATGGGAGGTGCCAAATAAATCACAGCCAGAATGACGGGCTGGTTGAAAAGCTCCCAGCTGAGGGAGGAGGCTGGAGACAGCCAAAGCTCAAGCACATGACCTCTGTGGCTAGGGTATGGTTTAAGAAGATGCCATGGAGGGGGGACCTGGGCAGGATGCAGGACATGAGGTGGCAGAGGACCTGGCCACTCCTCCACTCCTCCATCCACAGATGTCCTGGAGCACCCTCCGTGCCTCAGGCCTGAGATGGGAGTAAATGCTGAGTGCCTCACCCCACAACCTGCCCTGAGCTGCTCTCTGCTAAGTGGGGGTGACAGACACTCCCCTAGGCACCAGTGATCAGGGGGGCAAGAGTGGAGATAGGACATACACTAACTCCCCCTGGAGGAGAAAACCAGCATTTATTGAGCTACTAAATTCCCTCTTGGGTTCAAGCAGTTTGAGTGGAGTCTTCAACAATTCCCACCTGAAAAGTCAAGTTGCCTCCACCCAAGAGGGAATTTAGTGGCTTCTACAACTGGAAAGACACCAGTGGCTCCAGCTTCAAGCACAGCAGGATCCAGGGGCTGCAGTTACATCACTGGTCCTCTCATTGTCTCTATCCGTCTTGGCGTCTCTGCTTTGTTTCTGGCTGCAGAGGAGCATCTTGCCTTTGGTTTACTCAGAGGCAGGAAAGGGGCGGGCCAGGGACTCAGAACCACCCACAGCTCCAAGTTCCTGTCACCCTATCTACTGACTCCAGAAGAAAGTGAGACCTGCTCTCCCTAATGACTAGTCCCAGGCAGGGATCCCGATAGGCCTGATTTGGGTCACGTGCTCTGCTTGGACCAGTCAGTATTTCCTGGTGGGTTCATCCTGGGCTGCTACCTCAGAGGAGGGATGGGATGGAATCACGGAGGGATACCCCTGCAGGAGCCTGGGGAGCTGGTGGTGGGAGGGCTGGGTGCTGCAGTAGAGGGGGAGGGGGCTACATAGGCTGAAGTTGGCAAGTGCCAATTAGAATAGCTCTTCTCCTTCTCCTTCTCCTTCTCCTTCTCCTTCTCCTTCTTCTTCTTCATAAACAAACTGAGCCTCAGGGAAATGAAGTACTAGGCATAAATTAGCAGGTGGCAGAACAGACCCCTGAACCCTCTGAACAAAAGTGCCCTGTGCCGTAGCCACCAGGGGACAGCACGGACGGGCCCTGGGGCTTCCGCAGGTAGCTAAGGGCCTCCCAGACCCGAGTTCCCACGGGTTCAAACTGGGATTTCCAGTCCAAACAGAAAGGCTCTCACAGGCGGGCGCTCGGGCCCCTCCTCCGAGCCCCAGAGCTTAGGAGCCTAATCTTCACGATGGATTTGATTTAAGGCTCCGTTTTCTTTGCGGACCACACTGTGCAGAAAACGCTGCTCCTGGCAATTTCTTGTAGACCGAGCAAGGCTGGGAGCGCCCATCAAAGAGAACGCGCACCAGGTTGGTCTCGCCGCAGGGAGCGTTCAGGGGCTCAGGTGGGGGCTGCTGGGGTGTGAGCATGGCCCCCGGAACCACTCAGATGCCCTCAGAGCCTCCGGCAAGCCTCCCCCCCACACACACTGGGCTCCTTTCCAGCAACCACAGGCTCCCTGTGTCCAGCCCACGGGTCCTTCCCTGTCCATCTCACTTCACGAGCAGCTCCCAGCCGCACGGCTCATCAGGGCTGGAGGGGCCTTGGAGTCTCCAGTCCATCTCTACTCATTTTACAGAGGAGAACCAGAGCTCAGAGAGGCCTGGACACTTGTTCAAGGTCAGAGAGTGGGTCAGGAGAGACACCGGACGTGACCACATGAGCACATCTCTCACGCTGGGTCTGCCACGGACACCTCTCTGTGTTGTCAATGGTTATAGGACAAGTGCGCGGTGACTGTTATCCCCGTCTACTCTTGAGTACAAAAAGGCCCAGAGAGGTCAGGCGACAGGCTCAAGGCACAGAGCCAAGTCTCCAACTTCCTGATTACCACCAAGACTAAGTGCTGAGCCCCGCGCGGGGCCTTTGTCCCTCCGCTGCCTGCCCTCCACTGCTTGCCCTCTGCTCTGGGACCCTGCTGAGTGCTGCTGGGTCCCTTCTTGTTCCCCTTTCCAGCCTTCCATACTCAACCCCTGCGTGGACCCCCCTCTGTTGGCAACCCTGGTGCAGTTTGGCCATGCTGCCAGGGTTGGGCATTGGGGCTGGGATATCCAACCTGACCAGCTGGAGCTCAGTGAGGACCTCGTGGCCAGGGGACAAGGGCTGTGGTGCCACACGGCCTGTCTGTGCAAGGAGGCGCCTCCTGGAGCCCGTGGTGGCCTCAGCACGGCTGTCCAGGTTTTTGATACAAAGCGCGTCCCCTCCCCTAGATGACTGCTCTCCATTTGAGAAACAGTTCCAGGCTTTTCTCTGGGCCCCTGAGAGACGAAATGCCTGACCCCGGGCACCAAGTATGCATACTGGTGTCCCTTCTCGACCTGGGTGTCATCTGGTCCCCTGGGTCATCAAGCTGGTGCCAGCAGTGTTAGCTCATTACCCATTTGGGCGTGGGCGCACCCTGGCAGAGGTCAGCTGCACAAGTCTGGCACCGAGGTGTCGGCCGGGCCAGGCTCTCTGGACACTCCAGGGCACAGCGGCTGGTGGCTCCCGGCATCCTTGGCTTGTGGGAGCATCGCTCCAAACCCTGCCTCTGTCTTTGTGCAGCTTCCTCCACCATGTATCCCTGTGTCTTGTGCATTTCTGTCCCTTATGAGGACACCTGCCGTGGATCTAGGGCCCACCTAATCCAGATGCCCTCATCTTAGAACCTCACCTGCGTCACACCCACCAACACCGTTACACCTGCCAACACCGTCACACCCCAGAAGGCCACACTCTGTGTCTGGGTGGACGTTCTCCAAGGGGGAGGAAGGAGGAGCCGCTTAGCCCCAGGAGCAGTTGACATGCTGGACCTGGTAACATGGTGCGCTGGGGGGGGGGGGCAACGGGGACCCAGGGAGATGCCTACAGGGAGCACTTGTTAGGAAGGACGTGGCCCTGGGTCCCTGCAGCCAGAGCAGCAGGCGGGGGTGGGGCTCCAGAAGCCCTTCCTGGGTCTGCAGGTCAGGCCCGAGGTGGCCCAGCAGGGTCACTCAGGGCACTCTGGCCTCTGGCCACGTCCCCTCCCAGTCCCCTCAGTCACCACCCTGCAGACACTTCTGCCATTGTTGCCCTGTCCTCAATGCCCTCCGCTGACAGAGTGTGGCTTCTGCAGGACCAGGACCACCCTTACCTGCAGGGCCAGAAGCTCCTACCCTGGGCCGGGCCAGCCTCCTCTATTTCTTCTGCAGCCTGCTCAGGGGCTTGGCCAGACCCCACCTAGAGGGAGGCCTGCGGTCCCTGTCCACGCCCGCTGCTTCTGCAGACATGGCCTCTCCGGAATCAAAACAGTGCCACTCCTGGGACTGGGTGTATGAGAGAGCAAGAGAGGCGGGAGGCTGTCGCACAGCCGCAGAGGTCCCATCCGGACACTGGACATCCCAACATTTGTGCGGCAGAGGTATCTGGGTGACCCTTCCTCTCCCAGCTCCTGGTTCCCAGCCCTGGAGGTGAAAACGCAGGGAGGTGAGGGGAGCTCCTCAAGGTCACCAGCAGGCGGCGCCAGGGCTTGGACGAGAACCAGGGCTGCAACTCCACCCGCGTGGCCTCCACACGCCCATCTGCCCTGGCGCGGGCACAGAGTGGCCAGACAGCATCTTGCGCCATGATGACGCGTGACGTCCTGTGGTGTGGCGTCTGGCTTTTATTTAATGACCAACAAGGGACCCATGAAACGGTCATCCGCCCTCAAGAGAGCCACTCCCCGTGAGGTGCCCTCCACCTGTCCCCTCCAATGAGGCCCCGCCCCTCCCAGTGAGGCTCCGCCCCTCCAGCGAGGCCCCGCCCACTCCACCACCCAGACTTCTCTGCCAGCCCTTGAGCTCAGCGCAGGGTAATTACATTTTCCATAGTTTTCTTTTTTAATACCTCAATAAATGTTGCCTATGAAAATCAATTGACATTTTCTCTACTTAATGCATAATAACTGATCTTATAAATTTAAATTATCCCTATAAATCTAGATTAAATACCCAGGTTTCAATGTATTTAGGACACTTAATTAATAAAGTGCCGGCACATAAACACCGCTGATGGGTCCGCTCCGGGCTGGCTGCCTCTCATTTCCAAGGCACTTATGCTCCTATACACTGTGTTTGGGGGAGGGAAAGGGGGGGCCCAGGGTTCTGGGTTGTTCGCTGCCTGCTCTGGGCACTTCCCACCTTCAGGGAGCCCTCCAGAGCTCCCTGGTCCTCCCTGTGCCTGGCTCTCTGTCCTCTGGGTCACCTCCCTGTAGGTGCCCAAGGAGAAGGTGGCCAGAACAACCTACAGGTGACGGAGTCCTGGAGTGATGCTGTGTGAGCTTGCACAAGTTGCTTGACTTCTCTGGTCCTCAGCTTCCCCTTCTGCATAATGAGGAAAGAACTAGAACATCCCAGAGGGCCTTTCCAGCCGCCGGT
>NW_026000082.1:32428142-32444094 GCF_001458135.2 Marmota marmota marmota | reverse complement strand
GGGGGGGGGGGGGGGGACTGTCGGGGGCAGGGAGGTTGGTCTTCGACTTTCACACAGTGTGGTCTTGGACCAGGGGCTTCACTTCAGGCTCCCATTTCCTCTCTCTTACCAGGTGGGTGGTAATGTCACCTGCTCACAGGGTTGTGACAATACAGAGGAGGTGGCTCAGGGCCTGCCTGTCCAGCACCCTGGGAAGGTTGGTGCTGTTATTCTCCCGCCTGGTATCTCAGGGTTTTACCAACGATGATCAAAGCTGCAACAGAGAGATTTGGAGGAAGCGAAGTGGAGACCAGGGGCCGCGGGCTGAAGCAGCCGTGGTCAGTGGGAGCGTCGGTCTCCCAGGGCCCCCCATGCCTCTGCTCCAGGTCGGCAGCCCGAGGTCCAGGGCTCGGGTTCTCTGAGCATCCAGAAGAAGGAAAAACAGACTCGGGTGAGAGGTGGCTCCTTAGGGAGCCAGGAGACCCCAGGCCACCCACCCCTCAGTCCACAGCAGAAACAGGAGGCACAGGGCCCGGGACCCACGCGCACGATCGGTGGGATGGCCTGGTGCCTCTCCTCCCTCTGAGGGCAGAAGGCGGAGGGCACTTCCCTCCTGCAGGAGGACTCCAGGGGAGGCCGAGATGTTGTGCTTTGGCACCGTGGTGAGCGCTGCTGCCCTTGCAGGGGGTCCCCAGCCCCCAGGAGGCCCTGCAGGTGCACTTTGGAGGCGTCGTGGTTGAACCCACCACGGGGAGTCTGCTGACAGTCATGGGGGCATATGTCCTCAGAGGTGCCACGGCAAACACCCAGACAGACAGCAGGACCAGACGGGGCCCCTGTGAGAGGAACAGCAGAGGAAGAGGGTCTCCTAGTGGTTCCCGCCTGCTCCCAGGGGTTAGTAAGGACCCACCTGGTGACCCAGCTGTCACCTGGTCATCAGCACCCACCTGGGTGGGCTCCTCACCACCCCCCGGATCATGGTCACCTCTCATCGGCTCCTCCCTGTGCTCCCACCAACCCCCTCCCAGCCACCTGCTCCTTGGCTAGGGAGGTTGACCGAGCCTCCCTGGGGTCCAGCTCCTGACCTCAGCCCAGCCCGCCCCCGAGACTCCCCAGGGCACAGTCTCCCCACTGCGCTCAGGTCAGGGTCAGACCCCTCCAGGTGGGTTCTGAGATTCCTTGGGGTCCCTCCTGCCTCTTCCTCTTCTCCACCTCTGTCACCCTGTGTCCTCAAGGACTGGCTCTCTGGCTAACATGTCCACTTGCCTGCTCTCTCCTGGCTCCTTCCTCTGCCCTGAGACGCCTCCTTCCCCTTCTCCCTCCTCCTGGCTCCCAGATGCCCACGAGGATGACTTGACCGTCCACAGCCCTGGGGACCACCTCATCCTAGAACTGACCTCCCGAGTGTCCTGCTCCTTCCTCCTCCGCCTCTCCTTCTGACTGGGAGCGGCCCGAGGACAGAAGCAACTCTCATCTCAGTCGCCCTGGGACCTGCTGTGGGCCTGGCCCTGTCAGGGTCTCCAGGACACACTGACTGAGAGCCAAGAACCCCAGGGGTGGCGGAGTGTGGACAGGCAGCATGTCCCTGGGTACCCAGCATGGCCAGCTCTGCTGTCACTCATCCCCCTCACTCTCTCCCTCCCGCCCCTGCTCTCTGGAGTAATCCTGTGCACCTGTGTCCTCCTGTTTCTTCCTGGATAGTACTCAGACAAAATGCCCAGAATCATGGCAGCCATTCTGTAGCCATGAGGTAACAAACGCAAAGACAAAGCCACGCACTCCAAGAACAGCACAGCGGTAAAGCAGAGAGAAAAATGCTTAGGTATCTGACAGCCTTGTGAGCATCCGTCACCAGCGGCTGCCCCCCAAATCTCAATCCAGGTAAGGAAAAAAACTTGTATGTATTTAAGCTACTATTAGCCAGGGTCCCTGTTGCTTATATCCAGACAGAGTTGTAACAGATCCAGACAGGTTCCTGCTTGTCACTGGCTAGCTGGTGACCTGGGGCAAATCACTGTTATGAACTGCAATTTTTTCACTATTAAACAGAGTTAACAGACCCTACCTCATAGGGATCCTGACAATTACTAGCATTTACCCAGGGCCGCCCCTGTGCCAGGACCTGAATAAAAGCACTTTGTACATTTTTTCTTCCTCAATTCTTACCAAGGCACCGAGAGATAAATATTATGAGTAAATTCTACAGGTGAGACAGCTGAGCACAGCAAGGTTAAGTAACTTGCCTTAGGGCACACAGCCACCAGAGACAGGTTGTGAACCCAGACAGTCAGATTTCAGCAGACACACCCCGAACCCTGACGCTATGTATATAGTGTTGCCTGGCACGTAGTAGGTGCTCAGTAAGCAGTTGCTGGTCACTTACCAACGGCTGCTCAGGAACACATGAGTTCTTGGCCGGGCTCCCTCCACCACAGCCTCCACTTCAGCAAAAGGCTGGATCAGGGCTGCAGTGGGCGGAGCTCTGAGCTTGCCCTCCCCCACCCACAAGGCCCGCCTCTGCCAGGGTCCCTGGCTCCTTGGGTGCAGGGCTGGGCTCCCTCGGGCCCTCTCTGGACCCTCCTTGGCTAAGGTAATGATGGACTCCCGTGTTGGCTGTTATTAACTATCCATCTCTGCAGGCTTTGGCGGTGACCGTGACCGTTTTTTATTTGTTTAAAATAGTAAATGCTACTTGGTGGGAGAATCAATCCGGGTGTAAAATCCCTCATCCATATGGATGGACCAGCGCCTCCCGGGGAGGGCAGGGGATGGGCTCTGCCTGTCGCTCTGGCCACCAGAAGCGAGTTGGGGGCGCCAAGGTGGGAGGTGCTTCCCACTGGGCCTGGCCAGCAGAGGAGGGGGGTGGTGGAGGCGGCTCGGGGCTGAACGCGGGGCGGTGTCTGAGAGGAGGGAAGGGCGGCCTGGGGACCAGCAGGGCTCAGGTGGGCGGGCGCCGGGTGGACAGCACTCCTGCGCCTGGGCTCTCCGCCACCTGCACCCGTCCAGCTTTTGACAGGGAAGCCGCCTCCACGGGCCTCTGGCTGTGTGCACGTCCAGACCGCGGTGCCAGGTCGCCCTGCCCTCGGCACAGGTTCCTCGGGTCGCTGTGCCCAGATGAACGCACCCAGGGCCGGCGTCGCCCCGGAGCCTGTGCCAAGGATGCGCCCCGCAGCGCTGGTTCAGCCCCTGGATCGCCACGTTCTGGGGAGTGGATCATCTCAGTGGGTGGTCCTAACCGGGCAGAGGGAGGCAGACCCAGAGAAGGGCGGGGATCTGGTGGGCGGGGTGCCAGTTGCCAGGCCACCCAGGGCGGGCCACCCAGGGCCTGAGACAGGCTGAGGAGGAGCTTCATCAGGGGCAGGCAACCTGCGGCCGTCATCCCGTTCCTAGGCCTCTGTGTCCTAATTTGTCAAAGGGGACTCTTGGATTCCAGGACCTCAGGGCCCTTCCGGTACTAATATCAGATCCCCTGGGCTGTCCTCAGGGACCCCTGAAGTCACCGTGAGGTCTATGTGTGAAGAGAACCATTTATGGAGCACCTGCTGGATGCCCTCTTCATTCTGTCAGTTCTCCAACAGTCCTTTTAGGGGCAATTCCTGTGAGCTGATTTTGCAGATGAGGGGTCCAGGGCAAGGAGAGTGACCCGGTGTCACTTGGGTAGAGAGGTGTCACATCAGGCTGGACTCACTCTGGAGCACAGACACCAGGCACCCTCCACTCCCCAGCTGTGACCTGGCCTCTCTGCCTCAGTCTCCCCACCTGTCAGGCAGAGAGGGACCTTCCCCTGAAGGGCTCCACAAGGGCCAGGGGCTGGACTAGGCTCCAGGCACACAGTAAGTACTCAATAAATGCTCACAGCTGTCGTGCTCCCTGGAACCCCTGCTGAGTGTGGAGTTCATTATCTAAGCTACAGGAGGGCGTATGACATGAGCCCCTGGAAACAAAACCTCCAAGTTCACGGTCGGGTGTGGCCGCGGCTCCTCCCAGCCCCACTGTCTGAGTTTCACGCCCCAAACCTGGTGCTGATTTGTGTTTAAAACAAGCCCCAGATGCTGGCGCCAGTCAGGCTCGGATCTCCATGAGTGAGACGCGCGGGGCCCTTTCCCGGGAGTCACCCTGGGGTCCTTGAACAAGCTGTCAGGCCAGCCCGGCTCCTGGGCCTCCTTTCCTTCCTTCCTGCCTCCCCTCCACAAGTGCTGTTTTGGACACCTACCGTATGCGGGGCTGGCAGTGCTGGGCATTGCTTTCCCAACACAGCTCATGGCCTGGGGAAGGGTGGCCACCGTCACCCAGCTGTCACAGGGACCACGTGGAATTGGAATCTGACAAAGAGAAATGTGACCTTTGTGTGTGCACACGAGTGAGTGAACACGTGTGCACATGCATGTAATTGTGTGCACGTGCGGACCTATGTGGCGTGCCCGGGTGCGAGGCCTGTGAGTGTGTGATGGCTGCTTTTATAACCCACATTCTCTGGGCTGAGGGAGGCCGGGAGGGGGGGAAGCGTTATTTCTCTCTGTGTGTTTTTTCTGGAAGCAGCTAGTGTTCAAATTGGTGCTGAGCCCAGAGGCTCTGTCCAGGCCCCCGGGGGCCTGCACGGGCAGGGTGGGGGGTGGTGATCCCGGCCTCCTCTGGAGCTTGGACCTCGCCCCTGCCTCCTGGGCCTTTCAACTCTGGAACACACACCAGTGGGTCCCTGCTCTGTTCCCAGGCCTCAGGCCTTCCGCCTTGGACAGGAGTGAGGTCATGGACTTTGTGCTCTCAGGCCTCTGGACCCCCGGCTCGCCTGGAATCCAGACTGCAGTCCCAGGACATGGGACAACTTGGCCTCCATAGTCACAAGAGCCAATTTCCCCTGTGCCCACAGCGTGCTGCCCAGGGCCCACTCACTGGTCCACTCAACTGCTCTGCCATGCCGTTGACTCACGTATAAAATGGACACAATGGCTTCTACCTCCTGGGCTGTAATACAGTGGAATCTGTGCTTCATATAAAACGAGGGCAAGCGAGCAGGACTAGATTGACTTAGCCCTCGCCACCCTCATAGTCTACCTGAACAATTCACCAGCACCTTCCAGACAGGCGTGGCTATTTGCATTTTCCAGATAAGGGGACCTCTGCCCCAAGTCCAAAGCCTGAAGCCCTTGAGTGCATCTTGGATGTAGCTGGAGAGGGAATGTGGGCTGCGCACAGCCTTCTGGAACCATCTCTTGCTCTAGTCTGTGGGCTCTGAGGAAGGAGTTGTTGCTCTCAGCGCTGGCTCCAGAGGAGGCGGATTCACAGAGCGGAGCTCAAGACCCACGGAGCCCAGAGCCGCCTGACTTCAGCCACCGTCTATCACTCAACTGTTCATTCCTTCCACACGCATGGTTTGAGCACCCACTGAATGCAGCTGCTCCTGTTGGCTGCTCCCATGGGGTGCACGATAGATCCAGGCCTCTCCCTGAGTGCAGCTGACGTTCACGTAGGAAAGAAAATGAACCAAGAAACCCCGGGATCCATGGCTCAGGCCGTGCGGGGGGCTGCAGGGAAGGGGACCAGGGGAGGGGTGGAGGGGCTCTGCAGAGGGAAGGACCCAGGGTTTCCTTGGGAGGGTTCTTAGGCCATGACTGTCCCCATCTCACTGGCCTTGGGGCAGCCTGGGGTCTACACAGTCCCTTCGCAGTCACATGATTGGACCAAGGTGCCCAGCAGACATGGGGGACAGGGACGTCCAGCCCGGAGCTGGGCCCCCAGGCCCCAGGCAGCGCAGTTCCCACTGAGTGACCAGATCCCAGGTCAGGATTTACTAAGGCCACCACGTTGCAGGTCCCCATCTAGAGGACAGCGGGGATTGTGGGTGTGGAAGACTGGGGCACTCTCAGGGAACCCTGTCCAGGCCAGGATGACTGTGGGGCGGGTCTGGGAAAGTCCAATCAGGAGACCGAGAGCCAGCGCTGCCCAGGGGCGTGAGGAGCAGAGCGCAGGCGCAGGTGGGAGGGGCCAGGCCCGGCTCCACAGCCTCCTGGGCCTTCTGTGGACCCCGCTTCCTGTCTGTCGCGGGGACCAGGCCACCTGGCAGGGCTGCTGGGAGCATCCCGGGTGGAGCAGCGAGACCCCCGGCTCACAGCAGTGACGCTCAGAGCCACCACCCAGGGCCTCAGGGTTGAGGCTTGGCAAGTGCTCCCAGGGAGGTGGTGTCAGAGGCTGCCAGGAGGAGGGACAGCCACCCTGAGAGGATGAGCCAGCATCACAGAGGCCTCCATGAAGGTCTCCGTCGTCCCAGGCTGCCCTGGCCTCTGAGTGCAAAGGGTAGAAGAACTGCAGGTCCTCCCGGGTGTCCCAAGGAAGGACAGAGGTGCATAACACGGGCGGGCGCTCATCCTGGACCAAACGCTGAGGTTCCACGCACTCATCAGCTCTGCAAGGTGGATGCAGTCCCATGTTACAGACCAGGAAATTGAAGCCCAGAGAGGGAAAGCCTCTTGCCCAATGTCACACAGCCCAGGTTTGGACCAGATCTGTTTTACCAGCTCTGTAAGGCTGCCTCAGCAGTAAGAGTTTGGGGGTTTGCTATCTTGTGTAGTCCAGTCCCTGAAGGGGAGTCATTAGTAGAGGGGTGGGGAGGGGCTCCATGTTAGGCAGGATTCTCATCACTGCTACAGTGGCCTTCTGATGACTCCCAGATGCATTGGTAGGTCTGTGGTACAGAAGCCTCTGGAACAATAGTCTCTGAGAACCCATGGTGGAGGGTGAAGATGTTCTCAACCCACTCAACCTTCTTAGGCTGGGACTCTCATTCTCTCCACTGATAAAGAACCTGAAGCTCAGAGAGGCCATGTGAGCTCCCTGAGGCTGCACAGCAGGTTAGGAACAGAGTCAGGCTCACACCACACCCATTTAATTTTCAGGCCACGAATCCTCTTGCTTCAGACAACTACTAGAGACACACTCATGATACTGGGGGTCCTGGAGGGGTGGACCATAGCCAAATCGCATGGACCCCCCCACCATGCCCTCAGCTGAGGGCTTCCCTGAAGAAAACCCCAAGCTTGTCTGCTTGGGTAGGAGCGGGGGAGACAGGCCTGGGGCTGGATCCGGGCTCAGTGATATTGAGCAGGTCGCTTTGCTCTGGTTTCCTGCCAAGATCTGGGGGACTGGGTGCCAGGCTCTTTAGATGCCTTAGCTCACTCCTTCCCGTACCCTTCGAGGCACCCGCGGCCCACTGTAAGGTGTGGACACTGAGACTGGCCAAAGCTCAGAGATGGACCTGAAGTTGCGGGGCCACCTCTCCTCCCCCCCTCCCTGTCTTCCTTGAGTCCCAGCTGACACCCACCCACATATTAAGTCTCTGAGTCTGGCTCTGTGTGTCTCAGAGTGGCCCAAAAGGTGCTGCAGGAATCAGATCCCGAAGTCCCCTACTGCACACGTGGCTGAAGCTTGCAAGGTCGTGGAAGGTCAGGTCTTACATGGAGAAAGCGGGGTGGCGACAAGGACGCTGGTTTGGAAAGCTCTGTCCTTTTCCCCTGGGATTTTCCAGGACAGAGGACATCCTGAGGTGAGGCCCTGCTTTTAGCAGGACCCGAGGTCGTGGCCAGCACGGCTGGCCCTCCGCTCTGCTCCTGCCCTAGCCCTGTGCCTTGGAATCATCCGTCCTAACAGCAAGCTGAGTTTGACCTCCGCGTTTTCCAGGCTTAGCAAAGCAGATATTTCCTCATTAATCTGCACTTAGATGTCAAGACAGGGACAGGGCGCCCGGGCCCAACCCACTCCGACTTAGTAGAATGAACAGGGAAAGGTCAAAGCCTTCCTCATAATTAGAAAGCCTCTCCCCTCTCCCCTCGGCCCAGCCTCCCTCCCATCTTCTGGGCCTTTCTCTTCTGCCTCCTGCTCCTGAATCCCCAAGTTGGTGTCTGTCCCCTCTGAGTCAGGAATGGAACAGAGGAGGTGACCGTAAAGTGGACGGAGATGCAGATGGCCAAGTGGCAGAGGGCCCAGACTGGGGTTGCACAGACCCAAATTGGAGTCTAGATTTTTCAAATAAGATGAAAAATAAGAGCTTCTCAATGCTGGGGCTGGCCCGAGGGGGCCAGTCAATGAACTGGGCTGCAGAATTGTAATATGGGATTGTTAAAAGGCTCTCTACTGAGTCAGGGGGACAGGGATACCGGTCCTACGTTGGCCCTGACCATAAGTAAGGCACTTACATCTTTACAGGGTGGTGTCTGTTTCTTTTTAACCTCGGAAATGAGGAGTTGTGAGAGTCATTCATGTGACCTGTGGGGAAACTGAGGCCTATAAACTTCACCACTAGAAAATGAGTGACAGGCCATAGTCTCATGGCCACTCTCTCTGCTACACTCCCAAACACATGGTGCCCCCTGGACCATGGGAACTAAAAGGACCCCATACAATATTTTGACTCAAATGGAAATGGAATATAATATGTCAAAATGTGTGAGATGCCCCCCAAAACAGTACTTAGGAGGAAATGTGTAGCCCTAAGGGCCTGTAGAAAAGAGAAAAGACTTCAAATCAATTATCTCAGATTCCTGTATAAAAAATTTTAAAAAAGAATATTGAGTTAAGTCCACAGTAACCAGAAGAAAGACAGGAAAACAACAGATATTAATGAAATTGAAAATAGAAAAACAATAGAGAAAGTCAAGGTACAATAAGATTGATGAAATGATGGACATATAGCCAGAGAGATCTAAAGGAAATATGGAGAAAACACCAAGGACTAATGTCAGTGATGACAGACGTAAGTTTCCTTGAAAAACACACCAAGAAAGCTCACTCCAGAAGAAACAGAGAACCTGGGTAGCCCTATGCCTCCTCAACACACTGAATCCATAGTCACCCACCAAACTTCCCTAAAAGAAGACCCTGGGCCAGGCAACCCACCTGTCTGGTACACCCTACCAAAGCCTTAAAGAATAAATAATAAAAATTCTACAATTCAGCAAATGAGGCCTCCAAACCTATTTCACAAGGTCAGCATCATCCTGATACCAAAACTTGAGAAGGACACTGTAATAGAGGAAACTTACAGATAATTAACCTTCAAGAACATAGACATAAAAATTACAAACAATATTTTAGCAAATAGAACTAAATATATATATATATATATCATGACCTAGGGTGGGGGGAATTTTCCCCAAAATGTAAGATTGGCTTAACATTCAAAAATCAATTAAATGAATTCATAATATCAACAAATGTAAAAGAAAAGACTTATGACCTATTCAAAATCTGACAATAGTTCTTATTGAGTACTCTCAGAAAACCAGGAGAAGGAAGAAACTTCCTCAGTCTGATGATCGTTGTCTATTACAATCTTAGAGCTAATAACATAAATTATAGGAAAAGACTAAGTGCTTTCCCACCCTATGATCAAAACACAGGTCTCAAGGAAAAGATGTACATTTATACCTCTTCTCTTCCACATTGTACTGGAAGTTCAAGCCAGTGCAATAATGCAAGAAAAAGAAATAGAAGGCATTCACATTAATAAGGAAGAGGTAAAAGTGCCCTTTACACAGGAAACATAGCTGTCTATATAGAAAATCTATTGGAATCTCTAAGAAGGCTACTAGAAATAGTGTTTTTAGCAAGGTTTCAGGATAGAAAACTAATGCATAAAATCAATTGTACTTCTATGTACTAGTAATAAATAATGAAATTAAACAATATCACAATAGCATCAAAAATATGAAGTTCTTATGGATACATCTGATAGGAGATGTGTAAGAACTATATGCTGAAAACTACAAAAAGTTATTGAGAGAAACTGAACAAGACCAAAAAAAAAAAAAAAAAAAAAGAAGAGATATACCATGTTCATGGAAGGGAACGTGGTTCAGATGTTAATTCTTGCCACAGTGATCTTTACATTCAATGTAACCCCAATCAACATTCCTGCAGCCTTTTTTTTCAAAAGTTTGCTCAAATTCATATGGAAGTACATAAGACCTCAAATAGCTAAAATAAATTAAAAGAAAAAGAACCGAGTTGGAGAACAATTGATTTCAAGGCTTATTATAAAGCTATTGTAATCAAGACAGTGTGGGGCTGACACAAAGAGACAAATAGATCAATGGGAGAGAGTAGAGTCCATAACTTGAACCTGTGAGGACACCTGGTTTTTAACAAAGGTACAGAAGTAGTTCAATGGAAAAGGGGCAGTATTTTCAATGAGCTGAGCTGAAACAATTGGAAATCAACTGGGGAAAAAAAATTCTTTGAAATTTAATCCATTCTTCATGCCATAAACAAAAAATTAACTTTGAGAGATAAACCTAAATTTGGACCCAAAATGTATAAGACTTTTCAAGGAAATTATATGAGAAACTGTTTGTAACCTAGGGTTAGGCATCAAAGACACAAGCCGTAAAGGAACAAATTGATAAATTGCACTTCAAGAAATATTAAAGCTTCTGCCCTTCCAAAGACACTGTTATGAGAAGGAAAACACAAGCCACAGATTGGGAAAAAATATCTGCAAATATGACCAAGGAGTCCTATCCAGAACATATACAGAGCCCTGACATCTCGATAGCAAAGCAAATAGTAGGTGAAAGATTTGAGTGAACAAAGTATGAGTGGCAAATAAGCCCCTGAAAAATGCTAAAAATCACTAGTGATTAGGGGAGAGCAAACTAGAACCACAGTGAGATCTTACCCTCACTTCCATACACTAAAAACACTGACCACAGCAAGTGTTGGTGAGGATGTGGAGCAACTGGAACTCCCGGGCACTCTCAGTGACCTATGGACTATAAGAAGCATCTGGGGGAAAAGTTTTGAGATTTTTTTTTAAAGTAAAGCATTTGCATATTGCAGAACCCCCAGTTAGTCTCCTTACCCAAGAGCAATGAAAATTTAGGTCCATACATAGACTTGTTTGTGAAGTTTCCCAGTAGCTTTACTGCAGTATCCAAAAAATTGGCACAACCTACGTGTCTATCAATTGTTGTGCAATAAAGATTTAAATAAAAATTGCCGTAAAGAGGCCAGGAGAAAATGAACACCTCCCTGTGGTTCCACTGAGCAGCTCGCAGGGAGACATGAGCTCCAGCTGACAGAAAGCACATCAGTGGTCTGCTGGGGTCGGGGCGGGGCCTAGAGGGGCAGCCAAGGGACAGGGGGAAAGCCGGAGGACCATGGTTTCCTGAGGGTACACTCACGTCATCACTTAGCAAATTTTCACTTTAACTGTATCTCTAAATAGGTCATTTTAAAGCATCTGGTTTATCATAGGTCAGTCATGTCTCATTAAAGCTGATGAAACCATCCACTCCATTGCTGAGCCCGGCCCAGGAAGAGCCGGTGGCTGGTTCTGGGCAAGCCCAGGCCTGAGGGGCAGAGCAGGCTGGAAGGTCAGCAGAGGAGGTGCAGGAAGAGGAGTCGGGGAGAGGGGACCCCCACCCAGAGCTGCACACGACCTCTACCTGGAAGTCTTGGCCCCGCTGGCTCCATACTCCTGGGCATTGACCTTTGTCACCACATGAGTATCTCCCCTTGGAGATGACATTGTATTCTTCCCAAGAAGAATTCTGATAAAAATGTTTTTCTCTCATTTTCTAGATATTATTGTCACTGTTTTACAAATGAAGACGTGAAGGCACAGAGAAGTTAAGTGACTGGCCCACAGATCACACAGCCAGGGAGAGATCTTGGCAGCAGAAACCCCATCTGAATGTTCCATTTGAGCTCCTGGGTTCTGCTCAGACAGACCTGGGTCTGACTCCAGCTCCACCACTAACCAGCTGTGGTAGCGCCACATCTGAGGAGTAAACGAGATGACACACCTCGGGTGCTAGTCAAGTCTGGACATAGTAGGTGCTCAGTAAAATCAGCAGCAGCTGTTGTTAGTGGTGTGCTGACTATACCTGGCCCTGCCTGGGCACACGCCCAGACTTCCTCCCCAACCTTCCCTGCCATCCCGTTCCTCTTCCTTTATGCTTTCCCAAAACATTAAAACTCACATCCTCGGAGTGATGTTACAATATGGATCTTGAATGTCCTTGAAGACATCTTAAAGACCCACGTGTTCGACACTTGGTTTCCAGGGTGGCATATTGGGAGGTGGCGGGGGCCTTTAAGAGGTGGGGCTAGTGGGAGGAAGCTAGATCATTGGAGGTGTGTCCTTGAAGAGAACTGTGGGTGATTTGCTCTTCCTCTTTGCACCCCGGCTTTGCTCTACCACATGCTCCTGCCATGATGCGGCTGCTCACCCCAGGCCCAAAAAACCATGAGGCCAACATTCATAGACTTGAACCTCCAGAACTGTGAGCCAAATATACCTTTTCTCTGTATCACTGATTGTCTCAAGTATTTTGTTATAGTGATGGAAAGATGGTAATAAGACGGCTTTAATTCAGGGAGCTCCCTCCTTCACTCTTGTTAAAGCTCAAGTCAGGTAAAAGACGGGGAAGTGCATTTCGGAAGCAGACAGGCCTGGATGCTCATCTCCTCTGTCCTCTCTGGCTGGGAGGCCTTGAGCAGGTCGCTTATTGGAGCTCAGATTTCCTGCCTTAGCAGAGCCCTGGTCTTCTCGTCTGTGCAGTGGGGACCGTGCTGTGTAGCCTCAGGATTTGTTGCAAGGACCCAATGAGACAATAGGTGAGAGAAGAGCTCCACCCATGACAGCCGGCCAGCGCGGGCTGCTGTTTCTTCTCCTTTCCTCGTCCCCTGTGTCCCTCGGCAACCTACGTGTTACCCTGGTCTGTGAGGGACCATGTGCAGAAACAGCTGCCCCAGGAACCATCCCCCAGTCAGCCTGGCGTCCACAGTCCTGCGGTGCAGCCAGCAACTACTCCTGGCTTGTCCCTTGCGCTCAGGGCCTGCAGAGTCCAGGGACTCCTGCTGTCCCCTCTGTCCCTCCCTGCGATCCTCACGCCACCCTGCTCTGCCTGGAGCACCCTCTTCCTGTCCCCCCACCCTGCTCTGCCTGGAGCACCCCCTTCCTGTCCTCCTGCCCGTGCTCCCTTCTCAGGGAAGCCCTCCCAGTCCAAGCCCTGTCAGCCCCTGGGTGTGGCACCCACTGTTCAGTTCGCAAGGATGAGTGGCTTCTGTCCCGCTTTAGACTGTGAATCGAATGAGGACGGGGACTGTCCAGCTTGTCCATGTGTCCCAGAGCTTCCTGTCATGCCCAGTCCAATTTATTATTTTTTTTAATGGGATCTCTATCTACTTAAACCATTGACCATGTCGCAGTCTTGCTGTGTGACCCTGGGCTGGTGTCTACCCCTCTCTGGAGTGTTGTTCCCTAGGTAGTGTATGGAGGGACGGGATGATGGTCCCCAGGGTCCTCCCCTGCTTCTGCCCTTGGCTTGGAAGGCAGCGGGGACGTGCAGAGGTAGCTACCGCCCGCAGTCTGGCATGGAGGACAGGTTTGGGCCTCCCACCTCCCCATGCCCCCTGCTGTGTGGCTCTCTCTTGGAGCACTGGGGTTCCCATCTCCTGAGGGTGGCCACAGGTGACCAGTTACTCTCAGTGCCCAGAGGGACAAAGGGGAGGGGGTGTCATGTCTGAGTGGGGGGCCCTGGCTCTGGAAATAAGCCACTGGCCCATCTGGGAAAGACAAAGGGAAGGTCATTAGGTCCCTGCACCAGGCGGGGGGCTCAGCTGCCAAAGCATCACCGGGGCCTGTGGGGGGGAGCCAGGGCCTGCTCGGAGGTTTCCATGATCCTCGGGTCATCCCCACAGCTTGAACAGAGCCAGGCCGGGCCCAGTCCTGTTGGACAGCCCTGCGGGGGTGCCCAGCCCGGTCACTGCGGTCACTGTGGGGCTGGCCTGGGACTTACTAAGCTCCAGCTCCCGGGGCCTAGGCCGGGGCTCTGGTTGTCTGTCCCTGTCTCACGGGCTCCAGGTCACAGGCAGGCAGAACAGCACAAGTGTGGCTGCCCGGAGTGGCCCCCCGGGAAGGGAAGGGGACCATGAAGGAGTCTCTGTGAGCTGGACAGACACTAAGAGTTCCAGTCCCCGTGTCCATCCAGGGACACCACAGGATACCTGGACCAGGCCTGCCCTTGAGGGCTGTCACTGGGCAGACAGATGGACAGAGGGAAGGTGGACGGAGAGGACCCGGATGGCTGGGCCCCCTTTGCCTGCCGGGTCTACACGCTGGGCTCCCGCGTCCTGCTCAGCAGAGGTGAGGCTCCTACCTCAAGGGCAAAGCCAGGCAAAGCATGGAGACGGCTGAGCCGGGACCGGGCACTCAGCCCCCAGCCCCAGGTGACCCGGGCAGCTATTTCTCGGTTCTGCTGCAGCGGGAGACCCCACTACCCAGGTCCCCATGGCTGCTCTGAGATCCTGCCTATTCTTAGCTACCACCCTGAGCCCAGGAGGGAAGCAGGAAATGATTCATCTCTTTCTCAGACGCAATCACAACCCTGAATTGTGAGCATTTACCCAGGGCCTCCTCCAAGGGCCCAGATGGCAAGCAGATCCCGGGAAGGAAGGGGCTCAGGTGACAAGCTCTGTGGACCCTGTGGCTGTGTCCAAGTGAGTCAGAGACCTCCAGTGTCAGAGCTAAAGGGGGAGCTCACCCTGTCGCCCCGTTTTACAGAGAGGGAAGCTGAGGCCCAGAGATTTCAGAGGGTTAAACCCAGGAGTTCCAGAGGGAGGGAACAGAGCCTGGGGGACAGAAGGAGCATGGGGTCACCTGTAAAGTGGGGACGTAAGAACTGGTCAGGGTGTTCTCCAAGTTGAGCACAAGTGTCCGCGAGGACGCCAGCGCCCTGCCTGCCTCACTCCCAGTGTGCTCTGTCCTGCCTGGAAGCCCCGTCTCTCCCTGCCCCCATCAGGTGGCTGGGCCAGGGGCACACACTGCCCAGCCAGGCCAACAGAGTGCCTGTCCCCACCAGAAACCAACACCTATGGAGGCAGCCGGGCCCACTGGTTGCTGGAGCTCATGGTGACTATGTTTCTGGTCTGTGGGACACAAGAAGGGTGGAGAATGGAAGTCCCAGGGCGGGGGTGGGGACATCAGTCTGTGTCCTAGCCTTTGCCACTGTGCGGGTTCCCAGTCCCTCCCGAGTTCTGGCGGGGGGCATCCTCCAGGCCAGGCCACTCACCCGTCCCCCTGCAGCTGAGCAGAGTGTTACTGTAGACACAAGCTGCCCTGATATGGTGACAGGGGGCGCTCTTGGGGTCAGAGGGGTCAGGGCCAAGCAGAGAGCCGCCCAGGGGAGGTCACTGAGCATCGCTGGCAGCAGGAGCAGGCAGCACAGGGGCTCCAGGAGGCACCCCTGGGGCCTCTGCTTCCTCCCGAGGCCTCTCTCTGGGGTAGTCTCTCCCCTTCCTTTTCTCCCACACGCAGCCCTCCTCCCTGCGTCTCTGCTGCCCCGTGGCCCCTGGCATCTGCTCATCTGCTGGGCTGGCCACCCTGGGCACTCAGAGGGCAGAGTCCCTGTCCTCAGGGAAGGAACGCCCAGTCTGCCTGGGGAAGCAGAGGGATCCAGCACGGCCCAGCCTGGCCAGTGCTGAGATGGGGAGCCTGGGGCAGGTCTGGCCTGGACATGGGTCAGGGCAACAGGGACATGGGCCAGGAGGAGCTGCTGTCTGCAGTGGGGCCAGGAAAGGGGTGCTGGGATGAGGCTGCCATTGACAGCAGCCACTCTGCACAGGCCAGGCAAGGCGACCCCAGGGCGGGCGACCCTGGCCCTCTGGCAGGTGGCAGGCACTTCTGTGCAGTGGGACCCTGGTGGCAGGGGACCGGGAGAGGGAAGGTGCTGGGTCCCCGGCTCCGCTCAGGGGGCGGCTGCGCAGATTGGGCTTCACCCTGAGGGCCTCGGGAGCCACGAGTGGACGAAGGGGGCCGGGTAACCCAGGAGGGGACTCTGCTGTAGGGGGTGGGCACGAGAGGGTCTGGGCTCCTCCAAACCCTGAATGGGAAAGGAGGGGCTTCTCCCTCCGTCTCTCCCGGCATTTTCTCTCCCTCCTTCCCCTGGTCTCCCTGCCTCTCTCCTCCTGCTCTCACAGT
>NW_026000082.1:32422898-32426964 GCF_001458135.2 Marmota marmota marmota | reverse complement strand
CCCCACCACCCACGGCCCTGCCTCCCGCCCAGGCTCTGACCCCCACTTCCAGGACCTTCTCCCCGCAGCGTCCAGCACGAGGAAATGCCCCACTGTGGACGTTCAATTCAAGCATGTCACTGTGCCAGGGCCGCCCTGGAGTGGGAGGTGACCATGTGATAACGCTCTACTTTGTGGACAAGTGATTAAACATTCATCAATTTCAACCTCATGGTTTCCTCTTTTTTTTATTTTAAAGTCAAATAAATTGTTTTCCCGGCCTTAAACGTTTTCTTAGATCCATAAGAGCTCGAGGCCTTGGCTGGACGCCCAGAAAGGCGGCTGAGGGACGCGCCCCTCCGCTCCCGACCCGCCCGGGCAGGACCGGGATCCCGGCCCTGCACCCCTGGACCCGGAGCCCTGGAGCCTGGGAATCGGTCCTGCTGTTTCTCCTCGCGGCAGACCTAAACCCAGGGTCAAGCCCCCCCAGAATTAACTACTGTTTTGGAAAGAGGGGAGGCAGGGAGGAGGGAGAGCAGGGGAGGGAGGCGCCCCTCGGAGCCGGCCCGCGGGAGGGGCGGGCAGGGCTGTCTGCAGGCTCTGGGAGGCAGAGAGGGCGCCCGCTGGTCTCAGGGACCCCTGTTCTAGAGAAGTGAGCTTTTTCCTCCCCGTGAGCTGCTGGGAGGACTTTGGACAGGGGACTGGGCATTTTAGCAGTGGCCTGGCTGTTTGTACCTGGATTGGGGTGTCTCTCAGGGCTCTCTCCCCAGCCCCCACAGGCTAAAGTCTCCATCTCCATTTCCCACAGGCCCCCATCTCCCGGGTGGGCCCTCTTCATGCCCTCCAAATGTGGCAACCAGAATGGGCCCACCTCAGGGCCTTTGCACTAGCAGGTCCCTTTATCAGGATGCATATCTGTGCACCACTCCCCAGATTCACTCAGGGCTCTCATCAGACCTCACCCTGCCAGAAAGGTCTGTGGGCACTGTCCCATGTAAAGGAGCCCCTTCCTTCCTCTAGGAGAGCCCCTGAGTGACCGTCTAAGGGTTTAGTGAAGGATCCTGGGTTCAGACATGTACCTGGGCAGGAGAGATGAAGAAGAGGAGGATGTGCTGGGCTCCTGCTGTGACCCTACCTTGGACTGGTCACAGCCACACCTGGGCTTAGGGACCCTCACAGCAGAACTCTGACCTGGAGTTACCATCTTCCCATTATAGGAGGAGACTGAGGCTCGGGCAGGTGACAGGAGCCGCCCAAGGCCTCGTGGGGGGATGGAGGAAGCCCCAAGTGGACTGGGGATGGGGGACCAGTCCCTCCAGGTGAGGCCTCGGGGCTGGGCAGCAGCAGACAGGACGGGGCAGTTGCTGGGGCTCCGGGGATCCCGGGCCTGCTGGAGGAAGAGCGCTGAGCCTCCACCTCCGCCCAGGCTGCCTCCCTCATCTAATTAGCATGGCTGAGAATTCAGCTCCACACTTGAGCACGCGCCTGCTCCCCTGGGAGCGCCCCAGAACTAATGCTGCTCAAATATGAAATGGCTCCTGCCCCCGGGGCTGAGTCAAGGAGGTACAAGCCAGAAACAGGAGTTGTAATTACCGGCTCTGATTAAGCCCATCGTAGTAAAAAATAAAATGCAGCTCAGGCCTCTGGGCCTGCTAGGACACCCTGGGCCGGCTGTCAGCTCCTCCTGTTCCACCTCCGGGGCGCAGACTGCTTGGTTCTGACTCATTGCCCATTCTTATTCAGCCAGGTCCCTCGCTGAGCACCTACTAAAACGGATGCAGAGTTGAGACAGGAGCACGCTGAACAGAGCACCATCGGGGGTCAAGGTCAGGAGTGGAATGGGGCTGTTCAAGGAAAAAACACACGGAAGAACACACCTCGGGGTGGAGCCCAGCGTGCCACGCGGGAGTGCATGGGAAGGTAATGAGGGGGACTGACTTAGAGCCTTAGAGCTGATATGAAGACCTGAAGAAACCATTTCAGCCAGAGTGCAGGAGGGGTGAAGAGTGATCTAGGGAGCAGGAGCAGCCCGTTCAAAGGTCCTGGGGTGGGAAGGGGTGGTAGGAGGACTGAAGAGGGGCCCTGGAGCAGGATGAGGTTGGAGCCGGAGATGGCAGAGGGGACAGCAGCCAGACCTGAGGGCCTGGCAGCCTTGGTGGTGTGCTGAGTGACTCGAGGTCCCCTGAGCGGAACTGAAAGATCCTCGACAAGTTGCTCACACAACTCCCAGAGTTCTGGCTGCGGAGCCCGAGGGTGGGGCTGCGTTACCCTGTGGAGACGCGGGGAGACGGGTGAGGGGCCCACTGGGGCTTGAGGGCAGTGCCCTGTGTGGAGCGGGCCACGTCTCAGAGAAGGGGCAGGAGGCATGGTGTCCTGGCTGGGGACAACACGTGGGTGTCACCGGAGGGCAGCAGCACGTTCCTGCTGGGGCAGAGAAAGGTTCCGATGGAGGCAGAAGCCTCCCCTGACCCTGTGCCCCTTGGCTCTAGGCTGAGACTGGGGACAAAGGAGCCCTGGAGGACGTGGTGCAGGCCCTGCTGGAGGCCCGTGTGGGTGGCCGTGGCTGGCTTCCGGCTGCTCCGTCTCCACCTGGCCAGCAGGGGCTCCAGCCTTTGCGCCTGTCTGGACCTCCAGGACAGGTGGACAGAGGCTCCGAGCTCAGGCGAAGGGGCCCTGGCTCCCCGCTGACCTGCAGCCACACCCTGGCCTCCCTGCCTCCTGTCCAGCCCCGAGCTGACCCAGGCACCTGTCAGTAACCCGCCCCAGTCCGCCCTCGGTCGGTCCCCCACCTGCACTCTCAGCACGCAGGCCGCTGGCCGCTGGCCTCTTTGACTTGTTGTGTTTATTCACGGGCCTTCTACTTCACAGGCCTGCAGACGCCCTCCAGTGACGAGACCTGCTCTGCCCGAGGGCTTTATGAGGAGTCACAGATGACACCCGGGAAAGCCAAGAGCAGGTCTATTTTTAATCCCCTGCTCTCGCAGACAGCCAGTCCACCCGCCATCAGCCCCTCGCGCAGTCGGGGATGCTGGGTGCTGGGGTGCAGACGGGCTGGAATCAGACCTTGTCCCCGCTGGGTCCCCAGGGGCTGGCAGCGGGGAGGAGTCAGGGCAGAGGTGATTACAGATGGCACAGTGTGCTGGACACTGATCCTTCATTCATTTTTCCTCCACATGTGGCTGTGTGGGGAACCGCACCGGTCACCGGGGCTGCAGCTCTGAGCATGACGAACCAGGGAGCCCACAGCGTCACAGGGAGACAGACGATCCATAGCCCAGGGAGTGTCGGGTCTTTGCATGCGCTGTGAAGGAAGCAGGGGTGGAGGTGGATGCAGCACGTGCAAAGGCCCTGTGGTGGGATGGTGGCACCAGTCTTGAGGACCAGCAGTGGCTGGCCATCTCATGATCTTCCTGACAGAGGCGCAAACACAACAGGCCTGTTCCTACCTCAGGCATTTGCACGTGCTGTTTCTTCTGCCTGGAATGCTCTGGCCTGATAGCCACGTACTTCAGTCCTGTGGATCCTCTTAGGCATCTGTTCAGCTGACACCTCCCCACTGAGGGCTCCCAGCTGCCCCTCGGCTCTCCCCCACTGCCCACGGGTTTCCTGCGTCCTGTCTCCTTAGCTGTTGTCTGTGCTGACCTGACACGTCATGAGTGCCCCCCACTTTAGGACAGCGACTGCATTTGTCTGTGCCCATGACCGCGGTTCAGTGTCTGTTGAGTCACTGGATGGCAACCCCTGGAGGTCATGCCAGCAGCAGGTGCACCTCATGGCACAGGAGCCGCCAGGCCCAGAGGACCCACAGGGAGACCTGGGCATCTGAGCCCTCAGGGCTTCTGTTGAGCACCTGGATCTCACACACACACATACACACACACTCACACACTCACACACACACTCACACACACACACACATACACACACACACTCACACACACACACACACACTCACACACACACACACATACACACACTCACACACACACTCACACACACATACACACACACTCACACACACACTCACACACACATACACACACACACACACTCACTCACACACACACTCACTCACACACACACACAT
>NW_026000082.1:32362590-32420090 GCF_001458135.2 Marmota marmota marmota | reverse complement strand
GCCGACGCCTTCTGCACATTCCGCCCCGTGTCACCGTCCTCCCAGACGCTGTGGAAGTGGAGCTGTTTGTTAAGTGGGAGAAGAAAAGGGAGATCGATGAGGGGGGCCGTGGCCAGGGCTCCCTCCAGACCCCGGGGAAGGGGTGGGTGCCAGGAGCCCCTGTGTCAGGGAGCACAGAGCACAGCCCCCAAGGAAGGGACCGGGCGGTACAGCAGTCCACGTGTCCAGGGTCCCCTGACCGCTGGCCTCAGTCGCCGTGTGCTCCTCCTCGGGTGAGCCCTTTGGACTCACGGGCCTAGTACCTCGTGCCACGTCCCTGGGCAGCAGGGCTGCGACCATCCTCAGCTTTCAGAGGAGATGTTCAGAGAGGTGCAGGCACTTTCGCAAAGCCACACAGCTGAGAGGCTGAGGAGAGGAGTCCAGGGCTGTTGGGCACCAGAGGCCTGTCTCCCAACCAGAACGTCACACAGCATCAGGTTGACAGAGTCGGAAAATCTGGCCTGGGACTCAGGTCGTTTGAAAGTCCCGCTGTAGGCCATTCTGATGCACAGCCGAGGGTGGAAATGGGGATGTCCTCCTTGTACAGGTGGACAGAGGAGTCCCTGGGGCTGGGCAGCACTGGCCAGGGTTGTCTGCGGGCTGGAGGGTGTGGAACCCGGCCCCCCTTGAATTCCTAAAGGGGAGCGTCCCCAGGGTGATTGCTGGAGAGGGAGGCGGGGACAGCCTCGGCCATGGCACTCGTCGGTGGCCACCCAGAGGGAGCATCGTGATGGATTCCCTTCCCACCTCCGCCTCCATCTTCTCGGCCCGTTTCTCCCCCAGGACAGGGTTTGAGGGGCCTGATGGATCACCGCTGTCTCAGGCTGCAGATGGCGCTCCCACCCCTCGTGCCTCTGCCCCCCCCTGGCGCCCAGAGCAGCCACTCAGTGAATGAGCCTGCATAGGGAACAGGAAGTGGGCAGGGGTGACACCGGGGACAGGACCGTCACCGCAGAATGCACGGCAGACACAACCCGGCAGCCCAGTTCCAGGCCCTGCTCTGTGTTCTTCCAAGTTTCCAATCAAACACCAAGTCGGGGAGAAGGTCCCCACTGAGGACCGACGTTGGCCTGGCAGGCGCCCCACACCTGGTCAGGGCTCGGCTTCCAGGGGAGGGGTGTCTGCCCACGCCTAGCCGGGCAGCCAGAGGCACAGTGTGAGGCCGAGCCAGCAGGGAGGCCAGGGAGCCTCCACTCCTGCAGTCTGGGCTCCCCGACACCCCCAAACCCACTCCTCCCCAGGGCTGCCTCCCCCAGCAGGGTCCAGGCAGAGAAGCCCCCTCCTCATGACCACCCGGAGGTGAATGGAGTCACCTCTTCACCAGCTGCACCAAGTGCCCACTGTGTGTCCACCCTGCACCAGGGACACCACTGGGATCTTGCAGATGCCTCCTGTCCCGGCCACCATGCCGCCCTCCAGCAGGGGAGACAGGAGCAGGGAGCCCAGGTAAGGACGCACTGCCGGGGTGGGGAGGGCTGTGCCCGGGTCCCTCGGGGAGCAGCCCAGTGGGGGACAGGAGCCCCAGAGCCCGAGGGTAGGACCGCTGGGGTGGGCTGTCTGTGAAGAGGGGGTGCAGGCTTCGCAGCTCTGAGCACGGAATCTCTGGGGACAGCACTGTCACCAACCGCCCAGCAGTCTGGGTGCTCCTGGGTGGACACACCTGATTGCAGGCTCTAACCCTGTTTCTGTCTCTGGAAGCCCGTGGTGGATTCACCAGGCTGTCCCCTGGTGGCCTGTGCGTTCCTCCTGCTGACCGGGGGGACTGGCCTGCTCCAGCCTCTCCTGTGACCGGCAGTCCTCCTCAACTGCTCTCCTTTGTCACTGACGGTCTCTCGAGGGTCTCTGGGGACCATCTTCTCTGTGGCCTTGTGTCTGATGGTGACACTGTGGCTGCTCCCATGACAGGCGGTGGGCAGCTCTGGGCGTCCAGCTGAGTGTCCTTGGGAAGCGGCCATCCTGAAGCCCCTCGGGAGGTCTGCGCACGGGGCTCATGTGCCTGGCTGAGGAGGCCCAGCGAAGGCCCCAAGTTTCCCTGCTGGACCCTCAAGGACTCCAGCCAGACCCCGGCTACTGGAGGAGCCCACGTCCTACTGGATGGAGCCCTCCCTGTCCCTCCACAGGTGGCCTTTGCCAGGTGGTTCCTGTCACTCCCACAGTGGTGCCTCCTGGACCCAGGTGATGTAAGTGACCATGGTCAGAGCCCTGAGCAGGGGGACAGGCCAGCTCCCTGATCCCTGCCTGGGGCTGCCCACCAGGCGGCTCCCGGTCCTGGTCTCCAGGCTCCCTGGATGGACACCCAGTGCTCTGGCGGAAGACGGGTGTCCTTGAGCACTGCTCGGGGAGGGGACAGGCCACTCCAGGAGAGCCACTGGGTGCCAAAGGCCCCAACCTGAGCACCATCATTGCCACGAGGCCCTGATCCCTCCCGCGGAGTCTGCCCCGGGGACGTGGCCAGGGCTGGGGCCAGATGCTCCTCACGCTGATGCGGGTGAGAAGCTCCCCGAGGTCCTCTGGGTATGTGACGGCCGAGGACGGTGCAGAAAATTATGGCGTGTCTAAATGAGGTGCCATTACTGCGCTGTCACCCTCCTACTTGTGAGGAATTCTCAGTGATGTGGGGGACGCTGGGGACGTGTAGGGAGCAAGGGGACTGAACAGACGGCGTCCCAGCACGTCATAGTTCAGAGCAGAGAGGAAGATGAGCTGCTGGTGACGTCGGCGCTGGTGACATCAGTGCTGGTGACATGGGCGCTGGTGACATCGGCCCTGGTGGCAGTACGGCTATCTCCTGGGCGTGGTCTTGGGCTTGGGTCACCTCCCTTGGCTCATTTCACTTCCCAAGGACCCTGCTGTCCAAGCCTCCATCGATCCCATGTCCCAGGTGAGGAAAACGAGGCAGGGGTAAGTGACCTCTAGGAAGTCACACAACTGGCCAGGACGTGAACCCAGGTCTGGAAGCCCCCAAAGCCCTCTTGGTCCTCTCTGTCCCCTCTGGGTCTGCGGGCCGGGGACGGGGGAGACGGGTGGAGTGTCCCAGGAGTCCGGGGGATGGGGTGGTGGAAGTCGGCTTCCTCTCTGGTTGGTGTCATAGCCATCGTCTCATTTTACACAAAGTGGCTTGGGGACCTGCTCAAGGGAAGTGGTGACAGGGTGGACCAGGTCCTGATGGCACCTCCCCCGCACCTACAGACTGTGAATGGCTGGATGGGGCTGGAGGGGACAGGCACAGCCCTGGGCCACACCTGGGCGCCCCTGGGGACTTTGCAGAGCTGCTCTGGGACCTGGCACAGAGCTTGCCCTGGAGCCCAGCTGCCCAGGTGACCCCGCCCTCCTGGGACAGTCCAGTGACCCCACTTGGTTGAGTCTATGTCCCCACACCAGGTCCTCCTATGGTGGCTGGCTGGGGACACGCCACTAGTGGTGGCCTCAGAACTGACTCTGTGCTCATTAGAGCCACCTGCATGCACGTTTGCTCACACGCCTGGCGAGCCTGGCACAGGCCACCAGTGTCACCTCCTGCCCTGAGCTGTGACTGTCTCCCTGGCTGCTGTGGGGGGGGGAGGTCAGGGGTCTCTGAAGCGCAGCTCAGGAGGGGTTCACGCTGCACGCCCCTGGCCCCGCCTGCCACCCTGGTGGCTGGCCCTCCCTCCTGGGCCTGGAAGCTCTCACCCGGGCATGGGCATGCTGCCCCTGTCTCCTGGAGCCTGTCCCCTGTCTCCTGTCCCCTGAAGCCTGGCCCAGCCCCTTTCCCAGCAGGACCTCTCCCGCAGAGCCGCTCACAGACCTGCACTCCGGGCCATCAGGGGACTGGGGGCCACATCAGGGGACTCGGGGCCACCTCAGGGAACTCCTGGCCACATCAGGGGACTCTGGGCCACATCAGGGGACTCCGGGCCATCAGGGAACTCTGGGCCGTCGCTGCCAACACCCATGGCCCCTCTCCACCGTGCAGGGAGTCTCAGGAAACAGGGAAACTGAGTCTCAGAGAAGCAGAACTCAGTCATGACTGGGTCCCCCCACCTCTCCTGACCCCCGCCCAGCAGACAGGAGGGCCGTGGGGGTCTAAGAGCAAATACCCCACCAGGCCTCAGGGCGACCTAGCAGCGGGCGGGCTGCCCAGTCCACCTGTGCGCCATCCCCCTGCCCTGGAGGAGTGCACGCCCCGCCGCCCCGTGGCCGCTATCCCACCCAGGGACAGCGTGGACTCCGCCAAAGCCCCCCACCCAGCCACCTGGAGTCTACCCCTCATTCATTCGTATTAAGCGCCCACCGCGTGCGCCAGGCCCTGGCCACCCAGCAGCAGATGGGTCAGTGTGACTCTGTGGAGCTGAAGTTTCAGCCAAGAGAAATGTTCCAGCCAGTTAGAGGGAGCAGGGGGCAGCCAGGGGACAGGGCATGGGGGGCGGGTGCTGGGGAGGTGACCTGGGTCTCTCTGGCCACTCCTTTCCCTGACACACCAACCCTACCAGGAGCTGTCTCCCGGGCCAGCAGGTGGGGGCTGCTGGGATTGCCCGCCCTGGGGCAGGGGATGCCCAGCAGCCGGGCCCTGCCTCCCTCTCCCCTGGCCACAAGCTGGGTATTTTAAAGTTAATTGGTTTTGCAATTCAAGGGCGAGAGAACAGCTGGTGCGATTAATTGTACATGAGCGAGCGGGTTCAGGAATGCAGGGTTCCGCAGCCCCCTCCCTAAGCCAAGCCGTGTTCATTTCCAAGCGGACGCCTGCCCCACCGTCACGGCTGCCTGTGCCTCTCGCAGGGCGTTCCTCATCCCGCCGTCCTTTCTGGGGTATTCTGTGCAGCTCACTGGACCCAGCGGAGGATTCTGGTTTAGGAGTAAGCAACATTTTTTTTCAGTTTTAAGATGAGGACACAGAGGGTCAGGGAGGAGCAGTGGCTGGCTCCAGCTCCAGGGCCAGGCCAGGAAGGGGAGAGTCCGGCACAGAGTCCTCCTGTCCCACCACACATTTAGAAGCCAAAAAAGTGTCTGAGTTTGAAGGGAGAGCTGGACCCCTCCCGCCGACCAGAGCAGCCTGCACATGGCAGGGTCCCCCAAGCCTCACCTGGCCCTCGGGTTACATCACAGTGCTCAGCCCCACAGCGGCCTTCCAGGGGTCCTCATGGTCCAGTTTAACAGAAGAAGAAACCAAGGGTCAGGGAGGCAACGTGGCCTCCCAGGCCTCACAGCAGAGGGCTTGGAGCCTCAGCCTCCAGCACGGGCAGCCTGCTCCTCCCACCCGAAGGTGTGACTGAGGACGGAGCTTGGCCTAGCAGAGGGGGAGGCCTCTGCTTAGGTAGGTGGGGCACTCTGCCCCCCACACGCCCGGGGAGCCGTTCAACAGTGACTCGGGCCTCTCCCCCTCCTTCTCTTAGGTGACCCACAGCAGCCCCCGGGGCAGAGCAGCTCCCCAGTCACGGGGCCTGAGACGGAGGTGCAGGGGCCTCCAGCCAGCAGGGCGGGTGGGACTCACCCGGGTCACCACCCAGAGTCCCTCTGCGGGGCAGTGCTTCTCTGCGGTCCCCTGGTGCCTGAGGACACCTGTCCTTGGAGAGGGACGCGATGGGGCTGCCCGGGCCAGCCTGTCCTGCTGCCCATCACAGGCTGCAGTCCGCGAGGATGGGGCAGGCTCCCACCTCTCCGGGCCTCAGCGGTGTCGGTGCAGGTGGCTCTCAGGGGACCTTCCTGGAGCGTGGGTGTGTGGAGGGTGGAACGGGCGCAGAGGGGTTTTGACACTTGTTTCCGTCACAGCACGCACCTCATCCTGCCGTCATTCACATCTGTTCATTTGACACCACCCGTCCCCGGCCGTCCCCATCTTCACCTGAGCAGCCCCATGAAAGTGGGGACCTCACCTGTCTAACCCCAGCTGTCTTTGCAGGTGTCAGCACAAGGCCAGGCGCATAGTAGGCTGTGTTCATCGGTTTTGCCTCACGGTGATCAAAACACCTGACAAGAGCGACCGAGAGGAGGAGAGTTTATTTGGACTCGCGGTTTCAGAGGCGCAGTCCTCGGTGGGCTCACCCACTGCCCTGGGCAGGAGGGAGTGGCAGGGAGAGCTGCTCAGCTGTTGGCGGCCAGGAGGTCGGGGGAGGGGGCAAAGGAAAGAGGAGCTCTTCCAGGGCACACCCTCAGGGGCTCACCCCCTCTAGTCACCCGCTGCCCACAGTGACCACCCAGGGAGTCCTTCACATGAGGGTGGGCTGATTAGGCTGCAGGTCTCAGTCTCGTCATCGTATCTCTGAATACTCTTGCACTCACAGGAGCTTTAGGGGACACCTCATGTTCAAGTTATAATACTATGCCACTGGCCCCCCCAAACTCACGCCCACCTCACAATTCAAAATACATTCACTCTATTTCCAAGAGTTTCCACGATCTTACAAGTTCTAGCATTACCCCAAAGTCCGATGCCAAGTCCCATCTGAGACTTAGGGCAAACTCTTGGCCATAATCCCCTCTAAAGTTCAAAAGCAAGTTGCATATATATTATATACACAATGCCACAGAGTAGACATTCCCATTCCAAAAGGGAGAAATAGGGGCAAGACCAAACCCAGCCAGGCAGATGTTAGATCCTGTAACTCCACACCCAGCATCTGGGCCTGTGGTGGGAAGATGTTCTCTGCAGAGTTGGCCGTCCTGCCCTTGGACCTTGCCGGTTATGGCTCTCGTGACCGCCCTCTGCAGCTAGCAGCTTTCCTCAGCAGACAGTCCGGGTTACTGGCATCTCTTAACCTGGGGGTCTCCACTGCAGCTGCAGCTTCACCTTTAAGGCCCCACACATGGCCTCTTGGGGGATTATGACCCGTCTACATTTTGCCTGGCCTCCCATGCCTTCCTTTGAAATCTGGGTGGAAGCCGCCATAACCCCTTAATCTCAGCATCCTTCATTCCTGCAGAACCAGTACCATGTGGATAATGTCAGGGCTTGCTGTCAGCTCAGTCATTACCTGGGTCTCCTTGTTCTGTGGTCCTAGAAGCCTCTGAGTGCCTGGGAAGCTGAACATGGAGAAACAACTTCCCAGGCCCCCTGTGTGAGCAGGGGTCTCCCAAGATCTCTCCCCAAAGGAATTGTCCCTTTTACAGCCTTGAGCCTGCAGGGGGTGTGGTCTTGCAAATTCTTGAGATGTCCTCAAACCATCTTTCCTGTTGTCTCTGTTCAAAGTACTTAGCATCTCCTTAGTGGTTGCAATCTCTTCAACAACCACGCCTTTCTTGGCCCCAATTTAACATGCTCATTTCTGGCCAAACCGCAAGCTTTAAAAATCCTCAGCTCCTCTTTCTGCTCCAGAATCCAGCATAATTCATACCACTGCCTCAGTGCTGTGCTGCCTTAAAAGTTTCCTCCACCAAATTAATCTGTTCATTACCTTTAAATAGACCTCACACAAAGCCAAGGATATGGACAAAATGCAGACAACTTCTTCTCGAGAATATAACAAGAGTGGCCTCTGCTTCAATTCCAACAGGATCTTCACTCCCCTCTGAAACTTCGTGAGCACAGTCTTTACAGTCCGCATACTATCAGCATTCGTGTCTCTGAGCACCCACCAAATCACCCATTAAGCTCTGCTTACATCCTTCTAAGACTTCTCCAACCTGTATTGCCAAACTCTTCCAAATTCCTCCCTCAAATCAGCTCCAAAAGCTTCTGCACCCCCCAGTCAGATCTGTTACAATAGCACCCCATTCCTGGTACCAATTCCTATTCATCAACTTGGCATCACTGTGACCAAAACACCCAACAAGAACAACTTAGAGAAGGAAAAGTTTACTTTGGCTCATGGCTTAAGAGGTTTTGTCAAAGTTAGGGCCCGAGGTGAAGCGAACCTTACAGCAGGAGGGCATGGTGCAAGATCGCTACTCTGTTTGTGGGGACACCAGGGGATTGGGGGCTGCAGGGGACCAGGGCAGGCCCTCAGTGACTCACCTTTCTGCCATGCCCCACCTGCCTACAACTGCCACCCAGCTAGGCCATTCCAACTAGGATGGACTGATGAAGCCACCGCTCTCATAATCCAGCCATTTTACCTCCGAATATTCCTGCATGAACGCAGGAGCTCTGGGGGTCACCTCTCATTCACACCATGACACAGTTCAGTAAAAAGTCACCACTGAATGAATCTGTTTGCCATCTGGCGCACAGTAGGTGCTCTGTAAATGGAGACGTTTCTTAGCCTTCTCTGATTCCCCCACAGACCTGCACACACCCTAGGCAACCACTTACCTGCCCTTCCTGATTCCCTGACCCACTATGCTCCCCCCATACCTCTGCCGAGTGGGACAAGGTGACTGGCCATCTTATGGAACTGATGACAGAACCCAGAACCCCCTTCAGATGACACTGTCCTCCAGGGCAGCCCCCCAGGCACCTGTTGGATCTTGGGGCAAGATGGTGGCGGAGGTGCCTGAGATTCTAGAATTCTGTGCCTCTGACATCTGACTTTAGGTTTTATAATTCACGATTCTATTAAAGTTTTGAAGATTCAGTGATAGAAGATTCCGGGTTTCCATGACGGGTCCTAAGTCACTGATACTCTCATGGGTGACTCTTTGCCACTGGAGAAATTCCCATCAGAACCTCCCATCATCTGGGAGTGATTTCACTCTGCCCCAGTTCCCCAGCCAACCCCACAATGTGCCTTGTGGATGTGGCTTTTGGTGGCATAGACCCTGTAAATTCATGCGGCGTGTGGAACAGCACATTCTCGCCTTATTTGCACGCTTGGACTTAGCATCAATATTAAATGATGACGGCTCTTTGGGGACTGTGTCTTATGCATAGAGGCGCTGCCTTCTGGGGAGGTGCTCTGACACGGGCCACTCTCCCTGCTCTCAATTCCAACAGGATTTGGCTGCAGCAAACCCAGAAGAGAGGGAGGGTCCCTCTTTCGTGCCCAAGGGACTAAGAAGGGCTCTGTGTCTGCAGAGGCTTCAGGCTGAGGCGGAGAGAAGGCAGGAGGGAGAACATGGCCCAGGGGGTCCAAGGGAGAGACCCCCCTGCTTGCTGTTAGTACCCCTGCTTTAAAGAGGGGGACACTGCTCTCCCTGAGCACAGGTACAGCTGGCAGGAAGCGGTCAGGGGCTGCTAGCCCCGCTCCAAGAAGCCACTGGGCTCATGCAAAGCTTGTGCGAGTGGCTGGGGAAGCCACTGGGAACCCCAAGTTGTCAAAGGGGCCCTCTACTCACTGATGTCAGTCACGTCTGCTTACAAACCCGCGTTCTTTGTGTCACCCCGTCCTTTATGTCACACAGGCACATCATTTGCACTAAATCACCTCGTCATGTTAATTAAACATGAGCTGATGATAAGGGAGGCATGTCGGGCCCACGGAACTGGCTCACAGGAACGCGGGAGGGAGACCTGTCCTCGGCTCCACAACCCCCTCAGCCTCCTGGGAGGAAGCTCCTTCTCGCCTTCTGTGCTTTGGAGCTTGAACAGATACGGTCCAGGGTCCATGGATCTGCACACCATTAACAACTGATGGAAGGTTTAAATTAATCGGCCACAGACAGGGGCAAAGTCCACCAAGGCCAAGGGTCCTGTGGCCAGGCTGAGGTGAGATCTCACAATGAAGAAAGTTCTAGAAAGGAAGCAGCCGCTCCACAGACATCTACCTTCAATGGCTTTCACGGGGTCTGCCTGGCCTTCACTCTGGCAGGCTCCGTTCTGCCCTCTCCTTGGCCATTTAGGGAGGTCATTTTAAGAGGCCAGCCTCACCAGAAGCCTGTCATGGTTCCAAGTTCCTAAAAGTGCTTTAGCCTGGCATTCGAGCTCGTCAGGATGAGACCTGGCCTCTCTCTGCATCTTGTGTCCTCCCAACACCATCCATGGCTCTGAAAGCCCAGAGGGATCATCCAGGCTTCCAGAGTTGAGTTCTCTCTCAGGCGGGCAGCCCTCTCCCATCCCCATGCTGTGCCCCTGGATCCATCTCATGGCTACAGTGAGGCCGACTCCCTGACCCAGAGACCCTCCTGGGCGAACGCCAAAGCACGTTCATTGGTCACTTCTCTGGGGCAGCTGGGTTGGCTGGGCAGCTCTGCTGATCTCTGCTGGCCTCACTCCATGCCTGGGCATCCCATGGTTGCTGGCCGACGGAGCTGACCTTGGCCGGGGCAACAGAGCCCCCTGGCCCTGGTCCATGTCCCTCACCCTCTAGAAGGTGGCGGCCAGTGTTCCTGCAAGAGCCGGCCTGAGTGCCCTCAGTGGTGTCCCATCTAGGAACAGCCCACAGCCCAAGCCAGCCCCTGGGGAGCCCTGAGACTAGGGGCAGGATCAGGTTGTAGAGCTCCGTGGACAGTGGGGGAGGCCCGAGGGCCAACGGTGCCCTGTACCTGGAGCAGGGTGCACACGTGGTTCACATCTCCCAGAACCCTAACCCTAACCCTAACCCTAACCCTAATTCCTAACCCTTAACGTCGGAAGTGCCTTTGTGACCATCGACACAATCAGCTGTAAACTGCTGAACACACCAACTTGATGAGTTTTATTTATATAAACACCATCACATCACAGTCTGGATAATAAGCATGCCCATCACCCCAGGTATTCCCCTGCCTCTGGGCCATCCCTCCCTCCTTCCCTCGGGCAGCAGTCTTTCCATTGGTCTCAATTAGTTTTCATTTTCCAGAATTTTATCTAATGGACTCGCACAGGGCGGGCCCGGATGTGTGTGGCTCTTGGGCTCAGCCTTCTTAACTGGGCCCCCTCGCTGCTGTCCGCACCCCGCCTCGTTCCCGTTATTGCGGAGGAGTAAGTGACTGTGTGGTCCTCGTGGATTCATTCACCTGTCGATGGGGATTCGGAGTGTTTCCAATTTATTTTCAATAAAGCTGCTGTAAACACTGTGCGTGTGTCTCTGTAGCTCTTCCCGTTGGGAAAAACCTCACAGAGAACCACCACGTCAGATGGCCACCACATCAGATGGTCACCGCCCAGCGGTTCCTGGGCTCCGGGTGCTCCTGCTACCCTGGCGGAAGGGGAGGACACTGGAGGCTGCTGGTCCCCAACACTCGGCACAGTAGCTGTTTCTTCTTCCTGGGGTGAAGTGGGACCTCACTGTGGCTTTGCCTTGTGTCGCCCTAACTCTAGTGGCGCTGGGCATCTCTTCCCGTGCATCCCGGCCACTCCTGTCTTTCTGGGTGAAGGGTCTGTCCACAGGTCTTCCCCACTGGAGTTCTCTGCTTTAGTGTTATTGACGTTTGCGGGCTCTTTACTCTAGACCTTGATCCCATGTGTCTGGTAAACATTTCTCGCGGCCTGCGGCCTGTCCTGGGTGGGACTTTTATACACCAGTCCCCTTGCCCTCCGCGAGCAAGGACTGCGTGGGTAGGACGCATCAGGGTCTGACCCCTCCCCTCCGAAAAAATAATCACCCAAACCCAGCAAGGTGACCGCCCAGGAGCCCCATCACGTGCATCTTTCTGTCTCTGGTGATGTTGATTTTATTGGGATTTATTTTGAAAATCGTGGTCATAGCGGGGTCAGGAGTGGCAGGTGGTGGGGTCAGGAGTGGCAGGTGGCGGGGTGGTTAGGTCCAGAGAAACACACCCTAGCGCTCGGGCATCGTCCTTTTCCTGGTCCAAGATCACCTTCTAATGGCCCAAGCTCCTCTGGCCACCGCCTTGCTCCCTGAGGCCCCTGAAGGACTGGACAGAGATGTGTGGCAAAGTGCTCTGTCCCAGGTTGATGAACACAGTGTCCATCCACGGGGACACATCCTGGGGAGATGGGTGGAAAAGGGACTGCTGGGGAGGGGCCACTCCGGCTGCCCCTGCTCCCCAAGGCCCAGGAGGGAGGCGCCTGTGCACACGCAGACCCCACGCCCAGGCCTCCAGCCTCGGGTTCCTGAGGGGCCCAGCCTGGGGAGGCTGCCAGCCTCTTCCATTTCCTACAGGACCCCAGAGAGGAGGCCATTACCTGGTCACCTGCCACCAACATCCCAGGAGGTTGGGGCGCTACTACCGAAGGGTCACAGCAAAAGAGAGAGGACAGACGTCCCTGACCCAGCTCCTGAGATCTCCCCAGCTGACCGCTCCCTCTGCCCTCCACCTGCTGCTTGGTGATGACCACCCTCTTCTGGGACTCTGCACCCTCCCCAGACCCTACGGACCCACCGACCTCCTGCAGCTAAGTGCTAGGGCTGAGTCCTGGCTTTGCTTGCAACGGGGAACCCAGCAACCCATGTCTACTGCCAGGAGGAGGATTTCATCCTGCCCTTGACGACGCCATTCTAAGAGCAGGAGGCAGCTCTGGAATGTGGAGGTCATGAGCACTTCAACTGCACCAAGGAATCCCTGGGGACCTTGGACATGTTCCTTACTCGTTCTGTGCCTTGGTTTCCCCATTTGTAAAGGGGGGATAGAAGTTTATACTACATAGAGTTCTTGACAGGGTTAAATGACTTAAGACCTCCAAGGGGTTCAGACGGGCCCCTGCCATGTAGTATATGCTCAGTTAATGTCAATCAACACTCCACAACACCACCGCTGGCCAGACAGACACTTAGCTCTGACGCCAAGCCCAGCCTCCTCTCTCTGTCTGTGGACTGAGTGGCTGGCGTACAGAAGACAGGCGGCTGCCGTCCAGCCTAGAAAGCCTCGGAGGTGCAGGGAGGAGGGATCTGGACTTGACACCAGGACTCCCTGCAATGCTGCAGAGGCCCAGGCTGCGGAGCCAGTGTCCTGACAGGCCGAAGGGTCGTGGGTGGAGACATGAGGCCAGGAGGGAGACAGGAGGGCAGGCAGAGGTCCCCACGGCTGGGACTGTGCTCCTCAGAGGTTCAGATCGACACAAACTCCATAGAGCTCTGAACTGGTTGGAGACAGAGTGAATAAAGCTAACTCCTCCACTCGCTCTGGCTGGGTCTACGCCACGCGGTTAATCGAGCATCTGCTCTGTGTGGGGCTCTGGGCGAACACTGGGGATACAATGGCTGAACAGAAGCAGCTTCTGCCTTCGGGAAACTCATAGCCTAGGAGGAAGAGAGACAGCTAACAATTAAGGACAGATTTTATTACTTAATGGAGGGGGCTGGTGTCCTTTCTAGTTAGGGACAGGAGAGAAGGTAGGTTTTTAGTGAAGATGAAAAAGACAAGTGCTGTCTAGGTCAAGTGTGGGGGAAGCAGGGAGAAGGAACACCAGGCCAAACACCAGCATGTGCAAAGGCCCAGGGGTAAGAGGGACCACAGCATGGAGACCCAGGGGGCCAGGCCCAGGACTAAGTCAGAGAGGAAGCCATGGTCAGATCCCATCAGGCCTTGGAAACCCCATGGGATGCCTGGTCTTCATCCCAAGAGTGGGAGTGCTCAGTGAGAGGAGGTGACAAAGAGCCAGATGACCCTGCTTGGGAGGGTTGGGGACAGGTCTTCTGTGAAGCAATGGAGGTGGACCCAATCTCCCTGGAAATGCATCATGGTAGACCTGCCATCTCCACCCAGACGGGGTTTCCAGACTTGCTGTGAGACTCAGGCCTCCCAACAGTTCCAGCAACGGATCTCCATCCCAATCTTCAGACGCGGCTACTAGAAAGCAAAGCAGCAGCCGGAAGCCAGAAGCCCCAGCGCGGCTAGGGTCTTGCCCTCCTGCCCACCCTGGCTTGTCACAGCAAGTCTGAGAGTCAGGATCTGCAGGGGGAGGCTCCGGGGCCATCCCGTGTGTCAGAGGGACAGGGCAGGCACGTGCTGGGCCACTCAGCACAGGTGCCGACATTCAGCAGGGCCTGGCAGCTCCCTGAGTGCACATCCAGAGTCCAGGTTTTAAAGTCCAGCACTTCCCAAACTGGACCCCGGGAGCTTGAGTCCTGGTGGTGGTGATGGGTGTTTCAGGAGCAGAGGTTTATTCCGTGCTGTGTGGACGAGTGCCAGCGTGCGGAGGAGTCCTGAGGTTAGAATCCCTCCAACATTCACCAAGAGAGCTCCCAGGTGACAAGGGGAGTCTGCTCCCAGGATCTTCCAGAAAGGAAAGTTGAATCAAAATAAGAACAACACAATTTTACGGTAAAAGGCCTTTCTGAGAAAGCACGGTTGGCAACTGTGTACTGACAGGCTGTGACGACTTTATTTCTCATGTCACCCTGAGCCTGTTACAATGACATCCCAGGCGACCATGGCCTTGGCCCCCTCAAGGCTGGGGAAATGCTTATCTGCGGGTCCCTCCAGAGCCAAAGGGGCCCAGCGTGAGGGGGGCTTCATTTGACTGCCTCCCCCAAAGCCCACACCCCCATGAGACCGGAGCGCTGCCGGCCCCCGAGGTCAGGTGCTGCGATCCTTACGCCCGAGACGTGGCATCCGGAGGGGGACCCTGGGACGAGGTTAGGCCAGGGAGGTGGAGCCCCCCCCCATGGGACTGGTGTCCCCAGAGAGCTCCCTCACCCCTCCAGCTGTACAAGGACCCAGCAAGGCCATGCCATCGCGGAACCGGAAAGCAGGGCCTCACCAGACGCTGGTCTGCTGTCCCTTGATGTGGGTCACCAGCTTCCAGCAGTGTGAGCACTAAGTTGATGTCAGTGACACTCCTCTCCTTTTGTGCTGTTTAATGACAGCAGCCCCCAGAAGACCGCAGCCCCCTGTCCAAACGGGCCCCTCCCTTGTCCCCAGCTCGGAATTCTGGGCCCAGCCAGCACCCTGGCCTGGAATCCTCGTGGGCTACGGTTGAGCTGAGGAGTGTCAGCTCCAGGTCAGAAGAGAATGGCCTGGTCTCCATTCTGCCACCAAAATACTGGGTGACCTTGGAGGATCATGGACCCCTCCAGGCTTCGCTTTCCCCAACTCCGCCATGAGGGGTGGGGGAGGTCTCCCCATTTCTGGAGGAGACACTCATGCTAAACTGGCCTTAGTTCTACTGTGACAGAGTCTCCTTGGGGGAGGGGGCAGGAAACAAGGACAACTCCCAGCTTGATCATGAGCCGTGGACTCCATGACTGGAACCCAAGGACACTGCCCCCTGCTGGCCACAGGCAGCATGGCTGCAGGGGGCTTTAGTCCCAGCAGGAGCCAAGCAAGAGGAAGCCCTGACCACAGCAAAGGCCCCCTCCGATCCGCGGGTCACAGGAGCAACTGAGCCAGAAGACATGAAGCCCCACTTTGAGGACAGAGCCCGAGGGAGGTGGGACAGCAGGGAGGAGCTGACAGACTGCATGCCACCGCCATCATTATTGTCATCAGCAGATTAACAGCTGAGACTGCACCAGCCCCCTGTGCCCAGCCCCCTCCCAGAGCTCCTGGTAAAGCAGCGAGCCCAGGGCCCAGCACACAGTAGTGGTCACGTGGGCCACACCGACTGGTCCTGGAGCAGCCAGTGGTGTCTAATTTTTGCTCTTGGCCAACACAAATCTCCTCGCGTTTCTGCAGTTTGCCGCCAGCTCTCGGCAAACTTCTAAGAGTACCACTAACAGAGAGAGTGGATGAGGCCACCGCGTGCACAAGACAGGAGTGTCACTTACAAAGGGCCACCTGCTGCAAGCAGGAGGCTGCCGCTTCATACCACGGAGGCCACTTGGCACTTTATGCCCCAAGCCCAGCATAAAGCAGGCGTCTCTGAAAAGCCTGGAGTGAATCCTTCCCGCCTGCCCCTGTCCTTCTCAGGCACCTCCCAGGCCCCAGCAGTGACAACTGCTCTGTTTCCGAGGTCCAGCTGTTTTAATGGGGACTTTAAATAACACCCTCCACTGCCGAAGAAATGGCGTCCTGCTGAGACAGGGCACTGTGAACTGGCACTCGAGGGAGGTGCTGTGGGACAATGACCATCTGGTGCCCTCTCCTCCCTCAAGAGGCAACTTTCTGGTGGCTCAGCAGGTGTCACCATGAAGTGCCAGGCCATGTGCAGGCTCTGGGCACAGAGAGAAGGATGGTCACCTTCCTGTGTTCCAAGAGGTCACGGTCAGATGGGGAAGGCTGACCCGCCAGCGATGCACACCACCTACCTACAAAGTGCCAGACTAGAGCTCTCAACCATGGCCACCATCTCACGAGCACCTGCTGTATGTGACTCCATCATTGAGTGCCTGCTGTGTGCAGCTTGTGGCCAGGAGACCAACAGGTATATTCACTGCCCCTCACCACGACCCTCTCTGCCACGAGGTCAGCATGATCCTCTCCATTTTGGAGGAAGCTGGGGACATGGCCAGGGTCACACAGCCAGGGGAGATCTAGTCCACATGAGCTTCATTGTCAACAGCGTCAGGACAGGCTCCTCACCCCTAGATGGGGACAGGTCTGCTGGGGGACTGAAGGCAGGCTGGGCCACCAGAACCAGGTGGGCAGAGTCCTGGGGACACACCGTGCTGCAGGAGCACGGTCTCCCCGGCTGTGTGTGTGTGTGGGGGGGGCTTCAAGGTCACCACATTTGCCCAGCTGAGTTTGGTCATCCTGGTCCGGCTGCCGAGGAAGAGGCAGGGATGAGATTCACCTTGTGCATTCACGTTATTTTTACCTGCTCAGACCCCGCCCTCTTCCTCTCACTCCCTTTAGAAACCGTGGCCCCGCCCATCCTTTGCACTCTAAGGCTTTGGCCAGGACACAGCCCACCCCCCAATACTGGCTCTAGCATGTGACTAGGACCTGGCCAATCAGTGACTCCCATTCTCCTGGACTTAAGTGATTGGCTCAGAAATGAGCACATGATCCAGGCTAGTCCAATCAGAGTTTGCCTTTGAATTTTTGCTGTGGCGTGCGGCCCCGCCCCTGCCCTTCCTTCCTTCTCAGTTGCTGAACTGGTGGGAGGTCAGACCCGCCAGCGATCAGGGTTGTTGCGGGAGAAGCTTGTTTAAAAACGAGGCCGAGACAGGTAAATGCATCCCTGAAAGATGGAGTGAAGGAGAGAGAGAGAGAGAGAGAGAGAGAGAGAGAGAGTGTCAGAACGGAGCCAGGTGGCCCCGAAGGCTGACACCCCGACTGCCTTGCTCCCTGCCGTGCACCCTGTGCCCGAGGCTCCCTGCACGGCCAGGCGCCCCCGCTAGAGCCCTGCACGGAGCAGGCTGGCAGCCAGCGCCCCAGGTGTGCAGCCTCGTGAGTGTGCTTCTTTTTCTGTCTGGGTCAGCTGCGTCGCCTTTCTGTCATCTACAATCCAGTGAGTCCGATTCTACTCTGTAGCCACCACCAGGAAACAGCGCCTGCTGGATGCTAGATGCTAAGTAAATATGTGTGCAGTGTGCAAAAAATAAATAAAGGAACAGGCTGGGCTGCTTCTGCTGCCCTCAGCGCGCACACACAGACACACACATGCACACGTGTGCACTGCAGATGCTTAATTGAGACCGTTACTCCAGGACTCATTCTTGATGGACAGCCACCTGGTTCCCCCACTGTGGCAGCAGTGGCTCTCACTAGGTCTTGGAGGAGGACGGCCAGGCTCAGGAAGGTGGCTGGCATTTCCATGTGAGCACAGCATCCCCAGGAGATATTGGAAGTGGGCTCAGAGCTGCATGGCTGCGGACCGGGGACTGGGACCTGCTCTATTGGCTGCAGCCTGCTGGAGTAGACAGGCGTCCTTGCCTGTCTGCTCAGAGGGGACCTCGGTCTCACAAGTGGCTCTGATGGGGCCATTAGACCACATTGCACCTGCCAATCAGCCCCGCCAGGCACACAATCCTGCGTGTCATTAGCCCCAGAGCCAAGGCCCCGAGATCTCCTGCACAAATCCCTGTGTCAGAAGCAGGCTGCAAAGGTGAGAAACCCCACTGTGTCACTGTGTCCACGACTGGGAAAGGCAACGTTTCTCTTCCTGTTCTGCCCCTGATGCCCACTTCTCATAACGAGACCACAGAAGACGAGCAGCCGTCACACGGGTGGGAAAATACACGTGGGCTCAGCTGCGGAGGGGTGACTTCTGGGAGCCAGATGCCTGTGCAGGTGGGAGACGCATCCGTCCTCTGCAAGATCTTCTTTCCAGACAGAGGCTGGAGGCTGAGCTGGCAATTTCTGATTGCTGCACCCCCTCAGGCTGGCATTCAGTGATGTCAATTCATTGCACACCTGAGGTTGGCACCAGGAGTTTGGGGATGCTGGAAGGCCTCCCTAAATAGCCCCAGGCACCTCTCTTGTCTGACCCTAGTACAAGCTCTGTGGCTGAGACACATCCCTGACTGGGGGACTCTGAGACCTGCAGAGTCACAATATTAATTTACTATTGAACACATTTGTTGAGCACCTACTATGTGATAGCTGCTACATTAGGGGACTCAGTGGTAAGCAAAACGGACATGGTTCCAGCCCCAGAGAGCTCCAGAAATGAATGTGGATGTCCACCACGAGCAGTAGAAAATTCCCAATGCTCTAAAGAAGAGTCAAGGTCAGGAGAGAGGGTGGAATGGGGGATTCCAAAGCAAACCAGGAGGGTGACCCAGAGGATATGACCCTCTAGTTGGGAGCTAAAGAAAGACGCAGAGTTCTCTATCAGGTGAGTTCGGGTGGAGGGAGAGTGTTCATATCAGATGTGCAAAGGCCCAGGGGCACAGAGACCCCCAAGGCCTGTGTGATTGGAGGGCAAGGAATGGACGGTAGCCTGAGGGGGGACAGTAGCAAGACTCTGCATAGCCCGAAAGGCCACTTTAAGGTTTGGGGTCTTCTCCCCACAGCAGGGAGTAGTGAAGGGCACGGGGCAGTAGCCAAGGTGATGGGACCTGGTCTGTTTTCACACGGAGCCTCCGGCTGGGCGCAGTGGTACTTGCCTGTAATCCCCGCTGAGGCCCGAGGAGCGTGAGTTCAAGGCCAGCCTCAGAAACTGGGCATGAAAGGGCTGGGGAGGTGGCTCCGTGGTCAACCCCTGGGTTCAGTCCTCAGTCACACACACACACACACACACACACACACACACACACACTGACCCCAGGCGTGGCGTGAGGCTGGGAGTGTTTGCTTCAGCTTGGAGGCAGGGCCACTCCCCAAGCAGGAGAGGAGGGGACAACACGGGTCACATCCACAGCTGCGTGATGTTGTTCATTTCATTTGACCCGTGTTTACTGAACACAGCTCTGTGCCGGAGCCCCGTGAATAACGACAAGGCACCGTCCTCAGGGACCCTACAGGGAAGGGCAGTGTCCCCCTGATTTTTCGGGAGGTCAGCTCCCGTGAGCAGTGTGTGGGCGGCCATGATAACTGGCGCTTACCCACAGAAAGAGAAGACGAGCCGGGCGTCTGGATATAAGCAAGAGAACCCCATCACCTCAAGCTGGTCAAGGGGCTGGGTGAAAGGACACAGGACAGAGCCAGGTCCCATGGGATCAAGAGTCCTCAGGCCTGTGTCACTCTCCTTCCCTGTGAAGACCCTCAAGGTGGGTTCCCACGTCCACTCACTTCCCATCCTGGGTCAACTTTTCTGGAGCAGGAACCTGAGTGGTCTCAGCTTGGGTGACTGTGGAACAGAGGGCCGCCCCCAGCAGCATGCAAGACTGACACTCTTTCAACTCTGCAGTGAGTGAACACAAATTCAGAGAAGTGAAGACACTTTCCCAAGGTCACACAGCCCAGCAGCCATGCAGAAGAGAAAAGGGTCCAGGCTGGTGATGACATGAAGGGGTGCCATCCCAAACGTCAGGGACACCATACTCCCAGCCCTGTACTTTGGTGACAAACACAAGCTCCATCTGAGGATCCAGTAGCCATGAACAACATCAATAGCTAGCGCCCACGTAGAGCTTATGGGGTACCAGGCACGGGCTCTGCGCTCCCTCCACCCATTAACTTCTCCACCTTCACAGTAATCCCCTGGCTGGTCCTCATCACGCATCACCAGGACGATGACATGCAATGATCCCTGGAGAAGTCACACTGCTAGGAGCAGGGAGCACTAGGGTGTGTTCAAAATCAACCCACCTGAAGGTGGTCATCATCATAGTCAGTTAGTTCTCCTTATGAGGCTCAGAGAGGTGCAGTGACTTGTTCCGCATCACACAGCTACCAAAGGGCAAAGGTGAGATTTGAGCTCAGGTCTGTACCCATCCCTGTGACTCTGCTGTGCACAAAGCACAGACGGAAACCTAGTGCCTGGAGAACGTGGGGACTGAAGGATCCTGGAGTGGAGGGAGGCCTCTGACAGCAGAGGAGAAGTGTCTTCCTGCCCTAGAGAGACAGAGGGTTCGTCTGGGCAGGTAGCAGAGCCCAGGCCCCAGGCCCCAGCTTGGTTCCAAAAGGTAGATCTGGATAAGAATCATTCAGCCATTCCATAAACACAACCTGGGAGGAAGTCATGGCCGTGCTCTGCCCTGGCACTGTCTTCCCTGGCTGTGCCCACCCGTCCTTCGACACTTGGCATAGGTGTCTCCTCCAGGAAGACCTCCGGGTTGGCCATGCCCCATACACACTGTGTGCTTTTACTGGGGCCTGAATGCCCCTGGGTTGTCACTGCTGGCGTACGGCACTATCCAGCCCAGCCTCCTGGAGAGAACGCGGTCATTCCCTCCTCCGGGTCTTCCAGACAGATGGAAGCTTCCAGAGGGCAGGGCTATGGAGACTCTGCTCTGCTGTCTCCTTGTGGCCTAGAACACTGCAGACAAAAAACCCTGGACAGAGAGGAGGGAGGAGGAGGCCGGGAGGGCAGGAGGAGAGACGGAGACTGGGAGTAAAGAGGCTGGGAGGGTGAGGGGGCAGAAAAACCCGGACAGCACCAACGGTCACTCGGTGACCTGTGGCACTTGGCTTAATCGGGAACAATGACTGCACCCAGTAGATCTGAGAGCACTTCAGTCTGCTCCTGGGAGAGCTTTCTGGAGCGAGGCAGTTCTCAGGGGCTTGTTCCAGGACAAGCCACGTCCGTGCCACATGGTGGGGGCCTGGGAGAGCGTCTCTGCTGACTGCCCCCTGGTAAAGGAGCAGAGGTCCCGGGCAGAGGCGGGCTTTGGGCAGCTGATCCCCTCCCTGAGTGACCCTGCGTGAATCCCTGGGACTCTCTGAGCCTCAGCGAGCCTCTCTGAGGGGGCCAGCAGGTCCCTCCCTCTCTGGCTCCTTCCCCCCCACCCCGGCCTGGGCCTACTTGCGGTCAGGCCCCACCCTCTGCTAGGAAGTTGCTGGTCCTGCCTTTTCTGGACTTGGGTTGAGGTCTGGCCCTGAGTCAGGCCTGCAGAGTTTAGACTCAAGCTGCTTTCAGGGGTGACCAGGGCATTGGTGGGAGCCTGTCCCACTCAGGCCCTGCTGCCACACCTCTAAGGAGCCTGGTGGCTATGAACAGAGGCCCCAGGTGATCCCACTGCATTCCTGGGTGAGGCCTCCCTGGGCATCCTGTGCTGGGCAGCCGTCCGCACAGGAGGGCAGGCAGGACCTGCGACCTGTCTCTAACCAACCCCATACGGTAAAAGCCATGGGTTTTTGGTGCTATGATTTGGCTGTAAAGGGTGGTGGCTTCTGTCTTGCTGGGTGACCATTCTGTTGTCCTATCTTCCCCACTTCAAGGAAGTTGCTGCCCCAGGGAGCCCCCCACCCTCATGGCTGGGAGCTGAAGCAGCCTCCCGTGGGAACCAGCCAGGAGCAGAGCCCCAGCCCACGAGGCCACAGTCACAGCAGCCTGGAAACCGTCCTCACCAGGCGAGCCTTCAGATGACATCTCAGCCTCGGTGGGAAACTCAGTTGCCACCCCATGGGGACCCCTGAAGGAGAGGACCCAGAGTCCTGCCTGAGTCTCTGCCCCACAGAAACTGTGAGATGATAAGCTCGAGTAGCCTCAGCCACTAGATCTGGGGGCGATCTGTTACATAGCAACAGATGACTAATGCCTATCCCAGCCAGTCCCCCCGCAGCCCTGTGGCTGTGTGTTGGTGACTTCCTTTTAGGGATGGGGAGACCGAGGCACAGACTCTAAGTGCCACAGAGGTTCTGAGTGGAGCTGGACTGAATGCTGGGTTGGCTCAACCTGATACCTGCGCTGCCTGTTCCCTGTTCTCGACCTCCGAAGTCAGCCAAAACATAAAAGTCAGTTAAAAACGGGAGAATCTGAAATGTGGGGGATTATGTAAATGCAAGCCGGCATGCAAATCCTCTTCATCTGTCCATCACCCGGACACTGATTCACTCTGTGCTGTCTGTGACCCCATGGGGAGGGGACATGTCCATAATCTCAGTCAGAGCGCCTTTGCCCTGTTGTCACTGTCATTCAAGTGGGGGTCTCGGGAGGTGCCGACATCACTGTGACTGGGGAGAGGGGCAGGTCAGGAGGTAGGCATGGGCATGTGTTCTCACCCCCTCCCGTTTCCTTTTTTTTTTAAATTTGATAGCAAGGGATTGAGCCCAGAGGTGCATAACCACTGAGCCACACCCCAGCCCTTTTTATTATTTTACTTTGAGACATGTTCTCACTAAGTTGCTCAGGACCTCGCTAAGTTGCCGAGGCTGGCTTTGAACTTGGGATCCTCCTGCCTCAGTCTCCTGAGCCTCTGGGATTACAGAGGCCGCGCCCAGCGCCCACTCCCACTTTCACAGTGGGAGATTGGAAGTCAGCACAACCACAGAGCTACCTCCAAACAGGGCCCGGGAGTCAATCGGGACCACAGTGCTGTGACTAGGTCACTGCAGAACCCCGGAGGAGGCGGTACCTGGTGCCACTCACTCCAGTGTCCCCACCTGTAGGCTGCAGGGTGAGCTCCTGGGATTCGCGGCTGGTGGACTCTGGCAGGTAAGAAGAGTCTGCGGGTGCCGTCCAGTTCCTGCCGCTAGCCTCCCAGCACTGCCCCAAGCCACTGATAGGCCCTCCTGTCCCTCCCAGGAAGCCCCCTGCAGTGGCCGACCCTCCTGGGCCTGGCTTCTGCTGGGCTGAGGGCACCAGAGCAGATGGGGCAGGAGGAGAGAAAGCCCCTCCCACACTGAGACATGGGCCCAGACTCAAGAAGAGGATCTGGGACTTCTTTGAATTTTAGTGGGACCCCTGGCGGGTTTCAGCAGGATCGAGTCTAAATCAACTTTTCAGAAAGACCCTTGCGCCTGGGAATCCAGACAGGATGGGCACGTTAGGGGCGAGCAGGGAGCCCCACTTTGATGGGGTTTGGCCCTCCAGGGAGGTAGAGAAGAAAAGCCCAGAGTCAGGCAGGACCAGGGGCCAGGGAAGCTGGACCTGCAGGAGGACTCGGGGCAAGGGGAGGAGCCCCACCGAGGCTGGGGCAGGGTTGGGGGCTCCAGGTGGAGGGAGGGCTTCCCTGGACGCAGCGAGCCCTCCAAGGTTCAGGAAGAGCAGGCGGTGGGACCGCAGGGGGAGCCGGCAGCTGCTTTGGTCTGGGTCAAGAGCTGCCCAAGCAGGGATCGTAGAACCTGCGGCTCCGCCAGGCCCAACCAAGGCCCCCAAACAGCAGCCGTCTCCCCAGCCCTTCCTCGGCCTCTGCCTGAGGAGCGCCCGCCTTCCACCCCTGCCAGCCCAGCAGGTGTGGTCACAGGGACAGGAGGTGTGCAGAGTGGGGAGCACTCCCTGGGGGAAAGCCCGTGTTGTGTGGGGGAGAGATTAGCTGTGAGGTGCTGGACAAGTTGCTCCACCTCTCTGAGCTTTATTTTTGTCATCTGGGAAATGGGCCAATTCCTGTCCCTCAGGGCTGGTGTGGACCTTGAGTGAGATGGCACACGCCAGACCTTCAGCACCACAGAGAGCTCCTGGAACCCAACCCCCACCTCACCCTGCCTCAGGGATCCCACACCTGATGCTCCCCCATCAGGGACCAAGGACCTTTGCAGCGTGGACAGCGAGGGCTCTTATTTCTTTGCTGAGCAACAGCCTCACAGCCTTGAGCTCCGCCCACTGCACCCCCAGCCTCCCTCACCTGGGGGGACATTCAGGGGACCCTGAAACCTTCCCTGGCTGGTCCCTGGAGCTGTGGCAGGACACAAGCCCCTGATGATTAAGATTCTGCAGTATCCTGGGTCCTGAGGTCACAGGAGTCTCCAGGCCCTGGTCCCTCTGAGGTCGTGCGTGGGCAGGAGGGGGGCAGGAGCCCCGAGGACATTCGCTGGACACACCAGGCCACTCCTGGGAGCACGACTCCTACCTGGGGACCCAGGAATAGACCCCGCAGGTGCACAGGAGCCCTGAGCTGCGGTGGCTCTTGCTCTTCAGCCTGTCAGCACCGGGGAATAATTAGAATCCTAAAAAAGCCCTCGTTATTTCTCCCAGGGCCGAGACGCCCTTTGGAAAAAAAAATGGATGTTTCCTGCCAGATCATCCCCTGAAGATGCGTTTGTCACAGGCTATTGTGTAAATCCATGTTTGGCCCATTTTTTAAAAAACGTGATTTATCTACTTGTTTCGTCTTCCAGCTTTTCTGCAAAACCCTAAAAATGTGGCTATTATTAGGAGGAGCCCAGAAAGGAGACATAAAACACCACGAGGGAGCGGCCAGCTTAGAGGCCTGTGGGCTGGGAGCTTCCTGCAGCCTGGAGAGTCAGCAAGGCCGGCCAGGCAGCTGGGGAGGGAGGAGGCCATTGTGCTGGGGGCAGCAGACCCTTCTGGAACCTTCCAGGGAGAGAAGCCGAGGGGCCGGGGAAAGGCCCAGCTGCAAGCTCACCCAATTCAAGAAGCTCCTGGAGCATCTGCACCTGCAGACCTGGGCGTGACCTCAGGGTGCAGCAGGGAAGAGGCCACATTGCTGTCCCCAGGGCCACAGTGCAGGAAGCGATGGGCACAGGATGCAGCAGGAGGCCTTTCCAGGGGGGGATGGGGCAGTGAAACGTCACCATTCTCCGGAATGCAGACTCATGGGGCCACTGAAGCAGAGGACCCAGGCGTAGGGTGGGGCTGGACGGTGACCACCCCGGACTTAGGGGACAGAAGCGTTCTCTCTGGGACCTGAAGGACAAGAAAGAACAGACCCTGACACAAGCATTGAAGGGAGTGACCAGGGCATCCTGGGACGGGATGATTGACAGGTGAGCTAACTTGGGGATACAGAGAACAGCAGGGAGCTCCAGGGGACCCGATCAGTCCCCTGAAGAGGTCAGACAGCAGCAGGAGGTGACACCTGAGCTATTGGTGATCTCTGAAACCTTCATCTAGTAGGCAAAGCGAAGCTTCCAGGTGGACTCGGTCGGAAGACCCCGGCCTGAGCAGGTCCACGTGTTGGGACAGCCAGGGTCACGGCCGCATGGGAGTTTCCATGCCCAGTAAGACCACAGACAAGGCCGTGGCCCGGGGTTGATGCTCGCCAGCCTCAGACAGAGCCACGCCATCAGTCTCTCTCCTGAGGCAAGAAGACCCACTGCTGAGGCAGCAAGAAGTCCCCATCTGGGCAAGCGGTGGCCCCCCAGATCCCTAATGCAACCAGGAGGCCAAGCCTGCTTATATTTCAATTGAATAAAAATGAACAGACTTGACGTGGCCGCATCTGTCCTCAGCCAGCCATCCAGAAGGGGGGACCTGTTCACGTCCAGAAGGTTGAGCCGGAGTGCAAAGCTGGGTGTTTGCTGGATCCCCTGTGTCCTGGCATAGCAGCAGGCAGGTCACAGGGACCCAGCCTCAGTAACCCCGTCTTCCTGGGTGGGGACCTCACACAGATGGACACTGCCGTGGCCAGGACTCCCACGCTCTTCCCCACCCCCCCACTTCCCTGTGGGCCTGGGAAGGGCCAGCAGGGCCCAGGCCTCCCGCTCCTGCCCACCACCCTGGGGAGCAGTCCCGGAAGGCCAGCCCCAGATACCCAGCCCCAACCGGGTCACCCTTCCTCCTCGCTCCTGTTTTAGATCCACCCAGCCAGCATCCCCTTGGGGAGCCACAGATTCATTTCTGTCCCTGCTCAGTAAATCAGCAGGACCCAGGACTGTCACAGCACGAGACGGAGAAAAGTTTTCTGGACTGTCAGCCCTTTGATGGCGAGTCTGCCTGGCAAATAATTGGGAGTCGGGGCTTCCTGAGACCTAGGAAGGGCGGGAGGTGTCCCCGTTCCTCAGCGGAGCAGAGCTTCTGGGCTCCAGCCTTGGCTGGAGATGATCCTGGAAAGGACGGGGCTGGGAGCAGGCTCAGGGAGGGCCTCGGGGCCGTGGGGATCTGTTCCCCAGTGCAGTGAGGCTGCAGGAGGAGGGGCTCATGACAGGACTGAGAGGCCAAGCAGGATCTCTGGCCTCCTTGCTCACCTCCACCCCTCCTCCCGGGTCCCTCTGCTGGGCAGCTCTGCCTCTGTCAAGCCGGGGACTCTGGATGACATCTGTCCCTCAAGGGCTCCCTCCTTCCCAGGGGAGCCTGCCCACTACAGGAACCCAGAGAGAGGGGAGGCAAGCACGCAGGTCACCAGGGTCCCACCCCTCCCATCAGACAGATGAAGACGATGGCACCTGAGACAGGGACAGGACGCTTCATAAACACACATGACCCCAACCCAACTCACGGCCAGAAATGGAGCCCTCAGGAGCAGCCAGAGACACCCCCGGAGATCAGTGTGTGGGAGGTGCTTAGAATAGCTAAAACAGTAAGTAACCTGCATGTTACCCCCAGAGTTAGGTGACATGATTTATGGTATATTCATTCAGTGGGAAAGTAGGTGACAATTCTACAATCCTGTGCAACTGTGGGATGGAAAGTGGCACAGGAGACTTGAACAACAGTAGAATAAACAGATCATCAGGAAGAATATACACGTAAGAATATAAATATACATAGAAACCAACATTTGACAGAAATTATTTTTGGTGATGGTATTATGAGTTATCTTCCTCTTTATCTGTCATTATCTATGATGAAGATACGCAATTATTCTAAGAAAAAATATTCTTGAAATGATTGTTACCATTGAGCTGTCCTTTAGTCTGGATGACATCTAAAGACAAGGAGATTCTTTTGTGACTCTGAGTCTGAAAGCTAACAGTGTCTGAAATGAACTCAAATCCCTGGGGAAATACTGGGGCTTCTTTGCCTTGGAGACTCCTGACAATTGGCTTGATGGTTTTAAAATGCTCTGTTTTTAGCTCCGTTATCATTGCAAGCCACTTGGGCCTACCTGAGGAAACATAACCATTTTCTTGATGGATTTTAGCACATTGGAATGTTTCCACCACACTGTACCAGTCAGCTATTGCTGTGTAACAAACAACCCCAAATCCAGGTAATATTCTGTAACAAGCATGCATTTTTCACATTCTTGATGGTGGGCTGGGTGTTTCTAGCTGCAGGCTTTCGATGCTGGTCTGCCCCACACACAGCACAACTTCTTCCCATGGCAATGGCAGAGGCACTAAACAGCCAATGGGACATGTAAAGTTCCTTCATATCTACACACAAAGCCTACAACCATCACTTCTTTCCACAGGAGTCAAGTCCAATGTCAAAGACCAGGAAGTTCCCTCTGCCCTCCGTGGGAGGAGCTGTGCAGTCACATGCATGGGGACAGGGAAGGATGAAGGATGAAGAGAAGTATTAATCCACCATTTCCCATCACAGCCATGGCGGTCCTATCAGGGAGAACATGGGAGATTCTCTGGACACTCTAAAACTAGCGCTATTCCTGCCTGGACTTTAACAGTCACACATGCTTACAGAACCAACAAAGGGAAAAGTCAGTGACTCTCCTTCCATTATCCATCAAATAATCGTAGGGTTAGGTTGAGGTACCCGGAGGGGCAGCCCTGCTTTCTTGAGTTTTGTGACCTTCTCTTTTAACTCCATCTCATTTCGTGAGATTTTACTCTCATTATTAAACATTCTTTAAAAACAGTTTTTCGTAGCGATACCGTAATTTAAAGATGCAGCATTATTTATCTAGACAATCCGCTGTGGTTAGATATTTAGGCTCTTCAAGATTTTGTTCCACTGTAAAACAAAAGCGTTAATGGGCGCGGTGGGTACAGTAATAGCTGGCATTGTCTGAGCTTCTTCCGTATTCCTGGTTTTGTGCTCAGATTTTCCACACAACACCCCCCCTCCTTTTTTTGCTACCAGGGATTGAACTCAGGGGTATTTAACCACTGAACCACATGCCAGCCCTGTTTTTATATTTTATCTAGAGTCAGGGTCTCATGAGTTGCTCAGTTCCTCCCTGAGTTGTTGAGGCTGGTTAGAACTTGCAGTCCTCCTGCCTCAGCCTCCATCTTTGGAGAAGTAAGCAGAGCAGAGGACCTGGCAGCAGCTGGCACAGGGCGTGGCGCAGGTGACAGGTAGCATTATCCTGGGGGGTCTTCCCAGGACGGTGGCCTTGAGCTCAGACCTGAGAAACCAGGAGAGAAATTTTGCAAGAGAGGCTCCAGGCAGAGGACGAGGGGAACACAAAGTCACCAAGGTAGGGCTGACCTGTGGGAAGCCTGGCTAGGCCACCGGGGTGGGTGTGGAGGGAGCCCTGGGAGGGGGAGCCAGAAGGGATAGGGAGGGACCCCCCAAACCTGGGGCAGGGCAGAAGGAAGCCCCCAGAGGCAGCAAATGCAGATATCACAGTTCTGAAAATTATACCCCCACAGCACTCTCCTTTATAACAATGTAGAATTAGAATTCAAAATTAGCTATGCAAATTGATATTTAGCATGAGAAAAGAAATCACAATAAACTAGAGATTTTCAAAAGCCCACAATTACCCAAAACAACTAAGAGAAAACCCACTCTATGTTACTCAGCATCCTGCCCGGTCCCTTGCATCTTTGGGGCTGCACCCTCTTTATCCAGAGAGAACAGAAAGCAGATCGGCTCCCCCTCCCCACCCAGCCTCACAGGACAGGTTCCTGTCTGGGACCTTAAGTGTCCTTCACCTTAGCACTCCACTCTGGATGATGTCATGCAAATCCTCAGGGTCATTGTCAAATTTGGGAAATCCTCCATCAAGTTTCTGTTATACCTGAGTGGTCAGATCTCGGGGCATTGCAAGATTTCTTTGCTGTTTCTAATCCTAATTAATCTTTGGAACTGACAATGCTCATTAGCCACAGAGCCTGGGGCTGGAGCAGAGCCGGGTCTGGGAAGGGGCCCTGGAGAGCCAGGGCCCTGGGTCTAAAGCTAAGGCCCCAGTGTCTGCAAGTTTCTCACGGGGAGGGGGTGGTCTGACCACTGGGGCTGCTGAGCAGAGGGTGGTGGGCTAGGGCAGGGAGGAGGCAGGGCCACCAGGGGCTCAGCAGTGCACCCGGCAGGAGGTGGCAGCTGTGGAGATAGGGGCAGGGGGTTGGGATTGTGGCTGGTGCTGAGCTGGGGGAGGAGAAGGGCGGCCCCAAGGGTGACCTGGATCGGGCCTGTGGCTTTCTCCAGGGTCTCTTGAGACTGAGACCTGGGCACCCACACCCCCCACTCCTTCTGCTCCTCATTCAAAACTGGAGCCTCCCCCAGGGACAAACAGCCCCAGAGCCACACCCTGGGCACCACCTGTCACTGAATGAGGAACAGAGCAGATGAGCACAGGCTGGTCTCCTGATGGGCTCTGCTTGGGGACGAGGCCACAGGAGGAAGGGGAGCTGCTGAGGACACACAGGACCAGGCACCAGGAGGGTTCACCCAGCGCTAGTCCCCACTGTGCCAGCTGGAGACGGCCACTCATGACCAGAGGGTTTAGAAATGCACTTGAGGGTGGTGGGTAAACCTCCCCGCTCCTGAGCCAGGGGGTGACACCACTGCCACCAGGCTTGCTGGCCGCCCTGACTGTGGGGAGAGAGCTCAGAAAACTGAAGGGTGGGGGTGCTTTCAAGTTTGGGCTGAAGTTGGGGTGGTTATTGCTGAGGGCTTCGGCAGGGTGTTTTTTGTTTGTTTGTTTGTTTGTTTTGGTACCAGGGATTGTACTCAGGGGCACTCAACCACTGAGCCACATCCCCAGCCCTATTTTGTATTTTATTTAGAGACAGGGTCTCACTGAGTTGCTTAGGGCCTCGCTGTTGCTGAGGCTGGCGATCTTGGAGGTCCGGCCTCTGGAACCCGGGACACACAGCTCCTGTCCCTAAACCACCCGTTTATGGCGCTTCGTTAGAGCAGCCCTGGAAAACCAACCCGGGACTGTCCTAGCCACAGTCTTCAGTCCCAGGATGCCACCGACTGGGTGAATAATAAACAGAGACTTATTTCTCCCAGTTCTGAGTCTGGGAGGGCCAAGATCAAGACCCAGCAGATCCCGTGTCTGCTGAGGCCCCCTTCCTGACCTGCAGACTCGTCCACTCATGGCAGAAGGGGCCAAGGAGATTTCTGGGCTCTCTTGTAGAGGACAGTGCAGACATGAAGGGAGCCAGGCCCATGGCAATGGAGACGGCATCAGGGGGAGCCTGGGGGGCCACATGGGTCTCCCGCAGCACTGCACCCTGTGGGTTCACACAGAGGGAAGGGGAAGCCCGAGGGCCCCGCGTGGCACATTGGCTTGGGACTGGGGTGCTGAGAAGGGCCCCGGAAGGGAGGAGGGAGCAGGGGTCAGGCCGGGGCTCTTGCACTGGTGCAGGGGACAAAGGGGACAAGTGACAGTGGGATGGTCTGCGGGCACAGTCAGGGGGGAGGGGGTCAGGCCCTCCGGGATGGGGTGGGACGGGAGGAAGAGGAGCCCAGGATGACACAGACGGTTGGCCCAGTGCCCTGCGAGGACAGAGGTGCCATGTGCTGGACGGGAAAGGTCATATCTAAGGTCTGAGCCTTAAGGGGGGCGGTGACCGTTTCCCTGGAGAGAAGGGAGGGGCTTGGGGACAGGGCACAGGCTCAGTTCTCTTATCCAGCACAGCAGGGTCCGAGCAGAGGAGGGATCAGGCTAGTGAGCCAGGGAGGGGACAGCCCCCTGCCTGGGCCCCTGGTGACGATGGTCAGGGGAAAGGGGCCTAAGAGAGGGAAGAGGGGGCTCCCTGGGCCGCAGGGCACAGAGGACTGGAAACTTCATACAATAGGCCAAAAGCAGCCCCGACCACCTGATCCCGAAAACAGGGAGGCGTGTCCCCCAGCACCCAGAAAATGCTGTGTTGTCCCCAGTCGTGAGAGGACGAACCCAAGCTGAAGTTAAGGACTGCCCAGCCAGCTCAGTGCTCCTGCCCTGACAGTGGCCACCCCACCCCAGAGGGCAGCGACCAGCAAGGAGAAACACAGGANGGTGGGGCGCCTGCTCTGTGGCAGGCACTGGGCTAAGAAGTCACATCTAAGTCACTTTGTCCAGGCCCCAGGGAAGATGTGGGTTGAACTAGGGAAAACAGGAGAAATGCCTCTTTGACGGATAGAGGGCCAGTCAAGTGCCAGACACTGTGCCTTGTCACGTGCGTTAGGAGCGACGTGCCACAACCAGCTAGTGACAGAGCTAGAGGGGAACCGGGTGTGTCCACTGCCCAGCTCCCGCCTTCCCCTTGAACATGCTGCCTCCCGCCTCACGTCAACCTGAGGACATCCGTCGCCTCCACGAGTGACATCCATCACCAGTGGCTGCAAGTCCCGTGTGTCTTGCTGTGAGGTTGATGGCCAGGTCTGGGTCCTCCGGGGGGTGAACGTCACCGAGTTCCTGTGGGATGAGCACAGGTGTGGAGACCCTGACCTGGGAAGGTTTGCCACCTGGACAGAAGGGGCTTCGGTAAACAGCAAGCGCACTCCTGAAGCAAGAGAGTGCTCCCAGGCCTGCCATCGGCTTGCTGTGTGACCTTCTACACATCACCTCCCTCTCTGGGTCTGTATTTTTAGAGGAGACGTGAAGGAGTTGATTGCGGGGCGGTCTCCGAGGTCTGTTCGAAGGTTCTGGATTCCAGTCCTGGGCTCGTTGGTGTGGGGTAGGAGAGGGTTGCAGCAGGAAAGCCCAGCACAGAGTGGGAAAGGCCAGGCGGGACGTGGGGACTGTGGGGCAGGCTCGTCCACCAGGAAGGGTCTGAGACCTGCAGGCAGGAAGCCGGGGCGAGAGGGCTGCAGAGTGCTACTTACATTCACCGCCTGCTCCCTGACCTCCTGCAGATCAGCCCCCGCCCGCCCTGCTGCCAAAGCTGCTGTGACTTCTCGTGGCCAAGTCCTCACCTGGGCCCCTAACCAGAGTGTCCTTCAACGGGTCATGCCCCTGCTACATCACGTCCTGCCCCGCTCAGTGGGTTAGCACAGCCACCATTTATGTCACCCCTCCCTGCAGGCCAGCAGTGGGGGCTCTGCTGACTGGGCTGGGCTCCGGTCACATCTACTCACAAACCTCATTCCTCTGAGACCAGAGGCCTGCCAGGACGTTGTTCCCCCCCCCCCGCCCCCCCGGGACCCGCAGAGCACCAGGGTAAAGCCCAGCCACACACATTTGAGAGCTTTGTCTGCTAAGGTCTCCTCTCCTTGGCCCCAGGAAGCCACGTGACCAAGTCCAAGGTCAAGGGGCTGAGAAACAAATCACAGGTTAAAAGGAGAGGTGAAGAAAGGAGGGGTAAAGAACAGGGGCCAGTGGTCACAGACCACCCTGCGGGAGGCCCCGTCCAAGGGTCTGTCTCCTAGCCAGAGCTCTTCCCCTCTCAGCGCAGACCCTGGGGCGGGGTGTCCACGGTGAAGCCGCAGGGGGGACATTTCACTCAGGGATAGCACCACAGCCAGGCTGCGACTCTGCTAAGGCGACAGGAATACATTCTCAAATATGCAGGGACTCAGGGAATCAGCTCCCTCCAGCCTTCCAGAAGAATCCACTTGAAGACTTAATCTAACCAACTGAAAAATAACTCAAAGTCACAACCGCTGAATCCAGGGGACGGAAAGCCTGGTGTTTGCTGAATCACTTAAAACATGAAATTATGGTGAAAAACACTCCGTGGTTACAGAACAGGATCAAGCTGTGATATTGCATAGGAAACCTGCACAATGTTAAATAATAATTTTATTTTGGGGTACCAGGGATTGAACCCAGGTACAACCACAGAGCCCCAGCCCCAGCCCCGTTTTATTTTTTTTATTTTGAGACAAGGCCTCACTGAGTTGCTCAGGGCCTCACCAAATGGCTGAGGCTGACTTTGGACTTGGTGTCCTCCTATCTCAGCCTCCCGAGCTGCTGGGATTAGGGGTGTGTGCCACCGCCCCTGGCTTAAATAAAGACTTGATGGTAAGAGACAGCGGCAAAAATCCTACCTACCAATCAAAGCAGAGGAAGGGAAGGAAATAAAATAAGGTGACAACATTTCTCAGTTGCCTCTTCTTCATGCTAAGTAATCAACAGGCACGAAAGCTGATCAGTCAAGAAATATAAGCCTGCTCATCATGTAAAAGTATAAGAATAAAATTTAAGCCAAAGCGCCTAACAACCAAATCAAAACAAGGGGGAAAAAAGAAAAGAAACCATAGAGTACATAATAGATGGCAATAGGACATCTCAGAAGCATAAATATTTTATGTGGAAATTAGTGAAACCCAGCCTAAGATATCTCCTAGAGTGATTATAGCAGATAGTGCTGTAATAATGATGGCACAGAAGGATCGTGACACTATCGTGACAATATAATGTTTATCTTGGATACAAGATTTTTAAAAGGTGGTAAAGGAATCTCTCACATTGGGTTAAGACACTTATTATTTTCATGCTCTGAACCAGAAATATCTGGCATAATAGGGAAAAAGAAATAATTGGCTAATTAAAAGCCACATCAAAGAAGTAAAGAGTGAAATGTCGATGACAGATTCAAGAAAATAAAGATGAGATTCAGGGAAAAACAAAGACACTGAGAGGGATGAAGAAGGCCACTTTTCAATTATTAAGGGTATAAGCGAAGCAAAGATGTAATGGCTGCTAATCAATAGGGACCTGTCATATAACAGTGGAATATAAGAAGTAAGAGCTTCAGGAAATGCAAAGAAAGATCCGACAGAAGCACAGCATCAGTGGGAACTTCAAAAGCTTCCCTTGGCTGGAAACACCCCAAGAAGAACTGAGGTCATTTGAGGACACAAATAGCATCATTAATACCAGTTGATGGGTCAGGCATACATACAACTCTTTCCACTGCAAACAAAGCAATGCAGATCCTAAAAGTGTTCACTTGTTGAAAGGAACAGATACTAGGTCAGGAAGAAACCCCAGTACATTTGAGAAAGTAGAAACGGTGCCCTCCCTGTTGGCTGAGCTGGTGAGCTGGCACTGCCCGTCCAGGGCGAGGAGGGCAAGGGCAGATCAGCTAGGGACTTGCCCCGAAGCCATCCTAAGTTCAGGTGGAAGTGAGAGCTCGTGAGGATCGGCAGGAAAGTTCCACCAGGGAAATCAGGGTGTGTGGACGGGCTGGAGAAGTCGAAAGCCGTGGAGAAGCTGATCCCGGTGAGAGTCGAGACCGTCTCGGAATCAGCGGGTGAGGCAGGGCCAAGAATAAAGAACCAGAAATAGACCCAGGTGAGCCTGTGTCAAGCGCAGAGGAAGGTGCGAATTATCTGTGTGTATTTCATCTCCACGAGGGAAAGATGAGTCACCGGAGCAGTTGGATGGTGACAGCGGGCCTGGCCTGGGCACTTGGAAACCCAGAAAAGAGCCTAGAAGTTTCTGAGAGGAATGTTTTCCGAGCTGAGAATGGGAGACAATTCTCTAGGCATATCAAGAAAAGACCAGAAAGAGGAAGACAGGTAAAGGCAAATAAAATTAGAAACTTTGGCAAGTCCATGAAACCATTGACCAAAAAAATGAGAGAGAGATGAATGTATTTCTGCAAAAATCAGGAGAGGTTTGCTCTGGGCAGGGGAGGGGTCTCTGGGGTTCCTGCGGGGTCCTGCTCCTTGATCTCTGTTTATTACATGGACACCTTTCTATTACGTACATTAACCCTACACCAGGAGCAAGGCTGAAATCCCAGGACGAAGGGTTCCCGTTGATGCACACACTGCACCCACAAAGTGAATACACCAAGAAGTCCCCTAACAGGAGACAAACGTGCTGAGTACTCAGAGAGGCCATCCCCAAAAGAAGGTTCAGCGCACCAATGCACACGTGGAAAAACGCCTGACTTCTCTGCTAATCACAGACGCGCCTACGCTGAGAGGCTGGTCTTCCACTTAGCAGACAGGTCAGGATGGGGAAGACGGACAGGCCCACTTAGCGTCTTGGGAGACGGGGCGTCCTCGCCGACAGACGGCAACCCTGCTGATGGATTCAACCTTTTCAGGAAGACAGTTTGGCGATACCAAAGTGTCCAAGTGCAGAATGAGCGTCCTGTTTATCCCACTAATTTCACCCCCAAGGAGCTTATCGATGGAGGCGCTCACATGAGTTAACAAAAAGAAGCAGCAGCCGAGGTTCATTGAGGGATCAAATAGACGTGCAGAAGGAATTACTTTGCTAAATTAGTGCAGATCTATAAAATGGGACGCGATAGGACGTGATGATATAAAATTGTGTAATTCTGAAACTATCCAAGTGGAAAGCCAGGCTCAGGACCCTGTTCAGGGAGCATGAAACCTGGCCCTCCCTCCGGAAGCTCATTTATTGGCATTGAGGAAGGAAAAAAAGGATATTAACTAAAACATCAGTAAGGGCCCTGTGGGTGGTGTGATTTTACTTCTTCTTACTTTTCTCTAACGTTTGAAATGTTTACGATAAACGGGTGCATTTTTAAAAAAGGAAATGGTTTAAAATGAAACCAGTGTAAGCATTTGTTGAGAAAAAAAAATCCTAAATTTTGAACAGAAAGAAATTCTTTTCAATTGATTTTATTGTTTTTCTCTTAAATTAACCACAATGATTTCGAATTTAACTTCACATCCTTGCTTTGGGCTTCAGTGAAAGCACTGGTTTTAACAGATATTTCGAAAGCACGTTAGCAAATGCTCTTCATTTCCAAGGGGTGGTTTGGTGCGCTGTCTGTGGATCACTGCAGACCAGATCCTGTTCCAGGTGACCCACTCCTGTCTGGGGACCACGGCCTCAGCTCACTCCCTGATGATAGCCACACACATATTCAGAAACACAGCCCCAAATGCATGCAGGCTCCAGGGCAGGCTACCATCAATCAGATATTTACAGCATGTTAAAAGTGTCACATTCTTAATATCGTTTGATCCTCAGCCTGCTTCATGGTGTAGGTATAATTATTTATGAGGAAACTGAGGATTGTCCCACTTAAGAGACTAGATTAGAATCACGCAGGTCCTAAGTGGCTGAGCTGGATGAGCTTTGCCTCTTTCCAAAGCTCCAATAAATGACATAATGTACTAAGAGATAAATCTAGTAAACTACGTGCAAGACCTTTAAAGAGAAAATTATAAAACTTTATTGAAGGACATAAAAGGAAAACTGAATAGAGGGAGAGATATAACCTGCTTACGGACAGGAAGAACCAATATTGTAAAGATGTCAATTATTCCCTGGGCCAGTCTCGAAACACAATACAATTACAATTTTTGCAAATCCCAGCAGAGTTTTCTGGTGAACACGATAGGCTGGCTCCAAAGTTCTCCGGGAAAATCATTTTGAAGGACAAGGATAATTTACTGACCCTCATCTAAGATTTGGGATAAAGCTTTAGATGGCACAGTACTCACATGCATATCTGGTAGGTTAGAAAGAGTGGTGTGTTGGTCAGTTTTCTGTTACTGTAACAAAATACCTGAGATCATCAATCAACTTTTTAAAATGATTTATTTTGTCTCAGAGTTCTGCAAGTTTCAGCCTGTGGTCTGTTGGCCCTGTTGTTTTGGGCCTGTGGCAGAGCAGCACCTCATGGCTGGGGGCATGTAGTGGAAGAAGCTGTTCATCTCATGGTGGCCAGGAAGCAAACAGAGGAAGAGCAAGGGGCAGGGGTCCCACTTCCCCTCCAGGGGCATGTCCTTCCACTAGACCCCAACTCTTCAAGTTTCCACCAGCTCCCCAAAGAGTGATTCACTTGGGGGCCATTTAAGATCCAAACTTAGGCAGTGGATCAAACCAGGTCTGGGTGAGGACAGAGCCCATGGTCCCGGCCACACCACTCCTTGGTGGGCCACAGAGGGTATTACCGTCCACCACCCCGGCCCTCCCTCGGGGTAAGATCCTGCTGTCCCAGGGTCTGGGGTGTCTGTGACCCCGCCTCCAGCTGTCAGCCCTTCCAGTTCAGGGACCATCCTGCTTTCCCAGGCTGCCACATCCTGTGACGGATGGGGGTGGGACTAAGTGACAGGCTTTTGCCATGGCTCCCTGGTCCCTGGGGAGCAGCTGAGCCCTTGGCAGCGGCTGCCAGACCTCCCAGGTGCAGTTCAGCAGCCTCCTGGCACACATTCTGCAGGCTGCCTTGGAGTCTGCTGCTGCAGGAAATGGGGTGCAGGGGTCCAGGGGAAGCTGAGGGTTTCCTGGAGCCTCTTGATGAGCCAGGTGAGGCCGGGGGTGGGGGGCACCCATGCTTTGCAGCAGAGCCCCGTTACACTGATTGTGAGTGTCCACGGTGAGGAACCTGGGACCCCACCGTGGAGACCTGGCTTCCAGTGGCCCCGGAGACAGGGGGACAGCCACCGCTGCTCTGCCCACGGTTTCTAGCTTATTTTTAGCTCAGTTGCTTCTGCTACCAAACCTGTGATTTGAAGCATTTCCTCTGCTTTGCCTGCTCTGCTCCTGCGCTCAGGGTCCTGTAAACAGGGTGCATTCAGGTGCTCTCCTTGTATCTGAAGCTGCTTTCTCCCCCAGAGAACCCGGCTCTCATCAGCCCCTGTTTGAAATCCTCCATTGGAGCCCAGCCCTGCTGTGAACGCCCCCCCTCAACTCACCATGTCACCCCCTGTGAGTGTCCCCAACCCCACTGGGGTAATTGTGCCCTGCTTATAATAATCATCACTTGAAAATTTTCTGCCACGTGGTGTTAGGGTTTGGAGGTGAGGTGTCCCCTGAAAGCTCACGCGTGAGACAATGCAGAAATGTTTAGAGGTGACATGACTTTATTATTAAAGTGTGACCTAATCAGTGAATGGATTAATTATCTGAAAGGGCTATGGTACTGGGAGGTGACTGTAGGCAGGTCGGATGTGGCTGGAGGAAGAAGGTCACTGGGACATGACTATGGGACTTAATTTTGTCCCTGGAGCACCTCTCCACCCCCACCGCCCTCTCTCTCTTTCTCTCTCTCCCCTCCACCATACCCTTCTGCCATGATGCTCTGTGTCACCTTAGGCCCAAGCCCTAGCGTCAGCCAACCATGGGCTGAACCTCAACTGTGAGCCCTAAATCAACTTTTCCTCCTCTAAGTAGCTCTTGTCAGGTATTTTGATCACAGTGACAAAAAGCTGCCTAGCAAAGTTGGATAAAGGAATGCACACTGATCATCCCCAATCTCTAGCACAGTGCCCACGTTATGCAAATATAGTAATTACATTATTATTACATGAACAAATAGAAACGGGAAGAACGGTTGAACCCAGGAACTCCTCGTTTTCCATGATCAGGCACGAGCTGTATCTTTCACGCATCTGTGAACAGTGTTTTACTGAACCCCTGGTAAGTGTCAGCAAGACCATGAAGGGCATGTCCGCCTTATTTATATTCATAGATTTATGAATTCATAGACCCGAGTGCACTTCAGTGATGAGATAGAACTTGGGAGAAAAGACTCACGTGAGGTCCCATGTGGGGTGAAGAGGAAGATCAAGGTCAGCAGTATCTCTGGGGCCCCAGGAGCTCTCCGCTGCCCCAGAGACCCTCCTATGCAGGTGGGCGAAAGAGTCCATTAGCACAGCGTTTATGGAGGAACCCTCAAAGGCCATAACTAATCACAACAGGAGGATCCTAACATGTGTTGGAGCTGTTCTCTGTGCGTCCACACAACAACTCTATAGGATAGATGCTGTGACTACCCCCTTTTTCCATAGAAAATGTGATTTTGTAAACGAGATTGAATCCAGCTCTTTCCTTTTGTGATACTTATCACTCCTTTCTCTGCCAGTAAGGATTCTCTGATGATGGGTAATGTATTTACTCTAGTGATTAAAGAGAGAAATTCTTTCACTGGCAGTCACTCAGATGCATGGCAAGAACATGGGGCGGGGTGTGCTTTGATGAGTTTGCTTCCCTGAGATGCTCTTAGGAGAATCATCAAGGTCTGGGCGATGCCACTTGTTTGAACTGAGTGGCACGAGTTCCACAGACTGTCCTTTGACGGTCAACTTACATGCGAACTTGACTGGGCTAAGGGGTGCCCAGATGGCTCATAGAACATTATTTCTGCCTCAGTCTGTGAGGAAGTTTCTGGAAAGATTAGCATTTGAATCAGTGGACGGAGTGCAGATGATCTGCCTGATCAGTGTGAGCAGGGCATCCACCTTCTGTGGCCCGTAGATGTTGGTGCTCATGGTTCTGGGCCTTTGGACTGTGGGACTTACATGAGCTTCCCTTGTTCTCACGCCCTTGGACTCAGACTGAATTAGACCCTGGCTTCCCTGGTTCTCCAGCTCTCAGGTGGCTGTTTGTACAACGTCTTGCTTCTCTATCAATCACACCACGATGCTCCTAATAGATTAGTTCATTCAAAAGGAGCTTCCTGCTGGGACAGTCTCTGAGGCCCCCCAGGATCTTATCCCTCTGGGGACTGGCTGAGGCCTGTTCTTCTTCGGGATCCCAGTGCATTTGGGTCCATGGCCTGTGCCCCAGGGTGACATGGGAAGCTGGTCACACCCTGCCCCATCCTGGCCAGGGCCCCACAGCTCAGCAGGAGGCACCTTGCTCAGCCCCAGGGCCATGGCTCAGCGCCTCTTGTCCATTGCCCCCTCCCAGGTCGTTGAAGGTGGAGACACATGGGAATAAAGGAGGGAGCAGACGCATTCCTGGGGAAAGGGAGCCCTTTTGAGGCCAAGGGGACAGGGAGGGCGTGGAGGGCTGGGAAGGCAGGACTGCCAGGTGCCCGTGGGGTGAGGGAGGTGCCCCTGGAGGAGCAGGCGTGGGAGGACAGACAGTGGACAGGAGCCTCTTCCCACGCGGGGATCCTGTAGTGCAGTTGACAGGGTCTGGGAGGCGGGTGTCAGACCTGCCTTCTCACCTCCTCTGGTTTCATTTTCAAGACTTTAAGGAGGCACGAAATGCAAATGTAGGATTCCTCAGCCTACAGCTTCCACTGAGTAGCACGTGCCTTTCACTTTTATGTGTTTTGCCCCTGAAATGTCAAGTGGTTTTTTTTTTTTTTCTAGAAGCACTGAATGGAAATAAAAGGGATTAGAGGAGAATTTTGCCTCATTTAGAAGTAGCCTGGAGCGAGTGGGAGTCAACAGAGCCTCCTGGAGCCCACCCCTCCTGCCCCTTTGCCCTCTGGCTCCTGCCCAGGGCCTCCTCCCCTGGGAGCTTGGACCTGGGAGCTCAGCACTGTGCCAGGGACCTGCCAAGCTCCACCTCCCAGAAGCCGGGTTCCCACATTAGCCTGGCAGGAAGCAGGTCCCCAGGGAAAGGCTCTGGTCTTCTGGAAAGGAAAAGGAGGAACCCCTGAGAGCAGAAGCCCCTGAGCCTTGGTTTGAGATCCTGTCAACTTCTCCAGGGCAACACCCTGGAAGCCCCCAGGCCGCAGGCTCTTTGGAGCCACAGGAAGCTACACCAGCCCTGGGACTGTGGGAGGGGCAGTCAACAGCAGGGACACGGGATGCCTTCACCCTGATGCTGAGCAGCTGTGGCCATCAGCTCTTCAAAAGTGCAGCTCATCCTGGAGAGGACCAGTCATGACTGTGGAGGGACAGTGGCCTTCTGGACTATCTGTTACTTGGCTTTAGGCTTCTGTAGCATCTAGAGGTCAGCACTGGTCAAAAGCCAACGGTTTCCTATTGGTCCATCTAACATGCACCTGAAGTCAGATCTGAATGCACGTTTGTCAGGTTGGGTTCTTGCAGAACGCTGTGCCTGTCATCTCATGGACCATCTTCAACCTGCTCCGTGCCTTGACCTGTTCCTTAATGGAGCCCGTCTGTGTCACCTGGCTTCCCTGCTGTGTTATGTCCCCATCATGGGCTCCATTCGCTTTCCTCTCATTCATTCAACAGATATTGATTGGCAAATGGCTCTGTGTCAGGTTTGTTTGAGGGGCTGCGATTCTGATCGTCATGACACTGAAGATCTTGGGAACCAGTGTTGAGGTGTGTGTGTGACTTCAATCACAGGTGTTCAGCACAAGGAAAAGAGTAAGAGGAGAGAAAAAGACAGTGATATAAAGAGCACAGGCAACGTCGTCCGAAGCTTTGCCAAGTGCAGAGGCACGTGCTGCTGACTTCACAGAAGGACCCCGAGATTCATCTGACCCGTGAGAAAGCCAAGGACGTGGCCAAGGCAGGTAGCTCAGTCCAGCTCGGACAGGAGGAACTGCTTGAGCAAAGACACGGGGGTACAGGAGGAAACAGGGAAAGGCCCACGGAGTAGGAGCATCAGCATGGGGTGAGAAGGGGGAGGGAGAGGGAGAAGGGCCGGGAAGGACCAGAGGATAAGGCTCGCCCTGGAAGCCTGAGATTTTTCATTCAGATGCCTCATTTGAGGTAACTTGGGGGACAGAAAAGGGTGAAGGGAGAGCTGGAACAGGGGGCCAGACAGCCCTCCTCTACTCTGAGAAGTTCTGCTGCTGTCAGCCCAGACTTGGGGACTCACCTCAGATTCAGTGGGGAGGGGAGAAGCATTTGCCTTTTAATCTTCATAACATATGAGTGTGCATGGAAACCACTGGAAAGTTTTATAAATCAAATCTTTGATTCTGATCATGACAAAGAAGAACAGGATTTACCCTCTGATTGTAAGCAACCAGAAAAGCAGACAAGACATACCAAACATCACAGACAAGGGGCTGTGCAGGACATGGTCCCAGAGAGGAGGAGACAGGGAGCTGAGCCCGGGGAGGGTCACCAGAACAGAACAGGTGGGAATTCTCCAAGCTCACCCAGGTCTGTGGTCAGTTCTTATCCCACCTTCAGGGGGAGAGTCCCTAATAAATGGGACACCAGGTGGAATACTCAGGAGGTGGGGGCATTGGAGGTGGGCATTCAGTGACCCTAGAGAAACTCCACCCTTGCATCCTTTCTAACAAACTTAAAAGAAAGTCCCCAAATAACTCAAATGATTCAAAAGATTTAATCGCTTCTCAGAACGAATTTTTTTAAAGAAATAAACAAGATCTAATGATAACAACAACAAAATGCAATCACAGTGCCCAACATCTAATAAGAAATTACTAGATGTTCAAAGAAGCAGGAAAATATGACTATAAGCAGAAGAAAATAATAACCACAAATTACAAATTTGGGGGGGGAGCTAGTAGATAAGATCACTAAAATAGCTATTATGAATATGCTCTGATGTTCAGGAAGGCAAAGGGGGAATATAAACACTGATAGAATATCTATAGCAGAGAAATACAATTTCTGAAATGAAAAAAATCGCCTGTGATGGGACTGACAGCAGATTAGGTCTTGCGAAAGAAAAGGTCAACAGAATTGAAGATGTAGGAAAAAATAACTATGCAAAATAAAGCAGAGAGGAAAAATACCTTAAAGAATGAAAGAATGAACAGACTATCAGTAGCCTATGGGCCAACATCAGCCTAAAGTACTCAAAGCTGACGTTCCCGGAGAGGACATGGGGGAGAGATGGGGACAGAAAAAACATTTAAAAAATAATAACCAAAAATTTTCTAAATTTAATAAAAATTATAATCCTAAGTATCCATAAAGCTCAACAAAAACCAAAGCAGAAGAAACGTGAAATAAATCACATCAAAGCACATCATAATTAAATTGAAAAAAGCCAATGATAAGGGGAAAATATCTCAAAAGCAGACGGGGGCAGGGAAGAGACATATAATGTACGTACCCAGGAGCAAAGACAAGAATAGAATATGTCACATCAGAAAACAAGGAAAGCATAAAATAATGGAGTGACATCCTGAAAATACAAAAATAAATATGAGCAAAGCATTCTAGACCCAGTGGAAATATCATTTAAAAAACACACTTGAAGACTGTTTAGGATAGATGAGAGAATTCAGCTTCAGCAAAGCGTCCCTTCAAAAAACCCTGAAGAAAGTCCTTTGGGTTTAAGAAACTTGATAACACGTAGGAATTGGGATCCATACAGGAAAAGATGAAAGCTAGGGTGGAAGACATAATTATTTTCTCCTTTTTTACTCTTCGCAATGAAAATACAAACTATGGCAATATATGGTGGGGTTTGTGATATACACAGGAGAAAAATGTAGGAAAACAGTAGCATGAAGGAAGGGGAAATGTAAGCTTACTCTGTGAGGTTCTTATAGTGGTATAATAGTATTTACAAATATATGGAATGATTCAAGAGTGTATTGTAAAAGCTTGAGCAACCAGTAAAAATATAGACAGATAACAGAAAGAGATATCACTAGTAAACCAGTAGTGGAAAAAAAAGAACTTAATAAACATTCAGTTAATTCAAGGGAAGGCAGAAAAACTAAGAGTGACAGCAAACAGATGGAATGGACAGAAACAGACATCCAGTCGGTAGATTGAACACGAAATTTATCTATTGTCACCTGAAATGGATCTGAGAAATGGATCTGAAAAATTATCTGAAAAGTCAATTAGAAGTCTAAAGATTATCAAACTGTCATTAATGAATGTATTAAAGACATACTACATTATACATCCTATAATGTAGTATTTAGAGCTGAACTTCACAAAACATGTAAAAACTAAAAAAATGCCGGAAGACATTAAAGACTGAGATATACCATGTTCATGGATCTGAAGCTGCAGCGTTGGGAAGACGTGAACTCTTCCCACATCGGCCTACGGATGTGATGCAAATATGCAGTTATATGATATTATCCATATCAAAATCCCAACTGATGTTTTTGTTGGCATGGATAAAGTGAATGCAAAACGTATGTGAAAATGCCGTAGACCTAGAGTATCTCAAGGGATTTTGAAGAAGCAGAACAAAATGTATTTATACTACCTGATTTCAAGTAAACTCTGAGGATCTAATTAATGATCAGAAGCATATGGTGTCAATATAAGAATAGACATAAAGCAAGGAAACAGAATAGAGAATATGGGGAAAGACCCACAAATAAATGAGTGATTTTCAACGGAACTGCAAAGCTGGGCTGGGGGTGCAGCTCAGTGGTCGAGCACTTGCTCAGTGCAAAGTTAATTAAGTGGGGAAAGGACAGGATTCTCATCTAGGTGGGGAACCAACCACACAGGCGTGGAGGAGAACCACACACACCTCCTCATCTCTTAGCTCACACTTTCCTAGAAATTTAGTTGTAAGTAGGTCATAGATTTAAATGTAGTTATTAAAACAAACTTCTAGAATAAAACATGCAGAAAATGTGACCTTGGTTTAAGAGAGAAACAAATGAGAGAAACGGAGAAAGAAAGAGAATTAAAAGTCTGGACTGTAAAAGAAAACAATGAGACTTCCAACTTCATCAAAATGAAAAATACATTCCTAAAACCCTTGTTTTTGTCAACATTTTTACTGCTGTGACTAAAAGACCTGACAAGAACAACTTTAGAGGAGAAAACATTGGAGGGCTCCTGGTTTCAGAGGTCTAGCTCATAGAGAGCCGGCTACATTCCTTGGGGCTCAGGTGAGGCAGGACATCATGGCGGGAGAGTGTGGTGGAGGGAAGCAGCTCATGGTGATCAGGAAGCAGAGAGAGAGAAAGAGAGGGAGAGGGAGGGATAGGGACTCCACTCCAGAAACAAAATATATACCCCCAAAGCACACCCCCAATGACCCACCTCCTCTGGCCACACCTACCCACCTTCAGTTACCACCCAGTTAATCCCATCAGGGAATTAACCCACTTATTGGGTTAAGGTTCTCGTGACCCAGTCATTTCTCCTCTAGACCTTCTTGCATTGTTTCACTCTGTGAGCTCTTGGAGGACACCTACTGTACAAACCACAACGTTCTGCCCTGGCCCCCAAAAGCTCATGTTCCTCTCACAATGCAAAACGCACTTAGTCCGTGTCCAAGAGTCTCCGTAATCTCAACAGTTCAAGATTGCCCAAAAGTTCAAGTTCAAAGTCTCCTCTGAGACTCAAGCAAAGCTCCCATGGTGAGCACCTATAAGAAATCAAAAGCAGTTTATAAGTATCCAGCACATAAAGATACAGAGCAGCCATTTCCATTCACAAAACGTAGGAGCACAGAAAGAAGGGACAGGACCAAATCAGACTGAAATCCAGCTGGACGAACGAGTCCTGTGGCTCCAAACCCAGCATCGGGGGCACATGACATACTGATGTTCTGTCCAAAGGGCTTGTTATCTCTGCCCCTGTGGCCTTGTTGGTGGCAGCCCACGTGGTCTTCCTGTTGGCTTGACTCTGCTCAATGCCTGCAGCCTTCCTCCTTGGGTGCTCCACAACACAGGCATTTCTTAACCTCAGGAGTCTCCGCTGCAGTTTCCTCTTCCTCCTCAAATCTCCACACTTTGACTCCGCAGGGGCTGCCTGCAGGAACTCTGACCCTGCTGGACTTTGCGTGGCCTCCCAGGCCTTCCTTTGAAATCCTGGTGGAAGCTTCCGTGACCCGCTAACTCCAGCATCCTGCTTTCTTGAAGAACCAGCACCACGTGTGATGCCAAGGTCTGCTGCCAAGAACCCTGGCTGCAGCAGCCTTGGAGAGTCGGGGTGGCTGAGCGCGGTGACAAGACGCCATAGGCTCCCTTAGGCAAGAAGGGGATCCCACTGGTTTCTTCTCAAGAGAATTTTTACTTTTACTTCCTTGAACCTGAGACGGGTGTGGTCTTTCCAGCTCCTGAGATGCCCTCAAACCATCTGTCCTATGGTCTCTGAGCAAAGATAATAGCTTTTCTTTCATGGTAGAAATGTCTTTGACAGACAGTTTCCTTAGCCCCGGTTTTATTCCCAACTTTCAAGTCCAAGTTTTTCTAATCTTTCCACTCTGCTTTCTGCTCCTGATTATCATAATAAATTTGGCTAAAAGTCACCAGTAATATCCATGCCACAGCCTGATGCTCTGCTGCCTAGAAATTTCTTCTGCCAGATTAAAAAGTCCGTCACTTTTAAAATCAGCCTCACAGGAAGTCTCAGGACCCAGGCAAAATGCAGACAGCTTCTCAGCCAGAACATAAGTGGCCTCTTGCTCAATTACCAATAGAGTCTCCCTCTGACCCCTCTTGAGCTCTGTCCTCACTGTCTGTGGACATAGGCATTCTGCTCTTCTGAGCTCCCACCAGAACTGGCTGTGAAGCTCCACTTACAGCGATCTCTAGCATTTCCAGTTTGCACTGCTACACATCTCAAAGTTCCTCCCCCCAATTCCCAAAAGCTCCAAAAGCTTCTGGACCACGTGGTCAGGTTAGTCACAGCAATGACCCCACTTTTCTGTTTTAGTCAGATTTTTGCTGCTGTGACTAAAAGACTAGGCCAGAACAATTGTAGAGGAGGAAGAGTTTATTTCAGGGCTCATGGTTTCAGAGGTCTCAGTCCCTGAGAGGCCAGCTCCATTTCTTGGGGCTCCAGGTGAGGCTGAGCATCATGGCAGAAGAATGTGGTGGAGGGAAGCAGCTCACATGATGATCTGAAAGTGGGGAGGGGAGGTGGGGGGTGTCTCCACCCACCAAATATAAAATATACATCTAATATATAAAACCATAAAAACTCTCAAAAACACATTTAAAAAAAGTAAAATGACATGCATCATGAAGCCTAAGCTTCATAAATCACTTGCATTCAGAATATATAAAGAGCACTAACAAGTGAACAATAAACCAAATGGGTAGAAGAATTGAATAGAAAATTTGCCCAGGACAATATATAATGGCAAATAAGCACAAAAGATATTCAGCATCACTAGTCATCAGAGAAACACAAATTAAAACCACAGTGACATAGTAGCCCACACCCATTAGAATGGCTGAAATTAAACAGCCAGATAATGCCAGTGCTGGTGAGGATGTCGACCCTCCGGAACGCTCCTGTATTGCAGGGGAAATGCAAAATTATAAAGGACAGTTTGGCAATTTCTAGAAAAGCTAAATGTATATCTGCATGCATTGATTCATCCATTCATTACAAGGCATTTGCCAAAAGAAAAAAAAAATATGTGTGTCTACCCAAAGACTTGCACAAGAGTATCTGTGGCCCTTTTCTGTCCCAAACCAGGAAAACATCCATCAACGGGAGAAGAGATAAACAAAATATGACCTATCCATTTAATGGGACACTACTCTAATAAAAAAAAAGATAAAAGCAACTGATAAACACAGCACCACGGACCTTAAAGGTGGATTGTATGGAATTTTGAAAAGATGCAAAAGACTAAATACCATACGATTTCATCTATCTGAAATTTTAGAAAAGGCAAAATCAAAGCCACAAAACCACAGCAGACACAGTTTGTGGGGGAGGGATTGACTGCAAAGAGGCATGGGGGAGTGTTCTGGGGTTAATAACAATGTTCCCACTGTGACTGGGGACCTGAGGCAATTGGAGCTTGGGACTTCCAATTCTGGGACCTGGCCCTCTGGGAACCCTGTAGTCAGTCCCTCCTGTCCCCTGGGCCACTCAGAGGTATTCAATGTCCCCAAGACAGGAGCACTGGGTTGCCCTCCTGCTAACACCCCTCATGCAGATGGGTGTCAACTTACTGCTAGAAGCCAGGGGCTCCAGAAGAGGGAACTGGCACCTAATTGGAAATATCTTTAACACCCTATTGATGGCTTTCCCCCTACTGCTCTGTGACAAAATGAAACAGTAAAAAGATATCGATTTTTCTCCAGCAGGAAAAGGGGGAGGAAGGCTGGGTCTTAAAATGAAATTATGGTTATTGTTCTCCTGGTAACATTTCTTCTGTGCCACCATGACAGATGGCTCTTTAAGTGACAACCGATTTGTATTTCATTAGGACACTTTAGGCAAAAGATCAATGATGCTTCTCGGAACCTCTCTGCCACCGGCGGCGGGGCGCAGGAGCAGGGCAAGAAGCCTGCAAAGATCCAGCTACAATTAGGCAGCTGCCGCAGACACTGACTCCGCAGCCACAGCGCATTGATTTCCAAAGCGATGCCCGAACCCGGGAGTTTTATTGGCCTGCTGGTTCTGTCTTGGTGGCGAAGGATGCTGTCTAATAAAGTGGTCCTGCCTCTGGGGAAATGAGCTCTTTAAAGGCTGGATTAATTCTGGACGGGGGGGTGAGGTGGGGGTCAGCCACATTCTGGGTGAGCCAAGTCCAGTTCAGCCTGCAGCTGGGCTGCCAGGCCTGGGCGGTTGCTACCACACTGAGCTGACCTTGGTAAAGCACCCAGGGGCACCAGGTCCTGGGGAACACCTCAGACCCCGGGGGAACACCTCAACACCATTAGCAAAGACAGGCATTTGGGGCAGCAAAATAACTCCAGAAACATGTGTCGCTGTGTACCACCGGTGAGCTCTGGGCTCAGAACCAACAGAATTAAGTAGCAGAAGCCCTGCTATTTTCTGAGGGTATTTTTTTTCCCAGTACTAGGTATTAAACCCAGGGTGCTTTACCACTGAGCTACATCCCCAGACCTTTTCATTTTCAATTTTGAGACAGGGTCTCATTAAGTGGCTGAGGCTGGCCTCCAGCTTTCGATCCTCTTGCCTTGACCTCCCGAGTCGCTGGGATTTCAGGTGTGCACCGCCATGCCTCCCTGGCTGTGCATTCTTGACTAAAGGATTCAAATTTTTTGAAAGCCAACTTCACAGGTCTGCTCCAGGGAGAGGTGACATCCTGAATGTGGAGTGCCCTGATGGTAGCTCAGTCCAGGTGCACTGACGCTGAGGTCCACCCTAGGAGGAGAGCCTGCTGCCTGCTAGGCCTGAGGAGCAGGCACGAGGCAGACATTTATTAGCAAGAGAGATGGTTGGTTATTCCAGAAAGGACACGGGGGAAGGGAAAATACATCACAGCCTTCCCACTCAACTTCGTAAACATCATTGATCTGAGGCAGGAGTCAGTTCAGGGCTGCAGACGTATTGATTGATTGGGCCTTTCAATGAGTTCTGTGTTGCATACGCTATTGGTTCCCAGCCCATCTCCCCAGCAGGTCTAAGAAGAGATGTGCAGCAGGCATATGAGAGGCACAGGATGAAGCTGCAGCAAGAAGAATTTAGGCTAGACACCAGAAAGAATGTCCTTTCTGCTGTACTTTATCAGTAGAGAAGGATTCTGCTCCCAGTGCAAACCAGGGGGCACAGGCTGGGCCAGGCCTGGTCCACCACACTTTCATGATAGGCCCCTGGAACTCACAGCAGGCCAGGGTGTGGATTCGGTGGTTGCCATTTCTGTTCCACACCTGAGAAAACTGGGGCTCAGAAGAGGAGGCTAAGTAACTGACTCAATCACTGGCAAAAAACAAGATTCCGGCCCAGGCCCTGTTCCAGATTTTGTTCTCCAAACCAGCACGGGACGCTGCCTCTTTGCTCTCTTGCCTGTTTATCCATTCTTCTGCCAATAAAGACCCCTGCTGCTGGCAGCCACCAGAAGTTGCAGAGGGTCCTGGAATAGATTCTTCCTTGGGGATTCCAGAAGGAACCAACCCTGCGGGCTCTTTGACTTCAGACTTTTAGCCTCAGGAACTGCGAGAGTTCTATTTCTGCCCTTTGGAGCTTCCTCGTCTGTGATGATTTGTCACCACGTCCCTTAGAATGGAGCGCAGCCCTCGACATCCCTAAATCCAGGCTCCCGCGGGCTTCCCCCACCCCCTCAGCACCATGTCCCAGCCTGGGGACAGTTGTCAAATCATGAGGACAGTTTATTTTCCTCCAAAAGGTAATGCCTGGAAAAGATACCCAAGTATGTAGACATGTATTAAAACCACGTTATCAGTGCCTAAATTAGTGCAGAAGTGTAACAGGGCAGAAGGCGGCAGCCGGCCACAGCCATGGGCCCGTTGAACGTGTGTGTGTGCCTGTGACTGAGCCCACGCCACAGGCGCCCGCTAAACCCAGTGCACAGGAGGGCAGCACCCCCCAAAAAATGAGCTGCACTATTCCAAGGTAGCGGTCTGAGCAGACGGCAGAGATCTACACTGTCCTCTAAAAATACCAAACTAGCATCTTCCACAGAAAATGTCAAACTGCTTTTACTGTAAGGGGCAGACCCAGCCACTGCTCATGCGGGATGACAGGCCCTGACATGGAAGAAATACACCACAGAATGCAAAAGGGAAGCGACCCAGCGTGTTGAGACTCCACTGTGCGCCTGATGCAGACCCGGGCAAGTTACAGGTGAACTGTACTTCATGCCCACGCGAACCTCGCCCAGCAGGGGTTATCACTCCCAAAGCCCCGTCCTGGGCCTGCTCCACAATATCTTCTGCAGAGTGACCCCCCATTCTACAGATGAAGAAGCTTGGGTCCAGGGCAGTTAGGTGGATCAGCCATGTCTTTCTTTCAAAGCACCTCTGACTTCCAGGCCAGCCGTCCAGGACCTGGCCCTGGATCCACCACTTAATTACAAGTTGGTGTATTGTTCTCAGTTTTCCCATCTGCACACAGGAACCGTAGTGTCTGCCTGCAGGGTAAGTTTGGGGATTTGATGCAGTGACAGGTGTTGGGCCTGAACACTGTCCTGGCACAGAGAAGGGGCTCAGTGGGTAATGGGGACATTGCTAGTGCTTGGTAGAAACATAATGTGATCTCGGGTGTGGCCGTGGCTGAGGCCAAGCCGGTCCTGTTTAGCACGAATTAGACACATGTGCATAAAGCCTCAGTGTTTGGGTCCAGGATGTCTGGCTGTCTCTAATGACTTGCTCTCTCCTGCTTGTTCCTACCTCTTCTTATCGGCTTTAGCATTGAACAAGCATCCAGCCCCGCACACAGAACTGCCCTGGGCTGACCCTTCTGGTTGTTTCCAAGCTGACCACCTGAGTTCTGTGATCCAGCAGATCCAAGTAAGGTGTTGGTGGCAAATAGGGGTGCTGGATGGAGTGGAGCCGTTGGCAACTGTCAACAGAAGAATCACAGTGTGGACCCTCTACTCTTTGAAGCAAAATCTGTATCTTCTTTGGATGGGTTACCAGTCCCCTCTTGAAAACTGACTCCTGCTTGCTAGTGGGCCTCAATAGAATGATTATCTGAATATAGGGCATCGGGGGGCATGTGACCCGCACTTCCTATCTGAACGACAAGTTACCAGCCCTCCTAGCTCCAACTTGGGGGTGTGCAGCAGCTGTTTGACATCAGAGGGACATGGCATCTGGGCGTGGGCAGGTCCGGAAGGTAGAAATAAGTTACAAGACAGGTAGCTCAGAGTCCTTCCCCATCACCCTGGCCTCATTTCTCCTGCCCGTCCCTCCCAGCCCAAGGCCTGATGGGAGTTTCTTGGACTGGTTGACTGAGGAAGAACAGACTGCGGGTCTGGTTTAGGGGGGAATTTGTATGATATCACTGACTGGGTGGTGGCTAGTGCTGTGGCCCCACTTGGGAATGATCCATTAAAAAGATAATGAAGGCAAAAATCTTCCAGTTCGAGTAAGTCTCACGTTAGGCTTGGCTGGGCCGTGCCCCTGGGCCTGAGGTATGGAGCTGCATTAACTGGTGGGCAGTTGCTGATGATCTGGGGACTCAGAAGGAATAAGGTAGAAGATCTGTGGCAGGGAGTCTGGGAACAAGGTGTAGAGATGGACTTCTCGTGGACCTTAATGATATTTTGTCCCATGCCACTAATAGGCATCCACTGCAGAGAAGGCTCTCAATAGTGACTGGGCAGAGTGACATGTTTGGTGATGTCCTTCACCTCAGTACTTGTTCAAAGAGGCAGCCAAGGTGGCTGAGAAGATGGCTGGGCAGGTGCCTATGTCTATTATAAAGAGCTTCATTTTAACCAAGGATGACCTGCCCAGCTCTCCTACTGAGTGCCCAGTCTGTCCAATGTTGAGGCCAACATCGAGCCTCAATATGACACCATTTCCCAGGGGCGACTGTCAAATACCTGGTAACAGGTCAGTGACGTTGGAACACTTCCATAACACAGAGAGCAGAGAGTCACCGTCACTGGGACAGACATGGATTCCAGATATGAATTTTCCTCTCCTGCCCCATAATGCGTTGGGAAGCACAACCATTCCTGAGCCCAGAGTCTGTATCCACCAGCGCAGCTCTGCCCAGAGCTGCTCACCTCCCAGGAAGGAAGGTGCAACAGGGACCCGGGTCTGAGTCATGAACTGCCCCTCCCACACCACTTACCTCCCAGAACCAGTTGGTATCATAAGGTGAATAGCTTCCTGGGCGTGCAGGATGGCAGCACTTGAACGTTAGCATCTTGAAAGAATGCTTCGACTTGGAGACCATCCTGTGGCGCTGTCTCCCACCCCAGCTGTGCTGCGAATGTGTCCTCTCAAGTCCACATGTCAGAAACTTAATCCCTAGTGCAAAAATGTGGAGAGGTGGGACCTTTTGAAGATGATTGGCTCTGAGGGTCCTGCCCCGGGAGTGGACTCATGCTGTTGCCCCGGGAGTGCCCCTGACAGAGGATGAGTTTGTTCCTTTCCATCTCTCCTCCATGCTTTCTGACCCTTCTGCCTTTCACCATGGGATGAAGCAACAAGAAGGTCTTTACCAGGCAGGGACCCAGCTGCAGGGAAGAGGACCTTGGACTTCCCAGCTCCCAGAGTGGTGAGGAAGTAAAATTCTGTTCTTTGTAAAGTAACCCAGATTATGTCTCTAAGTAGCACAAGATGGGGGAGACACCTCCATAATCACAACCCATGGAACCCGGGGGTAAAACAGAGGTGGCCCTTTCTCACCGTGAATCCCTCGCACCCATGTGCTGTTCTCCTCAGGCTGCTGTAGCTAGGTCCACGCACTCTGAGGCCGGACAGTGGAAACATAATGTCCAAGATCAAGGTGTCTGCAGGCGTTGTTTCCCGGAGGCGTCTCCTGGGCTTGCAGACGCTGCCTTCTCGCTGTGTCTTCACGGCTTTTTCCTTTCAATGCAGTCACACACAGGGCTTCTCTTCTTCTTAAGACTTCAGTCTCATTGGATCGGGGCCTCCACATGTGACCTTGTTTAATCTTAATTACCTCTTTCAGGGCCCTGTATCCAGATATGGTCACATTGAGGGCCAGGGCTTGTGCCAGGCTGTTTTCTGTTACTATAACAAAATGATTTTATGAAGAAAAGAGGTTTATTTTAGCTCACTCCTCTGGAGGCTCAAAGTCCCAGATCAGGCAGCTCTGTCTGTTAAGCCTCTGGTGAGGGCCTGACGGGCGACGGTACCACAGTGGCGAGAGCCAGGGTGGGCAGAAGACCACGTCTTAGACCAGGAAGCCAGGGAGCTGCTCCGGTTCTGGCTCGCTTTCATAAAAACTCGCTCATGAGAGGTCCCCACGAGAGTGACCTCACCCCCTCTGAAGGGCAGCATCCCCAGTGACCTAGAGACCTCCCACCTCTTTGAGGCTTCACACCACCTCCCAACATCACTGTCCTGTGGACATATGAGCCCTTGGGGACAAATCGCATTTGCCACCACAGGTCTTCAACGCCATTCATTCCACGCTGCCCACCCACGGGTGATGGCTTCCCATCCTGACCATCCCAAGCTTGGCCAGTCTGAGCTCATATCCCCCAAAGCAGCGGGAGATGTTCTAGTGGGTTCCATTGCACTGGGAGGCAAAATCACCACTGTCCCCTGGGAGTCTCTTATGCCTGTGAATCAACAGAAATTAAAAGGGTCACTGTGCTGATTAACATGACCCAACCCCATCACCAGGGGAAATGGGTGGATCACGGCATAACTAGGGGCCAAGAGGGCTCTGCCTGGGACCCAGCTCATTCGCTGGGAACCTCTAAATTCTTCTCTGTTCCATAGTAAAAGTTCCTGAAGGAAGGACACAGACCTGTTCCTGAGGACACAGTCCTTTAAGGAATGACCACTGGGTTTCCTCCCCACAGTGAGCCCTGCTGCCGAGGCTGTGGCTGAAGTCAAAGGAAACACATCAAGGGGAGCAGAGGAGGGAAGTCACAATATCAGCTTTGCCCTGTGATCGTTCCAAAAAAGAAGGCCGTGGGGGCTCCGGATGTACTCTCCCTGCACCTGACCTGTACGTCTGATCGTCTCCATCCTCCGATCTGATCTTCAGGCTGCTGGAGGCTAACTTTGCAATTTAACTGAACCCCAGAGGCTCCATGGCTGAATTTCAGGAGGAAGGAATGTAGTCCAAACAGTAATCGCAGGGACTCTTTGCCTCCTCGTTTTGGCAAAAGAATGAGAATTTCTCCACTTGTGCTGGGGACAGCCGCCTCCTGGCAGATGGAAACAGGAATGGGCTCGTTTCTGCGGTGGAAGTTCAAGTGTGTGTTGAAGGGTTCATTTGTAAGTTGAGTGGGCAAAGGGTGGACCGTGCCAAGGATTGATTTCTTGCCTCTCCTCTCCAAAGCCTCCCCATTTGTTCTGTATTTGGACACAGGAGCTGGACCTATAAACACTTCTCTTTGCCACGATAGTACTCTCTCTCAGCAGCTGGCACTGGAGGGGCTCTGCCTACTGTGCTCCCAGAAGGACTTCTCCTCCTGTCACACAGCCTTTCCTGCCAGCCAACCCAGGGTGTCCACTGTCCATCAAGTGCCTCTGACACCCAGCGGGCCACTTCCTGTGGGCCACTCTTGGTCTTCCCACACCCCCCAGCAAGCCTCTCGTCCCCCCGGCTGGCTGACCCTATAGACTGACCCTGAGTACAACTCCTGCCAGGTTCTTTTGCCACCAGCGCGTCATGTGTTCCTGAGCAGCCTCAGGCTCTCCAACCACATCTAAACCTCAGCTCTGAAGTCCTTAACTGCTGAATCAGTCACCCCCCCCCTCGGCACCAGAGGAAGCCACTACTTCTTGCAAGATGCTCCTCAACTTGCAATGGGGTTGTCTCCCCCACAGCCCATCGTAAATGTAAAATATCATAATTTGAAAATGCATGTAATACACCCAACCACGGAGTAGCTTAGCTCAGCCGCACAGTGCATCCCACCTAGTGACCTGTGGCTGACCGGGAGCAGCCACCGTCACGCTGTCCAGTATCTCAAGAGAGTGCTGATCAGCACTTCACCATCCTGGGAAAAGATCAAAATTCAAAACCTCAAGTATGGTTTCCGTGGAGCGCCCATGGCTTTTGCACAATCAGAAAGTCAAAAACATTGTCAATTGAATCATCATAATAAGCTGGGGACAGTAAGCTGTGCTCCAGAGAGTTCAATACTAGCATCAACCTCCTTTGACAAGTTATTCTTCACATTAAGCTTTCCCTGTTCTAATTCCTGGTGGGGTGTCCGTCTCCAAACTGGATCCTGATGATCCCCAGCGTGAATCAGGCAAGGGGCTGGGGGAGGGGTTGGTAGGACACTTGGGTCTCAGAAGGACGGAGGCCACTGAGTTCACACAGCATCTCTTTGGTGTCTCACTGTCCTGGACGTGAGGACACAGCCACGAACCAGAACAACGGAGGCTCCGTCTTCTGCCACGGGGCTCCATCTGGCAGAGTGAGGGACAGCCACCTGACTTTCTATAAATGTTCTGCATGACCCCGAGGTGAGCTCTGAGATCTTTCCATCCTTGTCTGAAAATACAAACAATAAGAATAATACAGTTTTGAGAGTTAAATGGGGAAAACCCCATAAATGGCTTAGGGCCATGCCTGGCACATGGTCAACACTCAATAACTCTTTTACCTGTTTCTATGAATAAATCCCAGAAAAACAATGAAATAGACAGTGCCCTCTCCTCTGTTGACAGAGGAGCAAACAGGCCCAGAGACACTAAGGTCACACAGGAAGTGCATGGCGGACTTGGTTCTAGGATCCAAATACTCTAATGCGTCCCACCAGGGGCATCTTTCTGCACGAATCCTAGTCCTGACCCACAGACGCTCCTGGCCCAGGTGGATGGAAGGGTCAGCAGTGATCCCACCCGAGTCAGCCTGAGCTGTTTCCTGATTGTGACCAGAGTGGGGCAGACGGGACTGTGGACATTGCTGCCCAGGGAGCCCCTCAACAGGATGCCCCGGGACTCATGTATCTCCCTGGCTGCCTGGCCCACCTGTGAGCAGGGCTAGAGGACAGTGGCCTTTGATCTCAGAGATGCAGAGAGACCAGAGACTGGAAGGCAGAGCTGTGCTGGGCCTTGGAACTGGCCCTGGTGGCGGTCCCTCCCCTCTCCCCCGGCCCCTCCCCCGTCTCTCCCCCACGATTCCTGGTTCTTTCCCTCCTTTCCCTCCTTCCTCTCTTCTTCCCTTCTTGCCTCACCGGCTGTCTTCTTCCTTTCTTATCTTCCCCTTCTTTTCCAGTTACGTCTCCTCCTCCCCCTCCTCCTCTCTCTTTCCCGTCCTCCCATCTCTTCCTCCTTGATCCCATGTTCTCCTCTTTCCCTTCCATTCCCTCCTTCTGGCAACACGGAGGCCAGCCTCCTCTCTAGCCTCCCAGCCCTCCACACCACACTGAGGCATCCTTGCTGCCAACAGCCACCGCCCTGGGGCTTGCCACCCGAGAAAAGAACGTCCCTCTCCTTCTAATTAGCTGCTGCCTTCAGCTGTTTCCACTGGGTCTTTGCAACACACTTTGTTTCTGAGCAGAACGACTGTCCTGGAAGACCTGCGCCAGCCCAGCTCCATGCCTTCTCAGTGTCACATCCCGACGTCTGCTTTATCTTAAGGAAAGAGCAGGCCCTGGCCCACAGTCTTGGCTTCTCCTGCAGGGGGCAGATGTGTCCCGGAGTCACTGGGCATTTAAAGGAGGGGGTTGCTGGGGGGCTCACAGCCCGCCCCAGCCCGTCTTCACTGCTTGTAGGAGATGGTATTCTGGTTCCACGGAAGGGCGCAGGATTGAGCCTGCGGATCTGGGTATAATCGAGCCTCGCCTGCAGCCTCCCAGCCTCTGTGAGCCTCAATTGCCTCCCGGAGGTGCTGGTAAGCCCTCTCCCACCCCTGCAGTCTGCATCGTGCCTGTCCACTTCGGCACCCTGCCATCAGACCTCGAGACCCGCAGGCAGCACCCTGATTTGCAGCCCCTCTCCTCCCAGCTTGGGGGCCTAAGGACACCCTGCCAGGAAAGGAGTAGAGGAGGAGGGTGCAGCCCCGAATCCTGGCTCTTCAGTACTTCTCAGGGCTGGGGCTAAATGGGTGCCCAGAGATTCGCTGCATGAAGTTCTGTCTAAAAAGCAGGAAAGCTAAGGGCTCTGGGAGCTCGGTTTCCAGTGCTGGTGGCTTGGCTGAGGCCACTGTGGGCTGGCCGCCCTCTGTGCTGCCCTCCATGCCACCAGGGTACCCAGAGACCTCCACTCTCCCACACCAGCCCACAGTGGCCTGTGTGCCTGCAGCTGCCTGTCGCCACAGACCCAGCAAGGAGCACGGCAGACACGTCACCTGCACCACCGAATAGCACAAGTGGCTGTTTAATGAGGAGCCTGGGGAGCAGCCCTCGAATCCTGGCCTGGGATCTAAATCTCAGTGATTATGGCTCACTAGTCCCTTCCAAAGGCTCTCGGGTTCTTACTGAATGCAGTCAGGTCAGCACAGCCTCTCAGCACATATGGCCAGACTCCCTCTAAACAGCTGTTGTGCACCTGATGGGAGCAGGCAAACCGGGCTGAGCAGGCGCTGGGCGGGAGGCCCAGGGCCCGACTGACAGGCGCCTGGAGTGAGGCCCGTTCTAAGCATTCTGAGCCAGGACCACCCTGGGCTGGGCAGGGTCTGACCTCCCTCCCAGAGGTGTAATCATCAAAGCCAGATTCAGCCTCTGTTGTTAAAAGGCCACTGGCGGGAGCCCGGGAGGTGCCACAGGACCACAGCGGGA
>NW_026000082.1:32317509-32361500 GCF_001458135.2 Marmota marmota marmota | reverse complement strand
ATAAGAGACAGGGATGAGAGGAGGGGGACAGGAGGGTTTTGCATTTCAGGTAGGACAAAAGCGGAAAACGCTGCTGAGAACAGCTGCCAGAAAACAGTAGCAAATGCCACCAGGATGGAGGTGGTGGGCAGCGGGCAGTTCTGGACAGACGTCCGCAGCCTGGCCCATTAAAGCCGTAGCCCCGCCCACCATAGCAGAGGCCCCGCCCACCACAGCAGAGGCCCCGCCTCTGCAAATGTTCTGTGCAGGGGCCTTGAAAGGCCCCGGGTGGAGGCTGAGCAGATGCCTGGGTCCGTGAAGGCTCGGGCCCCTGCAGGCGGAGGGAACGGCCAGTGCCAGGGGCAAGGTGTTGGAGGAACCCCCGGAAGGCCTGAGCCGCAGGAGGGGAGGCAGGATGGGCCCAGGAGGGGCCTCCTAGGACCTGGGCTTTTACCCGGAGTACGTGAGGAGCCCTTGGGAAGAGCCTTGAGCAGAGGAAGGCGGGCCTGGCCTCGGCCGTGAAGGGGTCTCTCTGGCTGCAGAGCGAGGGAGCCATCCACAAGGGTGGACGCTAGGGCCTAGGGAGAGGAGGAGCCCCGCCAGGAGGCTGTGGCTCCTGCCACCCGCGCCTGGGTCAAGGCCCCCTGTCCAGCGCCACATTGAGCTCCAGGGTCTGTCTCCCTCCCCGCCAGTGTTGCTTCAAGAACCAGGGCGCAGTGGCCATCCCAGGCACCAGGCTCAGGTGCTTTTCAGGCGGGAGTTTGGTGACTTGCCACAGCCAATGTCCTGATCCCTAGCGAGTGGGTCACCCCCATTCCTGGAGGATCTTCTGCTCTCCTCCTGGCCACCCCACACCTCAGGGTGCAGCCTGTGGATCGTCAGCCTCACCCTGCGACCTGGCACAGAGCAGATGGGCACTTTTGGGGGAAACCTGGAGTCCTGAGCCCTGATTCCCCTGAGCAGCCCTGGCCCGGGCAGGGGAGCAGAGTGTGACACTCCTGGGCTGAATCCTGACCCTGGCTCAGTCGCGCTGGCTGTGTGACCTCGGACAGGTTGCTTTGCTCTTCTGAATGACAGTTTCCCTAAATGTTGAAGGAGGGTTTAAATACCCACCAAGTCGACGTCCCTGAGAAGTCAATGGAACTTTTGTGCAAAGCCCCGTATGTGGTGTCTGGAAAGTGCCTGAGGTTCAGGGAACAGGGCTCTCCCTCTGCTCCCTGGCCCTCCAAGGCCCTTGTCACAGGCTTCCAGCTGGGACCTGGCTCCCAGTGACAGTCAAGTGTCAGCCTCAGCTGTGGGGAGTGGGGGCCCTGGCTGGAGGGAGGAGGACTTCCTCCTTGGGTTACACAGGGCACTGGGTGTTGATCCACAGAAGCAGATAAAATATGGAGTCACTTTAAGCTGCTGCCATGGGTGCTTATCCTGGGGTACATTGTCCCTCGTGATAACTGACACAGGGAGAGGGGACAAGGCCCGGCAGGTCTGTATCCTGCTCGGGGAAGGGTGGAGGGCGGCAGGAAGTGCCAGTCCCTGGGCACAGGCAGAGCCTGTCTATTATCCTGGCCAGGCCCTTCCCTGAACCACCCACCTCCTGTCCAACCTCTTCCCCAGCAGAAACAAAGGGCCTAGGGAGATACAGGGACGTGGGATGCGTGTCCTCCCTGTCCCCGTTGCCTGGCTCTCAGGGCTCCTGCCACCTACTTCCCCACAGAGGGCTGCCCTCACACAGCTGCTGGTCTCCCGGGTGCAGCTCTGACACCGCCATCTCTCTGCCCAGGAACATTCCATGACTCCCATCTCCTTCCAACGGGTGCCTCAGAGCTTAGCAGGGGAGGCGTCCTGGGATCAGGCCTGGACCTGCCCCATGGGAGGATGCAGCTGTGCAGATCCAAACCCCAGAGCCGGGTGCCCCCGCAACCTAGACCTTGCTGTGCCACCACTGGCCAGTCACTTCACTTCTCTGAGCCTCAGATTCCTCTTCTAGGAGGCGAGGGGAATTGTACTTTATGGAGACTCCTCCTCCTAGGGCTGTTGAGAGGGTGAATGTGCTAGTGATGCCCCTCAGCAAATGCTCGGTGCTTGCTCATTCCTGTCATCCGTCAGGTGAGCATCTGGGAGAAGTGTCACTGACCAGCTAATTTTCCTTCTGGGCTCCAGCCTGCTCCCACCCCTGCCCATCCCAGGGGGGCTGGCATCCCAGATGGGCCCCTGGTTTCTTTTGAAGCCCAGCCCAGAGGAGCTGGGTCTCCTCACAGGCCTAACCTGCCTTCTCACAGCTGTCCCCAGCACCCTCTGCACAGCCTGCCACCTGGCCCCTCAAGATGCCCAGCATGTTCTGTCCCTGCCCCCTTGCTGGCCCTCAGCCTGGATGCCCTGACCCCTAAACCCTTGGTCTGTCCAAATTCTGTACATCCGTCAATGCACAGCGCCCCGGACCTTGAAGGCAGCACAGCAGAAAGAACTTTGAGTCAAGAGAGGGGAAGCTTTGCCCTGCTCTGCCCCTCCCTTGCGGGTGACCACGGGCTCCTTCCTACCTCCATCCTGAGTCCCTCCTCCTGGTACCCGTGGAAGGTGATGCCCGCCCTGTGAACTCCTAATTCACGAGAAGAGGCCTGGAGCACAAGAGGTGCTTAATAATTGCTGGTCGACCCCATGGACCCTGGACTAACATAAGCAGCTCTGTGCCCAGCACTCACCTCCAGCGGGGCAGGCTCCCCCTGGGAAATTTACCCAGCAGCCTCACTCTGGGAAAGAGAAATGGAAAATGTTCTAATTCCAAAGAGTAAATGTCAGGGGCTTGGGAAGGACGCTGAGGTTTTGAAAATAAACACCAGCACTGAATGGAATGGAGGAGGGAGAGAGAGAGGGGAGGGTGGCGGCGGAGGGCAGGAGTGAGGGCAGAGGGTGCCAAGGGGGTGGGGAGGTGCAGGAGGGCGGGGCCTTTCCTCTGGCTCAGGGCCCCTCTGCAGGGAGTGGCCTCCCGGCTCAGGCGCAAGGTCCATCTGCCTGCAGATGCGCTGTGTTTTTCCTGCATGAAGTAGTTTTGGAAATTGAATGGACCTCTGATGCCTGCAAATTGGCCTATTTCACACAGAAATCCAGAGGACTCTGGCTGGCCACTTCGGGCCACTTGGGGACTCATCAACGTTATTGTCAAGGTTAAATTTAAGTTTTGCTCTCCTGTTAAGTTTAAGTTTTGCTTTTCTGTAAGTTTAAGTTCTGTTTTCCTGGAACCCAAAACTTGTGTTAAAAACAGTCACTTATGTCAAAATGTACCCTGACCCAACACCCCCTGACAAAACGCATGATTATTCTGTAATGGTTATTTTGTAACAATCCCACCCTCGCACCCTAACTGCCATATGAACTTCCCTGTTTAAACACTGCATAAAAACTCTGCTTAAGCTGTGCTCAGGGCTCCAGCTTCTCTCAGGAGAGCTCTGAGCCCCAGCATGCTGGCCCAATAAACCCCTTTGCTTTTGCATGAGACAGTCTCTTGGTGGTCCTTTCCTCCGACGTTTGCCCAACCCTAACAGTTATGAGGACCTGGGAGATGGCCGGTGGTCTCCTTCCCCAGGCCATAGTTACACAGGTAGCCTTCTCCCAGGAGTCACTCAGGCCCGCGGACAAGGGTGGCCCCTTCTCCTCCTGCCTCTCAGGAGCCGAGGACCTATCCACATATGGGACAAACTGGGCGAACCTGTGGAGGCCGTTTCCTGGTGAATTTGGGCTGCGGAGGGAGCAGGAGACTTGTCCCTGTCCGGGGCTCTCCGCCTGGCAAGTAAGTGGGGCGTTTGTCTGTCAGCAGACACTCACAGGATTCCGTGTCCTTGTTCTGCAGATGAGGACACTGAAAATTTCAGGTTGGTGAGGGCCATACGCGTGGCAAATGGCCTTAGGCTCGGCCCAGCAGTCCCCGTGTAGGTCCTGCCATGAAGTCTCCACCCTGACCTTGCCTGGCTTTGGATCCCTCCCTCAGGAGTTAGGGTCTGTCCCCTGTGGGTTTCCTCCTGAAGACCCCAGCTCTGCATCTGGAGCCCTCTCAGATCACTGGAAGTCACCCACCTCCAGCTTCAGACCACACCCTCACAGAACAGCACAGCACCGGTAAGAGCTGATGTTTGTCAAGGGCCCACGGGGAGGCTGCTCAGTTTTGCATATGGTACAAGATAAGTAAGGATAGAAGTTCATTTCGAAAAATACGGATGGCCAGTTGTTCCAGCACCATCTGTTGAGGCTGCTCTTTCTCTGCCCAATGGCCTTTGCATTTTTGCCAAAAATATGTTGTCCTTAATATGTGGATCTACTTCTCCATTCTTGTGTTTCATTGACCTATTTTTCTATCTGGATGCCAATTCCTTTCTCAATTATCCCAGATTTATTCTGCGTCTTGACATCAGGTACCGTTAGTACTCCATCTTTGATTCAAAGTTTATCCTTTGAATTTGGATGTGAATTTTAGAATCAATTTGTCATTTCTTCAAAACCCTTCTGGAGCTAGATCATAATTCTGTTGAAAATCTCTAGGTCAAGTTAAAAAGAATTCACATCTTAATAATAAGGAGACTTCTAACCCAAGATCGCAGTAGATCTATTCTACTAAGGTCATTTGAAATTTCTCTCAGAAATGTTTTATAGTTTTCAGTGTATAGGTTTACTTACTTTTTGTTAAATTTACTACTGATAATTTTATATTTCTTATATTTATATATTTATATTTCTTATGCTATTGTAAATGATACTGGTTTTTTAAAATTTCAGTTTCTGATTGTTCATTGCCAGCATGTAGAAGTGTATTTGAAATGTGTATATTGACCTTATACCCAGAAACCTTGCCGACTCACTCTAAAGTTAAAGTTTTTTTGTTTTCGTTTTAAGATTCTACACAATTTTCTATGTAGAAGATAGTGACATCTGTGAATAATGACAGATTTATTTTTTCCTTTCCAATGTGGATACCTTTAATTTCTTTTTCTTGCTTAGTTGCATAGGCTGGAATCTCCACTACATTTTTTTCATAGGTGTGGTGAAAATGGGTCTTTACCTTGTTCTTCCAAGGAAAAGCCTTTAGTCTTATGTTACTAAGGATAATTTGAATGGTACACATTTCATACATGTCCTTTATGAAGATGAGAGAGTTCATTTATATTAACTCATTTAATATAAATGTTTGCTGGAAATTTTATCAGATATGGATATTGGGGTTTGTGAAATGGTTGTACTACATCTATTGCATTGGTCATCATGTAGGTCTTCAATATCATGACTTCCAATGACTGCTTTTTAAATATTAAACCACCCTTGTAGTCTAAGAAAAACTTGACTTGGCTGGGATATGTTTCCATCTTATATATTGTTTGATTTGTTTTGCTGAAATTTTGTTTAAAATTCTACATCTGCATTTTGAAGAATATTGTTCTATAGTTTTCTTGTTTTGTTGGTTACAGGGATTGAACCCAGATGTACTTAACCACTGAATGAGTTACATCCCCAACCCATTTCATTTTTAAAATTTTTAGACAGGATCTAAGTTACTTAGGGTCTCATTAAGTTACTGATGCTGAACTTGTAATCCTCCTGCCTCAGACTAGGATTAAGTCACTAGGATTACACTATTGTATAATCCTAATGACTTAATGTCTTTGCACAGTTTTAACGTCAGGGTGTCTTGGTCTGTTTTGTATTGCTATAACAAAATACCCGAGACTTGGTAAGTCATAAAGAACAAACAGTCATGAAGGTTGCAAAGTTCAGTGTGTCAGTAGGTTAGGCTCGGTCTCCCTGATTCCAGGATGACAAGGATTAATTCACTGATTGGTTAAGGCTCTCAGAGCCCAACCATATCACCTCTAGATTTTTCTGCATAGGTTCACATTTTGGGGGACAGATTTTTGGGGACACCTCATATCTCAACCATAACAATTAGAGGTTGTATTGTATATGTTTAATTTATCACCGTGAGACTTCAGGAGATATCATACCTCTTGGAGTATAATCTCAGAACTCTGTAATAGTATCCTGTGCCTTCTCTCCAGGCTCTTGTTGTTGCCGTCATTCATTTTACTTCTATGTATGTTGTAAACTCAACACTGTGTTGTTGTGATTAGCCTTCACGCGCTCAGTGACCTTTTAAAGAGATTCAAATAATAGAAGAACATATCTTGTCTCAGCCTGTGTAATACCTGTTTCCAGGGCTTTTTGTGACATTGGTGAGATTCATCTTTCACTTTTCTTCTGCCTGAAGGACTTCAACATTTCTTATAGATCTGCTGATAATTATTTCAGGAGAGGAAAATCTATTCAAAAAGACGATGGCCCAAAACTTGCCAATTTAATAAAAACATGAATGCACAGATCCAAGAAGTTCCATAGATCCCCAACATGAAAAGACATGAAAACAAAACTGTACTAACCCACATCATAATCAAAGAACTCAAAGCCAGAATTCAAAAAAATATCTTAGAAAGAGACAGAGGGCCATGCTGGGAGTTGGGGGGACATGTGACGTCATGTCCACAGGAACAGAAATTAGGAAAACAGCAGATTTCTCCTCAGGAACAATTCAGATGGGAATATAGAAAGAGAGAAAATGTGGGGGAAAAGATAAATAACCCCACTGAGCTTAAAATTCTAAACTCTATGGCCAAGCTATGGAAATAATCTAGGTGTCCTTCAGTGGATTAATGGATGAAGAAAATATGGTATATATACACAATGGAATATTACTCAGCCATAAAGAAGAATTAAATTATGGCATTTGCCCCTAAATGGATGGAACTGGAGACTATCATGCTAAGTGAAATAAGCCAATCCCAAAAAGCCAAGGCAGAATGTTCCTTCTGATTTGTGGATGCTAACTCAAAACAAGGGAGGTTGGGGAAGGGAATAATAGAAATAGATTGGACCAGACAAAGGGTAATGAAGGGGAGGGGAATAGGAACGACCGTAGAATTAAGTGGTCACAACTTTCCTAGCCTTGTCTTCGTATTCACGACCTGGGACCTCCACACCATGTATGACCACAAGGGAACCTAATAGAACAAGTCATACTTATGTATGTTTATTCTGCTGACATGTGTAAATAAAAGTAAAAGGTAAACAAAATAAATAAATAAATAAACTGAGACTTACTCAAAAAAGAGAGAGAGAGAGAGAAGCAAAGACTTTTTAGGAGCACAAACCTGAGATGGTCATTGGCTTGTGTCTGCCTGATGTTTGTTTAATGGCTATACATTCGATTTTCCCTTTTTTTTCTGTTTGGCCAGAAGTAGAGTCCCAGCTACAAATCACTGCAGGTATACAGGTATACTCGTGTGATTTTCTCAAGCTGCAGGCTCCAGTCCAGGAGAGAAGGAATCTCTTGTGTTTCTACTGCATCCCCAGTACCCAGCAAAGCATCAGGCACAGGCGGGTTGACAGCTAAATTATCTAAGCTTTCATATGGTCTTAGCATAGTGACTCCCAGAGCTACTGGAAGATCCAGAAAGTGCTTTGGAAGATACATAAAGAGATAAGAAAAGGACCAATAAGGTATGTACCAGGAAGTGGGGAAGGCTGGGAAAGACAGGATGGACCATCTCTTTTCCCAACCCACTGTCAACCTCACCCCAATCCCCCAAAGGCACTTTCTCATACATACTCCTGACTGTGGCCAACCTGCCACTCCCCGCTCACCCCAAACCCAGCCACTTTCCTCTTCTTCCTTTAGTTATAGAATGTCAAAGTGAAGCTGCATCAAATAAAAACTACATTTCCCAGCTTCCCCTGCAGCAAGGTGTAATCACATGACTAATTTCTCCCAATAACAGTGAGTAATTGTATGTGAGATTTCCAGGATGTATCCTGAAGGGACAGGGCCAAACTGTCCACGTCCTCTTGTTCTTCTTTCCCACTGGATAGAATATGGACATGACATTGAGCTGTGCTTCAGAAAATTAACGGGGTCTATGAATTAGGACCAAGAAGCAAATAAAAGGAAGCATCATGTCTCCAACACCATGGGTCACCTCAAGGAGGACTTGAGGGCGGTGCTAGAACTGTCATGGGATGTCATCTTGTCTTACAAAAGTCACAATCATGTTGAGCCTTACTGTGTGATTCTCAGTCGCACCCAGGTCCAAGCACCTGGCCGTTTGGCAGGGAGTTGACAATCCTCAGAAAAACCTAGACAAAGGGCCCGGAAGAGAAACTCTCTGATTTTAATCTGCACCTTGGGCCCAGCACATCAGGGCATCTGGAGAAATCTGCTTAGAAAGGGCCTCCGGGATCTGTGGCTGTGCTGATTGGAGCCTGCTTCTGCTGGGCTCAGCTGCAACAGAACACGCGGCGGGGAAGACGTTAAAGCTGGACGGAGGGAGGTGGCCCCCGGTTGACGCTGCCCCTTTCCCCCCCCCTTCTAGGCAGGAGGACCTTCCCCAAATCCTGAATCTTGCTGAGCTTTGGCCTCTTTCTGGCTCCTATGTGGACCTAGCCAGTCCACACAGCAGGAAACCAGAGAAGGAGGAAAATTCAGTGTTACTAATGGGGACGGTGGTTATGAACGGCTGGCTGCCAAGTCACTACCCATCACACCACTGAGGGAGCCCCAGAGAGGAGAGTTCAGCTATCAAGTGCCCTTTACTGCAGGGCACTCTCTGGGCTCCACCCGGCCTCGCGGAGCCATCAAATAAATCCAGCATTTAGATAAGAGGGGTCTGCAGAGGACACTTTCCTGAAATGCAACGGCAATAAAAAAGAAAAATGGCCGAGCTCGCGCCAGGTAACCCCCACCAGAGCAGTGATTATGCCTGTCCTGAGCCAGGATGCCGGTGGCAGAGGCACCTGCCCAGGTGATCCATCAGCCCCAGAGTTATGGACTCCCTGAGCTGCCTGCACATTTCCTCCCCTCTGGTTTACTTGAGACACTTTTATTTAGATTTTGTCAAGGTTATCGATCGTCCTGGCCTCCTCTAGAGCAGAGGAGTGAGCTTCTCCCTGGGTGGCACAATCAAAGGCGGATCTGCTTGCAAAGATCCAGGGAAAAAATGACCCTCTCAAGGGAGCCAATGGCTTCCAACTGCCCACATCCTGAGTTCCTCCGCGTGGCTTTGTGCTCCCGTTACATTGCCCCAGGCGAGGGGAGCCGAGAGCCCCGGGCTGCTGAGGCTGCGTGCATCAGAACCGCGAGCTCCCTGAATGCAGGAGTGAGGGCGGGTGATGAGTGAGAGATGGACACCCCTTGTCACCCTTCCGCCCTGCAGTGTCCACAGCCAGCACAGACACCAAACCAGACCGAAGACCCTGGCAGTGGTTTACCAGACCTCCTGTCCATCATCCGGCTTTTGGCCAGGGAGGATCACGTTCCGATTCTGTGGATGCGTCAGCCAAGGTTGGGCCGGGCTAAGCCGCCTGTCCAGGTCACACGGCAAAGAGGCCCTTGAAGTCCAAGAGCGACAACCACAGGGCCACGGTGGCCACGGGACACACAGGCGCCACAGCCTGGCCGTCCCTCACAGCCGCGGGTCCTCTTCACCCCAGGTCCAGGGGCCGGTCCTGTATTTTCAATTGACTTTAATGGTTTTTTCATTAAGCCTGGTTTCCTCGTTTCATAGGAAATATGTCCTCCCTTTAGATGGTTTGATCAATAGAGAAACTCGTTTCGGGTGGGAAGGAAAAGGAGACTTCAGATCTAACTTCCATCCTGCCCCAGGTTCGCACCACGTCCCTCCCCCAGCATTGGGACACCGGTGGTGGTGGGGGCCAGGCCGGGACCTGTGGTGAGGTGATCGGGGGCAGCTTGGGGCCCGGACACCCTGCCCCATCCACCTGCTCTGGGTGTCCAGGCCCAGCTCACAGCTTTGTGAGATGTAACTGACAGGAGGCTCCAGCCTCCCCTTCAGCTGAGCCTCCAACGGCAAAATGAAGACCCCTAGGGGGGACACTGGGTTCTGCTCCTTCTCCTGACATCGGGGTGGAACTGTGGCCATGGAGGATACTGGATCATGACTCTTATCCTGTTGAAGACGCCATGAAACACTTCCCATTTTAAAACAAAACCTGAGAAAGAACAGACGACGTTTCTGGAGAAAGTCGATTCTAGAAAGGACCCACCAGCCTCCATCCACTCCTGCCTCAGTGCAGGCGGGGCACGTTCTGGGGGGTGGGAGACTCGGGATCCTGCACAACTTTGTACAAGAACAGTCAATGCCGTCCGCCTCCTTCCTCAGGGAGGGGAAACAGCTCTCCTCCTCTGTCTGAATGTTCGGCAAATGCTCATTGGGCGTCTCTTCTGTGCCAGGAACTAAGTTAGGCGCTCTGGTAACCAGAGACTCCAACAGACTGTATAATTATCTGCTAATCATTAACGTTACAGAGAAGTTGATGCTGCTCTGGGAGAAACAGAGTCCTGGGCAGAGAGGGGGGGAGCCCGGAGGTTGGGCAGGTAGGAAACTTCTGCAGGAATCAAGCAGAGAGAGGAGAGCCGGGGCCTGGGACAGAGACCAGGGAGGCAGCTGCAGAGTGATGAGCAATGGTTGGCTCTGGAATGTCTTTTAAAAGATCCAGGGGAATTGCTGATGGGGTGACCATGGGATGGGAGAGGAATGTGACAGGAGGCTCCAGCCTCCCCTTCAGCTGAGCCTCCAACCGCAAGATGAAGACCCCTAGGGACTGGGACTGGGTTCTGCTCCTTCTCCTGAGACATCGGGGAGGAACTGTGGCCATGGAGGATCAAAGCAGATGGTTGAAGCTGCGTTCAGCTTGAAGGTGGGGCCGACACTGAGGGACTGTGCCCTTCCTGTCGTGGGAGCAGTGTGCTCCCCTGGGCAGGTCTGGGAGCTGAGCGGGCAGCACTGAGAGGGGAGAGAGGCAGACAGAGGGCAGGAGCCCCGAGTAGGGAGCTGCTGGGTGCTCAGGGGCCAGTGTCAGCTGCAGGCCTGGCTTGGCAGGTAGCTCACTGGGCTGCTGGGCTCCAGCCCTCCCCGTCTGGTTAGGACGGTAAGCATGCCACTGAGCAGCTCCAGAGAGGTCACAAATGCTGGGCAGAGACCACAGGCTGGGCACCAACATCTACGTCCCTCTCCTTTCTTATCAACACAACCCTATAGTTTGGGAGAAGAAGATTCCCTGGGGGACGTGGTCAGAGCCCAGCCAATGGAGCAGGAGCAGAGGTTGCTTCGGGCCATCCTGGGAAAGCTCTGCAGAAGGGCCAGAGCCCACTGGACTCTGGGGTGGACCAGCTCCTGGGTGTCCTAACATGGGACACAAGGCCCAGCAACGGAGCAGCTGGGCTGTGACCTCATGGCTGTCCACTCACGCTGAGGACACAAAGAGGAGACGAGGAGGCGGCCCAGACGCATCTTAGGGCTGCTGAGGTTTCATCAGAAGCCACTGCCAGCCACATGAGGTGAGGAAAATAAACCCTTCATTTGTTGACCCTCTGTTCATGGGTTTCTCTTACCCTCCGTGGACAAGTGCAGGGGCGGGGCGCGGGACACCAGCTTGGACTCCAGGAAACCTGTCCACTCTCTCCTTGCCCCTGGCCAGCTGTGTGTTGGAGCCCGAGGAGCTAGCGCTCTCTCCACCCGATTGCCCGTCTGTAACTAGGGCAACGGAGACACCAGCCTCACTGGATCAAAGGAGAGTGAAATCACAGAAACTCTTTGGAAGTTCCTGATCTGGAACTCAGGGAGGCTGGGGACTTGTCCTGGTCTCTGACAGCTCAGCAGCGTGACCCTGGACAAGCCCCAGCTGCTCTCAGACCCACAGCTGTCCCGTGTTTAAACAGGAGGGTGGGTCCACCTGCAGAGGATGACGCTGTTGGAGGGAGACAGGGCACTAGCATGGAAGGATTCGTGCTGATTGGGCGTCTCTTCTGTGCCAGGAACTAAGTTAGGTGCCCTGGTAATAACAGAGACTCCAACAGACGGTGGGTAGTTTCCACCAGAGGTCAGGGGGAGGCAGCTCAGAGCTCATGCAGGCAGCAGGGCCAGCGATGTGGTGGGGGGACGTTTGATTGACAGCCGGGGCCCTTACTTCCCGATGTCTGTGTCTGCCTTGTCCTGGGGCCTCAGTGACCCTACATAAAATGCAGGGTTTGGAGCTAACTTTTCTGCTCTCACGGGGAGGAGGGGTAGAGTGGCAGAGATCAGGGTCAGCTGTGTGATCAGAAGTGGGAAGAGCCACAGAATCCTCGGAGAAAGGTCCCCAACCAGGCCCAGCTAGAGGAATGAATGGAGACAGCATCTGCCCAGGCTGGGGAGGTGGCAGAGGGCTCAGGGAGGTGATCAGGGACCCTTCCCCACTCACCCAGGGCAGGTGCACTGTGTGCCTCTGTGTAGTTCTGCAGCAGCTCTAAGCAGATGAACCCCTGGACGGGCTCTCAGGAAGACCCGGGTCCTCCACTCGCCAGCTCTGGGATCTCGATGGACCGTCCACTTTGTCTTCTATTCACGCGCCGTCCCTGCTTTCTCTGGGTTACTCTGTGCCTGGAATGTTCTTCCCATCCTGTCACTTCCAATCTACGTCAGTCTTCGCCTCTAAACAGTCTCTGGCAGGCAGCGTATTTGTGTTGTTCTTTTTAATCCATTCTGCCGATCTTTATCTTTTGGCTTCAGAATTTAATCTTTTTTTCATTTAAAGTAATTACCAAGAAAGAGGGACTTGACTTCTGCCGTTTGCTTGTTTTCTAGTTTTATCATGGTTCTTTTAGCCTGTATTTCATGCATTGCTCTTTTTTTTTTTTTTGCATGTATGTCTTAATATTTGTAGTAAAACATTTTATTCTCCTATCCTTTGTGTATAGTCAATAACAATTTTGTTATGTCCATAGAGATTATGTTTAATATCTAAAGCTATGGTACTCTTGGTTTGAATTTATATCAGCTTAAGTTCAGTAACTCTGCCTCTGTCGGGCTCCCTCTCTGTGCCCCTCCGGTTACTGATGTCACACACTTACTTCTTTTTACACTGTGTGTCCAAAACAGACTAATATTATATATATATATATATATATATATATATATATATATATGTCTTAAATCATGTCAAAAACAAAAAAGTGGAGTTAAAACACAAAGTTACATTCATGCTGGATTTTATAATTGCCATAAATTTACCTTTAACAAGATCTTTAATTTATCATACAGCTTTCAACTACTGTCTCGTTTCCTTCCACTTTAATCTGAAAAACTCCCTGAACATTTCTTTCAGGGCAGGCAGAGCAGTAACACACTCCCTCCTGACCTTTGGCTTGAGGATGTCTTAATTTTCCCCTCATTTCTGGAGAACAGATTTGCCAGACGCAGGATTCCTGGTTTACAGTTCCTTTCCTTTCAGCACTTGAGTGTGTAAATCTACTGCTTTCTGCCCTGCAAGATTTCAGAGGAAAAATCTACTGATAACCTTATTGAAAACCTCTTGTTTGTGACAACTTACTTGCTGCTTGTGAAAATCTGTCTTTTAATGGTTTGATTTTGTGCCTTGGTGTGGGTTTCTAAGTGCATCCTCCTTGGAGTTTATGAAGCTTCTCAGAAGTTTCTATTTGTGTTCTTAATCAAATTTAAAACTTTTTTGGTCATTCTTATTTCTTCAAATGATTTCTCTGTTCCCTTCTCTTGCTGTCCTCCTTCTGGGACTCCCAGGATGTGTGTGGTCAGCTTGTTGGCACTCCTGGGTTTCGCTTTTCTTCAGTCCTTCTGCCTCTCAGACTTGATCATTTCAATCATCCCTGATTTAAGTCTGTTGATTCTTTCTTCTGTCTTGTCAAATCTCTGTCTTAGTTCATTCCGGCCGCTGTAACAAAACACCACAGATTATCTGGTTTATGAACAACAGAAATGCATCTCTCACAGTTCTGGAGGACAGGAAGTCCAGACTGAGGCAGCAGACTTAGTGTCTGGTGAGGGTCCTCCACATGGTTCATGTGTGGCCTCTCCTCATTGTGTCCTTACCTGGTAGATGTGGTAGGAAAGCTCTCTGGGGTCTCTTTTTAAAAGCACTAATCCCATTCATGGGCTAGTGACCTCCCCAAAGCCCCTCCTCCAAATACCCTCCTATTGGGAATTAGGTTTCAAGGTATGAATTTAAGAGGGAAAATATTCAGGCAATAGCATCTGATTTTGAATTTCTCTAACAAAATTTTCATTGAAGCCCTACTTCAGCTCTAGGCCCTCTTTTTAGATTCCTTTTTTATATTTTCTATTCTCTTTACATTTTTATCTTCATACACTGTTTTCTTTGCTTTTCCCATGTAAGTTCTTTTTGCCACATTTAAATGAGTTGCCTTAAAGTCCCTGTGTAATGCTGGGCCTGGTGCCACATACTGTAATCCCAGCAATTCAGCAGGTTGAAGCAGGAGAAGAGCAAGTTTAAGGCCAACCTGGGAAACTTAGTGAACCCATCTAAAAAGGGGCTGGGGATGTAACTCAGAGGTAAAGTGCCCCTCGGCTCTATCCCCAGTACCACCAAAAGATAAAAACAGAAATTAAAATTAAATTGCATCTAATAATTTCACCATCTTTTCTTTGTCGGAGACGGTCTCCATTGGTTTCATTTTTCCTTGGCATGGGCAATAGTTTCTCGTTTCTTTGTATGTCTTGTGGGTTGTTTCGTTTAAAACCAGACATTTGAATTTTGGAGTATTTTAGCTCTGGAAATCAGATACTCTCCTTCTCAAGAATTTGCTTTCTTAAAAAAAAAAAAAATGTTGCAGGTTATGTTTGCACCAGGTCCAGCCGGGGCAAAAACTGAAGGTTTCCCAAGGTCTTTTCTGAGCCTGCACCTCTGATCATGTCTGGGCAGGGACTTCCTAATTTCCCCGGACTTCCAGTTACTTTTCAAATATTCGAGTCCTTGAATGTCTGGTGCCAAAGGGAGAGAGAGAAAGAACAAAGGAGAAAATAATGGAACAGCACTTTAAGTTCCCGGACCGTCATTCGGCCAGAATGGCAGGAGTTTGCCCCCATGGTGGGGAAGGCTGCCCCCTTAGGCCTGCTCCTCCACATCAGAAGAGCGTTAATCGGCGTATTGTCACTGCCCGTTGTCACTGACAAGGACAAGGTAGAGGAGGCAAGGTTTATCTTGGCCCATGGTTTCAGAGTTCAGTCAATGGTCAGCTGATTCCACTGCTTGGGGCCTAAAGGGAGGCCCTTCCATCATGGCGGAGCAGGGTGGTGAAGGACAGCTGTCCACTCAGGCAGCCAGGAAGCAGAGAGAGCTAGCAAGGTGGTGCCAGGGGCAGAATATCAACCCCAAAGGCCCAATTCCAATGACTTACTTCCTCTAATCACACCCCACCTGCCTGAAGTCACCACTTTCAAACTATATTAACCCATCAAAGGGAATCATCCACTGATGAGGCCAGGGCTCTCAGGACGCAATCCTGTCACCTGGGACATTGCCGCACTCTCAGCAGGTTTTGGGAGACATCTCCTCCCAAGCCAAACACAAGAGGCAATCAGCAATCAGAGCACAGAACCCCGATATTTGGAGGACGGGAGGCTCGCGGCTCACCAGGTCCTGCCAGCTACACAGAAGGTGCCCAGGAGCACTCCACAGCTGCCTGTCGCGGGGATGAGGGTGGGAGACGGGCAGCTGCTGCCCACCAAGAGCTGAAACCACTGGGATGACGCGCCAAGCCTGCGAATGGACTTGCAGAGTTCCAAAACAGTGACACCGAAAGATTTTGCCAGCAAAATTGTTATCTAGCTGGGGAGATGGATTTTCCGTGCTTCCTACCCGGCCATCTTTCCCCTGAGCTGTGTGACTTTGATAAAGTCACCTCGTCTTTCTGGGTCTTTGTTTTGCTGCCTATGAAAGTTAAGTTGATTTAAGTATCATCATCACAAATAAATGGGTGAAAACATGTATCTGTTAATTAGCTTGGTTTAGCCATTCCACAGAATTCACATATTTTAAAACAACGTGTGGTACACCATAAGTAGATGCCATTTTTAGTTATTTCTTTAAATGAATAAATAAGGAAGCAAGGTTGGACTGATGGTGTTGGAGATACTCCAATTCTAAACACCTGGATTCTCCACCCGGGGGAACACCAGCCCTATCTCTGTGTGTTACTGGGGAAATGACATCATCAGCCATGACCTATACATGCTTGCGTTTCCCCTCCTCTTTGACGTCTGTAGTGTGTTTCTTTCCTTACTCCCCAATCCAAACCCAGCAGAGGCACCTGGGTTTCTGTGGCCTGATTCCTTCTCTTTCTCCTACTGATAAAGCAGCGCCCTCCGGCCAACTCTCGGCCCACGTGGCTGGCGAAGGGCCAGCATCACCCAAGGGACAGACCCTGGTTGACCTAAGCCTGTTGGTACAGTCCAGCCCTCTGTTCATTCCCACGGTGCAGACACAGGGTGTGGCTCGGAGCTAGTGGCCTGGGACTGTTGACCATCCAAGAGCTCTCTTTTCTACTGGGCACCAATCTGGATGGCCACCATCTGGCCACTAGGAAGAGGGACCTGAGAGTGGCCTTGCATGGGAGAGAAGTGCTAAAGGATGAAGAAAGAAGAAGCAGGCACTGCTGGCCTCCTTTGAACCCCTGGGTCGAGCTGCTCCTGAAGCCTGCCTTGTTCTCTGAGCTTCTGTTGTATGAACCAATTAATCCTTCTGGACTCCAGCCAGGTTACACTGAGGTTCCTGCCACAGGAAATGTCCCCGTTCAGCCTCGAGGTCTCCATGCTGAGAGAAGCACAGAACTGCTGCCTCAGCCTCCCTCCTGGTGTTCGGGTCAGATCCACCTCCGCTGCCCCTCCCCCGTCTTCCTTCCCACAGAGGAAGCTGCCGAAGCCACCTTGGGATGGCACCTCCGAGGGCGAGGGCACATTAGCCCCAGACTCTAATGGACCGAGCAGCCCTGTTACTGCCAGACCCAGGGTCACACAGTGACCTGAGGAGGGAGGGATCCTGGGGCGGAGTCGCCTTCCTCTGCAGGGGGCATCTGCAGCCACACTGAGGGGAGGGGGCTGGGAGGAGGGGGAGGGGACCCCAGAACCAGCCAGAGCCGCAGCCTGACTGCGCTGAGAGGGGCTTCCAGATGCCCTGGGTAACGTGTCTCGCTCTGCAGTGACAGCCATGGAGACCCCGGGTCACACAGTGGTGCCGCGGCAGAGGCAGACCCCACCGACCCCCACTTCCCCGACCACGGGGTGGGGGGCAGCTCTGTGCAGCTCAGCCCCAGGCTGCCTGCGAGGCCCCCACACTCTGTATGTTTAGCTGCTGGAGCCCTGGGCTGTCACTCACCTGCCCCCAGTTCCTCCAATGCAGAGTCCTGTTTTCTGTCACCTCTGGCTGGGGCTGTCCCCACGGCCTTCTGATCTATTTGCACAGGAAAGTCCACTGCCCACATCCCTGTCCACCCCTGGTCCAGCTCGATATCCACCCTCCCTCCTGCCAAGGGCCCAGGGCATCCAAGACCCCAGCACCGGGGATCGCGTCTGTGCCCCCAACACAAGTGACAGCCTCTGACTGACTCAGCAGCTGCTGGGAGCTCCCTGGACCTGCCTCTGGGACCCTCACAGCTGCCCAGTCCCAGAGGGCTCCTCAGCTCTGCCTTCCAGGTGGGAAACTGAGGAGGTGAGAGGTCAGTGTACCCACCCCAAGGTCACCCAAGGAGCACCCAGGAGCACATCCCTGGTCCAGCCTGGGCTCACAGGGTGGGAGGTGAACACCAGGGGAACCTGGGGCCACTCCAGACCACAGTCTGCCTGAGCAAGCCCAGCCCACAGGTCACCCCGAGTCCAGCTGACTCACACATGGACTGGGGCTGACACCGTCCACCTCATGGGGTCATTAAGAGTGACATTGCTCCTCCCGCCTGGGTGACCCCTGGGGCACGGCAGGTGCTTGGTGGGTAATTTCCCATGACTGGGTGCTTGGTCGTTTCCCATTATCAGTACACCAGAAATGTCACCTTCCAGAGATTCTGGAGCTCAGGGGACATCGTTCCACATAACTCCAGACAGAAGACTGTGTTTCCTCGCCTAGTGGCCTCTACAGCGATTACCCGTGAAATGCCCTGTTTGTGGAGATGTCCAGGCACGAGCAGCACCCCCTCCCTCCAGCACTCCCAGGAAAGGTCCTGGGGGGCACGGATACCTGGCCTGCGGGACCAGCCCCACAGACGCGCTGGGAGCCCGAATGAGCCTCTGGCCCTTTCAGTCCTGCCCGTGACAGTGGTGACAGCAGCAGCCACTGGCTGGGGGCCTACTGTGTCCATCTCTGAGGGCACCATCCTGTTAACTCTCAAGGCAGCCTCCAAGGAGGGGACGGCCACCAACTCATTCTGCAGCTGAGGGGGCCGAGACCTTGACTAGGGAAGGGACTTGCCCAGTCTCATTGCAGACCTGTCCCTGACTCTGGCCCGTTGTCCCTCCCAGAACCCCTGCGCCCTGCTCCTCCCTCAGGGCTGAGCAGATCACTGTGTCCCACCTACAGGTGAGAAAGTGGGCCCAGAGGGAGCAGGCAACTTGCCCGAAGTCACACAGCAGCGAAGCCCAGGGGAGCCTATGTGGAAAGCCTGTGTCCCTGGCGCACCAGGGCTCCCTCCTCGGTGCCCCCTCCCAGGCGCAGCCTCTTCTGCCTGGAGGTCCGGCCTCCTTCCAGGTCTGCACTGCCCCTCCCCCTTCCAGAGCTGGGGGACAGGGACGTCCTTAACAGGCCTGCTTTAGTTATTATCTCCAGGAGACCGGTCAGGCAGGTGGGCACAAAAGCCCTGCTTGTCGTGATTGGAGGTCTCGAGCCTCCGTGGTGCAGACGACGCTCATGCAGTCCTGCAAAACGCCATTAGCCTCTTGAGCCAAACAGATCAACACGGGCTGGGCCCTGGTACAGGTGCCAGCGGGATCGAGAGTACACAGGCAGGCCCTGGGCTCTGGGCTGGTGCCACTGGGTGCCCACAGTGCCTGTAGACAGGGATGCGAAGACTCCCTTAGCCTTCAAGATGCAGCTGCCAGCCCAGCCTGGGGGCCGCTTAGGGGCCACCTGGGGGCCACCAGGCCCACGAAAGCGGTATCAGGAAACAGCTGGGTGGGGGCATCTCTTGGGAGACTCTCCCTGGCGCCATCTGGAGCCACCCACAAACCCCCGCCTCCATCATGAGATTTGATTTCCCAGTGTCCAGGCCCCGCTTCCTCCTGAGGGTCCTGGGGACAGACCTCCAGCCCGAGCACCATGTCACTCTGGCTCTCTGGATGTGAGGTCCTCTGACCCCAGCTCCCGGGGCCCAGCCCAAAGGCCAGCCTAAGACCAGCCTGAGAACTGAGCCCAACCTGGTCTGTCTGAGCCACCTCTGGGGGGGGGACAGCGAGCAGGTCCAGGGAACCTCTCTATGTGGCTGCCACTTCTAAGCCTGGGGGGGGGNATTCTGACTCAGCAGAGATCTTTCTGGAAGCAGCCAGGGGGCTGGGAGCAGGGACCTGGGGGAGAAGGCGGGGAGGCCCTGCACCGGCTACAGCAGAGAGGCCACAGGCAGGCAAGGGATTAGGTCCCCCAGGGCCACCCACAGGGCGCCTTCCAGAGAGGTCCCTGACGCCCAGTGTCCTCCCACAGCGGCCCCAGCAAGGACTGGGGGTAGCTGATGTTCAGGCAAAGTCCCCAGGGGTGCTCCTGCCTGTCTGCCCTGTGATTAATTGAGCTTGGCAAAGCAGTATTTTTGCTGAAGATTTAATCATTTCTGATGACAATGGAGTTGGAAAATAAATTGCAAATGTCAAATAATAGGACGTTAGGAAGGGGGTGCACACGTGAGGCAGGGGGCCGGCCGCCTGGCCTCCACTTTGGGGGCTCTCCAGGCCTGAGATGTTAGGCAAGTTCTCTTTCTCTAATTGCAGGATCAAGAACCAGGGGCAAGGGGTGACCGGCGTGGGGCCGCCGTGTGCCGGAGCCGGCTCAAACCAGACAGAGCCACAGACGGTTCAGGAAATTGTATCAGCCAGTCGTTGATCACAGGCACTATTAAAAATTAAATTATGGTGACTCACAATGAGATAAATTACATTGAAACAAAGGCAATAAACACTCGAAAGTCATCAATTTCTAATTACTTTATAATAGTTTACAACCGCGTGCGCCTTGGAGGTTATTCACTCATATGATACCCGAGTGGTGGAAATATTCTAGTATGGTATGTCCTCGGCATTGCTCCCAAACCCAGCACTCAGGGACACAGCACTGGGGGTCTGGAATGCACCTGGTGGGAGGGTCTCCCCAGGGATGGTAAGTACCACAAACTGGGGTACTTACAAGTAATTTAAATGGGGGAAACTTAATGTCAAGAATCATCAAGTACAAAAGGGCATGAAACCCAATGCTTGAAAACGTGAGCATATACAACGCTGATGGTGGCTACTGACTCATCACTGGGGCTGAGAAAGCTGGAAGAGGGTCACACTGTCCAAGACCAAGACTTGGGTATTGCTGGAAATGGTGTGACCCCAGGCCAATGGATAAAGGAGAGTGTTACAGTGTGGATGCTGAATGACCCCAGAGCCCATGCGTGGAAGGCTGGTCCCCAGATGGCTCTGTTGGGAGGTGGAGGAACCTTTAAGAGGCGGGGCCTAGTGGGAGGTCTTTAGGTCATTGGGGGTGTGGTCCTTGAGGGGGACTGTGGGACCCCAGCCTCTTCCTCTTTCCTTTTTGCTCCCTGGCCCTGAGATGAGGGGTTTTGTTCCACCATGTGCACCTGCCTCGAGGTGCTTCCCCACCCAAAGCAGAGGGGCCAGCTGAAATCAGCCTTTTCTTGTTTAGGTTGATATGTCGGGTATTTGCCACCGTGACAGAAAGCCACCTGACCCAGAGGAGTCCCCTGTGGTGCCACAGGCTGGAGTGTCCACCCACAGTCAGTGGGTATTGTGGCTTAGATCTGAATGTCCCCCAAAAGCCTGTGTGTTGAAGACTTGGCCCCAGGTGTGGCAATGGCCATGGGCTGTTGGGAAATGACCGGTCATGAGGGGCTCTCGCCTCGTTAGTGGATAAACCCAGTTGATGGTTTAAAATTCTTGAATACACTACCGGGAGGAGGAGGGAACCGTAGGCGGTGGGACAAGACCAGAGGAAGGAGGTCACCGGGGCAGTGCCCTTAGGGACTGTATCTCTGTGCCTTGTCCCTGCCCCTTCCTTGTGTTCCCTCCATGTCTGTCTATCTGTCTCTCTCTCTCCCCTCCTTCCCAGGTGCTGGGCAGCTTCCCCTCACCACGTCCTTCCACCATGACGATCCTGCCTTGGGACTGGCCAGACTTGGGATGAATCCTCTGAAACCAGGAGCCAAACCAACCCTCCTCCTCCCAGTTGTTTGGGTCCATATTTGGGGCTCAGAGATGAAACGCTTACTCACACAGTGGGCCAAGGCTGGTGAGCAGGAATCTCCCCCCTGGTGACCCCAGAACTCGCTGGAAGGTGAGAGTCCCAGGTGACTCTAGTGCCACCGTCAGTCCTGCCAGCAGAGCCCAAAGAAAAGAAAACCAGAACCTGGATTAGGAGCCGCAGCCTCTCCCGCAGCCTCACAGCGGCTCTGCTGCGCCCCCTACTGACAGGGCCTAACACTGCACCCGCTGGCGGGAGAAACCGAGCAGGACCAAGGAGAGAGTGGACTTTGGGCTAGTAGAGGGCACAGTCCCCTGATTCTCCCACAATGACAAAGGGGCATTTTCTAAAGACACTGAGTACCAGAAGCGAGCAATGCTCCAAGCTCCATCCAGTGCTGGAACCCTCTCAATAAACATAAAACGTTGATCGTGCAAACGAGACTGCTGCGTATGCCAACCCCAAGAAGTGGGTGGCTCTCCAACAGCCTTTTACAGATGAGAAAACTGTGGGCCACAGGTGACCCTGTTTGTCCTGGAAAACATGCAACGGCTGTCATTCAGAGCCAGTTCACCCAGGGCACCGCCCTCGGCAGGTGGCTATCAGCTGCTTGCACACGCATGAGTGTGGGGGACCCTTCACCCCTCGAGGTGGCCCCTCCATCTCAGGACAGCTCTGACTGTGGGGAATAGCGGCTGTCAGCCCACGGAGGGGACATTATCCCCTCTTCTGTGGCTGAAGGCATTTCCTTGGTCTGGGCAGGGGTTGGTTCCATCCTGCCAGGTCCTTCACCACGGTGGCCTTGGTTTTCTGACCAAGCTCGAGGGTCTCTCTCACACTGTCCTGCAAAGGTGGAGGTGGCCCTCAGGAATGGTCCTTCCACGCGGGGCCCTTGTCCCGCCTCTGCCCAGCCAAAGCACCCAGCCAACCAAGCCACACGGGGCTCCCACCCAATAACACAGGAGAAGAGCCTGGAGCCGTGTTCAGGTACAGACAGAAACGAGGCCTGGCTCACTGACACCCCAGTCCCCCACAGGCAGAGCGGGAAGAGATTCCCGGTCCCCGACACCCGGGTCTGGCCTCCCGTGACACTTCTGGAGGCCAAATGCGACTCTTCCGTTCTTGGAATCAACAGCGAGCTCCGTCCCAGGGAGGGGACAGCCTGCCCTTCCTCTAGTGCTGAAGGTGCCAGATCTCCCCAGGGCCAAGGCTCACGGTGCCGGCCGTGGTGCCCGGGCAGCCCCTCCTCCCCCTCCCTCCTGCCCTCCGTCAAGGCCCCACATCCTGCAGCAGGCGAGCGCATCTTGCAGAGTTCCCGATGGCGGGCGGGTCCCCCCAGGACTGCTGCGCCTTCCCGTAATGACGCCCATTACTCCTCCTGACATCGGGCTCGCTTGCTCAGGTTAATATGTTCAACTGGTGACGCGTTTGTTTTCCTTTAGAAAAGCCCCAAGAAGCATGTTGGCTCCTGATGGGTTCAGCCGATGAGCAGATGGAGGCTGGGCTTGAAGCAGTTGATTAAGAAAATGAATCTGACCAATGTCTTCCTCGTTATCAGATACGGGCTGCGCTTAAATTGATCTGCGTGAGGCGCCCTGTTTCTTAGACAAAGGAACAGGAGGAAACCCTCACGGGCTCTGAGGTCTGTCTCCCACCTGCCTGTTTAATCCCTGCCCCCACCCACCTCCCAAGATCAAAACCCCCAGGAGCAGCATGTGCTGAGAGGACGGAAAATGTCCGTGGGGAAGTCGCCGGAGACCCCAGAGCACGAAGCAGAAGCTCAGGTGGGGGCAGAGTATACAGCCACGCGTTAGTTCTGCTGGGTATCCCGCTGCCCCTTTGCTACATTTGGGTCTTTGATGCCCCCAAAGCCCATGTGCTCAGATTTTGTCCTCCTGGTGGCCCTACTGAGAAGTGGCAGATCTTTGAGAGCTGGAGACTTCCTGAGGTCCTCAGGCTCTTGGGAGGCAAGTCCCTGAAAGGGACTGTGGGACTCTGGCCCCTTCCTCTTCCTCTTCTGCTCCTGACCATGAGGTAAGCAGTGTTTCTCCACCATACACTTCCGCCGTGATGTGCTGCCTGGCCACAGGCCCAAAGCATTGGGACCAACAAATCTTGGATTGAAACCTCCAAAACTGTGAACTCAAATAACCTTTTTGTCTTGATAAGTTGATAATCTCAGGTGTTTTGTTATAGTGCAGAAAGCCAACTAGTACCACCATCTGAATCAATTACCAGCTCTGTGGGGTTCACTGTGCCCAGCACCCAGTGGGCACTCGTGGGTATGAGAGCTGAATGAGTGCGCTTTTCTCCCCCCAGGAAAGGGCTGCTGGGCCACGACAGTTCAGTGCCTGTGTGCCCCGAAGTCAGAGGGAAGGGACAGGTCTGTCACCCTTTCTGTTTCCATCCTGCCTGTTCCATAATGAAACTGTCCTCTGAAGGCCACAAACAGAAGGCACAGAACGTGTGTGTCCTTGCCGGGGCGGGGTGCTGTGTGCATGGAGAGGGTGTGGACCTCACAGGGCACAGGGAAGGCTCACGTCTCAGCCCTGCGCTTGCTGACCGTGATGTCAGAGCTGCCTAATGAGCTGCCCCACGCACAGCAGCTTATGGCCTCACCGTTCCCCCAGGGAGGTTTGTGCCCAGCTGAGCGGGGTTCTCCATGCAGGGTCTCTCAGGGCCGAGGTCAGTGTCCTCCAGCCCCATTCTCATGTTGGGAAGAATCTGCTTCCAAGTTCCTCGAGGTGGTTGGCAGCAGCTACTTCCTTGTGGCTGTAAAATCCATGGCAGCTCATGTCTTCAAAGCCAGCAGTGAAGACACAGCCTCTAGGGCTCTGAGTGTCTGAGGTACAGACCGTCTTCAAAAGGGTTCGCCTGATTAGACCTGGCCCACCCAGTATAACCTCCCCTTTGATTAACTTAGAATCAACTAAGCGTGGGCTTCTTTCCTTACATTTGCAAAGTCCCTTCACCTCTACCATGTTATATTAGTAGCACAGGTCACACATCTTGTCCACACTCATTAAGAAGGGATTATTTGAGGGGATGGATCATTTGGAGTTATCTAAAATTCTGCCTGGCACACTGCCTGAGAAGCTGTGGGCAGTCTCTCTCCCTTGGAGGTTCCATCTGCTCCGTTGTACGTGGGGCTGATGCTGTTTTATGAAGGGTTTGTAAAATACTAACGGTTGCTCAACACAGAGGGCCCTCGGAAAGAGTGCTCAATTAGACTGAGAGATGAGAGATGCCATGTCACTAAGGACATCTAGAATTTTACCTCCTACTCTCCTTAGATCTGCCTCCTCTAATCACTGCTGCTCTGTTCTTTAACATCATGAATCTGGGATTGTCCTGTCTTAATCCATCTGTGCTCCTGGAACTGCAGGCCCGAGACTGGGTGTTAGACAGCGTTTTGTCACCGTGACCAAAAGAACTAGTTGGAGGGGAAGTGTTTATTTGGGGCTCACAGTTGGGAGGTTCAGTCCACGGTCTGCTGACTCCATTGCTCTGGGCTGAGGGCGGCAGAGCATCATGGCACAAGGAAGCAGAGAGAGAGACAGAGATTGAGGAGCCAGGGACAAGATATCCCCAAGGGCATGGCCCCAGTGACCTACTTGTTCCCACCCCTGCCTACCATTACCACCCAGTAGTACTTTCAACTTATGAATTCATCAAGTGGATTAATCCACTTAGGAGGTTACCACTCTCATCCTTCTCTAAAAGCCCACCTTGGACCTTTCTGCACCGGGCACCTACTTTCAAAGCATAAGCTGTGGGGGGGGGGGACACGCCTAGATCTAGCTGGGAATACAGATCTAGTCTAGATCTAGATTCCTAACGCTGGGAATTCACAAATCACACAGTCCTGGAGGTGGAGTCCAAGGTCAAGGGTGGGGTCCTGTGTATCTAGTGATGGCGACTCCTCGAAGCACATGGTAGAAGGCAGAGGACCAAAGGGGCCCAAGATGGTGTCCCCAGCCCTTTCCTGAGGCGCTCATCCACTTGAGAGAACTGAACTCTGGTGACTTCATCACCTCCAAAGTCCCCACCTCTCCACACACGATGGGGATCATGTCTAACACGGATTCTGAAGGGGGCACATTTTTGTCACAGTACCCCCACATTCTGGTGGCTCCCCTTCCTGGCAGTATCTGCTCCACAGGGGCCTCAGCTACTGGCCCACCCTGGGCTCCTTTTACCTAACTTGTCCAGCACCCGCTGAGCGGGCACTGGGCTCTGCCCGTTCTCCCCCATGCAGGAGAGCGAGCCTGGCGAGCCCCCCACCGTGAAGATGGAGGGACCGGGGCCACTGGGAGGCCCTTAGCTTTGTGTCTTGGATGCTGTGCCGGCTCCAAGCTAGCGTGGACATATCCACAGGGCCTCAACAGAAGGACCACATCCAGTGGCCACCCAACGGCCCCTTGGAGAACCCTGTAGACCTGTGTGCTACAGTCCTGTCTCCTAGGATGCCTGTCATGGGTAGTGTCCCAGGCTTTGGGAGAACAGCTGTGGGCAGCAGGAGGGTAGCAGGAAGACTTACCCCAGGAGGGATTTTCGGGGACCAACTGGGACTTCTCCTTGGCCCCCAATGCCCTGGAGCAGGGCTGCTCCCAGGGTCTCCTTGGGCACCACCAATGGTAACCAGGCAGCCTCTGGCCCAACCTGTGCGTCTTGGCTTTTGTGATTCAAGGGTTGGGAGACTCGGACAGGGAGTCGCTGTGTCCAGCAGTCCTTCCCCTTACAGTTAGGAAATCCCCAGAGTTAAAGTGGGAGGTAGAGAAGTGAGTCTGCTCCAGGGCCTTGGTCCCTTCCCTTCTCTGGGCCAAGGCGCTAAGTCCTATGTCTCTAGGTTGGAGCAGCCAAACACAATGTCCCAAACGTCACCCTGAGTTGGGGTAGGTTGGTGGGGGGGGGGGTCAACAGGCCCCGAGCCCAGTGACCTCCAATCCTACTTTGCTTTTAACCTCTTACCCTTCAGCGCTACATTAGCTGCAGTTTGATGAGAAACCTCTGCCCTCGTGACAGCGTTGATCAGCGCCAAAAAAAGAGATTTTGACAAGAGCTTCTTTATCAGGGATGTACTGAAACACGGACAGCCCTCCCTGCCAAGGGACAGGTGCCCGGATTGTGTCCCTGAGGCCAAGCCTCTCACCATCATCCCATCATTTTTTATCGATCTCACAGATGAGGTTGTGGGTGTTCAATCTGTTCTCTCCGCCCCCCAACGGGTGAATTGATCCCTCGTTATTAAAACCTCTCTCGTCTCCTAACTTGTCCACAGCCCTCACTCCATTTCCAGTGGTTTCTCTGAGATCAACAATGTACACACTTCAGGGGAGTCCACCAGGGGAGTCTGGTGACGTCATATCAGTGACTCACAATATCCGAGTCCCAATTTCTCCTTCGCATTCTGTATGTGAATGCTGTCATCGTTTATTTTGCATATTCTCTACACATGACTTTGCTTTAAACAGTCACTTTTTAGGGCAACTAAAATTTGTGGGAAGGGGGAGGTTGTGCTTCTTGTGTTCAGAGCTCTCTTTATTTCCTGGCCGACATTCAAGATTCTGTTCAGCCTCACATCCCTCCTGCTTCAAGAACACTTTTAGCATTTCTGATAGAGCAGCTCTGCTCAGAAAATTCTGCATATTGTGTTTGAGAATTTTTTTTTTTTTAATTTCTGCTTCTTTTTTGAAGCGTGTTTTTCTGGTGTAGCATGAAGAATGAACAGTTTCCGGTTTTTCTTTCATCATTTCAAACGGGTCACCCATCCTCTCTGGCTCCCGTGGGTCCTGACAAGAAGTCGGCTGTCATTCTTCTTCCTCGTTCCTTCTTTTCTCCGTGTTCAAGGAGTTTTTTTTGCCTTATTTTCTCCAGCAGTTTGAATACGAGGTGTCCCAGTGCCGGGGGCGGCGGGGTGGAGGGGGTATTTGTTCTACTTGATGGTCTCTGAGTTTCTTGGTTCGTTAATTTGGGGAAACTGTTGGCAATGATTTGTTTTTAATACTCTCTCTGCCTCCTTTTCTTTCATCTTGTCTCTTAACTCCTGTTCTATCGATGTCAAACTGTGGACATGGCCCCACCTGTCTTGGATGTTCTTTTCTGTTTATTTTTTTCCTTTGCTCTTTCTTTATATTTCAGTGTGGGTGATTCCTATCAATCCATCGTCATCGATTCTCTTCTTACCACTGTTCCAAGTCCGCTGAGGAGTCTGTGGGGGCGCAATTTTCATCTCTGTTTCTATTTCTATTTTATTTTTTTACAGTGATCGTTCTCATTTTTTTCTTGATTTCCATCTCTCTGTGAAATTGCCCATGGGATCATACCCATTGTCCTTTGCTATTAATTAGAGTTATTTTAAGTTTCCTATCTAATAGCTCCAGTGTCTGTGTGAGGTCTGAATCGGGCCCACAGTTTTCATGTACAATCATGCCCCATGATGCACCTCTGAAAGACAACCTCTGGGCGTGGGTCGTGGAGCCTCAGGAAAGGGGTCCCCGCCCCCCGTGTTGGAACAGGACGTACCCTTTCTTCTGCTCGGCCTTTAGCACTGGGTGTGGGTCTCTCTAGCTGGCAGTTGGGCTGGGCTTGAAAGCAGTAGTTGCTGTGGTTACTGACAGGGCACCCAGGCTTCCAGGGCCTGTGGCAGGACCCTGTGTTCCGGGTGGCGATGGGTTGCCAGCAAAGCCTGTTTGGTGCAGTATCGTAGGCCTTCCTTTTGCCCTGGGCCTTGGAGGGGTCTCTGCTCTCTTCCCCTCCCTGTAGCATTTTTGACTTGCTCATCTGTGAAGCCTGTTGACTTGGGGTGGGGGGCACTGGGGTGTACTCTGTGTCCTCTGATTCAGTGGGTCCTAGGGAAGCCCTGTCCACCTGCATCTCAGGGTGAGGACTTCTTGGTTCTCCTGTCCCTCCTCCTCTGAGGCTCTAGACCTGTCAGTATTCCTTTCCCCTCCTCCAGGCCCTGCCCACCCAGGCCTCCGGGGCAGTGGTTCATGTTCCCCTTTCCTCCTGGATCCAGGCTCTTGCCCCTTTCACAGGGGAGGGAGATCTGGGCAGAGTCTTTGCAACTCCTCCGTGTCTGAGATAGAAGGGACACTCCCTTTAGGACTCTTTCTGACCTTTCCTGTGAGCATCCCCTGGGGGAAGAGAGAGAGAGAGAGAGAGAGAGCCTGAGACTGGCACAGACCCCCAGTCTCCATGTGCATCCCACTGCCTGGCCCGCCTGCCCCTGCCTTCACCAGCTGCTTAATTCTGACTGCAGTCCCCTTACCTGTGTGAGGTACACCTGCCCCAGGTGAGGGATGCCCGGCTCCCTTCCCCTGCAGGCTGCTCTCCGTGCTCATATTTAGGGTGGGATTTGTTCCTTGACCTCAGCTCTTTGGTGGGTCTGGAAAACATAATGTGAAAACCTGAAGTTAGACAGTATTTATTCATATCAAGGGTGGCGTGTCCTTGGGATTGAGGGAATGTGTCACATCAGTGGTGAAGCCTCATTTTTGTCTTTTAAAATCAAGCCATGGTGGCAAAGTCCCTGTTATGGCTTGGAAGTGAGGCGTTCCCCAAAGGCTCATGTGTGAGACAGTGCAAGAAGGTTTGAGGAGAAATGATTGGGTTGGGAGAACCCCAGCTCACTCAGTGAATGACTTCCCTGATGGGATTAACTGGGTGGTCACTGAGTGGTGGGGTTCGGCTGGAGGGGGTGGGAGCTGGGCGAGGCTTCGGGTATATATTTGTGTCCTTGTGTCTGCACAGTGGAGTCTCTCTCTGCTTTCTGATCGTGATGTGAGCTGCTGCCCTGCACCACACTCTACGCCGTGATGTCCTGCCTCACCCCGAGCCCCAAGGAATGGAGCCGGCCTTCTATGGACTCAGACCTCTAAACCATGAGCCCTCAGATAAGTTGTGCTGACAGGATCATTTAGTCGCAGCAGGGAAAAAGCTGACTAGAATAGTCCCACATCTCTGAGTCAGCGGAAGAGCCCAGGCTCATCAGCGCAGGGGCCCCGTGGGAAGGACCCATGTCAGGGCCTGTATCCAAGTCCTAGCTCTGGCCCCGACTCACCAAACGACCTTGGGCAACTCTATGCCCACACTGGGCCTCAGTTTCTTCCGAGTTTATTTAGTGGATTAATGATGTCCAGGACCTCCTGGTGCTGGACATCCCTTCCTCGTTCTCCCGTCCCTCCTCCTGTCCCTCCAGCCCCAGCGATCCCTACCTGGCCTTGATCCGTTTAGAGAACCCTGCAGAGGCCTTACTGTGCACCAGACCCTGTGACAGGTGCTGGAGGAGGTCACCTGAACTAGACCACACACAGTGGGCCAAAGCCCTGAGCAAAGTCAGCTTTGGGCCCTCAGGAGAGACTGGTGCCCCGCACTGCAGCCTCAAGGCCCTCCCAGCACCCCCCAGGCCTTGGACCAGCCGCCCTCTCCCAGCCTGAGGTTCCATCTGCAAAATCCAGCTCCCAGCCCCAAAGCCACCTCCTCCACGAGGCTTTCCCAGGACGCCAACCCGGTGTCATTACAGTCCTGCCGTCCATCCCCACGGTGCCAGACCCTATTTGATATCGTGTCATTGATGCGTTGACTTATTTTTGTGCGGAAGGCCTCGTCCCACACACACCAAATGAGAGCCCCCGTCCATTTACACACTGTGTCCAGTGTCCCGGGAGCTCACCGCCACCCAGAACGCGCCTTATCCTGGGGGCAGCCGACAAATGAGGAATAGAAGTCAAAACACGGACTGTGCCCGAAAGTGGCAAGTGACGAGGCGGGGGTGGGCAGAGCGGATGCCGGTGTGAGGAGGGGTGCAGCTGGACAGGTGGTCAGCAAAGGCCTCTGAGAAGGACTCACTCCAGGACAGCCCTGCTGCTGCAGGTGCGGCCACCGGGCCCGGGGCGGAGAGGCCCCCAGGTAGGAGTGTGCCCTGGACATGCTCAAGGTCAGCAGGGAGGCCAGTGGGGTGGAGTGAGGGAGCGCTGGGGAGGTGAGGTCAGAGGTCATGGGCCTTGGGGGCCCCTGAAGGACTCCAGCTCTAATCTAGGAAGATGGAGCCACAGGGCTGTGAGCAGAGGCAGGAAGTGGTGACCTGGCCATTTTTAAAGGCTGGGTCCTAACACTCTGCCCAAGGCCGGGGCGTGGGGGGTGGGGGACAGAGTGGAATGGGGCAGGTGATGGGGGTCCCTGCAAAACTCCTGGCAGCGGTGATGGTGCAGGGGGTCAGGATGAGGGCTTGAGGGCTGGAGAGGAGGCATTTCCTGGTGCACGGTAGGCACCCAGAGAGGAAGCTGCCCAGGGAAGGGGCTGGGAATCCTGGATGGGAATTTCCCAGACGCCTGGCCTGAGTCACCTTCTGGGAAGGGAAGGAGCCTGATGGGGGAGAAGCCTCCAGGGACAGAGAGAACCCCCCCCACCCCGGGAAGCTGGGCCAGGATGAGTCTTGCACTGGGGGGGCCGGGAGGGCAGGACTGGGTAAGCGCTAAAATGCTAACATTTCACATGTTCAACCTGAGCTGGAGTCACACTCGTTCAGCGAGTTCTTAAGGGAAAGGTAACCTTTAAAAGCTCTTTTCTTTCTCATGGTTAAAAATACAGATATAAAGGTTAGAGGCAAATGATGTAGCTCGAATTTTCCAAATGAAACCCTTTCTTCCTGTACCACACTCACGCAATGGGACTTTCAACTAGACGTAATGCCACATCGCACAGAGGACAGAGCCCATGGTAGAGAGTAAGTGACAGTCACTTTAGATTTTTTTTTTTTTAAATATGGCTTTTAAGCGATGGAGGCAAAACTAGGAAGAAAACACACACACACACAGTAAATCAGCCTCGGGGCAAAGGAGCCCAAGGAGGAGTCCCCTGTCCTGCGGTGCAGCTTTTGATGTGTTTGGCAAGGAATCCCAGGGGACAGGGTGGGGACACAGGAGCCGAGGGGCAGTGGGCAGCTCTACCACTTGTGGCTGGGTCACCCTGCGCCCCTGTCCTTCTTCTGAGCCCCAGTTTCCCCAGTGTTTAAACAAGGGGGCTGGACGGGTCATTGCCAGGGTTCTTCCACATCTCAGTGTTTAACCAGTCACACATCAGAGGACAGGAAATGGGGGCAGTGGGGGGAAGTGTCACCCCGTGAGTCTGGGACTATTTCACTTAAGGAACAAAGTGAAGCCACCCACCGCCCTGGCTTCCCCGCAGTGGAATGACAGCCAGGGACCCCGGATGATGAAGTGAAGCGTCTCCCTGCCTCAGTTCAGTTCATCCTCCCGCCATCCCAGGTGGCACCAAGTGGAGCTTGGAGACCCAGAGGGGTGACAGGACCTGCCCGAGGTCCTCTGTCAGAACCAGGACTAAATCCTACCCAAGATCCACGTTCTTTCTGGGTCCTCGAAGCAGGGAGAAGGGCCCCGAGGCTGGCCTGCCTCCTCCCGAGCGGCCCCGGGCTGAGGTGGGCAGTGGTTGCACATCGGGCCTTCACAGAGCTGGCCTCTCTCTCAGGCCGTGTGCAGGCTGCCCCCTGCCCAGCGGGGACAGAGGAGGAAACCAAGTTATCTGAGGGGACCCCTCTTCTCGGCTCTGGGCATGACCCTCAAGGCTTTGGAAAATTGGTACAAAGTCCCTGAGGATATTCTCATTTTGGATGCAATAACAATACTATCTACAAACATCAGCGGCTCCATAGGATCAGATCCATAGTCAGTGGGAAGGACTAAATGGCATTGACTACATTGTTTTCCCAATTATGTTGCAGATAATTACCTATTATGTAGGAACCCCAGCACAACTTTAATAATCTCTACTTAAATAACACATTTCCACCTTCTCTTTACAAATTAACCTCCAGAAGCAATGAATGCCAGTGTGGGAAGGTCCCCCTGGGGCTGGGGCAGGGGCAGGGGAGGGTGGGAAGCTGTCTCTGGGACCCTCCTGTGAGATCCTGAGGCCAGGAGGGGCCGTGGACAGAGCTCAGGTCTGGGGACTCGGAGGACCTGGGTCCGGGACATCAGCCAAGCGGCCCCCCATCTGGGCCTCGATCACCTCCCCTGTGAATCAGGATGGTCCCCCAGGTCCCCAAACTCACCAGAACATCAGGAGGTGTCCCAGGCCTGGGCTGGGGTCAGAGTTGGTCACAGCCCCCCTCAACCAAGGCCAGGACGGTGTCCGGCTCCTCGGCAGGTGCTCAGCCCAGGACAGTGTCCGGCTCCTCGGCAGGTGCTGGGCCCGCGCTGGCACAGGGTGACGGCCTCAGGCCACTGTGTGTCCTAGAAGCTGCCTCAGGCCCCTCAGGACCTCTGTGGCTAATGGACAGACGGTGCTCACCACATCCTGTGTCTGTCCCCGCGCCCTGCCTTCCCACGCTCCTCCAGGCTGTCACCTGCTCCGTCACTCCACAGTGCCCGCCGTCCCTACCTGTGCTGCTTGCTGTGCGCTGCGCCCGCATCTGGGCCCCAGGAGCAGGGAGCACTGGCGCGGGGTGGGCGAGCCTGGTGGGCTCCGGGGGCCAGGGCTCTGCTGAGTCAGGTCCAGAGCAGGGGACGTCTCCAGGTCTCCACGCTCATCCAGACACACAGGTGGTCCTGAGGATGGGTCAGCACTGGGGACCACAGCAGGTGGGGACTGGCTCACGCCCCCAGGGAGCACCTGGAGGAGCTGGGGACCTGGTGACCTGGTGTGGCCCGAGTGCTGTGTGTGGTCTGTGCTGTGGTCCTGGCCCCTCCTGCTTCCAGAAGTCCAAGGAGCCCGGCTCCTTCCACTCCTCTCTCCAAGGACGGGCAGCCACCCTGGCTCAGTGTCCCTGCAGGGGGTGGACAGTGCACTGTCCCCCTGTGCACGTCCCACTCTCAGACTCTGCTCACCCTCCTGCCCAGCCATGGGGGTGACGGCCTCCCCGAGGCCTGCAGGAACCCGCCCAGGCAGGGGAGGGGAGAAGCCAGTGTGAGGAGGAGGCAGGAGCCCCTGCCCAGGGCCCGAATGCCATGGAAGGGCAGGGACACCACCCACCAGCACCCAGGACCCTGCAGGGAGCAGGTGAGTTCCCTGGAGCCAGATGGGGCAGCACTTTTGTCCAGGGATCCAGGAACCCAGAGGTGACCCTGTGGGCCCAAGGAGGCATGTGACCTTGAGTTCCCTTGGGGTCCGTCACCTGTAGAACCTCCAGGGGTTCCAGGACCTGTCTTCCCTGCTCAGCCAAAGGTGCTGGGCACAGAGGCTCAGGGACTGTCCCAGCTGGTCACTGGCACGGCTGCAGGGCCATCCACCACGGACTCCTCCTCAGCCTCTGCCCTCCTGCGGCAAGCGCCCCAGGAACTGGCTGCGGGACCTCTGCTCACCTCATGGACAGCCATGGTGGGGGACCGCAGGTGGGGGACCGCAGTGGGGGCACTTTAACCCCTCCTCTCACAACGCTCTCGCCCTGCTGAGGGTGGGGGTTGTCAGGCAGTGGAGGGGCTGGACGGTCCCGGGACCTTAAGGAGCTAAGGAACCGAGAGCTTCAGACCAGACGGACCTGGGTTTGAGTCTCGGTCCTGCTGCATCCTTGAGGGGTCCCCCTTCGCCTTGCACCCCCTTTCCTCATGTCTGAAGCGGGGACGACACCTGTCTGGCAGGTGTAAATGAAGGAACCAGGTGGCACGGCCCGGGACGCCGCAGACGTTCAGGACAAGGTTGCTGCTGTCATCACGGAGATGAAGGACAAAGAGCAGGGTCCTCTCCGGGAGTTCAACCCTGGCCTCCTGGTCCCCTGGGGAATTCCCCTGGTGGCTGCTTGAGCCAGCGGATAATCTCTCGTCCCTCGATAGTGAAGCTTTACCTTAGCAGAAGGAGAGAAAGGACGCTCACTGCGATGTCCGTAAACCCATTTTGGTTTTGTATCAAGGATTGAACCCAGCGGGGCTTCACCCCTGAGCCAGAGGCTCAGCCCTTTTTAGTTTTTATTTAGAGTCAGGGTCTTGCTGAGTTGCTTAGGGCCTCACTAAGTTACTGAGGCTGGCCTCGAACCGGCAATCCTCCTGCCTCAGCCTCCCAAGCTGCTGGGATTACAGGGTGGGCCACTGGGTCTGTCTGGCCTCATAAAACCACTGGACTCTGGCAGCAAAGAGCTTTCCCTGCTCATGTCACCTGCACGGGGACCAGGCAGGCAGGGTCTCATGATGTCCTCAGGTCAGCTGCAGGGGCTTCCTCCATGGTACAGTTGAGGAAACTGAGGCTCAGAGCAGTGATGTTGTCTCCGTGACAGGTCCCTGAGCACCTGCCACACAGGACCCAGCACTAACAGGACGCACCCCTGCTCTCAGAGAGCTGCCATTGCGCCAGGGGATGCGGGTGAGAAGAGGTGAAGAGGCTGCGCATGCAGAGGGCAGCAAGTGCCCCGGGGGGACACTGAGGCAGGGGGGTAGGGGCCACGTCCTCCCTCAGGAAAAGCTTGTCTCCGTCCTGACTCTGCCAGTTTCTGAGCTGCATTCTGCTGGGAGGCTCCTCAGCCGAGCATGGTGGGGATAAGGGGCCTGAGCAGCAGGACCCGAGGACACTCCTGTCACCCAGCCCTGCCCAGGGCTCCCACTGCAGCCGGGGCCTCCACCTACAAGTCAGCCCGACCGGTGAGGCCATGGACCTCCCAGGCCTCTCAGCCTCCTGCCCTGTCTGTGCAGCGAGGAGAGGACCACCCCCCACCACAGATCGAAACGACAGCAAGACCCCCACACTCTCCCTCACCTCCTGTCTGCCCAGCCTCCTGTCTGCCCAGCCTCCTGTACGCCCAGCCTCCTGTCTGCCCAGCCTCCTGACTGCCCAGTCTCCTGTCCACCTAGCCTCCTGTTTGGCCAGCCTCCTGACTGCCCAGCCTCCTCTCCGCCCAGCCTCCTAACTGCCCAGCCTCCTGTCCGCCCAGCCTCCTGTCTGCCCAACCTCCTGACTGCTCAGCCTCCTGAATGCCCAGCCTCCTGACTGTCCAGCCTCCTGACTGTCCAGCCTCCTGACTGCCCTGTGCACTCACAACAAACAGATGAGAAGACTGAGACCCAGAGAGGGGTCAACAAGTGGCTTCGGGGTCAGAGGAATCCAGGCTGTGCCCAGGCTCAGCCATCCTTGCCACAGTCTGGCTGGGCAAAATAACCGGCGGGTGACAAGCAACTTGTGAAGGTTGATACAGCGGGAACCGCTTCTCTGCCGGACAGCAGAGGTACATATACTTAACTAATACCACACAGCTTAACTTAATTAACATAAACTAGATACAGCAGTCAACCAATAAGGAATCCTCATCATCTTAATAATTACACACAGCTTAACTTAATTGATACAATCTAGACACAGCAGTCAGTCATTAAGGAATCTCCATCATCTTAACGGCTCGCTGGCGTTACTTCTCAAACCACTCCTCTTGGCAAAGTGCCAGGCGCCATCTTGACTTCTCTGTGGCCCTCAACACATTCCCCCTCAGGGTGACATCAGCCAGCCTTCACCTGGGGCCTCCATTTCCTCATTAGCAAAGTGAGGAGGACAGTGGTCCCTGCTGCTCGGGGCTGCTGGGAGGGCTCAGTGGGTGTGACCGGGATGCACTTGGACACACCACACACCGGCAGAGCCATCATAGTGATAATGACTTGGGCTTCCTGGGTTGCACCCTCATGAAAACTCTTAGCTGGAACTTGCTATTGGCACAGCACCCTCTCATCCCAACGAGCAGATGAGGACACCGAGGTCAGAGCAGCGACGTCATCAAGACATTTGCCCACAATCGCCCACAGACGTGAAACGCCAACGCTGCCTCTTCTTTTTTTTTTTACTTTCAACTAGGAGGATGTCTCTGTTTGCTTTTGCTTTTTATTCTGTGTGTGTTGGTGTGTGTGCGCGCGTGTGCACACGCACACATGTTCCTGGTTCCCTTCCTGCCGCCCACTCCTGTTGACCAGGCTCTGTGTGTCCCCTCTCCCCTCTGCTGGCGTAGGAACTGCACTGTCTGCTCCCTTCTTTAATTGATCAGCTTTAAAATCATAATAACGCACTTGACTGAACACACTCTAAAGTAAATCAATCTCCCTCCCTCCCTCTGAACCACGCAGACACTTTGAATGTGCTCGCTTTGATCTCTCTTTCCCTCTTGATTTCCAGAGATCCAGGCCCCCGGGCGTCTTCCTTCACGACCCGCGGTGGCCTAGCGCTGGCTCAGCTTATCTCCTCCCATTGGCCGCTCGTGTCCCTGTTTCTTTGCTCACGGTCCCCGTTTTGATCCCCTCCTTCTCTCTGGGCCCTGCCTTTCTTCCTGAGTGATTGATTCTTCTCTGAACAAGACTGTTAAGGTTTGGATCTCAAATGTTCCCCGAGGGCCAGGGGTCAAAGGCTGGGCACCAGCCTGTGGCCCTACTAGGATATGGAGGAACCTGGTGGGGGGTCCTTGTGGAAGGAAGTTGGGTCGTAGGGGACCCCTCACAGGGGCCGGACCCTGCCCCTTCCTCTCTTTTGCTTTCTGGCATCTTGAAGTGCACCGACCTCCTCTGCCAGCCTCTGCCACTCTCTTCCTCCATGATGGGCTGCCCCGCCACAGGCCAAAAGCAACCAAGGACCCCAACTTCTGAACCACGAACCAAAATAAACCTCTCCTCCTCCAAGTTGCTTTTCCCAAGGTATCAGAGAGCGGACAACACAAAGAGCCTCAAGAGCTTCTGAGAGCGGGTTTGCCTTAAAATATCTTCTTTCCTTTCTCAATTTCAATGACAACTCAGCTGGGTCTAGATTTCTACTTTGGTCTGGTTTGGTTTGGTACCAGGGATTGAACCCAGAGGTGCCTAGCCACTGAGCCACATCCCCAGTCCTTTTTATGTTTTATTTTGAGACAGAGTATTGCCGAGCGGCTTGGGGACTTGCTAAGTTGCTGAGGCTGACCTTGAATTTGGCGATCCTCCTGCCTCAGCCTCCTGAGTTGCTGGGACTGCAGGCATGCATCAGAGCACCCGGATACTTTGCTTATTTTGTTTGACACTAGAATTTGATTCCCGGGCTTTCTGTCCACCATGTTGCTGTGCAGAGTCAGCTGCCTGTCATCCTGGGGTGGCACCTGCCTTCTCTCAGCCACTCTGCTTGGTGTCCTATGTCCCCCTCCAGTGTTGGCAGAATTGTGACTTAGTTTACCTTGCTCAGGACTCGCAGAGAAGCTTAAAGCGGGAAAAGCCACTGGTCCATGTGTTGGAAGAAAGAAGTTTCTTAATAGTATCCACATGCTGTTGATATCAATGTTAATACTGATTATATTTAATAAGCATTGGAGCTAACATGCCTGGGGACCTTCCCTGGGTCCAGCACTATTGTAAGTGTTTAGTCAACTTATTTCATTCTCAAAGGACCTCATAAGGAGAGCACCAATATTGTCCCCGTACAGATGGGGACATTGAAGCACTGAACCAGTGAGTTCACCAAAGGAAGGGAATTGGGGTGGCCCTGGGGTTGGCATGATTCCAGATTCAGACGAACGCACATCTCCGGCCTTTCCTTAGCCGTGTGGCCTGGAACAAGGGACTCCATACCTTGAAGCCTCAGTTTCTTCTTCCATAAAATGGGGGAAGGACATGACCCCATGACCCCTGCAGGATGTGGTCCACAGTATCCTGTCCTCCCCTGAAGCTGAGGTCAGCACCAGGCCCTGCCAGCCAGCTCCGGGCACATTCAGGGCTGGGGTCATCAGGGCAGGAGGATGGTCCCTTGGTGAGAGGAGTTGGCGAGCTGCCTTCTGGGAATCGCCCCCAGGGTCTTGGGCCACCTCTGGGTTCCACGCCCGAGCTGGCAGGGGCAGCAGACACTCAGTGCAGGACCCAGGGCCCTGTCAGCCGAGGAGCTGAGCTCCCACAGAGGGGACCAGGCTCCCGGCGTGCGGCTCGCTTTGATTACTTCTTAATGAAAAGCATGTTTGCGTCCACACTGAAATCATATTGTCAGCACTTAATTATCACTTGTCAAACAAGCGTGGGTCCAGATTGTGGGTTTGATTTCCTTACCGGTTTGCAGAAGTTTCCTTCCTTTTATTTGACGAGTCCTCGCTGAATGTGACTGACAGATACATCACGGTTGGAAGGAGTGCTTTTTCAATAAAGCAGTTTCTTGAATACACAGATGAGCTGACCAGGGAGGGAGGCCCAGGGGGGCCTGGACAGCCAGAGATTGTCCCTGTCCCCTGGTGTCTGTGCAGCTCCAAGAGGGACCAGCTGAGAGCTCGGACTCCAAGCAGCCAGGGCAGGTGAAGTCCAGAGAGGCCTGTTCCCTCAAATTCGCCAGACTCCTCCTGGCAGTGGACGGCGGGTCGCCTGGCACTCTGGACGTCCACAGGCCCTTTCTGGAACACTGAGCCGCGTCGCACCGCCTGCGAGCTCATCAGGCAGCGCTGGACCCCCGCCCTGGACCCTGGCAGAGCCTGGGGGGAACCCCAACCCAACCACTGACTGGGATGTCACCCACCAGCTGCGCCTGCGTGTGCCTAGGGACCAGATGTGGCCTCTGGAGGACCGGGTCATGCCTCACAAAGCACAGCCGGTGCTCCAGCCCCTCCTGTTCCAGCACCTTCCACCAGGTGCTGCTGCTGCCCAGGCAACAGACACACTCTCCTGCGCCCGGCCCAGGCTCTAGAAGGGCAAGAGGGTGCCTGATGGCGGGCTGCAGGGTGTGGATATTGCCATAAGAGGTAGAGAGAAGGACCAGGGGAGGGTGAGAGGGGTCTCCGGGTCATGATGGTAAGAAGGGGTCCGGGAGGGGCCTCAGCAGGTGATGTTGGGCAGCACCTGAAGGAGCCACAGGGGAAGCCAGGAGCAGCCACGTGGGTGCTCAGGGTCCCGGAAGGAGCCTAAGGCTGGAGGGGGTGGGCAGGGCCACTGTCAGCGAGGACAGTGCCCAAGAGAAGCAGGAGCCTGGCCCCGCCCCGGGTCTCCCAGGGGGACTCTCCTGGCTGCTGCCCCGGTGGAGAAGCCAGTCAGGAGGTACCACCTTGGACAGGGTTCGAGTGTGACCCCCAGGGTTGAGGTGCTGGAAGCTTGGTCCTCACTGGGACCACACAAGAGGCCCTGGAGCCTTTAAGAGGCAGGGCCTAGTGGGAGGCCATTAGGTCTTGAGGACACAGCCCTGGGAAGACACTAATGCTGGTCTCACTGAGTGACTTAGTTAAAAAAAAGTTAATAGAGCAGGACAGGCCCCTCCTCACTCTCTGGCTCCTGTCTGGAGGTGTGACCTCTCCCTCACACACCCTGCCACCAGGATATCATCTGTTATGCTGTGACCGCCAAGGAGGCCCTCACCAGAGGCCACGCTAACAGGTTTGCCTGATATAAGGTCTTTCCATTTCCAGACCTTTATTCTTCATAAAATATCAGCCTGAGGCATTTTGTTTCAGCAACTAAAACAGCCTAAAACCAGAGCATCAATCCAGGCATGATGATGGTGGGGGCCATGGGAGCCTGGAGAAGCTGAGAAGGCGTTGGATTTGCGTTTATGTTAAGGTGAAGCAAACTGGGACTTGGGGACTGTCTGCTCCATAAATACATACTTTTTATTTACTTATTAATTTTGTGGTGCTGGGGATGGAAGAGTTTTTAAAACGTCACACAACTTCACTCGACATCCCCGTGGAGGAGACCATTCCAATCTTTCTTGCTGTGAGGGATTGTTCGTATTCTCCTGCACCCGGACAGTCACACTTCTGTGAAATCGATTTCATCAGTATAACTGATTTATCCAGCTGGATGTGAGCAGGATAAAAAAGAAGGGGTAAAGGAGGTACCAGGTGCTGTCTCTGAGAGGCAAGACGTGAGGCCACGTACCCCGTCTAGTGTAAACCTCAGCTCTTTCCGGATGCATCACAGTGAGGACGAATCCCTCAGGTTAAAGGATTCCATATTGTACGGGGAACCCTGGGCCTGGCGAGGCCGACCTCGACCCAGGCTGGGTTTTCTCCCCTCCTCTGACTGCTGGGACACTCGGCCTCTGTCCCGCCCAATTAGCTCTTTATTATGGATCGTTTTGTTCTCTAATTGTCCGCCCTGCATAATTTAGCACGGTCAGAGAGTGTCTGGTTCCCGGGCATTTAATTGCGTGTCTTTGGCCTCGGTTTCTTGACTCTAAGTGCAGCTGTGGCAGAAAGGAAAGGCGCTGGTGCTCCCGGTGGCTGGGGTGGGGACGGTGAGCCTGGCGTGGCCCTCAGGGTGCCAGGGCCTGTGCTCAGTTCCTCCCTGTGTGAGCTCACTCGGTCCACAGAGGAGGCTGCCGCTGGCCCCTGCCCCTTCCTCCTGCTTTACAGATGAGGACACAAAATTCAAGGCGATGACATGGGGTGTCTGTCTGCAAGCAGAAAATAATAGCAATGCCAGCCAGCGGGCACTGAGGGCACCCTGCCCCAGACCCAGCACACGTTAGGTCTCGGGCCCCCACGGCACCCTGCCCAGCAGAGATGGCCGCAGTCTCCATGTTACAGAGGAAGATCTGAGGGACTCAGGGGACCCATGTTTTGTGCCGAGTCCCACCCCAGGTTGTACCCTGGGAGTGTCAGCCTCTGTGGATGCGTCCTCAGGAGGCCCTCGTGGTGGGGACACATCTGCCGTGCCCGTCTCACAGAGGGGAAGGAGGAGGAGGCTCAGGGAGGTCAAGCCACCTGTCTAAGTCACATGGCGCGTGAGTGCTACAGACGGCAGCCCTAGTCTCCTCACTGCTCCCTGACGGGGGCCCCCCCAAACCCGGCCCTTCAGGTGCAGGTGCATGGCAGTGACCTTGGGGACACAGAATCAGTGCCCTGACACAACAGACCGGTGGTAACCGCAGGGCCCCCCTGAGCTGGCTACATTGTTGCCACAGGGGACCCCAGCCCTCTGTCCCCTGTCATCTCCAGCTCCCACACAGGGGGCTGAGCTCAGAGAGCTCAATGGCCTTTCCCAGGTCTCGTGGAGCAGTGGAAGGGGCAGGGCTGGACGCCATGTTGTGGTCTAAAGAGCGGGCCACACTGTCACCTCCCGACCTGAGGCTCGGGGACCAGGACTCAGGACTCGGCTGCTGAGGTGACTGACGGGTGGCCTCCTCTGCACGAGGCAGGTGAGGCCCTGACTCGCTGCGAGTCCCCATCCAGCTGGAGTTTATCACCCAGCGTAATTGTTCTAATTGCCATTGTCACGGCTGATAACATGTGACAGGCCATAAACTCCGAAGGTCTGAAGTGGGCTCCAGAGAAGCGAGAGGCCTCGGCGGTTTAGACAGGAAGCGGCGGGCTGACTCAAAGCTTTGGAGAGCCGGGCAGGGGGTGGGCGGAGGGGACCGGCTGCCTGTGCTGGGGCAGATGTCCCTGTCACCGAAGGCCCCACCACAGAATGAGGGTCAGAGGGTGCTAAAGCCCAGGCAAAGAAAGGAAGGTGGTGACCTATTTAGAAAGCAGCGTCTCTCCATCCAGTGAAGGGGGCACCGTGCTCAGACCACCTGCCAGGGTCACACAGATGTCCCCAGCACACACCCGCTGTGTCTACAGCACTCAGAAGCAACAGAGCCTGGCGCAGAGGAAGCTGGGAAACCAGCCTCGGTTTCCCCATCTGTAGAGCTGACCCAGGGCCTGGGGTCTATCCAGGTTTGCCTTCGTCCTTCACCCCCAAGGCCCTCTCTCTGTGAAGCCGGGAGGCCAGGCGGGCTGGGAGGTCTGTGGACACAGCAGCCGTGACTGAGGCCTCCCCGGCCGGGCTGGCTGCAGGCCCTGTGTCACACCGTGCACCCCAGCTTGAGCACGGTGCTGGCGAGGAGCCTGCGACGGTGACGCGCCTGTGGGCGCCTGACTGGGGGAAGCGGGCTCTGCAGACTTGGATGCATCTATAAATGCGAGCGGACTCTCCAGCATTAGCATACGCTTATTTTCTGTGCTGAGCGTTTAGAAGAGATATTATTCCCCCAAAGAAGGGCCGTAGCCAAGAAGCAGCAGCCGCTGCGCATGTGCCAGGTTTATTCATCAACGTGGAAAGGGAGGACGTGACTCCCCACAGCACAGGTGGGTTCTGGACCCCGGGAAGACAGAGAACAAGGGCAGGAGAGCGGTCAGCCCAGCCACCAGCCAGGCTCAGGTGACAGTCATCAGAACAGGCAGGGGCCACCTGGGCACCTGCTTTGCTGGCTTTGCCCAGGGCCCTGCAGGCCCCAGCTCAGTGGCTGGAAAGTGCCCCTCCTGGGCTCCTACCCTCACTCCACTGGGGTCCCCTCCCTGCTCCTTGACGGGGTCCCCTCCCTGCTCCTTGACAGGGTCCCCTCCCTGCATCTTGGCGTCCCAGCTGCAAGCAGGGTGACAGGCCTCCTGGGGAGGTGGGAGGGTTCAGTGAGGGCCCCAGCGCTGCAGGAAGTGCTCACGCAGGAGCGCAGGCTCCTGCTGTGTCCCCTGGGACTGGGACAGAGTGGGCTCCGGGCCCATTTCCCGGCTGGCCTGAGCACTGCAGTGGTGGATAGCGTCAGCCCCCAACACTCCAGGTGCCTGCACAGGACCTGTCACCGTCACTTCCCCACGCTGCAGGTACTGTCAGGGTCCCCACCCCACAGGGGCCACTGTGCCTCAGCAGATTGGTCATGTCCAGGATCACATGGCCCTTGGGGATAGAGGCTCAGAGCAGGGCTCTCTGACCCCAGGACCTGGGCTTGGCCACCACCCAGACCCCAGCTTGCTGGGACACTCATCAGGAAACACTGGGGACAAGGTGTGGGACACAGGTACCTGCCCCTCCTTCCCGCACTCACAGAACCCTGGGCTCCTTCTTCAGCCACAGGCTCAGACCTGGGGCCTCCTCCTCCCCTGGGGTGGAGCCAAACCTGGCAGCCAGCCCCCTTCTCCAGACATTGCCCACTGAAGTGTGAGAGCCAGTTCCCAGGTGGAAGAAATGCTTCTGGGAAAGGTCTTTTATGCCTCACCCCACAACCTACTTCTCAACTTGTATGCTGTAGTGTGAGAAATGACATTTGGAGCTTCAGCAGCCATCTTGAAACCATGAGGCGGTAAGATCAGGATTAAAAAACCAACACAAACAAGCATGGTGCAGAGAAACAAAAAAGAGAAGGAGCCCAGGTTTTTGTTGACATCCCTCAGCATCTGACCAAGCTGGAGTCACCTCTTCCAGATGTCTGACTATTTGAGAGCATTTTAAGTTCCAATCTCCAGAGTCACTACTGTCCGGCTCTCTATTCCATGCTTCCCAACATGTCCCAAGTGAGGGCAGTGCCTACCATGTGCCACAACTCCACCATCACCTTTGTCACATAGGGTCACAGCCATGTGTCCCCTACCTGGACTGTAGAATCTATCAGGTGAAGGATGCACCTTGTAGGTCTTTGTAGCTCCCAAGCATTACACAAATCATGGCCCACAGCGAATCCAAAGGACTCTGGATTGACAATAGGATGAAAAGGACAATTGATAAATAAGTGATCATCATGAAAGTGCTTTGCAAACTGTAAAGTGCTGGGCTCAAATGCAGGATTAGATCTGGCAGGAGGAGTAGGGTGCCTCGTAGAGATCAGGGACTGGAGAAAGCTTGCAGCCCCTGGCCCCTTCCATCCCTCCCCCTCCCGTTCCCATGCCCCACAGCAGCGCTCCCCTCCCCCACGCAGACAGGGAAAGACAAACCTTTGTGCTCCATCACTTTGCCCTGAAAAATTATCCTGAGAAAGCAAATGCAGCATCATGATGCAGCCACATTCCCCCGCTGCTGCATTATTTTATAGCAATGGGGGAGGACAGGTCACGGGGGGGG
>NW_026000082.1:32286587-32317491 GCF_001458135.2 Marmota marmota marmota | reverse complement strand
GTGTTCGGGGTGATCAGGCTTCAAAATGTCAGCTCCGGGTTTGGCAGGGAGGCTGGATTAAAGGATCATTTCAAATGAATTTTGCCACCAGAGTAAGAGATCTATCTCCCCAAACACTTTATTTTGACAGTTGGCTTCAAAGAGTTTGACGGAACTCGTTTTTCTATCAGACAAGTGAGATCAAGGTATTAAACAAAGCACCGTCCACCAGGAGCCCGGCCTGCGGCTTACTTAACAGAGGTGAGAGTCTGGGAAAACGGGGAGTCGTTTCCCACCCAGGAAAATGTCCTGTGCTGGGGAGTCGCTGGGCAGGCAGGAACCACGGTGGAGGTGGCCGAGTCCCTGCTGGGTCCTCCCTGGTCCCCCTGCCTACCCTGGGGAAACTGGCCTTGGAGCCCTGCCATGCAGGCCCTGACGCCTGAGATTCAAGGCCGGCTTCCTGCTCTCAGGGCCACCAGGTCCCCTCCATCCCGTGGGAAGGCGCCCCTTCCTGTAGACCTGCCAGTTCTCAAGTGGCAGATTCTGTCACTTCCGCCATCCTGAAACAGCCCTCAAGTGCTCATAGGAGCCCGAGGCTGGCCTCCAGGCTCACCCACTGGGACCCTCAGGGTCCTCTTCTGTGAAGACCACGGGCCTGATGAGATTTAGTCCCTGGAAGAGCTGCAGGTCCTTGAACCCACAGATGGGAGGACACGCAGGAGTCCCTTAGCTGACAGTGGTCCCAGGAGGTTGCATGGGGCGGAAGGAGCCCAGGGGCTTTGGGGACACCAAAGTGAAAGGCTCTCTCTGGTTTTCAGCGGTAGGCAGAGACGCGGCCTGGGGACCAGGTGACCCTGATGCACACCCCGACTCCTCCACCCACCTGCTCTGGGCCATCCACAGTCTTCTCCATCTCTGTGCCTCGGCTTCCCCATCTGTGACCCGGAGTGATGGCCACATCACCTCCCAGGACAAGCACAAGGTGACACCCACTAAGGTTGGGGAAGACGGTGATGCCACAAGTAAATGACGAGAAGCAGGTCGACGGCGACGGTGATGGTGGCCATGACTGCCATGGCCATGACGCCATGGCAATGGCGCTGATGGCTCTTCCCCAGAAAGGCCGCCCTCACAGGAACACTAGCGCTGGCAGTGGCTGCCCCCATCCGCCCCTCTGTGCTCGGCCTCCAGCCTGCGCAAGGGTGCAGTTACCAGCGCTTCACCACCTTCCCCTGCCGTGTCCCCACGTGTGAACCGCCCTCCCGCACCCCGCCTTTGCCCCGCCCTTGCCCGCTGTGCACATGCGCAGTGACGAGGCGCCTTTGCCGCTCTCCGCTACGCACATGCGCAGTGACAGCCGGCAGACCGGGCCTCCCAGCCCAGGCTCAGGGCCCCACCCCAGCACCCAGCTTTAGAGATGGCAGGTGAGAGAGCCATACAGCACCCAGCGGGGCAGCCGGCAGGTCCCTAGTCTAACCTGTCGCCCTTCCCCTATGATGGGGTGAAAATAGCTCGGCCCGAGAGGCTTCAGGGTGGTGTGAGCCTGGCACACAGAGGGACCTCAAGGAACAGCCAGTTCCTCCCCACCTCGGGGTCCTGGAACCCACCCTTGACTCAGGAGGCCTCTGGGTTGGGTAATGATTTCTGAGCCTGGGCCGTCAGTGCGCATGCGCACAGGGTGCCCTGTGATAGGGGCACCCAACGCTGGCAGAGCCTTCCGATCCTCAAAAAGGATCAGAATGATATGTGGCAGCTTCATCTCTAAGGACATCACATCCTCTAGTGTCATCATAGGTATGTCCCCTCACCCCCAGCCAGGGGTTACGCATGTGTGTGTATGCACATGTGTGTGTCTCCGTGTGTGCACTTTTGTGTCCAGGTCCCATATGCTTCAGGGCCTCAAATACCACCACCTTCTGGTGCCAGCAGGGTTCTCCTGGCAGCCTGGGGACAGGGTGACAGGAGGAAGATGAGACCCTCATCTAACACCTCCAGCATGGATCCCGGCTCCCATCCACTCTGCCGAGCCCGGAGGAGCCAGCTCTTTAAAACAAACCTGGGATTAGCTGGCGAGTCACTCCTCCCACTCTTGATGGATGTGCTGATTTATTCAGTGTACATGTTTAAGTGCATCTCAGTGTCCGGGATTCTGTTTCAGCATTTCTTCATTTTTTTTTCTGGGACCCAGGCCACAGGAAGAGGCCTGGACTGCTCTGGGCTCCAAGAGGCAGGAATTGGTGGACACCACATGGGTGAGGAGGTCAGGCTCCAGGAGTGGCGTGTCCTCCCGGAGGCTTGGTCTTGTCCTCCTGCTTCATGGGAAGAACAGAAGGAGACAGGAAGGGAAGGACAGGGGGAGGAAGCTAGGTACGGCATGGGTGCCCGCCCTCCCCACTGGTAGGGCCAGGTAGAAGCCATGCCCACCTCCCAGAGCCCAGTACAGAGCCAGCATGCAGTGGACCCCCAAGAGATTTTGTTGGGTGTGTGAATCGGGCCCTGGAGGGGTCCTGGAGCAGGTTAGCATGGGACAGGGATGGCTGGAAGCAGAAATCAGAAGCCATGGTTGGGACAGAGCACGCGGGTCAATGGCAGTGGTCCTGAGTCACCCTGGGCAGGCCTGGTCGCCCACAGCTGTCTGTCTGTGTTCCCCGGGGTATGCAGCAGGGGCCCCACGCTGACCTCCGGCAAGGAGTCTCTCTGGCCGCACACTCCCAGGCCCTGCCACCTCCACTCCTGTCAGCAGCTCTCTGGCCGCCCAGCCTGTCCCCTCCTCCTGAAGTGTTCTGTGGCAGGTGGTGAAGCTGTGACTGTGCTGCGCTCCATGGGGGACATGTGGAGCCTTAGCATGGGCCAGGCCAGCAGCTGCTGATGAGTGGACTACCCACAGCCAGTGTGGGACCAGCACTCCCTGGCCCCTCTCAGATTTGGTGAGGTCCTCAGAGGCACCCCACCCTGCACAGCCCCCTACATCAGCAGCCTGTCTCGGTTCAGTGGCTGGAGCCTCCAAATTTGCATTAGCCCCTAAAGCAGGATGGTGGAGCCACCTGGGCCTCACCCTGAGCAGCCCCTGTTCACCACTTCAGGGAAAACAGCGTTGACTGAGCCCTGATCCCTGGTGCAGCACAGTGCTGATACTACAGTATCCCACTTGAACAGCCAGGGAGGTACGTCTTTGGAGAAGGACACAGGCTCACAGTGGTCACCAGGTCACCTAAGACAGAGCCCCTCTCAAATGCATCTCAGCTCCTTACCCCCACCTGAAGCTTCTCTGTAAACGTCACCCATGCTCCATGCTGCTTTTGTCACCTCAGAGGTCCCCTAGTCCTACCCAGTGCTGTCAGGACCCCCACCTAGCACAGCAAGCCATGTCCTAGGGTGGTTGCTGTCCAGCACATCTGCCAGTTCCCAGAGAAAGTACTCAGGGTCTATAAGCAGGAGACTCAGCATGAGTCAGTGTGCCACAGGGTGACAAAGGAACAGAAATAATTTATGGTAACAGTGGCCATTGTGTGCTGAGCCCCACCAAATAGGAGTGTGCTGAGCTCTTTGCCTGTGGAATTTCAGTTCATCTTCCTAATGGCCCATGAGGTCACCTGACCAAGGGCACCTGAGCAGGGCGAGGTGGAATCAGGATTAGAACCAAGGTCTGGTTCACTCCAGAGTCTGTGCTCATAACCACTGTGCCGCTGTGTAGGCAAACTGCAGGGCAACCCAGGGCCGCTCAGCTCCACCCGCTGCACAGCAGCCCAGCTCCTTACGAGGAGTCCCTGACCATCAGAACTGGGGGAGAACTGTCAGCCCTGTGCTGTCTGTCTGGTAGCCACTGGCCACCTGTAGCTTCTAAGCACTGGTGACATGGAGGGGCTGGATCAAGATGTCATATAGTGTAAGAAACACACCAGATCGTAAGATTTACTAGGTAGAAAAAAACGCAGTATTTCTATTTTAATACAGTAATCCTCCTCCTCATCCAGGGTTGGGCAGGAGTACCCCAACAATTACACAAGGTCTCACTTTCTCTGATTTCAGCTACACATGGTCGATAGCAGTCCAAAATATTAAGTGAAAAATCCTCATTAAAGTATGAATGAAAATCAATAATGCTTAGGTCTTAAGTTGCATTCTATTCTAAGTAGCCTGAGGAAAGAAATCTCATGCAGTCCTGTTTCATCCCACCCAGAATGTGAATCAGTCATTTGTCCAATGTATCCACACTGTATATGTTACCCACCCATTGAACACTTTGCAGCCTCCTTGATTATTAGATTGACTGTCCTGCACAATGCTTGTGTTTAAGTGACCCTTACCTCACTTAATCATGGCCCCAACACACACAGTAGTGATGCCCGCTCTCGGGATTTGCCAAAGAGAAGTCATAAAGGACTTCCTTTAAGTGAAAAGGTGAAGGTTCTCAATTGATGGAGAGAAAATAAATCATATACTGAGTTTGCTGAGATCTATGATGTGGAAGAGTAAAACCTCCAACCCCCAAATACATTTCTTTGGTATATTGCCATTTGATTATTCAGAGAAATTGCAGACCTTTGCAGACAGGAATGTCTGTGAAAGGCTGTCCTTTGTTTAAAAAAAAAAAAAATCAACATCTATCTGCATTAGTCAACAGAGGATGCAAACAGCCTTTCCCATCTGCCACCCACCCCGTGTCTGCCTAGATGATGAGACTGGGGGACTGACTGACGCCTGCTTAGCTCAGATACGGACCACCACAGGGGTGTCACTGGGAGACTTCATCTGTCTCACAAGACAGCCCCTGCTCCTTGGCACCCCCCCCGACCCTCCCAGTCGCCTGCCTCCCTTCCCTGCAGAGCCCACACTGTCCCCTTGGCACGCTCTGCAGGTTGCAGCCGCCGTGCCTCCCTGAGCGTCTCTCTGGGTGTCTGACTCCTGTGCTGATTGAACACCTCATGAAACCCGTGTCTTCTTCCCTCACCAGTCTGCTGTCAGCTAACTTCACAGACTAAAGCGGACTAACCTTTGGGGGGAAGGAGCATGTTTAAAACTTCCCTCTAATGATAAGAAAGAACCTTTTGTCCGTGAAATTGTGAAGAAGGAAAATGACATCCGCGCCAGCCTGGCTGTCACACCACAAATGGCAGAAGTGGCCGCCAAGGTGTGTGGAATGAGCTCCGTCACCGAGCGCTCTTCATGCCCGTGCACAGGCCTGTCTCTGTCATCGGGAGCAGGTGAGGAGCATGCCGGAAGATGTTTGGAGAGAGAGAGAGATCTCACAGGCTGTGTCCACACGTGCGCCACCCTGCCAGGCCCGGCTCGACGTGCGGTTCACTCCTGATCCTCAGGGCCCACCATGCTCCCGGCCTCTGCATCTCCTGAGTGTTCCTGGTGGGGTCCCGCCTCCTGTCATCACTCCACAGAACAGATGAGGAAACTGAGGGTCGGAGCATGGACGTCCCCACAACTGCAGAGTCGTGGGCCAGATTCAAACCCTCTAGGATCCTGGGTCTCCTAGATTAGGATAGGAGCCTCCTGATGGCGCCTTGAATCAGAACCACAGAACCTGACTCGCTGGAACATGGAGGAGAGCAGCCAGGGTCCCCTCTTGGCTTCCCGAGTCTCAGACATGAGCAACTTGGACTCCAGAGTCCCACAGTCAGGGCGTCCGGGTGTCTGCCAAGCTCAGAGGGCCGTGTTTCAGACCCACAGACCCCGAGACACGGACTCAGGAATCCTCCAGCCTCACCCGGGGCAGGCGCTGCACCCACAGGGGCTCAGGGGAGGCCTCAGGAGCCCAGACCCCGCAGGAAGGAGGTGGGGGTGAGGCTGGCACTGAGCCTACCTGGGGTCCAGAGGCCTTTGGAGCCCTCACGCCTCTTCTGATGGAGCCACTGCTCCAAGGAGGTGAGTCAGGAAAGAGCAGCCTTCAGGAGGCAGTGGGTCCCTGGGTTGGGGACACAAACTGTTGTAGGGACAAAGGAGGCAGGGCACCAAAGACAGCAGGAAATAGTTTTATTTGGCTAAAGCTAGACCCAGAGGGCACAGCTTCTGCTGTAATCAATTAATCCCCTGAACCCGAATTCAGGGAGTTTCAGAGTTTTATACCCAGCCTGTAAGGGGAGGGGCTCAGAAGTTCACAGTCTGCAGAAGTTCACATAAAGCAGCTTTTTCTTTCACTGTTCTGGGCAAGTTAACCCTTCAAGGACAACACCTGAGAAGGGGAGAGCTTCTCCCCTTTCTTTCCTCCCCCTGCCAGCTGTTACCATGGAGCCCAATTGTAACTTATCTTAACAATGTAGACATCTCTGTGAAGCCCAGCTCAAGGCCAGAGGCCTTGTTTGCACATTTCTACAAAGTACTATACTGGATATGTTTGTGAAAACTAGTAAGGGGGTGTCCAGCACCTGGAGTGCTGGTATCTTCTCCGCCAGTGGCCAAGTAAAACAGGGCGGCACCAAATAGGAAGTTTATCTACAATGGACTCTTTTGCTGACAGTCCTAAAATCAGCCATGGTGAAGAGGGCTTTTCTGTGGAGAAAGGGGGTGCCACTTTGGAACTTCAATGGGGAGGAGGGCCTCTTGGCCAGGCCTGCTGGGGGGTTTCCTGGAAGAGGAGGGGTTGGAGCTGGGCTCATGGACAGGGTGCCCGTCGGGGTCAGTGAGGAAGACAGTGCCACACAGAGTGCACAGCACCAGGAAAGTGTCAGATGTGTGAGAAGCGGCTGCTCGGAGCAGGGAGGAGGTGGGACCAAAGAATATGGCTCTGAGGGGGCAGGTGAGAGGGCCAGGAGTGCCAGGCTAGAGCGCAGACTGTTGATGCCATCTAATGGCATCGGGGGCTGCGGTGCCCGTGACATTCATGGAAGTGACACATGGCTGCTGTTTACAGAGCACACACCACCAGCCCCCCGCCAAGCACCTTGCAGGTCCTCGCGGGTCCTAGGACCACTCCGTGAGGAGGTGCCATTTGAGAGATGAGGAAACAGAAGGTTTAAAAGGACTTGACACCCAAACTCAGTGCAGTTCACACAGCCAGTGACAGACGCGGCCGTGATGGGATCGAGTCTCCCCCACCCCAAAGCCTGGCTCTGAAATGGGGCCCACGTGAGGAGAGGGGACGGAAGGGGTGAGCCCCAAGGCATGGGTCACCAGGGGACTTTCCAGACGTCCAAGGGGACATGAGCAAGAGGCAGACAGGGCGGTGGGGGGCTCAGCAGAGGAACTCCCGCCGGGGGGCTGTGGGGAGAAGGTCAGGCTCACATCTTCTGGCCACCAGAGGGATCCTCTAATGGACTACAGATTCTGCTGGGTACCCAGGGAAGAGTCAGGAGGAGGGGATAGAGCCAGTTGGACAAGCTGGACCTCATGAGGACCAGTGGCTACTGCCCCTGATCCCACCAACAGGATGCTCCTGACCTGACCAGGAGGGCCCAGCAGGACCACAGCCACAGCGGGACCGGCACCCCACGGGGCTGGCCCGGGTTGCCAGAAAGACGGGGACGTTGAGGTCAGGCAAGCCGGGGTCCCTGTTCTGGTGTCAGCTGAGTCTCAGCCTAGTGCCCTCCTCTGTAAACTAGGCTCTCAGCATCAGCATGAGGAGGTGCCGCTTCCCAGCCCCGGTGGGTCCCAGCAATGAGGCCCCTGTCCCTTCAGGTCCCCTCACTGCCCCAGCCAGGAGGTCCACAGGCACCGCAAGGGCAGGACCCACAGCATGGAGCGCGCACAGAGCCTGCAGCCGAGCTTGGGAATCAGCAGAAACCCATGGCCTGGAGATGGGGGGCGTTTAGGAATCAACCTCCAAGTGCCCGGGTCACCCAGCTCAGGCTACAGAGTCCGACCCTGGCCTGTGTGCAGCTCAGTTAGATTCTTGTGCATAAGAATCACTGTAGGGATTATGGAGGAAGAGTCAGGGCCCCAGGGGCCTCCGCTCTACTTCAGGAGCCAGACTCAAGGGAAGAGGTGGAGCAGAGACCCAGGAGTCCTGACCTGAGTCTAAGACAGCTGCCCAGGACAGGACACAGCCAGGCTCAGGTGGCTGCAGGAGAAGGGCCTGGGCCATTCCCCTGCCCGGGGGCATTTGCTCTACAGACATTGCCTATGGACACCTCTGTGGCCAGGCCCTGTGCCGGCTCCAACTAAGGCTCGGTGTTTCATGGGAGATGCGGTGGTCACAGTATCTACCCCTGGGGCCCCATCAGGGTCTGATGGGATCAGGAATCTCGGGACATTGCTGCCCAGCACCCGGCTGGAGGCCAATGAGCTCTCTGCTCAGAGAGCCTGTGCCCTTGAGGACAAGAAGGTCCCTGGAAGAGCCAGGTGGGCCTGGATTCAAGTCCCGACTCGCTGCTACTGCCTCGCCCGAACTTGGAGGTTCCCGGAGGTCCGCAGGACAGGGGCACAGACTACCCTTGAGGAGTGGGGGGCCTAGGGATGGAGGGGCTCAGACCCGCAGCGCTGGGGCCAGGACGCAGCATGGACAGAACACGGGTTCCTGCCTCCCCGAGTCCACCCTCTGCCCTCCACTTCTCCTCCGTTTCCTGCGGGGCTGGAAGGAAGGTTGAGACAGGAGGTGTCCCCAGAAGCTCATGCGTGAGACAATGCAGAATTGTCCAGAGGTGGACTGATTGGATCAAGGGAGGTGTGGCCTGATGGGTGGATCAATGCGCTGATGGAGTAACTGGGTGGTGACTCAGGCAGGTGACAGCAGGTCCCCGGAGCTGTGCCCGTGGGGTTTATATTTTTCCTCCCATGAGTGCAGCTCTCTCCTTCCTTGCTGCCATTTCCTGAGCTGCTTTCCCCACCCTGCCCTTCCTTCATGGTGTTCCGCCTCCCCTTGGGCCCAGAGCTACGGACTGGAAACCATGGCCAAGGTCAAACTGTCCTCCTCTAGGTCTTACTGGTCAGGCCTCTTTGTCACAGGGATGAAAAGCTGAGTGAATCAGAGGAGCTGGAGGGGAGGTCACTCAGAGCCATGCCCCTTTCCCTGCCAGCCCAGTGTCTGGTGTCTCGGTCCCCTGACCATGTGGCCTGGTCTCTGGACACCTGGCTAGAGACAGGGAGCTCCCCAGGTCCTGGACGGGGCAGCAGAATGACTGGAGAAGGTGGACATGGCGCCCTGGGCTGCTGGTGCCCCAGCCAGGGCTCGGCCTCCCCACCCGCCCCTCAGGCACAGCTTGCCCGGGCCACAGCCTGAAAGGGCCCTGGGCAGCAGGAGCCAACTCCTCAGCATCCCAGGCTGCCCCGGTGGGAGGGCGCCTGCGTGTGACAGTGTGACAGCTGTCAAAACTGAAAAACAACAAAGAACAAGGGAATCTGTCATCTCCTGGGAAGACAGGACCTATTTGTCAACTTCTCGTTGAACTTTCTGAGAGAACAACACTGGGCACTCAGGGCTCCTGGGTCATTGGCTTGGGAGATGGCAGAGCAGTGGCCCTCAGCTGGCAGGTCGGCTCGGAGAACGGCCACCTAGGGAGTCCTGAAGTCCAGCAGGCGAGGGGGAGGCCAGATGGGACAGGAGGCCCTGCTCTGGGGCACTTCTCAGGTGGCCTGCGTCCCTGTGGTCCGGGAAGCCCTACCTCTCAGGGCTGCTCCTCATCCTTGTCCCCAGGCGGCCCAAGGGTCTCTGAAGGGCCTTCACTCTGAACCACGTTCAGGAGCCTAGGGGTCTGGGAGGAGCAGAAGGACAGGCCCTTTGCCACCTGGAGTCTGGGGAGAAAAAGCCACAGCGGCCCAGCTGGTGACCACGACACTGCCTCTGGACCTGGCTCCCCAGGTCCTGACTGAGCTGGGCCTTCTCTCCACCAGGACCTCGGAGCCATCCCCACCCCTGCTCCCCCTCCTCACACCCCACAGCCAAGCCAGCTGCAGGGTCTCGTCCCCACGTTGCTGTGGTCCCTCCTCCCTCTCCAGCTCCACAGCCCCTTCCTGCCCCATCACCCGCATGTGGACACCCCACGGCCTGCTCCCAGCCTCCTGTCCCCTCCTGCCCCGTGGCCCCTCCCTGACCCCGCCAGAGCATCCCAGTGCGCCTGAGATAAAAGCCAAACCGCTCCCCCATGTTCCCCCTCCCTCTCCAGCCTCATCTGGTTCCTCGGGGGGCCACCACTCAGGCCTCGAGCTTCCCCACACCCACCGTGGCCTGAAGCACACACCCCCTCCTCTCCTGTTTCCTCCCTCACCTCTCAGACCTCGGGGTGATCGTCCCCTCCTCCAGGAAACCCTCCCAGTTTCCTGACAAGGCCAGACCCCAGCACAGTCTCCAGAGCTGTGGGAACCTCGTCCTTGGCATACTGATCCCCAGGAAGGGCCCGGTTATTTGGTGACCGTCTGAGCCCCTCCTGGGCTGGGGTTGCCATCTGGTCTGTTCTCAGCTGTGACGCCCAGAGCAGTGCCAGGTATACTGTAGGTGCTCAATAAATCCTGATGGGAGGGAGGAGTATCGATGGAGTCTGCTGGGCTCAAAGAAGGGCGCAAAGACCCAAACACAGGGACACACGAAGGCAGGGAGCATGGGGGCTCTGAGCCACAGCCTGGAGGTCCTGGGGACACTGTCTCTAGCTGTGTCTCTAGTCCCCGAGGCTGCAGCAGGGACTGTATGGAAGGACCTGCCTCTCTGACCACATCCTCCCCTCTCCCCAACCATCCATGGCTCCCCAGCACCAATCCGACAGCCCCAAGCTCAAGTTCACTGTGCTCTTGCCCCACCCACCACCCTGCCTTGCTCCTTCCATTGGTCCCCACCGTCCAGTGATGAAGGTTAAATGAGGTCATAAGGGTGGGTCCTAATGCCACAGGACTCAAGGTCCCCAGGAAGAGAAGAGACACCAGGTGTGTAGCCAGGGACAGTGAGAAGCCTCCCTCAGCAACCAAGGAGAGGGGCCTGGGAAGGGCCCAGCCCGGTCAGCGCCGTGCCCTCCACCCCTCAGCCAGGACTGCGAGACGGCCAGGTCCGTGGGGTGTGGTGGGCCGAGCCCGAGTGGACTAAGAGGCCAGCAATGAAGAGCCCGTGCCTCAGGACCCACGGGTGAGTCTGAGCCAAAAGGCACCCAGGGAACCAGGACGGTCGTGCTGAGAGCAGGTGCACGCAGGTGGGTCTTGGCACCTCCCCTTCCCTGCCAGCCCCCAAGTGTCCCCCAGGACCCCAGCCCCTGGTCGAGGAGGGAGGAAGGCAGGTGCCTGGTTCTCCCAGGGCAGCAGCAGCCTTTTCTGAGAAACAGGCACAGAAGGGCCACTAAGAACCCCAGGAGCCAGAGAGAGGGGCTCCCCAGCCACCAAGCACACAGCCAGCCCACCGATCCCCACTGAGAAGACGCCGAGCAGGTGGGCTGGGTGGCCAGGCCCGAGGACCAGCCCAGGACCGACACATGTTCCTCCGCAGCCCGAAACCCCAGCAGCCGCCATCCACCCGCCAACCTGGGACGCCTGGGGAGCTGGGACTGCAGGTGAGCCTGGGAACACAGAGGGGCAGGCCTGAAGGGAAGCGCGCACCAAGGGTTGACCAATCACAGTCGCGCTGTTCCAAACGCCGATTAGCATAAATCTGGACACCAGGGCTATATAAATCCCAGGCAAGCGCACTGCACCCCACCCCTCAGGCTGCCCTCCCGCCCTGCAGGGGTTCTGCTTTAACTCCCACGTGGATAACCCTGCGCCTCCCTCCTTCATCCCTGGCTGTGAATTTCATTCTTCGAATTTGGGAGACAAGAGACCAGAAAGAAGAAATTGGTGGTGAGCTCCTGGGGTCTGCTGCAACAACGGGGGGTGGGGGGGGAGGTAGCCGGCCACCAAGGGCCGCAACATGCTTCTCTGCTGCAGAGGTGGCAGCTTATGGAGACCCCACCCACCAGCAGAAGCAGAGAGACTTTGGCTTCAGAAGGGGACCCTCCAGCCTCCGGGCCCCTGATCATGAAGACTGTGGAGGGTGCGCTGTACAGAGGAGCTGGCGGGAAGGGGAGGCAGTTGCTCGTGTGTGTGTGTGTGTGTGTGTATGTGTGTGTGTATGTGTGTGTGTGTGCGTGTGTGTGTGTATGTGTGTGTGTGTATGTGTGTGTGAGTGTGTGTGTATGTGTGTGTATGTGTGTGTGTGTGTGAGTGTGTGTGTGTGAGTGTGTGTGTATATGTGTGTGTGAGTGTGTGTGTATGTGTGTGTGTATGTGTGTGTGTATGTGTTTGTGTGTATGTGTGTGTGTATGTGTGTGTGTGTGCGTGTGTGTGTGTAGAGAGAGAATCATAGACAGAGGCAGCAATGAAGAGCCCCGGGCCTCTGTGACGTTGTGCAGCACACGTGGCAGTTTTTGAATCCAGAGCCCATCCTGAAGCCTTCCAAACTGCCAGGAACAAGCAGGGTCTGGGGCACCACCGGGAGCCGGCACATCCCTAGGCAGGAAGGGCAGGGGACCCGCCCTCTCAGGCAGAGCCCTCACTGTGTCCAGCTCCGTTCCAGGTACTGGAGATGCCAGGAGTCAGCGTCTCTACCTCTGTGACAAACCGCAGCCAGCGTTCACCAGGCACTGACTGCCCCCTGAATGCCACGCTAGGAACCTTCCGTGACCCGTGTCTGAGTGAGGCCTCACCGCTGTGCCCCTCTTACAGACGAGGAGATGCAGGCAGAGGCAGGCCCTCTTCCCCTCGTCTCCAGAGCCATGGGCTGGGGCCTGGATCGGGACCCAGCCAGGTCTGGGCACGTCCTGCTTTGGTAAGTACAACTGTATTGTTAGCGACAGAAGCATCGTGAGGTCTCATCTTCAACACTAGAGCGCATCTTGGTTCTCCCAAAGCTGTAGGATGCTCCCAGAGTCCAGCTATCACTGTGGGGCTGGAAGCCTCCCACGGTTTCCGAGCCTTGAAAACCAGGTACCCCTTGCTGTCCCCAGTATTGTGCATCAGCATCGTGTCAGCAAACCTAGGTGGGAGGGGACTTTCTACCTCCATGGCACAGACGAGGAAAGTGAGGCTCAGAGAAACTAAGGGATTTGGCATCCCACACCTGGAGCGTGGCAGAGCAGGGCTGATACTGAAGTGCTGGCTCCGAGGCTCTTCACGGGGTTCAGAGAGGTGAAGCAACTGGCCCTTTGACACTTACAGAGCCAGCCACTCAAGAGGACCAACTAGAAATGGCCACTGTCAGTATGTACAGTCCCCATTTCTTCTTGCCAACAGTGGGGTCCTCTAGCACCCTGCTCTCTGCCCCTACTTGAACCATGCGGGTTGGTATGGTCTAATATGTTCTCAAACAGGAGTGAGGGCGTCTACGGCAGACATCATGGAGTGATCTGAAAGGGCTGAAAGTATCATTTTGAAAAGTCATGCCAATCATCCCTAGTGTTAGGTTTAGATATGAGTTGTCCCCCAAAAGCTCACGTTCAAGACAATGCAAGAGAGTTCAGAGGTGAAATGACTGGGTTATGTGAGTCTTAACCTAATCATGTATTAATCCCCGACTGGGGTTAACTGGGTGGTAACTGTGGGCAGGTGGGGTGTGGCTAGAGAAGGCAGGTCAGAGGGGTGAGCAGAGCTTCCTCTGCCTCCTGATTTCCATGCCCTGAGCTGCTTTCCTCCTCCACACCCTCAACCGTGGCCCAGAGCAGTGGAGTCGGCTGTCCATGGTCTGAGACCTCTGGAACCATGAGCACCAGATAAACTCTTCCTCCCCTAAAATTGTTCTTGCAGGTCTGTTGGTCACAGCAGTGAAAAGCCTAACTAAAGCTGGGCGTGGTGGCACTTGCCGGTAATCCCAGTGGCTTGGGAGGCTGAGGCAGGAGGATCACAAATTCAAAGCCAGCCTCAGCAAAAGTGAGGCACTAAGCAACTCAGTGAGACCCTGTCTCTAAATAAAATACAAAATAGGGCTAGGGATGAGGTTCAGAGGTCCAGTGCCCCTGAGTTCAATCCCCGGTACCAAAACAAACAAACAAGAAACAACAAAACAAAACAAAAAAACCCACCTAACTAAAACCCCTAGGGTTAGGATGGGTAGGCATAACCAGAAAAAAGTAACACAAGCCCAAAAAATGTCCCCTCCCAGGAAAGCCCTTTGGTATCCAGGGCAAGAAGACAATACCAATAGCTTTTCCCATCAAGGGACCTCTCAGCCCTAGGAAAGGCTCATCAAGGGACCTAAAAGAGCCCTACACACCCAAAGGGACCAGTGGGGACCAAGATGGTGCCAGATAAACTAAGTAGACTCAAATAACATCTCTGACAATCAAACTTCCCCGAGAACCAGTGCTCACAAGAGCAGGGAAAGAATGAATGGGTTCGTCCTAAACACGGTGACTGCCTATTAAAATGGAAGATTTAAGTAGGCCCCAGGCTCTCTTAATGGAGTCAACAAGAAGTCCAGGATGCAATAAAACACTCAGCTTAAATGACACAAGAAAACCTCAGCTTAAATGAGCAAAACCAATCCAATGATGCTAAAAACCCAAGATGAATCAGAGCCTGGAATTATTTGACAAGGTTCTGAAGAATTTATCATCAAATGATTATAAACAATTACAAAGTATCTTAAAACAAGTGAAAAAAAATAGATAATCTCAGAAAAAAAAGAAGTTATAATAAAAAAGACACCAAATAATATTACAGGGCTGAGAAATAAAATAAAAAAAATAAAAAATATTCTGGATAGGCTCAATAGTAGAATAGACAGAACAGAATAGAATCTCAGTGAAATTAGAAATAGAACAACAAAATTCAGTCAATCTGAACAACACAGAGAACAGAACTGAAAAGTTCAACAGAACCTCAGGGATTTGTGGGACACAAAAACATTCAACATTCATATCCTCAGAGATGGAAGGGGAGAGCGGATTTGAAGGAGCATTTGTAGAAATGATGGACTGTTAACTTCCCCAAATTGTGAAAGACACCAACCTACAGATCTGAGAAGCCGAGTATCTGGAAGGAAGACACACACACACACACACACACACACACACATCCACAAGATACACAATGATTAAACTTTTAAAAATTAAAGGCCAAGAAAATAAACTTAAATGCAACTAGAGAAAAAGGACACAATTACCTAATGGGAAACATGTACTCAAATGTCAGCAGACTTCTTGTCTGAAACATTAAAGGCAAAAAGGACACTGCACAGTATATTTAGCTGCAGAAAGAAAAAACTCAACCACAAAACCTAGATGCTGTGAAATTATCTTTCAGGAATGAAAGGAAAAATAAAGACTTCTCAGACAAAAGAAAAGCTGGAGAATTTGTTATGAACAAACCTACGCTTAAGATGGACTGAAGAAAGTTCATCAATTGGAAAGGAAATGGAAAAAGAGAAATTCTTGCCACCTCAGAAAGGAAGAATCAGCAATGGAAAAAACAGATGTGTGGCTGGGCGTGGTGGTGCACCCCTGTAATCCCAGCAGTTCTGGAGGCTGAGACAGGAGGATCATGAGTTCAAAGCCAGCCTCAGCAATGCTGAGGTGCTGAGCAAGTCAGTGAGACCCCGTCTCTAAATAAAATACAAAATAGGGCTGGGGATGTGACTCTGTGGTTGAGTGCCCCTGAGTTCAATCCCTGGTACCCCTTTCCCCCCCCCAAAAAAAACAGATATATGAAGTATGGATACATACAATAGACTAATCTTTTTCTCACAAATTTTATAAAACATATTTGAAGGCTAAAACAATTATAAAACTATTCAATATTCAAGACAATAATGGATAAAAGTGGAAAGGTAAAGAGACCTAAATAGAAATGAGGTTTGGATATTTAACTTGAAGCGGTAATATTGTCGCTACCTATTGACAAATTGTATTCAGACTTATAGGAGCAATGACTATGGAAAAAAGCCACTATACAAAAAGATGCACTCAAAAACAATAAATAAACAAAGTAGAATCCTAAAAACTGTTCCTACAGGAGGGCAAGAAAGGAAGGATAACAACCAGAGTAGAGACATAATAAATTAGCAGACTTAGGTGATGATGTATCAACAATTACTTTAAATGTAAATGGGCTATACACACCAATGAAAAGACAGAGACTGCAGGAAGATAAAAATCATGACCCAACTACATGCTATTCATAAGAACTCAATTTAAATTCAAGGACACAGCAGGCTGGGAGTGAAGGGATACATAAGGAGAGAAACCCACCAAGAAAGCATAGCATTTTACCTGAGTATGCACCAAAACAGAGCCTCAAAAGTGCAGGAAGCAAAACTGATAGTAATTCTCCTCAAGTTGACATGTAATTATAGCACAATTCCTATCAAAACCCAAGTAAGGTGTTTTGTAGATACAGACATGCTTATTTTAAAATCTATATAAAAAGGCACAGGCCCTTAAATAGGGAAAACAATATCTTGACAGAGAAGAATAAATGACAGGAATCACCCTACCCAATGTTAAGGTTTATGGTAGAGGCACATGAATAAAAACAATGTGGTTTTTCAGGAAGGATAAACATACAGATCAATGACAAAGAACAGAGAAGCCAGAAATCAGCCCCCACAAATATGCTCAGCTTATTTTTGACAAAGGTGCAAAAACAGTCCAATGGGGCCAGGGTGGTTTTTTACCATCAAATAGTTCTGGTGCAATTGGACATCTCTGGGCGAAAATGAGCAAGCTAAGCCTCAAACCCAAAAGTTGATTCAAATGAAGTTCATATTTAAAGGAAGAAGCATACATCTATGAAACTTCCAGAAGAAAACATAGGAGAAAAACACTCTGGTGTGGCTAGGAAAAAATGTTCTGAGACTAGACCTGAAAGCATTACTCATCAAAGGAAAAACAGGATAAATTTAACTAAACCAAAATTAAAACACCTTTTGCTCTATAAAACCTCATGTGAAGAGGATGAAAAAGCAAGCGACAGACTGAGATAAAATACTTGCAAATTGCATGCATAACACAGGACTATTATCCAGAATCTACTAAGAAAAAAAAAAAAAAAAACCTCTCAGAACTCATCATTAAAAAAAAATAATCATGGGGAAACTGACTTCTTCCCCGTTTGGAAGTCCTCACTTCTGCCCTCGCAGTGAGAGGAAAAGAAAGCTGAGCAAACTGAAAATCAATAACTTTTCTTAAATCTATCAGAGAACTCAGGTCCCCAAGGCCAGCGGGTGTCCTGAAAGCTGAAAAGCCAGACAGATCCTGATAACCTGTCTCATACTAGGAACAGAAGCCCCCGTTTGGGGCCAGAATCCACAGGAACACTTTAAACCACAGTAATGAATTGTGGGAGGCTCCGGGTGGTCCCGCTTGACAGCTATAAACCCCAGGCTGCCAGATTCAGAGGGGCCGGCCCACTCCTGTGGGTCCCACCACCAGGAGCTCCTAAGGTTCTTGGGGTGAAGATAAGAGGAAATCTCCGTCCTGTTCATGACAGGGGAGGGGAAAGAACAATTGTGGATGCCTTTAGCATTGTGTTCTCTTTAACGGGGCCAGGGGCAGGGAAAAGTCCAGCTCGAACTCACTAAAGCACCAAGACCTAATTATAGGCCCGCAGAATGGCCAGCCCAACACTGCTGCCCATCAACAGGGCCACTGGACAACAGTCCCAGGTGGAGGAACGCCAAGGCACAGACCCGATGTGAGGAGTCTCTGATAAAATCCAAAGACAAGTAGGGAAACCAAAAAAGGGGCACCGAGGGGAATCTCAGCCTCTGAGCCTCGGCCTCCACAAACAGCAACCCCAGCTGAGCTCCCGCTGACCAACAGAAGACCGCATCCTGAAGGCCTCCCACCCCACCAACGAGGCCAGAGAACCTGCAGGAAATTACAGAACAGACTGCAGGGAAAGGCACAGACTGAGGGACAAGGATCACCTTCAGAGCGGGTACAGCAATGTCCCCAGTGAAAGCCTCGGAGGAGACACACAGCTGTCCCCAGTGAGGACCAGGAGGGAGTAGAGCATTGTCACCCGTGAGTAACGGATGCTGTTTTCACAGTGAGACAGGCCCCGAGCCAGCCGCTCGCACTTGGTGCTCATCGCCGAGGGGCGGGCTCCCCACTCAAGGGCACTCGGAGAAACATTTCCGCCTGGAAATCAATGGAAAGAATCAGCAGCTAAATAAGGAGGACGGACACGTCACGTCGACAGAACTGCGTGAAGGACGAGACCCCAGCTGAGCACCGGCATCGGAACTCAGTAGACCTGCAACTCCGAGAAGGAGGCGGGGACCAGCCAGCGGGACAGGAGGGACCCTGGGAGCCCGGAGCTGCCTGAGCATCTCCTAGCGCAGGCGCTTCCACAGGCCCCTGCAGCGGGGGTGAGGCTGGTTGGCTCCTCCCCTGGCCCCACCCCTCCTGGCTGCTCCCAGGCCGGCAGTGGGGTCCCCCAACACCTTCTCTGTGCAGGGGCCGCCCAGGCCCACCCTCCTCTCCATGCTCCGTGTGCAGCCCAGCCCGGGAAGTCAGCCCGGTGACCCCAGGCCCCACCGTCCCAGAACGCTGACCTGGCCACCCTCCCCTGGACCACAGGTGGTCACAGCAGAACCCGAGGCAACAGTGTGGAGCGCAGCCGGGTCTCTAGGTTCCCTTCCTGTGCCGCCTGGCCTTCCCACGGCACTGGCCAGCTGGCAGGGCCCATGCACCCCAGGGGGTCCTCAGAGCAACCCCAAGAGCAGAGTAGGAGCCCTGGAGCCGGGCCCCCGGGTTCAAATCCCACCTCCATCAGTCCTGGTGGACTCTGAGACACGTATTTCCTGTGTACCTCGGTTTCCCCACTCGTAAACCAGGACTGACAGTGTCTGTCTCGTAGGGTTGTGGGGAAGAAGCTCAGGAAACGGAGCCTGGCAAGTAGAAGCCCCCAGTCTCCTCTGGGGTCCTCATCATCCTCTCCCAGGACAGAAGAGGACACCAAGGCTCTGAGTGGCCTCCTTGGGTCCCCACAGCAGGTGGCACTGCAGGGCCTGGATCCAGACTCCGCTGTGCGGCTTCCTCTCCACGGCAGTTATGGGGGGCTTCATCCTCAACTCTTCAACACCGGCATGGGAGGATCTGAGCCCCTCAAGCTTGTCCCTGTTGGTGCAGGGCCAGGCCTACGGCCTCTGCCCCAGTGACAGTGGCCAGGAGAAGGGTCAGTAAAGATCCAGTGGTGCCTGGCCACATGCTCAATAGGGTGCCGGGCGCTGGGCCTGCACTGTCCCTTTTAATCATGGCAACAGCTCTATCCCCACATCATGCTTGAGCAGACTGAGGCTCCGGGAGGCTGAGGCCCGAGGCCAGGATGACACAGACACTATGAGGATCGCCTCTGTATCTCACGTCTGTCCATGTCCTGGCCTTGTGTCCCCCCACCGTGTGCCCAGGGCTGTGCTGCTCCTGTCCCACACCCCTCCCACCAGCTCCCCCAGCGGTCCCCAGAGGGAAATCCCATCTCCCGTTTCACAGGTGAGACACGGAGGCCCAGGCTGGGCATGGAACTCACCTGAGGCCCCACAGCCACTGAGGGAGGATCACTCGAGTTCAAGCCCAGGGCTGACCGTTCCCACCCCACGGCCACGGCAGGTCCCTCCTCCCTCACTGGGTCTCGCAGGCTGCCAGACATTGATGGACAGGCCTGCTGGGGGTGGGGAGACTGCTGGGCCGTGCTGGGCAGCCAGCCTCCAGGTCTCCAGAAATCATCAGATTTCTGAGGTTGCCAAATGTTTCACACGACTTCCATCCTGTGCAAAGCCAGAGCGTGCTCTAAGAGCCCGGGAGGAAAATCTCATTTCTCTGGATCCCTCCCTTGGCGTCTGCAGAGCTATGCAACGGCATGGAAAGCAGACGTTCCCTCTCCAGGGGCCTCAGGACGAGCCCCACAAAGATGGATTTTTCTGAACCTCATTATCCTTCCCTCCCCGGGGTCGGAGGTCACATCAATAACTTCCAGCCTCCGCCTCCCACGGAGCCTCAGCGAGGCCACAGACCTGCTTCAGCTGTAAATCCCACTTCCTTCCCCCGGAAATCGATGGGAGACCAAGTTGCTAAATCCACCCTGAATCCCAGGTTCATGAATCAAAGAACTGTGCTGGGCGCGGGTGGGGCCTGCAGAGGCCCCAAGGAGACACCCTCCTGGAGTCCCTGTCTCCCCGGACCCAGCTCCTACCTGGGGTCAGGGGAGCAGCAGGCAGCCACAGGCCTAGAAAGCCCAACCCAGTGAGCAGCTGCTGTCCCAGCTGGCCTGGGCCACTCTCAACCCTGGAGTGATGCCTTCCCCATAGGTCCCAGGAGGGGAAGGGAGGCCTTGGGTAGCAGAGCAGCTGCTGAGCCCAGAACTGCATGCAGGGGCCCGCAGGACGAGGACTCGGGAAGGTGCCCTCCAGAGAGCGCCTGGCTCTGCAGCCATCCAGGAAGCTGCCTCCGCATCATCGCTTTGCGGAGCCAGAAGGCTTAGGCAGCAGCTCCTGCAGAGAGACACCGGGAGGGGACAGCCAGGGGGACCCATCCCCAGAGTTCCTCTCCCTGTGGTGTCTGGGTGGAGAGTGCCGCTGGAGGAGGCTGGGAACTGCGAGCTCTCAGTCTGTGCAGGGCCACGCACATCCTGCTGGCGGCCACATAGGGACAAAGCCCGGTCTGTCTGGCTCTTAGCAAATTCTCTAACCACCTACCTACAGTCTGTGAGTCCCAGGGGAGTTTGGATGTGCCGCAGGGTCAGGGACCAGGGCTGAGGTCCTCAAGTCCTGGGACACTCCTTTGTCCCCTTCCAACTACGTAGGCTGGAATGGGGGCAGGTGGGAGCCACCACCCCTCACAGCAGAAGCTGGGACCCGTCAGTGACTCCCAGCCATGGAGACGTTTGCTTGGTGTTTGAATCAGCTTTTTTGCAGCTGTGACCAAAAGTCCTGACAAGAACAATTTTAGAGGAAGAAAAGTTTGGTGTTCAGAGTTTCAGGGGTCTCAGGCCTTTGACGGCTGCTCCGTCGCTCTGTGCCCGAGGTGAGGCAGAACAGCGTGGTGTGGTGGAGGAAAGCAGCTCAAGATGTGGTCCAGGAAGCAGAGAGGCCGCTCCATTCTCCAGGGACAAGATATAAACCCCAAAGGCACGTGCCCAGGGACCCACCTCCTCCAGCCACACCGACCTGCCTGCCGTCACCACCCAGTTGATCCCTATCTGGGGGTTAACGCACTGATGGGGTCAAGTCATTTCACCTCTGAACTCTCTTGGGTTGTCTCACACATGAACTTTTGGGGGCCCCACGTATCTGAACCATAACCCTGGGGGAATCAGGGGGGCAGTGGGCAGAAGCCAGCTTGCCTGACCACAGCAGTATAAGATCGGGGTCATCGGGTGGAAATCTGGCAGGTGAGGAAGGGAGGAGCTGAGACTCTGAGAGGGTAGGTGATTTGCCCAAAGACTCACAGCGAGTTCAGAAGAGGAGGGTCGGATCCAGTTCCGTCTACACCTCTTAGTGCCCTCTCCTGGGTCAGGACTCCAGAGCTGAGAAAAGGACCCGGACAGGAGGGGGAAAGCCCCTCCTGGTGGAGAGATCCAAAGACCGGATCCCAATGTGTGCAGCGGGGCCAATAGCAGACTTGTCTTCCCTCCTTTTTATTAAGCACCGATGGTGTCCCCAGCATTTCACATGCTTATCTCGGCTCATCCTCACAGTGAACCAGCTGGAAGGTGGTGACTGTCCCACCTTCACAGATGAGGAGACCAAGGAACAGAGCAGACAAGTGACTTTCCCGAGCTCTCACAGCAGTGTAAAGTACCTGAGTATGTCCTTTGTCAATTATCACCTCTCAGCTCCTAGTCTATCTACAGGTGAACCTAGATAGTTCTTCCCTGCCACCAGAATGATGTTAAGTTTTGTCAACAGTGGGGGCTGGAAGGGCTTTCCTTTTGGGTCCCAGTATGCTCTTCTCGGTCTGTCCTGGAGTTAAGCAATGTCCAGGGTTGCTAAACCCTGTGGAGTTCATACCCAGGAGCACTGTCAGCCAGTCCCTGTGTGTGGCACCTGGACTGCCTCTCCCGCACCCCAGCCAGCTCTCCACCACCCCGTGGCCCCACCACAGGCTCTCTGACAGAATCGGGGAGCTTGGTCCCGGTGGTGCTGGCAAAGAGGGGGAAGGCCATTCCAGACCTGTTCCTGCCTTAGGAAGAAGCCAAGGGCAGGGGTCCCCTGGGCACCTGCCCTTCCTGCGCTCCTTAGAATGCTGCCTTCTCCCTGGTGGACAGTCCTCTATCACAGTTAATAATCATTCACATTAAACGTCCACATCATCCCCTGCTCAAGTTCAATGAGTCTCTTGCCTCTTCTTTGGACCCTGGATGATGGAGCTGATGGGATTCCAGGAGGTGACCCACCAAGATCAGGTCCTTGGGCCTGGATTGGCCATGGCCTTGGGCTTGAGCTCAGTGCTGACTGAGTGGGTGGGCAAGAGGGTTAGTGTCCCGTGGCATGAGTGGCAGCATGACCAACCTAGCTGTCACCTGTGGCTGACTGTGATGGAGTGTCAAAAGAAGCCAGTGGAGAGCCCCGGGGCTGCCCTTGGTGATGTCACTACGGGGGTGGCGGTGGGTTCTCCCGAGTGTACTGGAGCATTTAGAATAAAAATCATAAGCTCGGTTCTTTAGCCCCCAACAACGAAATCCCTCCACAAATCTCTTATTTCCTGTAGCCTCAGGATACTCCCCGAGCAGCAAATGCAAAATTAATTGTGCAGGTTGCTGAATTCCAGCACCCGCTGAGCTTGGCGCCTGGCCAGGTTTCTCATGGGAACATTAATCATTGGGGAGACTTCTCATGGGAAAGGATGGGATCCTGAAACCTGGAATGAAGTTGGTTTAGATTCTTATGAAACCCAAATCCGAAGCTCCCGAGTCACTCAGGGTGTCCCTGGACAGTAGAAATGGCTTCCCTCTGCTTGCATATCTTGTGATAACCTCACCTGGGGCAGGTATCTTTAAATGTGACACTCACTCCCCTCAAGATCCACCGTGTCCCGGCCCCCCTGCAGCCACGAGACCCATAACTATGATAAAACCTCAGCATGATTCAAAGGGACAAATGAAAAATGGCTCAGGAGGAAATAGCTCACAGGATAAAAGCTAGACTTGGCTGTTGTATGTGGAAGCAAACCTGGAAATACGGAGAGGAGTGAATTCTATGGGTCTTATTAGTCCAAGGAAGAATTATAACACGGGATTGAGCCAGATTCACTGATAGGCGTGCACTTCCCAGAGATTCCAGATTTAATGTGTGAGCTTGCACAGACGGAAGGAGCCGCCCCAGCTGGGTGGGTTGGTTAAACTTTGTATTTGATCGTGGTCTGCCTGGGGGAAGCCGGAGCCTTCCTGGGGTGCTGTGGAGGGGGACTCCAACTCCTAGAGGGATGGGAATGTTAGAAGGGTTTCTTCACGAGCAACCTTCACCCCTGAGCCCTGTGCTCTACGAACACCCAGGAACTCAGGAAACCTATTAATGGAGGAATCCTGGAAAATCTCGGGGGTCATTCTCCTTTGGGGGCCAAGAATGACCTGGGAGAAAACTGCTGTTGAGATGGGTTCCCCAGGTTCAGTGGGGGTGATGGGACTTGAGAGGAGCAGAGACCAGGGGACGGTCCACTGCCCAAATCCAGGTGGGAACACCTGCATTGGTGGAAAGGGCAGGAGGGAGCACAGAAGCCAGTGCCTTCTGCAGGGGTGGCTGCAGCAGCTGACCGTGGTATGCCTGGGGGAGAATGGACAGCCTACTAGAATGTTCCCTGGTCTAACAGAAAACAAACAAACCGCATCCACAGCCCCCGGGTGATTCACACAGGCCTGGGCTGGGGGCTCGGCACCTGGAAGGGAATTCCGTACCCTCATTGCAAGGACGACCTGTCTTCCTCCCCGCTCCTACCAGGACCCGTGGCCAGCTCTTAAATATGCCCTGGGAAAGGGGATCCACCCAGGGAATTAGACACTGAATCTAATTTGACATCGACTCCAAATGCCACTGTCATTCTACAAGGTTGTGGTGGCTGGTGGCACAGGACTCAAGCCCCACTCAGAGAGAGCCCAGTTGGTCCATCCCCACGCTGGTGTCCCTGCACCCTGGCCTCACGGTTGTAGCCAGTCCACTCATTCAGATGTCCCCGGAAGCAGCAGAGCCGTAACTGGGCAGGAACCCTTCAGGGATCATTCTGAATGCATTTTTGGAGGCTGAGCGTAGACCAGTTTGGAAGTGGGGACTCCAGCGCATCCGAACCAACAAAAATCTCCCCCTCCCCCTTGTTCTAGGAGGGAGAGGGAGAGACACCATGGAGGAGACAGTTTAGACTCTTCTCCAAAACCAAGGTCTCCACTCCAGGAGGAAAGGGCCTTATCGTGACTGTGGGCAAGGAATTTACCAAACCGCACCCAGGACCTCAGTCCCACTAAAAACAGAGACCAAGCCCAACCCCCTCCCCACAGCTCACTTGCCATGGACGGAGCTCCATGCAGTGACGATGACTTACAGCTGAAGTGTCATGGGACAAGGACCCCATCTAAGGAGGGGTGCTTAAGGATCTGGGAGGCATCGAAGAAAACAAAAATAAATAAATACATCAACAGAGTAAGTCAGCCACCAGCAGCTATGGCTACATCAAACGTTGAACATGCTAAACATTTAAATAGCGATCGATTGAGCACTCCCCCTGAAGTTTAATTTTTTCAACCTCAGTGTCTATTACCAGACATAAACAAATGGGTGTCCTCAGGGACATCAAAACTCGAAGAGAGCATCAAAAGGAAATGCCCAAAATCAAGAACACGGAAAGCGACGGGAACGTCACTGGGAGACGCATCAGCAGACTGGACACAACCTGGGAAACGGTGGAGGAGCTTGGAAATAAGACAACAGAAACTTTAAAAATCGAAATGCAAAAGGGGGAGAGGAATTAAGCAGAACAGGACACACAAGGGGCAGATGTTTCAAAATGGGTGATGCAGGTGTCCTTGGAGTTACCAGAAGGAGAGAAGGGAGCAGGAGAAATATTCAAAGTAACAATGGCCAAGAATCTTCCAAAATTAGTGACTGATCTTTGACAAAGTTTCAAAAGCAAGTCAATGACCAAGGACGTCCCTGTGCCATGACAACTGGACATTGTGATTTTTAAAAATGAACCCTACACAGATTTTTCCTCTTTCATGAAAATTCCAGTGAAACAGAAAACTACAAAACACCCAGAAGAAAACATAGGGTAATGTGTAGGTGGCCTTGAGTTTGGAGATGGGTATTTATATACGACACTAAGAAAGCCTGATGATCCATGGAAGAAAAATATTGTGTTGAACTTCATTAAAATTAAATGTTTCTGTTTACTGCGAGGCAGCTGAAAGAATCAAGTCACAGCCTGGGAGGAAATATTTGCAAAATACATACCCGGGAAAGAACATGGTCCAAAATATATAAATAACTCTCAAAATTCAACAATTTTTTTTTCAATTAAAGGATGGACAAAAGTTTCAAACACACTCATCAAAGAAGACAGAGGGGAAACAAGCACATGAATAGACTCTCAACATCATTTTTCATGAGAGATCTGAAAACTAACAAGAGTCCTCCACAAACCTATCAAAACAGGTAGAATAACAAATAAGGAAGTTGGAAGTACCAAATGCTAGGGGGTGCAAAGCAGGGGCAGCTCTCACTCACTGGTGGCGGAAGGTGAAACGGTGCAGCCACTTTGGAAGAGTGGGGCCGTTTCTCACAAAGCTACGCAGAGGCTCGCCCTGGGATCGTGCTCCTAGGCATTTACCCAGAGGGTCTGAAAACTTAGGTTTACACAAAAATCTACTCGCAAATATTTACAGCAGCTTTATTTGTAATCACCCAAAACAGGAAGCAATTAATAAATAGGTCCTGGAGTAAGTGAATGAAAACCGAGTAGTACCTTCATACAGTGAGGGTGATTCAGAGATGAAGAGTCAGATGGCTTCCACCAGCCACCCCGAGACGAGGGTCACCCTTAAACGCACCTGGAAGAGGCCAGCCTGCAGGGCGTACGTCACGTGTGATTCCAGAGAAACAGCATTCTGGAAATGTTAGAACCATAAAAGAGCAGTGTTCGCCCAGAGGTGGCCAGGGGAAGGCCAGGGGCGGGAGACTGGAGGGCAGCGAGGCTGTTCCGCGTGACTCCCCCGGGGCCGGCTGTGTGACACTATCCAATCGTCAGAACCCACAGAACTCGCAACACCCAGCAAACGTGAATGAACGTGGATTTTAAAATAGCACTAAGGTGATCAGAGGATCCCAGGGAGGGACACACTATGATACAATCTGTGTCACAACTGGGCAAAACAAGGGCAGGGGCCAAAGAGAGGAAGTGGCAGGTCCAGGCAGCCCTGGGCGGGATGGCACCTGAGGACTAGGCCCACAGCGACGTCACCATGTCACCACCGTGCTCTGATTCATGAGGGAGGCTGTTCCGCCACCATGTGAGTGAGCGGTTCTGATGCCAGGCTGCGTGTGGGTGCTGGAGTTGAATAATTAAGTCACTGGGGGGCAGACGGTGGGAGCCGGGTCCTCACGGTTGGGCCGGGACTCTACACGTCAGCAAGGGCAGGGGCTGCAGAGGTCCCCACGGTGAGCTGGATTGGAGACATCTGCAGGAGGTCACGATGCAGATGGAACGCGGGACAGGACAGTAACTATCTCTGGAATGTTTATGGCTCCAGGTACGGACGCTAGTGAGGGCACACACAGCACCATCCCTCTCCATCAGTGACGCCTCCGTAGCCAGAAACACGACTGCTGCCCGGATCTTGGTCTCTCATGTGGTTTTCCAGTACCAAGGGGCTCCTTGGAGAAATGGCCGACTCCGGGACTGAGACGGAAAACCCTGGATGAGCCCAGGTCCCCCTGGACTGCTGGAGAATGAGGAGTGAGCTGGGCACTCAGGCTGAACACAAACCCACGGGGACGGAGGTAGGACCGAGGGACACAGGGAGGACAGCAGAGCGAGAAAATAAACAAAGTGGCATCGGATTACACCAAAGTCCAAAATAAGCATCCGGAGGCCATGCTGGAGTAAATGACGGAGTAAGTTAATAAGTGGGCGGGAAGGATTCAGGGCTGTGTCGGCTCCCCACCCTCTCCGAGGACAGCCGTGTCCCCACTCCGGTGCTGCAAGCTCCATGCTGACCTCCTCCAGAGGGCACACTGGGGGACCCGGGCAGGGGACCCTGACTTCATGGTAGAGAAACCCCCAGACACCACCTCAGCCAACACCAACAGTGCTGAGCCAACCCGTGACCTGGGCCCTGCAAGTCCCATGTGGGGAGATGACACTTCTCCTTGGTGGCCTTCATCCCCACACCAGGCCCCCAGTCTAGCCATGAGGAAAACGTCACACACACCCCCACCCAAGGCTGTTCTACAACATGCCCAGCCACACTCCTCCAAGCCGTCAAGGTCAAAAACAAGGAAAGTCAGACACTGTCACAGCCAAGAGGATATATAAGGGGACGCAAGGCGTGTTAGGGTTTAGATATGAGGTGTCCCCAGAAGCTCACAAGTGAGACCATGCAAGGAAGCTTAGTGGTGAAGTGACCGGTTACGAGAGCCTTGACCTCACAGCGCATTAACCCACTGACAGGGATGAACTGGGTGGGAACCGCAGGCAGGTCGGGTGTGACCCAAGAAGTAGGTCACTGGGGGTGTGCCTTTGGGGCTTCTATTTTGTCACCAGAGAGCACAGTTCTCTCGGCTTCCTGGTACCATGTCCTGAGTTGCTTTCACCCTCCAGGCCCTTTCGCCACGATGATCTGCCTCGTCTCCAGCTCAGAGATCTGGACTCGGCCGCCGGTGGACTGAGACCCTGAAACCACAAGCCAAAATAGACTTCCTCAGCTGTTCTTGTCAGGACTCTTGGTACCAGTGATGGGTGGACGGGTGGAAAGCTGACTGAACAAAGACTAAACATAACCTGGTATCCTGGACGCAACCCAGGAAAGAAAAGCAACAGCACATAGAATCTGAGGAAATCAGAATAAAGCTTGGGCCATGGTTCATAAGAATGTGTGGATATTGTTTATTAATTATAACAAATAAACCATAACAAGGCTAGATATTAATAACAAGGGGAAATTGGATGCAGATCATATGATGACACTCCACACTACCCTTTCTTTCTTTCTTTTTCTAAGTCTAAAGCTGTTCAAAATAATAAAGTATGTTTTTAAGAGAAAAAAAATAGTTAAAACTAAATTTTAAAAAATGCGCATTCTCAACCCTTTTAAAGGAACCGTTTCTGAAAACTTTGGTTGCTTCTACCTCCCTTTCTCTCTCGGCTTTCCGGACACAGTTATTATTGATGTGTGTGTATAATTTCGTATCCTGGGGTGTTTTTGTTTTCCTTCCTTTAACATGACATTACAGCATTAAGCAATCTCCATGTGGCTGTGTGTGTAATCACTGTTTTTAGTCACTGTGGAACATTCTGCCAAGCGGGTGAGTCAGTTTAATTAACTGAATCCCTCTGTGGGGTTGATCTGGATGTTCTCAAATTGTGGCTGTTCTGGGTGACCTGGGGCCTGCAGCTTCCAGGGAGAGTATACAGGACTCCTTAGACCTCATTTTGTTTTGTTTTTTACTTCGAAAATGTGCAATAAATATGTCAGCGATCCATTGAGCTGAATCCGATGGGGCACAAACAGGAGATGGGTGTCACCTCCTCCAAGCCTGTCTTCAACAAGTCTCCTCCGAGCCCTCTCGGGACATGGGGACTGAAGCAGGCGTATTTTGCCCCTGCACCGTATTCCAATCACTGGAAAGGGTTTTGCAGAAGAGGAAGTTTGTTTGCAAGGCTGCCCCAAATGGGGAGGGAGACCCAAGCCTGCAGTCTGCTTCCCTGGAGATAGGCTTAGGGGTATCTGTGGGATAAAGGAGGGGATTTAAGATCTGAGGAAGGGACATTGGAAGTGGGGGAACAAATGACGTGCACGTACGTAATCCAACTCGATGGCTCTTTGTGAGACAACTGTTTAAAAATGGAGGCACTGGTATAACCCGAGGGTGGACGTTTCAGCCTCCTGATGTCGAAAGGTCACCCATCAGACACACGAGCAGGCCCAAGTGGGGCTGGTGGTCTCCAGTATCCGAAAAGGAACCCAGGCAACCATCCTCACTGTGACCCTCAAGTCAGAGGTGTTGTCTGGACAGAGCAAGTGGGAGACTGCTCCAGTGGACAGCCACGGCCAGCGTCCACCCACCCTCTGGCCTTCCACGTTTCCCAGGCTGGGGACCCCAGTGACTCTGTGTCTCAGTGTCAGGTAACAAAACGGAGGCACAGAGAGGTCGAGACCAACCTGTAATAGGCCCCACAGAACCCAAAGTTGGCTCCCTGGGAAAAAAAAAAATTAAACAGAGAAGACTGATCAGAAAGAACAAGGGAGTGAGAATAAACTATCTAAATGACAGAAAAGGGAAATCACTGCGGAAATTAGAGACAAAAGTAATCCGGGATTGTAGCTTCCTAGAAAAATACAGCTACCAAAATGGACCCCAAAAGAAAAATTTTAAGTCTCCATAATTTTACAACCATTAAGGAAATTAAATCAGCAGTAGAAATCTTCCCACGAATATAACGCCTCATCAGGTGGTTTTCTAACTGAGTTCTCTCGAACATTTAAAAAAAAAAAAAGAGGGATCACGAAGACACTTGCATTTGGGAGACTAACCAAACCTTGGATCCATAGTCAAACCCGAAACGGAACACGGGAGAGCACGCATTTAAAAACGCAAAGAGCAAAAGTCTTTTTAAAATGTAGCATGAAAATTCCGGCAATGAACAAATGGGATAATAAGAGGGTGAGCATTTTGTTGTTTTCCTAGGAAGGTGATGTCGGTTTAATATTGGGATCTTAATTAATGGAATTCATCACGTTGGAGACATTTTCAAAGCAGATGATCCTCTGAGCAGATGCAGAAAAAGCGTTTGATCAAAGTTGGCATCCGTTCATGATAAAACTCTGAGCAAGCTAGGAAGGAAAGGAATGAAAATATTTCACTTTTATTCCAAAAAAAAAAAGAAAGAAAAGAAAAGCAAAAAGGTCTGGCCAGCATCATATTTTGTAGGTGAAACATGGAAAGCTTTTCATTGGAGATCAGGAACAAAGTCAGGGTGGCTGTCACACCGCTGCTATGTGAGTGTCCACTCTAGACCACCAGCCAGAGAAAGAAATGAAAGGTAGGTGGGCTGCAGAGGAGCAGGCAGAATCTCCTTACTCACACAGGCTGTCTTTGGAAAGCTCAAGAGTGTACAGATAACGAGGGGGCTTTGAACACATTTTCTAGATTCAAAATCAATAGAAAGAAAGAAAGAAGCCATTTGCAATGGGGAAAAAAAATGCAAAGTTTCTAAGACAAACAGTAAGTCTCTCGAAAGCTGCAAATCTCTCTATGCAGAAAATGAGCGTGGGGTCCACCCTGATTGCGACCTCGGCACCAGCACGGGTGTGCTCCTGTCTCCCCTCTGCTCTGTACCTGAGATCTGTGTTTTCATCCTAAACAAGAGACACTATGGGATTGGTCAGGATTTTTGCCTGTTGAGTCTGACTGACCCAGCATTCCTTGAAAGATTAATATTTGCATAATGCATTCGCCAAACACTGTTAGGCTGCTATCTGTTTCCCAAGAGCCCAGAGAAATGCATAATAATCTTCTCATTTCCAGTGGCCTGCAGGATGCAGAGTCTAGAGTCAGGGTTGGGTTCCAAGATGCCTGCCCTGGGCCCGCTGACCTGGGAAAACTGCAGAGCAGGTTCAGGGGCGTCTACTGAGCTCATGCCAGGAGCCAGAGGCATGGTGACATGCACAGTGACACTAAGCTGTCCCTCGTGGAATCCTGTCTACTAGAGAATCCACACGGACTGTCATGCGACTGGATGATGCTGAGCTCAGAGGAAGGGAGCCCAGGCTTCCTGGAGGAAGCCGTGTTTGAGTGCCAGCCTGGAGGAGGGCCATCCAGATAAAGAAACCCGGAGTGAGGATGAGCCGGGAAAGAAAAAGTATCCAGGCCCAGGAGGCAGGACTC
>NW_026000082.1:32275425-32285708 GCF_001458135.2 Marmota marmota marmota | reverse complement strand
GGGCGGGGGTGAGGCGTGGGAAGCCGGGAGCTCAGAGCCGGCCCTGCAGAGCCCAGTCGCCAGGCTCCTAAGAGCAAGGGGCAGCTGCTGAATTAAGGAAGTGACAAGCCAGCTACGTGCTTTGGGGCACAGAGCTGGCAGGATGGAGTGTGTGGCTTGCAGCTGACTCTGAAGTCTGCCATCGGGGCCACGTCACAGGGCACCATAGTGCACATCTAGAACTCTCACAGGCTTAATCCCAGCATCCTTCAGGACCCTGCACAGCAGAGACAGACCCAGTCCAGCAGCTGAGGCCTTTAACAGGGGAACAAGCGGCCCCAGGGCTGGGGAAGAAGCTGGGGATCTCTTGGGCAGAAGTGGCAGGGTCTCGGTGCCCAGGACTCTTATCTTTCTGCTCTACCTGTGTCTACCCCTTTCTGAAAGGTGTTACTCCACCTGGAGCCGGTCGCCACTAGAGCAGAAAGGGAGACCCGGCTGCTGCCTCCGACCCCATGATCCCCAAAGCAACAGGAGCTTCTGCTGAGAACTCCAGAACATTCCAGGGAAGGAGCCACGTAGCTTGCGGGGGACACTGTGTCCAAACAGCTCCCCCTCCAGGAGATCTTACCTCTTTTAGAAAACACAAGCACCAGAGGAATTGGCTGAGTCACCAGGAGTTATCCAGGAATATGGCCCCCAACAGTGGACTATTAGCCAAAGGATGGACCCTGTCCCCTCCTGTGCACACAGCCACCCGAGACCCACAGCCCAGATCCACCCCTGCTCTGGTGGCTTCAGACAAGCCCTGGCTGGCAAACCCTTCAAGGCAGCCAGTCCACATCTAGTACTGACCCTGACCCTGGAGAAGAGCTGTCCCTGTGCCCAGGGAGAGAGGCACAGGATGGTTTTGAACCATAGGGATGTTTATACGGGAAACAACCTCCGTGTCCACTAGTGGGGAAATGGAGATGGCAAAGGAGAGGGGAAGGGGGGCAGAGAGGGAGAGGCACAAAGAGAAGAAGGGAAAGAAAGACGGGGGGCTGAGAAAACCCCAAACCTCTAAATACAACACATAGTCTCATCAAAATCAATGAGGTTCCCCAGTATGTCCCGAGGTACAAAGATTGTCTCTGATACATTGTTAAGTGGCCAAAGAGCAGGCACACATTATGATCTCTTTAGTTTTTAGATACACAGAGTGTGGGGCGGACCCAGCTAGGCATGTGTGCATGCACGTAGGCTCAGAGAAAGGCCAGCAGCTGCTCCGGGTGACGCTGAGAAGAGGGTGACTATGGCAGCGGGTGGAATCTGGGGACAAGTTGTCGGGAAGGGTGGCACAGAGTGTATTATGACTACATAAGAGTGCCTGCATATAGCACTTGTATAATAAGCAATAATTTTAAATGAACGAGGGAAAAGGAAACGGTAAGTAATATTGCTTTTAATAGAAAAAAAAAGCCATCGAAATGCTAAATGCAAATACGTCGACAGGGAACCGACTAAAATAAATGATGGAATCTACTGTGATCTATCACCAGGCAGCCACGGACAGAAGGAGCAGACTGACAAAGGGAGAGATCCTCAGATGAAAAGCAAAGCGTGAGTTAGTATGGACCAAATTTCCCTGTTTGATGAGAGAAAAGAACAGACTCTGCCCAGTAGGATTCCAGCCACGGGAGAGTGTGGGCCTTGGCATCGCCCAGGCCTGGGGTGAAGCTCGCTGAGGTTATCAAGGGTCACGAGAGGGTCATGCCACTGCCCTGGGCCGTGGTTTCCCCATCCCGAAAACCGAGTCTACCTCATGGGGTTGGTTGGAGAGTCTGGGAAGTAGGTTAAGAGATCAAGGACAGGAACGAGTCGTGGGATTTTTTTTTTTTTTAATTTTTATTTTTGGTACTGGGGATTGAGCCCAGGGGCACTTGACCACCGAGCCACATCCCTAGCCCCTTTTATATTTTATTTTGAGACGGAGTCTTTCTCAGTTGCTTAGGGTCTCGCTAAATTGCTGAGGCTGGCTTTGAACCTGTGATCCTCCTGCCTCAGCCTCACAAGTCACTGAGGTCACAGGTGTGCGCCACTGCGCCTGGTAGCATTATTGAATTTCTAACAGTGAGACTCCTTACTTTCTGCTGTGGGTCCAGTTGTGCCCCACCCCCACCCCCACCTCACCTCCACCCCCCACCACACACACTCAAGAATTTCCTATGTGGAAGGCCTGACCTCCAATGTGATGGTGTTCGGAGACGGGGTCTTTGGGAAGTCATTAGGTTTGGGGGAGTCAGTCTGGTGGGGTCGTGTGATGAGATTCACTCCCCTATAAGAAGAGGCACCAGAGAGTGTGCTACCCCACCCCCTCCACTGCCTGAGGACAGAGGGTAGGCGGCCTTCTACCAGCCAGGGAGAGGGGCCTCACCAGAACTGGACCACGCTGGTGCTCAGAAAGTGGACTCCCAGCCTCCGGAAGTAGAAGCAATCATTTCTGTGGTTTGTGCCTCCCGATATGGCAGAGGCTGAGCAGACCAAGTCACTAGCAAAAATGTGGAACAATGTACTTGGAAAGTTTTAAAAGGCATAACCTGTCCCCTCCTCATAACTGGAGCGTCTGTGCTAATGGCTCTGCCCTGGCCCTGCCCTGCCCTGCAGGAGGGGCAGCACAGGTGGTCAGCACTGTGCCCAGATGGCCCCTCTCAGCTTGAGAAATCACTTCTGGTCACACAAGTGACTGGAGAAAGGCCAAGGAACTGGCCAGGCCCTCCAAGCTCCGTGAGATGAGAAAAGATGGTCCCCCACGGCCGGAGGCCTGAGAGCCTGGGGAGGGCGGGCAGGAGGTGGGTGACAAGTGTCTCCTGTCACCTGCCTACATCCTGTGATTTAATATAGTTCCAATGTGTCTCCAGCTGAGTGGCGGCCCAGGGCTCCAGCCGCATGAAATTGGATGGATAAAAGCCGGAGCAGAGGGCACGAGGACCTTGACTCACTCGCTGTCACTTTGCCACTGGCTTCTCCCAAGACCAAAGGCGCATTAAGTAGCTGAAGTCAATAACGAAATGGACCAGGGCTGAAGGTAAAGAAAAGACAGAGGATCCCACAAAACTGCTCCTCCCTGAGAGTCACGCCGTTCTGCTGCCGTGTCTTGGGGAGAAGGGACCTGAGGGAGGCTCCATCCAGCCGTGCAGAGGAGGCCCAGGCTGCTGGCAGTGGAGGCCCAGGCTGCTGGCAGTGGAGGCCCAGGGCTCCAGTCCCCAGACCCACCATGCCCCAGGCCGAGATGGGCCCAGGGACACTGCAGTGAACAGGACAGGCGGGGCTCCTGGCCCAGGGACAATCACCTTGATAATACAGGTTGAGCATCCCTTCTCTGAAAATCTGAAATCGAAAATGCTCCAAAATCCACAACTTTCTGAGCACCTATATGACGCCACAGTAGAAAATTCCACACCTGACCTATGGGACAGGTCGGAACCAAAATGTAGACACACTGAAAATATCGTATCAATTTACATTCGGGCTATGTGTACAGAGTGACCTGAAATTAATGAATTTTGGTTCAGACTTGAGTCCCATCTCCAAGATATCGCCATGCTTCTACGCAGACATTCTTGAATCCAAAACTCATCTGTGCATTTCGGATATGGGGTCCTGCAGCTAACTGCAAGTCAGGCACCATGCTAAGTGCTCTGTCCTGTCACTCTCAACCTCACGCCAACAATGCGGAGGTAGGCCTAGTATTGCCCCAACTTTACAGAAAGGGACGCTGAGGCTCAAGACGGGCAAGTCATCTGTGGAAAGGCAGGGTCAGGACTTGGCCCCTCTGCACAGTGTGGCACTGTAGCATCCACTGCAGAAGATGCTAGACTGGAGACCTGTGCTCAAAGTCCCATAGGAGCAAGGAACAGACCCCAGGTGAAATCCTTTACACATACTCCTAGATGCACGGGGCGTAGATTTAAAGTGCCTCCTGAACCTCCCTCAACAATTGGTGCTGTGTCCAGCCTCCCCCACCCCGAGCCACGTGCTGCAGCCACATAAGCACAGGGACCTTTTCAGTCTCATCCGAGGGGACAGCAGGGTGGCTCTACACGTGGACCTGGAGTCCCATGGGTTGGGCTGGCTTACTGAGTCCCGAGGCAGGTTACTCTCCTTCTGTGGTCCTTGGTCTCCTTAGTTCCTGTAAAACGGTGACCACCATCACCTTGCCCAGAGTGGATCACCACCCACCGTGAGGATGGAGTAAGACCACAGGTGGAAACTTCTGGCACAGGACCCGGCACATGCTGTGTGCAATGAATATGTGTTGCTATTATTAATGATTATATTTATAACAACTGCTTGAACAAAATGTTAAAACTGAGAACGTTACTTCCTTCTGTTCTGAGGTTTCTGTTCTGTTTGTCTGCCCTCCCCTCCTCCCACTCCCTCCCATCCTCCACCCCTCCCTCTCCCCCTTCCTTCCACACACACACCCACCAGGCACCTCCATGGTCCTAGCAGCCCTCTGAGCCCCAGGACTACAGCCATGAAGACAGACGGGCCCTGCCCTCCTGGGACTGACATCCCAGTAGCTACAGTGACAATAATCCAAGAAACCCAACAAATGAATTAGACCATTACAGGATGTGACAAGGAAATTCGAGAAAAAGCAGGAGGATGTACAAGAGAATAAAGTTCCTTCTGCGAAAGTTCCCTCCCACCAGTGAGAATGGAAACCAAGTGAACAGGGCCCAGCATCAGGCAAAGGCCAGATCCTGGTAGCCATTAGCTGTCCCTTCCTGTCTGGCACCTTGACTCCCCTCCCAACTCAGCCAGGAGCTCCGGGTGGCTTCGCGGCTGCAGCTCAGTGGCGCTCCCCTCTGGCCCCCTGCCTGCTGTGTCTGACCTGTCCCTCTCCAGGGCAGGTCGCCCAAGGCCCAGGATGGGTCCTAGCCACCCCTGAGCACTGAGACCACGCCCCTGCTCATCAATGATTGGACCTGGTCAGGTCACAGGACCCAAGGCAGACCAATCAGATTTTGGGTGGGGCCTGAGTGACCACCTAGTCACCCCTGGTGGCTAGAAGTGGAGGACAGACCCTAGGTTGGCCCCCAGCCCAGCCCACCCTGTGGACCTGGGGAGGGTGCAGCTGGGATGAGAGAAGAGAGGCCTGATGACTCCTTTCCAGGGCCTCCCTTCCTTGGGGCCTCTGCCCCTCCCCACTCAACCAAGCCCCCCAGCCCAGAGCTCCTGGTCTATCACTGAAGCCATCCTGAGTGGTCCTGCAGCTCTCCACCGCAGACCCTGGAGTCCACTCCCCTCCCTGACCATGGCCAAGCCCAAGTCTCCCTTCCCCCAGACCCCTCTGGCCCCAGAGCCCCTCTGCCTGTGCTCTGCCCACAGGGCCTGGCTTTCAGCAAGCCCTCAGCCAAGGTTGGAGAAGAAATGAGGAGACGGGCAAGTGACTAGCTGAACCTCCCAGGCCACTGTCCCCTGAGTGTAGGAGCCAGGGCTGATGGGGGACTGGCCCTCCCTGGCTCCAGGTTCTCAGCCTGATGGTCGGCCTCCCTAAGCCTCCACCTGCTCACCTGTGGCCTCCACTTGCCCACCTGCAACCCGAAGGCTGGGGCATGACAGGTGGCATCGGAAGTGCGTGGCAAACAGCAGCTCTCCAGAGTGCCAGCTGCAGTGCGGGTCACAGCTCAGGGGGTTTTGTTTCTAAAATGACCCATCTAGCCTCAGTATCCTCTCTGAATATCCCCAAATGCCGTGTCCTCGAGCCCTCCTCCTCTAGACTCCACTGCTGCAGAGCTGGAGGTGGGGAGAGGCTCTGCACAGCCATGGGAGGCCATCTGCACAGGCCTGCTTCCCAGGAAGGGGACAGGCAGGGAGCAGGCTGGGGACTACAAGGGAGGTGACCTGCAGAGGGCATCGCTGCAGGAGAGGGACAAGAAAGGAGAAGAGGTCCCGGGCAAGGGGCGGGAGTGAGGAAGGCGAGAAAGAGGAGTCAGAGGACCTAGCCCTCAGGCCAGGACTCACCATGTCTGTGGGTGAGCTCAGCCTGGGGGAATAGCCTTAGAGTAGGGGCCCGGGAGCGCAGAGCCCAGGGGACCTGAACTGGAGGCTCCCCAGTTTCCCAGTGGAAGCTCTCCTTTCCCCAATCTTCAGCCACATGACCCCCCTCAGAATGTACCCCACCTTGGCTCAAGAACAATATTGTGGGGAGACAGGATTTCTGGGGTCCCAGTACCCCTTGTCCCCTTCCCGCCCTGAGCCTTGAACTCTCCCCGTCTATATATCCTGGCTCTGACCGGGTCCCTAGGGAGGCCCCTGCAGGTAGGTACACCCTGCCTGCTCCTGCAGCCCCCTCCCCTGGCCTGCCCAGCCTACATGCCCTTCCACCAACTCTTACAGGTTACACTGAGGGAACGGGGCCCAGAGAGGAGAGGCAGTGGGGAGGTGGGACCCAGGTCTGGGTGACTGTGAGCTCCAGGCTGTGCCTCCACAGTCCAAGGTTGGGGGACTAGGCTGGGGCAGAGCAGGAATCGCCTGCAGGCCCAAACCAACGCGCAGGGGAGGTCTGGGGAACACCGCAGCGGGCTGCGGAGCCAGGCAGGGGCCCCGCCCAGGTGTGGAAAGCAGGAGCAGGGTAAGGGTAAAAAGAAGCCCGTGTACCTGTGGGACAGGACCAGAGATCCCTGCTCTTAAGGTCTTTCTCCAGCCTGCCCAGCCTCACCCCAGATCTGCAAACAACCCTGGACACCCTGAACTCCTTCCCATCTCCTCCACTGAGTGCAGACTGCTCCTTCGGCTCTTCTCAAAATGCCCCTCTGTATTTAATTATCTTGGAAAACTCCTATCCCTCCATCAAAACCCAGATAAGAGGCCTCCTTGCCTGTTCCCCATTCCTGCAAGAGGAAACCATCTTTTCTTCATTGCTTCTGACCTCGGGAGCCACACTGTGACCTCTGTATTGGACAGCAGCTGGACCTGAATGTTGGGAAAGCCAGCACTTCTGATGACCAAGGCTGAGCCCTCAGTGCCGCTGAGGTATGGTCATTGCCCTCCCTGGGGGCACTCTCCCCAAGCAGAGATGGTGGCCGCAGATGCTGAGCCCACACAGGACACTGGGGCCTCTTTGATGAGGGGAAGAGTTTGCAGAGAGCATGGTTCTCGCAGGTGCAGAGGGACTCAGAGCTGGTGACATCGACGTTCATCTGCCACATGTCCGCATTTCCATCCACAGGAGGGTGAGACTTGGGAACATTCAGAGGCCGCGGTCACCCAGCCTGGGCTGTCCCTGCCTCCATCAGCCTGCCAAACGGAAAACCTGGTCCATTTTGTTAGTCAGAGCTCTGACTGATCCCGAAGGCCTTGGGAAACAACGGCAGGGGCGGGGGCTGTTTGCATGGAGACCGCCGCGCGCCCTCTAGCCCGATCTGTACCCAGGGCACGCAGAGCTCGGTAGCGCATTTTATTTTCTTTGAGCAAATCAACTTTCCACCCCAGCTGAGCAGCACGGAGATTTCTGTGTCCAGACATCAAAGGTGGAAAAACTAATATCCAATTCCGCAGGTTTTATTGGTCTCACCCACGGTCACCGCCGGTCGCTTCCCGGGCACTGCCCGCAGCCCAGCTCCTCTAAAGCCCGCGCGCCCCCCAGCACAGGGTCGGACGGCAGCTGCCCCCCTCATCCTGATTCTCCCACAGGCTTCTGTTTTCTCCCCGTCTTCCCTTCCTGGTGCCTTCCCTTGATGGGGACCTCATTCCTTCATCACAGAGCTCAGAGGTGGAGGCTTCCAGAGGACGCAGGGAAGGGACCCGAGGGAATTCGTGTTTCTCTGCTCCCTGGACGACAGGAAGTGGGCCAGGCTGGGGACTCTTGCATGTCAAGGAGCATTGAACTTGGGATTGGCCAAGCCCGGCCAGGCAGAACAGAAAGTCAGGGGACAACGGGGGCCGTCCACGGCCAAGCTGAGAGGGCAAACCCTGAGACAGGATCCAGGCTCCTCTGCCAGGACAACAGGAGGTCCTGGGCCTCGGAGGAACGGAGCCGGCATCCAGGGCATTCTGCAGAGGGTGACGGTCCTTCCTAGTGGTGCTCACCTGCTCCCCTGGTCCTGCCTGGAGGAGACAGAGATGAGGCAGGGGACTCGCGGGAGCAGCAGGGGAGGATGGAGGAGCCGGTGAGGCTCACTTGAGAGACGAACACCCAGTGCTAGAGCTTGGGTTCTAACCTGAGAGCAGGAGAGGCCGTGGGACTCGGGGTCTCTTACCTGTGGGCTGCTGTTGTTTGCAGCGGAGGTCACAATGCCATGGTGTGTGCAGGGTGATCTGAGGAACTGGGGCCTGGGGACAGGATGTTACAATAGAGGGGTGGAGGTGACAGTGGGCTGCACCTGGCCAGGTGAGGAGACACAGCCCATCGAAGGCAGCAGGTCGGATCCAGGGGACTGCTGTATACCCTCCCTCACGTCCCCTCTCTCCGTCAATTCTGCCCCCGCACAGCTAGTCGAAAATGTGTTCCAAGTACAGGTGCCAGGCTCTGTCCTCATCCATTACATGGGTCATCTCACTTATTCCCCCCACCACCGCCCTGAGAGACAGAAGTCACTATTCCCTACAGTGCAGAGGAGGTGACTATGGCTCAGAGAGGTGATGCAACCTGCCTGAGGCCACACAGTCAGAAGGTAGGGGACCATCCACCTCCCCACTTTTTGTAATTATCTGCATGGTGGGCAACTTCTGAAATGGCCCCCAATTGCCACCTGTATTCATGCCCTTGTGTGATCCCCTCCCCTAGACCTAGTGACTCACTTCTCATGAAAAGGATTTGGCAAAGGCAATGGAGTGTCACTTCTGAAATTAGGTTACAAAAGCCTGTGACATCCGTCTTGCCGGCATTCTCTCTGTATTATCTCCCTGTTTTCATGAAGCAAGCTGTCACTTTGGAGAGGCCCAAATGACAAAGAACCCAGGCCAGCCTCTGGCCAACAGCCAGGGAGGAGATGAGGCCCAAAGGCCTCCGTTCCACAGTCCAGGAGAAATCGACTCCTGCAACAGCAGAGCCTGGAGCAGGTCCTGTCCCAGCAGAGCCTCCAGGGAGACCACAGTCCTGGCTGGAGCTGACCGTGACCTTGTGGGCCACCCTGAGCCCAGGGACCCTGTGAGCCAGGTCTGGATTCCTGACCCATAGAAACAGACCTGCTCGGCGTGGGCAGCTTTAAGCAGATAAGTTTTGTTGCAAAGACGAGGGGTGCAGGGTCCCAGCCTGGCTTCCTAACCAGAACCTGGGACCACCTCCCGGGCTGTTCTGATCAACTGTCTTGCAGGTACCTGAAGCCGAGTCTGCAGGCCAAGGAAAGGGACAGTGGTAACGGCCATCTGGGTGGTCAGCTGGCGCCCTCTCTGTGCCTTCCCACCTTCTGCCTGCGCAGCCTGACCCCTCATCCAGCCCAGTTAGTGTCAGTCTCCCCCGTACCCCCGTTTCTGCAGGCCCAGCCCCCCGCCCATGTACAATGCCCCACTGCACCTTGTCCCTCCTTCCTGGGGCCAGGGAGGGGCAGGGACTGGGGCCAACCAGGCCTAGGTTCAAATCCCTCTCCTGCCACTTAACAAGCTGAGTGAGCCAGGATGAGTCAGTGTGTCCCTCAGGACTCAGAGTCCCCTCCAGAAAGGGGGAGCACCTGTCCGCTGGGGGCCTTGGGGGCTGCCCATGCAGCAGGCGGGGTCCTGGGGCGCAGCCGCCTCCCTGGAGCCCAGCCCCACCCCCACCCACAGAGCGGAGCTAAGTTCCGTCCAATTCAGAGCTGGCCACTCAAGGTCGCTTCTGAGGCCTCCTGTAACTGAGCCACGCCCCCCTCGCCGGCCCCGCCCTGCAGAGGCCCCTCCTCCTGGCAGAGCCTGTGTGGTCCTGGCGCAGGCGCACTGTACACCCGGTATGTGGCCCAGACCTTCCAGACTGCTCCAACTCAATTAAACGAGTTCTCCCCTAAGGAAGGACTGCGCTCAGCAAGGGTCACACACAGGACATGCCATGTTGGACAGGACGAGAGGCCAGGGCTCCATTAAGAAGCAGCCGCCATTCATTAGGGGGCCCGAGGGTCGCTTCCTGCAGCAACGGTGCTCGCAGCGATTATGTGAGCCGTGGTCACCGGGTGCCTGCCTCCCGCGCCACCCAGCCCTGCACAGTCATGAGAATCACCATTCCCATCGTAGGGACAGGGACTCCCCTGAGAGCCAACAGAGGGCCCAAGACCACACGCAGCAGAAAGAGGCGGGGCTGGGATTTGAACCAGGGTCTCTCCGGCTGTAAGGGTCCTTCTCGCCTCCTC
>NW_026000082.1:32271498-32273334 GCF_001458135.2 Marmota marmota marmota | reverse complement strand
GACTTACTCCACATCACACAGATCTTGGCAGCAGAACTGAGATACCAGCCCAGACTCTGGTGGCCCCACAACAGGCCACATGCCTCTGGCTGTGTCTCCAAATCTGCCCTGGGCTGGTGCAGTGGTCTAGGCTCGTCAGGAGATTTGCTCCTGATTCTGCAGGTGACATCTGAAGTGAACTTAATAAACCCAATCTCAGAATAAAACCCCCTCAGATCCTCTAACTGCTCTCGTGTCCCCGCGCTGGTCTCAGATCAAATCCTGGCACGTGGTCGGGGCTGGGACTTGGCGGCAGCAGCAGACCTGTCCCTGATGGTTCTCTCTGAGGTGCTTCAGGTGGTTCCACTTCTCCCCGTGCCTGGCTGGTGGGTCCCAGGAGGTGGGTGGCTGCTCTGTCCCCAGCTTGAAGGTGGGGTCTCTGCCGAGGGCCGCCCTGCCTGCCGTGGCTCCCACTGCCCTCCCACCAGGGCCGCTGCCCCTTCAGACGGCAGCCTCACCCCCGTGCTGGCTCCCCAGCTCCCTGCTGCTCCCGAGTACTCCCCAAGGTGCTGGGACCCCCAGGCCTCTGCACAGCCATGTCCCCTTCACCTGGAGGCCCCTCCCCACACCTCCACCTGGAGAAACCCACCCCCCAAGGCCCCGAGGCTGGAGGAAGGGAGGAGACACACTGTGTCCTGACACAAGCCAAGGGCCCTGCTGCCGGTGAGCGCCCTCTGGTGGTGAGTCCCCACGCAGCCCAGCACCAACCACAGAGGGGGCTTCACTAGCCCATCTCGCAGGTGGGCAAACTGAGGCTCGGAGACACTGAGTCACCTGCCCAAAGCCACCAGGGGTCAGTGTCAGGGCTGGGAGAACTGATGCTGGGCCCATAGAGCAGCCTGGTCCAGCACCCCTGGCCCTGGGCATCCTCTCCCCTCTGGGAGGGGGCCTTGCTCTTCCTCCAGCCTCCAGGGCATGTGCATCTCCCAGTCCCTGCCCGTCTCTGGTGCCCTGTCCTCTTCTCCCCCTCACTGGCCCCTCCTCTGTGGGGCCGCAGGGTCCTGCCCGAGTCTTCTGCTCCTGCCTTGGTGGGCTGAGGTGGGTGGAGCAGGGCTGGGTCACCTGCTGCGTCCCCCTGGCCTGGGGCCAGGCTCTGTCCTGGAGGAAGACAGACCCCCACCCCAGGTCAGGCTGGTGCCCGAGTCCCCCAGAGCTCAGCCTCTGCAAGGGCATCAGGTCCACAGCGTCCACGGGGGGACTGACAGGGGTGAGGACAGGCGATGTGAATGGTGGCCACACTGGACACCCGGGGCCCAGCATCAGCGAATCTGTCCACCAGCACGAGGCAGGCTCCCCACCAGGGGTGACCTTCCTGTCCTGGAAGCGTTTCCTCAAGGGACCCAGAGGAGGGGTCTTCCCTGTCACCAGGTGGAGCTGGGCTGAGGTTCTGACCCTGTGCCAATTTCAGCTCCACCCTGCATTCCTGGGGTGGCACAGAGTGGCGTCACAGGGCCTCCCAAGGGACCCTCCATTCCTAAGTCTTTGGTTCTCACTCTCCGCAGACGTCTGTGATCCTGCAGTTCCAGGCTCCTCGAAAGGGGGGCGCTGGGAGTCTGCACTCAGGCTCCACGAGGGCGCAGCTGAGTCTGTGAGAGAAGCTCTGACCCCAAGATTCCGCGACGCAGATGCCGCGGAGGGACGGCAAGATCTGAAGGTCCCCCACAGTGAGCGTCTGCAGGAGGAGAAGGCCGAGCCTCCTCAGCCCTGGGCTGAGATCAAGGGTAGGAGGAGGTGGGGTTGAGTGTCTCAAGCTCCCCTCTAGCAAACTGTGGGGTCCCTGGGAGACCCCAACTCCAG
>NW_026000082.1:32256888-32270808 GCF_001458135.2 Marmota marmota marmota | reverse complement strand
GGGGGTCCCCTGGGAGACCCCCAACTCCAGCCCCCTCCTGGCCTGGCTCACCCCAGTGTCTCCTGCCCACGACCTCCACAGGCCGAGCGGGTCCACGGGCCCTGAGGCCGCAGCTGTCAAAGCCCTTGAGCCCAAGGCCTGGACGGCTGCCCTCTGCTGACCGCTCTGCTGTGGCCCTGTGGGTCCCTGTGTGTTGGTGACAGGAGCCTGAGTGGAGATTTCTGGTGCATCTGCCTGGGATGAGCAGCTGGGGGACAGGAAGCAGGAGCCCTCTGTCACTCAGCCTGTCTCCTCTGATGGCCGCCTGCTCCACCTGGGCCTCCCCCGGCCACTGCCTGCTCTGCTGCGCTGGCCGTGGGCTCTGGGCAGAGGAGCCCAGCATCTCCCGGTCTGGAGCCCAGGGCCCGGCAGGCCGCTGCGCTGGCCCCATAGCAGCCGCTCCAAGCTCTGCCTGTTGGCAAGTCCCCCGACAGCAGGTGGAATAAATGAAGGTGTGGCGGTGGGAGGAGAACGTGGAGGTCCTTAGCCCCTGATTGATGGTCAGCCCCATTCCTGCGGCGGGGTGGAAAGGCTGGCTGGGTGCGGCCTTGTGAAGGGCGGGGCGCCAGGGAGGAAGCACTGGTCACTGATGGAGCCCCACCCCAAGGGCCAGCTCTGTTCTAGGGGACTTACAGTTTCACCCAGAAGCATTTGCTGAGCACCTACTACGTGCCAAGGGTTGTTTTAGAACATCAGAAACAAAACAAAGATCCTGCTGGGGTTGCAGTGGGGCCCTCAGGGGATAATGGCAAACACACCTGGAAAGGACCTAGCTGGACCTTGGGGGGGCTCTGGGGGGGCAGGGTTCAGGATCCAATGGGTGGCCAGGGACGCCTCCTTGAGAAGTGAGCTTTGAGCGGCCCGAGCTCTTGTTTCATTATAACATGTCATTACAGATGAGGAAACTGAGGCTCAGAGAGGTTGAACATGTGCCCAAGGCCACACAGCCTGAGGCAGAGGCAGGACTTCTGTCCATCCAGCCCTGGAGAGGAGCTTCCTCCTTCCCCACTGCTCTCTCCCCCTGGAATGGAGGCCACCCCTCCATGGAAGTGGGGTCTTAGGCAGCCTGTTGGGGGCCCAGGGCCCCTTATGGGGGTACAGGCCCCTTGTGCTGGATACAGGCATCAAATGACATCTTCAGGAAACCCTGTAGGAGCTGGAGCCAGTGACAGCATGACTCACTGTGAGAGGATCAAGGAGGGACCTCCGATCTGAGCCACAGGCCAACCTCCCAGGCCCAGTGTACAGGTGCAGAGGCAGCGGCCTTTGATCCAGGGCCTCAACAGGGGCCTCTGATGTTCAGCTGGTGCCTTGTGAAGCCAGATCCCACCAGGGACAGAGCGGCTCCGCGCGGCCTCCTGACTGATCTGACCTATTTTCCACCTTCCCTCGCTGGGAGCTGCGGTGGCTGCTATAGTAACCGCAGAGGTGACGGCAGCTCCTGGGACACTGTCTTCCACCTGAAGGAGACGCTCCTGGGCCAGGTGGCAGAGGCCAGCCGTGCACTCCCGGGCCCTCTGCTCCCCAGCCTCCCGGTGCCCCTTGCAGCAGGTGCCGAGCCAGCCCAGGAGGAAGCGGGCACCTCTGGGGTTCCTGCATCGCCCTGAGGTGGGGCAGAGGCGCCAATGCCCAGTGAGCCCCTCCACAGGCTCCTCTGTCCCACAAGTGATTTGCTCAACACTGGCCTCGGGGACACGCGCTGGGCACTGGTGGGAGAGAGGGGGACAGAGCTGAGCTCGCCCTGAGAAGCCCTTACCCCCGCCACACCCTCCCGTGGGCCGCTGTAGAGCATGAGTCTCTGCGTGGATGAGGGACCTACTATGTGCAGGCTCAGGCCCAGGCGCCCCTCGCCAGCCCCACTCACAGAGGGAGGGTCCGGGGGAGGCAGGAGGGGAGGAGCTCCGCAGGGACCCCCGAGCTGGTCTCACGCCAGGCCTGGCAGAGGCAGGGGCCACTGGGAGTCCGCATTTGGTCAGAGGGGCTTCAGGGTCCTCGGATTTTGGTACCATTGGGGGTCCTGGAAACGAGCCCCTGCAGACAATGGGGACAATGAACCGTCCTCCGCCAGTCCTGGTGGGAGGCTGTGACTTGAGGTGCAGCCCCGGGCTCACAGCAGATGCTGCCACAGTCTGGAGGGTCCCCACCGTGTGGAGGCGCGGCCCCTTCCCACACACGGGCACTGCTGCCCTCCGCACCGCCCCCTCCATGGTGTGCACTCAGGATGGGGAGGACCCTCCCGTCTCCTAGACGGGCAGCCAAGCCCCAGAGGTGCTGGCACGTGCCCACCACCACCCGGCACACCAGGGACACAGCAAGCTCACCCCAGGCTGGGGTGGCAGAGTCTGAGGTCCTCCAAGGGGCTTGAGGGGCTACTGGGGGACCCTCGGTGACCTCTGTTAGGGCTGCCCCACCCCACTCCACCCCTTTGGCTACCTTTGTGTAGGTGGGAGCACCCGAAATGTCCCTTCCAAACGCCCGAGTGCGAGGGCTGACCATCCCCAGGGCTTGGCAGTGTCTTCCGCTGGTCACTGAGGCCACTAAGCAGGTCGTGGGGCTGCAGTGTGACTGGTAGGTGACCGTGTGCTCCCCCGTGCCTGGCTCCATGGTCCTTGCTGCTTGCCACCCACTGTCTGAGCCCCTGACCTGGGGTCCTGAGCTGCAGCCCAACCCTCCGTGCACGTGGCCACCAAGTGACTCATCCCTGTGTGGGGACCATGAGGCCAGAGCACGCCACCTGCAAGGCCCACTGTGTGCTGTGGCCTCGGAGTGATCTCCTCTCTCGGGGCTGGCCAGGGGCATGGCAGGTTGGCTGCTGGCTGGCCCAGTGGCCCCTCCCTAGTCTTTAGGGGGATTTCATTCTCCCTGTTCAATGACAGGCTGGAGCCAGCCCTCTCTGGTCACACCCGGGCCCCTCTCAGGCTGGGGACCCTCACGCCTGTCATCCCACCCACCACCTTACTTCCGAACACAGCACAGCAGAGCCCGTGGGCCCCTCTTCTCTGGTCTGCAGGCCCATTTTTCAGGTGAGAAAAGTAAGGGCCAGGGAGGTTCCCAGGGGCAGCCAAGAGGAAGTGGGAAGAGCAGAAGCAGCGGAGACCCCCTGAGGCAGGCCCCGGGCACTTCTGAGCGTCCTCTAACATCTGTAGAGGCTGGGCACCTGCCCTGCTCCCTGGACCCGGCCCAGTGCCCTGCACACATCTGTCCACTTCGGTTCCTCCGTCTGTAAAACCAGTCTGTAAAATGGGTCACTTTGAGGGTCAACGTAGGAAATCGGGTAAAGCCCCAGCCTGTCCCGTGTCCAAGGTGCTCAGCAGAGATCCAAGCCTGACCTCAGCTAAGACCACAGATTTTGCCCCCCAGCGAGCAGAGTGGCGCCTCCGGTGCCAACTCCTCTGCAGCCAGCCGAGCCGCGGTGGCCAAGCCTGCCGGCCCGCTGCAGCTCTGGATGGAAACATGGCAGCCAGGAAGCCCCCTCCGCACACCTGGCTGCTCCATCTTGACTGAATTCACACTTGGAACAGAGGGGACCACGGAGACCACATTCTCCGTTGTCGCCGAGCTCTGGTCCGGGAGATAACCGTGTAATTAAAAGAGGAGAAATGGAGAACGATCCCCTTATTGGGATCCCAGCCTTCCCCCCTGTAAATCCACTTAATAGACTGGGTTGTAAGGACAAGCCCCTTGTGGAAACGGGGTAACCGACCCACGGTGGGGCCCAGAGACCCCATTGTAGTCCAAGACCTGAGTAAGGAGAGAAAAAAGTACCCTAATTAGCTGAGTCCTGTTCATCTATAAAGAATAAAAATAATCATAAAGACAAAAATACTGGCTGCAAAGCAATTTGCCGTCTGCCAACAGACCGTGGCTGCCGGGGACACGCGGCTTCCCCTCGATTCTGCGGTTTGTTTGCGGTTCTGTTAATCAACCCTGAGCAGGGAGACGGAGAGGGGGCGGGGGGGGGGGGTGGGGGGGGGGGCTGGATTTCGTGAGGCCCCGGAGCAGATGTGCGGAGAATCCCGATGAGTCAGTGCCCGAGTTTGGGGGTGAAAGCCCTGCCCTCCTCTGAGCCTGGGGACGTGGTGCTGCGGGGTCCCCAGGGAGAACGAGGGCCATGAGACAGCAGGGGTGACAGGGAGGCTGCTCCAGGCAGGGACTCAGGCAGGACGGGCTTCCCAGGAGTGGAGCCCGGTGGGGATTCGCAGGGAGACATGCGCGGGGTCACTGAGGAGCACCCTCAGGTGAGGGGGCAGCGCGGGGCAGGCGAGGTGGGCGCAGCTCCAGTCTCACCCCAGCCTGAGCCACCGGAGCTCTGGAGCACCTGGGGCGGCTCCAAGGAGATGGGTCACTTGTACCCGGTGCCATCAGTCACTGGCTCATGCTGTCCCAGTGTGTTTGCATCTAGTCACAGGCGGCTACTCCAGCTGAGAGTCCAGCTGAGTGCAGGGGCTGCTCCCGGCAGCTGAAGGATGGACACAGACACTCAGGGAAGGGTCTACCCCGACTGCACCCATCGCCCCAGGTCTGAGCCCCACCTCGCCGACACCCTCTTCCTCTTCCTTGGGAACCACGGCTCAGCCGGACAGTCCTCCGAGGTCCCAATGAAATCGCTGCTCCCCAGACCCAGGAGTGGCTCACAGACCTGGCCAATCAGAATCCTGCATCTGCCTGGACATAGTGACTGGCTCAGGGGAGGCCCAATCAGAGCCAAGGGGACTGAACTTTGGGGCTGCCCAGTGTCCACACTGGAGCTGGCGGAGGTGAAGCCCACGATGGTGGTGACCAGAGCTAACAGTGGTTTGATGACATTGGCAGAGCCCTCCTGCCAGGCAGGACTGTCGACCACAGGACCCGTCAAGTCCCGGAGCTTAAGCTGCTTGGTGTGGTACTGTCCCTTGCAGCCTTGGGCCCCAAGTCACCCCACTGTGACCTCCAGGGTCTCCAGAGCTGCTTTCCTGCCGGCCGCATGTTGCTCTTGTACCACCGGCGCCTCAGCAGGGAGGCCTTGTCCTTCCCCAACCACGCAGGAGTCCTGGGCATGCCTGCACACACTCCCACACATGCTCACACTCAATCACACACATGCTCATACACTCACACACACTTCCACACATGCACACGTGCACAAATTCACATGCTCACACTCACAAATACACACATTCTCTCTGACTCACACACATTCATATATTCACATTCACACACTCACATACTTACACACACTAACACACACATACACTCACACTCTCTCGCACATACATATCAGACACACACATTCACACTCTCCAACAGGTTCACATACATAAACACTCAAAAAAGAGGTTCATATAAGAACACACTTAAACTCACACACATGCACACACATTCATGCACTCACAACACACACACAATCACACTCTCACAGACAGGTCCAAACAGGAACACACAAACACATCACTCTCACACACACTCATAATCATATGTGCACTAAAGCCCACATGTTCACTTACACCCACAGGGTTCAGAGCATGTCCACACTCCCATACACACTCACACATATGCTCACACACAAGCCCACAATCACACACATTAATCCCCATACATCCTCACACTTACAGACACACACATGCACACTCTCAAACAGTGTTACACAAACAAAAATACACTTAAAACATATATTCACAAACACATAGACACATGTACTATGACACACTATGACAATCACAAGCACTCACATTCACTCTCACACACTCACAGATACACTCATACAAACTAATAAACATACACACACTCAAACATACACTCAAACACTTATACATACACGCCATCTCTCCTAATAACCCTAAACACATGTACACACTCTATCACCCACACACATTCAAATACACATGAACACATGCTCATGAGCACATTCATCACCACCACACACACTCACAAAACATAGACACAACTTACACCAATATGAACACCCTCACACACACTCTCACACATGCATGCCACCACACAATCACAACACACACTCACACGCAAGCACACAGTTGCCTGCACTCGTACCTGCTCATTCTCACACATGCACTTATATATGTACAAATACCCTCACATACACTCATGCTCACATGTGCTTGCACACTCACATTCTCATTCTCACACACACTTTCATACAAACATGCATACAGACACTGGCATGCTCATATATGTTCTTACACTAGCATGTGTACACCCTTGCATTCTTACATACAAACAGCTACACACACTAGCAGTCACACCTACACTCACATACGCTCTAATAATAGACTTGTATTCTCTCATACAATGTTGAACACACACACAAAATTACAAATGTACCCACATAAGTACACACTCTCACACTCACATGTGCTCACATTAACACACTCAAACAGTCTCCCACACACACTCACACACTGAGGCACTCACATACAATTAGCACTCACACATGTACACCCACACACACCTACTCACATTCTCAGTCACTAATACTCTCACAAAGCTAACACAAAAATAGATCTGCACACGTTCATAACATACACTCATACACACTCAGACTCACACAGACTCACACACTAAAACACACAATCACAAATGCACTCATATCTACACACCATCACTAAACATTCACACTCACAGGCTTGAACACACAGACACAGTCACACTGTCAAACAGTCACCACTCACACACATGCACACTGACACACTCACACATACACTTAAACAAAATCATATACACACACCATCACTCCCTATACACAAAAATTATCTCCCCTTGTGTGCACACACGAACACAGTCACACACACATGCGTGTGTGTGAACAAGAGTCCACACTCCTAAGCACACATACATACTATCATGCACTCACAACACACACCCAAACACACTCACCCACTCTTACACTCACCCATGCATACTCACACACTTAAACATGACAGACTTATCTCTTACACACTCACACAAATACATGCACACACATACTCAGATGTACTTCTGCACACATATGTACACTCACACATCATGTCTCACAGGAGTTCTGACACACTCTCTCACACATGCGTGGACTAGCACATTCACACACTTTCACATCAATACACACACACTAACGTGCTCCCTTGCACACTCACATAACACACACTCACACATTCCCTCAGACTCAAGTGCACACTCAGGCATGTCAACACACACTCACACACACCCTCTCAGATGACTGCAACACAGACATTTATGCTGTCACAGCAGGTGCACACAGCTGGCCAGCCTGGGGACAGGAGGCAGCCTGGGTCCAGCAGACCCAGGCCCCAGAGCTGTGGCCTCCCTCCCCAACACGGGGTCCTGATCACACTCCTTTGTCCTGTCCCTGCACCAGCACGCCCCCTGACCCCAGCCCATCTGCGGGGCCTCATCCCCTGCCCGCCCCCTAAGGTCCCTTCTTCTGACGTCCAGTCTTGCCCCTGCCCTCAGGGCTGGCCTGGTCCACGGCCTAAAGCAGGTGGGCAGGAGCCCTCCGCCGTGTGCCGGGCTCACACCCATCAGCCAGGCGTGGAGCCTGGCTGTGAAGAAGGCCCCGCGTTCCGCGGCCAGGAGTCCTGGGTGTCACCTAGCCAAAGGACGGTCCCCCCTTCCTGGGCCACAGCCTCCGGGGCCTCTGCACTAGCACTTGGGAGGGAGGGTCTCCACTGTCCTATTATTGAGCAAACCAGGCAGGACTCTGCGCTCTGACACCCCACGCCCCCTGCCCTGGGGCCCACGTAGAGACCTGAGGAGGCGGATGGGGCCGGCGGGAGGGAGCAGCCGCCTGAGTGGCATCTGCTCAGAGTCCTGCTTCGCTCTTTGCTCCCGTGATCCCATTGGCTCTTCTAACCACCTGTGGCTCTGTGTCGCTGCTGAACCAGCTCCATGTAGGCCACTGATATGGGCCTCTGCCAGCCTTCCAGAACATTCTGCACACCTGTGCTTGTTTCCCTCCCTTGCAGGCCAGGCCCAGGTGGCCCCAGCCAGCCCAGGGACAGTGGGCTGTCACCTGCCGCTCCTGGACCTGCTGCTCACCTTGTCCCCAGTGTCACACTGAGCCTCCAGCTTGGGGGTCACAGGGCTGCTGGCAGGCGGTTCCCCCTCCCTGTGATGTGCACAGATAATCTTTGAACCTAAATGCAGAACTTCTGAAAGTGTCTGTTAAATTCCATCTGCCTAATCTGAGACCAGCCAGAGGCCAACAGAGGGTTCGTGTCCCTCCTGGCTCTGTCTCCTGTGGGTCTGGGGGTTCGTTTCTGTGGCTCTTCTTCCCCTTGGGTGGAGAGCCCTGGGCTGGGAACGGAGCCCTGTGGTGCTCCCCTGGAGACGCCTCCAGGCTGGGTGTCCTGGTGACGTTGCCCTTGGGGCCACTGTTCGGCCAGCACGGCCGGCTGTCCATCTTCCTGAGGTTTGCTGATACCTGGCCTGTCCCTCCTGCCCATGCCACCCCCCACTCTCCTTCCTTCTTTGCCTCCTATTTCTCAAGGTCATCCAGGTCATAGCCACAGGGGCCTCTCCTCACCTGTTCCCGAGACCTCTTTGGCTGCACCCTGGGCCATGGTAAGCTTGATGCCCAGAGCCTGGAGGGGTGCGCCCAGGAGGAGACAGGAGCACTGCTGTCCCAGCGGTGGCCAAGAGGGATCCCTCTGGAGCCAGACAGTCCTGAGCTGGCCTCTGACCTCCCCTTCACGCCTGTGTGACCTGGGGCAAGTTGCTTAACCTCTCTGGGCATCTACTTCCTTGTCTGTGAAGTGGGGTAAGCCTCAGAGGACTGCGTGGACCTAAATGAGGCGGTATGTGCCAGTCACTCGGCGCAGAAGCGGTTTCAGCCGGCATCCTGTGCACAGCTGGGCCCTGTGCCGGGATCTCTCATTTATTACTTCATTAAACCTCTTCTTTTTTACAACACGATTTTCCAGATGTAGAGTAGAAGCTGCGCTGGGCGCCTTCCCATCTCTCCAAGTGCCTATCCGACTACACGTCACAAGCCACCGTGCACAACAAACACCCCGCGATCTGCGACTTGAGAGTTAGGGCCGCGCGACCAGTAACTGAAGCCCAGGGTCCACCGCGCGGAGATGCGGCCACTGCCCTGGACTTTGCTTTTGGTGTCTTTGCTTTTGAAAGAAAGTCACAGACTCCGATGATGACTTCCCCTGGGAAAGGGGGTGCTCCCCAAATTCAAAAAGGGCTGAGCATAAAGGGAAAGATGGATGCATTCGATTCACTTTAGACACAGAGCTTGGGTTCACTCGATGGCGCCGCAAATAAACCGGAAAGATAAGCCTCGGTGGGGCAGCCGCTGTTTCCACACATAAGCAGTAAACGACTCTCTCCGCAGTTCAGAGAGACTAAGGATCCCGGAGAAAGGGAGGAAAGGCGTGAAGAGGGCCCTCGAGAAGCAGCCTGAACGGCTCATGATGGCTTGAAACCCTGCGCAACCTCATTAGTCATCAGATAAATGCAAATGACAGAACCCGGAGAAGCCCCATTTTACACCTGTCCTTGGGAAAAGGTGGCACTGCGACCCAGGTGGGGAGCTGCAGAAAGTCCCCACACCCTTCCTGCAGGGGATGGGTACCATCTCTTGGAAAATTTGGCATCGTCTTGTGAAGCCAATGCTGCAGCGGCTCTTCCTACAGTGCACGGCCCAGGAGTCTGCTGTGCACGTGTGTCCAGGGGCTCATGCAAGAACGTCGACAGCAGCTTCATTTGCAATAACAACAACCTAGAAACAGCCCCATCAATATTTCTTAGCAAGCGAATGAATCTCTTGAGCCCTCTGGCTTCTAGCTGGAAGCTTCTGAGACCTCCCCACCCCCTGCAGCTTCCTGGCAATCATTGGGCTTCCTGCAGACATGTCCGCCTCACAACAGGCCCAGTGACCCCTCACCGAGCAGTCGGGGCCATCCGAGGATCCTGAGCCAACAGGACCCTGTGGCTAGGACCAGGTGTCTGTGGCATACAGGATGGGGCAGGGCTGCTCCAGCAGCTTCTCCACGTGACAGACCTGTTCCTGCCAGGGCAGGGAGCCATGGGACACTGTCCAGCTTGGAGACTCAGGACCTTCAGAGAGCCTCCTTTCTAACCCCAGAGAGAGGATGAGAGGGAGGTCGCAGGGCTCAGGAGCTTCAGAGCCACCTCAGGTGGCAGCCCTCAGCAGCCCAGACATCCAGGTGAGCAGGCGGGCACTCCGGGCACATCCCCCTCCTCTCCTCCAGACCCCTCCCTGCCTTTCTCTCTTTCTCTGTCTACAGAGACACACAATGATACACATGACTCACACGTCCCACCAGGCTGAGCTGCAGCACTGGTGGCCCCCTCGCTCCTCTTGGGAATGTCAAGGAGGGTTCATTCTCTTTAGGGGACCATCCTGGTTCTTCACTGGAGCCACTGAAGGGCCAGCATCCAGGCCCCACCCACTTCCCTGGGCCTCGTCATGTACACAGGAAGGAGAAAGATAAGGGGGAAAGGCAGGAGAACAAAGGAAGCCTAGGACGTATAAAAAGGCAGAACACCTCACTTCTTGGGATACCAGGATACCAGCTATGGCTGCCTTCTCCCTCCCGGGAGAAGTCCATGTTACTCCTGCTCTATATGCTTACCTCGACGTGCTTCCCTAATGTTCAAACTTCAACATGTGAGGAAGCAGGACTCATCACCAATAACTGGCAGTATCAGGGATGGTGATGGTGATGGTGATGGTGATGAGGGTGATGATGGTGGTGATGGTGATGATGGTGATGATGGTGGTGGTGGTGATGGTGATGGTGATGGTGATGGTGATGATGGTGATGGTGGTGGTGGTGATGGTGATGGTGGTGATGATGATGATGGTGGTGATGGTGGTGATGGTGGTGATGATGGTGATGGTGATGGTGATGATGGTGATGATGGTGGTGATGATGGTGATGATGGTGGTGATGATGGTGATGATGGTGATGGTGATGATGGTGATGATGGTGGTGATGGTGATGGTGGTGATGGTGATGATGGTGATGATGGTGGTGATGATGGTGATGATGGTGGTGATGGTGGTGATGATGGTGATGGTGATGGTGATGATGGTGATGATGGTGATGATGGTGGTGATGGTGGTGATGATGGTGATGGTGATGATGGTGGTGATGATGGTGATGATGGTGGTGATGGTGGTGATGATGGTGATGGTGATGATGGTGATGATGGTGGTGATGGTGGTGATGGTGGTGGTAATGATGATGGTGGTGATAGTGGTGATGGTGATGGTGGTAATGATGGGGGTGGTGATGGTGGTGGTGATGGTAATGATGGCAGTGGTGATGGTGATGATGGTGGTGATGGTGGTGGTGATGATGATGATGATGGTGGTGGTGGTGGTGATGGTGATGGTGAAGGAGATGGTGGTGATGGTGAAGGAGATGTTTTCAGTGATGACGGTGTTACCATGGGAGTTGGTCTTTTCTTTAGTCCATTTTCTGTTGCTATAACTAAATACCACATTCTGGGGAATTTATTAAAAAAAGAAAATTGATTTCTTACAAGTGGGAAGTCCAAGGTCAAGGGGCCACATCTTGGGAGAGCCTTCTTACAGGGGAGGACTCTGCAGAATCACAGGTGGTGCAGGGAAGGACGTGGCCGGAGAGCAAGCTGGCCAGAGGGAGCTCAGGTCAGAGCAGAGCTGCTCGCCATCAGGCCATGAATGGATCGACCCAATCACAAAGATGCTGCCATTGAGACCCAAGCACTTCCCAGAGGTCCCATTTCTCAAATGCCACTCTTGTGGGGCTTGAGGGATTAAGTCTCCAACACGGGGTGGCTGCTGAAGAAGCAGCAGGCGGGGGATGGGCTGGGGACCCACCACGAGGAGGAGGTGCCCAGGAGGTGGCCCATCGCTGGTCAACAGGCCCCTCTCTCCTGACAGCCTCAGTCCCAGCCTGGTGCCCTCCCCATGAGTTCCATGCCCAGAAGGAGCAGGGAACACCCTGCTGGCCACAATGACACTTTAGTGACACTTATTAGAGTTGCAAAAGGCCAACTTTAACCAGGACCAGTGACAGGAGTGAGGACCACGGCAGAGGGGTTTCTGCAGCGGGAGGGAGACTGGGCTCAGCTCCAAACACAGCAGGGCCAGGTGGGCATTTATAACCAGGGATGGGTGGGGGCAGTCCACCAGGGGTCTCGGGGGTCCTGCTCGACTGGCCCAGCGGGGTTCTTCTGAAGACAGGCCAGGGCGCTCAGGCAGCCCTGGGGAATGGGGGTGGGGGACTGGTCACCCCTTCGGATATCAAGGGTGACCGACACTGAGGACGTAGGGCTGTGCTAAACCAACGAAGCTGGTATTATGGTTCAGATTTGAGGGGTCCCCCAAAGTTCACGTAGGAGACAAAGCAAGATCGTTCAGAGGCAGAATGACGAGGACGCGAGAGCTTTAACCTCATCAGTGGCTCCATCCACGGAAACAGATTGGCCAGGAGGTAACTGTGGGTGGGCAGGGAGGGGCGGGAGGAGGGGGTGACCTGGAGGGTGCCCTCAGGGCTTCTGTTTTGTCCCTGATGAATGGGGCTCTGCCTGCTTCCTGGAGCCCGTCCTGAGCTGCTTCCCTCCATCTCGCCCTTAGTGGAGTGGGCTGTCTATGGACCGAGACCTCTGAAACCATGGGTGTGAAGTAGACTTTTCCTCTAGATGTTCTTGTCAGTATTGATGCACGCGGGCCCCAACCCAGGGCACCACAGCCCAGGCCATCTTGGTCCCACTAAGGATAACTTCTACTCGCTCGGTTCACCCTGGCCCAGTTCTACTGTCCCATAGAAGCTGTTATGTTCTCGTCCATTTTGCTGAGATTCCTGTGTATTTGCTGGAGTTTTGTCTTATCTTTGTCCTCCTCGACTGTCCAGCCTATCTTCCACTGGCCGGCGGTCCACCACATAACCATCTGTACGGTTCTCAGCTGAAGCTGACTGTCATAAATGATACGGGCATCACCGACCCTGCCCGGGGAACTCGGTCTCCATCTCTGGTTTCCTCCTTAAAGCAGACTCTGGTCTCCTGGGGTCAAAGAGTAGGGACATTTCTCAGGCTTTTGAAACACATTGTGAGATTGCCCCCCGGACAGCTGGCCCAGGTCCTCTTCCTGTGCAGAGGCCGCAGAGGCCATGCTGAGTCCTCTCGCCCTCCCTCGGGGCAGCTCCACTCCTGCCTGAGCCTCCCCAGCCCCTCCCTTGGGAAACACAACGAGAAAGTTTCATTCTGAAACATCTAATCATGTATTTATCTCTAAGTATTTTAAAAGTCAACATAATACTCTATTTCTATTAAGTTTAATTTGCAGCAGATCACGCACTGAGGGTGAGGTCGTGGGTGATGGGCGGGCCGGAGCTGAGATGGGGCTGGGCTGCTGGAACAGGGGCAGCCAGGACGGCCCAGGCTGGTTAAGCAGCACCAGGTCCCCCCAGAGGAAGGCCATCTTCCCAAGTGGAGCTGTGGACACCCCACCCTGCCTCCCAGGGACCCTCTGCACTCACCTGACCGGGTGCAGGCTCAGCGTGCCGACGGCCTCCCCTAGACACTGCTCCCTCCACCGCTCCAGGGGGACACTCTCCAGGGTCCTGACAGTGACCAGCCCAGGGGGACAGCTCGAGTACCAGAACCCCAACACCCCAGGGGCCCCTCACCAGGAAGGATGGAAGCAAGTGGATTAATATCCAGCTTCCCCCTGGGGACACATCTGAACCACATTCTCCAGGGTCCCCTAGAGGGTCCAGGAGGGACTGAGCAGCACCCCTGCCTGGATCCTGACCTTCCAGCTTCTCCCCTGCCCTCTGCCCCTCCCAGCTGGGCCTCCCAGGATCACCACCCGAGGAAGCCACCTGCCCAGGGAGGGGCTACCCTGGGACACCTGGCTCCCCC
>NW_026000082.1:32206393-32256368 GCF_001458135.2 Marmota marmota marmota | reverse complement strand
GGCCCCCCCCCCCCCAGCAGCTGTAGAGTGGAGATTCCAGAGACGCCTGGGGACCTGCCTGGACAGGTTGGGGGAGGGGGAGGAGAGGGGAGGGGCCAGCATGACCCAGAATGATAAACAGGTGTCACGTGCGCACGTCTCTCACACACACACACACACACACACACACACACGTGTGCAGAGTGCATGTACCCCTGGGCAGCACCTCCACCCTAGCTGCCTAGCTCCACCATGCAGGGGACTTCCTTGGTTGCTGCCCACAGGGGCACAGGGAGAGGGGTCAGTGGGTGGGAGGGAGGAAGTGGGGAAGGCTGACTCCAAGGGTCGTGACATCGTGGTTCAGTCCTGCTGGGACCATCTGGACACGGACCCTGTAGACACGATGCAAACATGTCCCTGGGGGAGGGGACGCTGAATTTTGTGACCCCAGTAACCTCTCCTATGCTCAGGTGACCCTCTCCCCCCACCCATCCAGCTGCCTAGACCCTTCTGCAAGCTCTGGACCACCACGCAACAGAGCGGCGGCACCGCAGTCAGCAGCGTCATGTTTTAGGGTTCACATTTGCGTTTACTGACATCGTGTTGATTTGGTTTGTTCTTGTTCACGGCTTGATGTTAGCCCAGAACATCACTAAGCCACCAGCCTGCTCGTCCAGCACCCTGCTGCAGGTCAGCTGAGCTAATACCAGGGGGGAGCAATTATGAATAACCTTGCCAGTGTCCCCGCGTGGTCCATCTGTAGACGGAGGTTTGCGTTCCTCTTGGAGACTGAAAAGTGGAATTTCAAAGTCACAGTGTGTGTGTGTGTGTGTGTGTGTGTGTGTGTGTGTGTGTGCTGGTATCTCACATCTCTCACATTCAATGAATGTTGAAAGCTTCTCCCATTTTGGTGGAGATTCTCTTTCCTTGGCTGGTTTGCAGGAGTTCTGTGTGTGCCTGGGGACGAGTCCTCTTTCAGCTGTATTTGGGTCGTGATAATTTGCCCCAGACTGTGGTTTGCATCATCTTACTTAATGATGTCTTGGAGGACAGAAGGTGTTTATGTTGGTGAAGTTTAATTTATTACTGTTTTTTTTTCCCTTCTGTGGCTATAACCAAGTGAAGGAGACACTTGCCTAAGATGGTTTTTGTATCTTGTTTGATGTTCAGACTATTTTATCTGAATACAGCATGTAGCAAGGGCCTAGGTTCATAATATGGATGTTTAGTTGTCAACGGCACCAGTTGCTGGTAAGGGAACCATCTCAGTCTTAGATGACACAGGAAGGTGGGTTCATTGGGGCCTCTCAGTTCTGTCCCATTGACCCATCTGTCTCTTCTTGATGATTATACCTTCATAGTCTTGAAACCACACAGGACACACCCTGCAGGTTCTCTTTAAAGATCAGGATAGCTACTCTAATTCTATTGCATTTGTATATAATTTTCATTAGCCTTTTTATTTCTACAAAAAATAATTTGGGTTTTTGTGCACATCTGTTAAATCTGCATATCCATTTGGGTGGAATTATTCTCATATTAATAAAATCGAATCTGCTAATCTAGGAACATGATATGTCTACTTATGTAAAATATTCCTGAGTTTCCTGTGAAATAATTTATGAACATCATAATAGCGGTCTTACATATAAAAATCCTGAAATGTTGTGTTTTGGATGCTAAATAAAAATGGTATGTTTTAAAAATGGTTTTCAAACAAGTGTTTGTTATTAGCATAGAGGAGGAGTTAGCGAACTTTCCCTGTAGAGGGCCAGAGAGTAACTGGTATAGGCTCTGCAAACTATATGTAGCTCACTATTGTCACCTAGAAGTAACTCTAGACAGTACATGTGTTAGTCAGCTTTGCATTGCTGAAACAAAATACCTGAAATAATGAAGTTATAAAGAAGGAAAGTTTATTTGGGTGTCACAGGTTTAGAGGTTTCCATTTATAGTTGGTGGGCCTGTGGTGAGGCAGGAGTGCAGGGAGGAACAGGGGTGCTCACTTCCTGGCCAGGATGCAAATGAGAGAAAAGGAAGAGATCAGAGTCCTCCAATCCCCTTCAAAGGCATTGCCCCCAGTGACCTGCAACCTCTCACTAGGCCCCTCCTCTTAAAGTGGCCACCACCTCCCAATAGTGTTGCCAGCTTGGGAACTCACCTTCAACACAAGGGGGACAGTCTAGGTCCAAACTAGAGCAAAATGTACACAAATGATCCTTGTCTGTGTTTTGGTAAAAAAGGCATTTACAGAAACTGAAGTTTGACTTCTGTATGATTTTACATGTCACAAAATAGTCTTCTTCCTGGAGTGTTTTCAAATATTTAACTGTTGAGAGCCACAGCGGAAGGGGCCCCAGCAAACTTCCAGCTGCCAGCAAACTTCCAGCTGCCGGCTGATGATTGGCTCACAGCAGCCCCAGCAACATCTAGCTGATTGGCTCCTCGGCCCCAGCAACATCTAGCTGATTGGCTCCTCTGCGGTGATGCTCATTGGGCTGTTTCCCTGCCCTTTCAGACCACGGAGCTGCTCATTGGGGGACTTTTTTGGCTCCGCCCACATGACCCAGCCAATCGGCCTCAAGAGCAGGAGGATTGGGGGAGGTGGAGAGAAGCTTGTGTGGGAGAGAGAGGCGTGTGGAAAGCCGGTGGTGGCAGTTGGGGCTCTGAGGGTTTTTCCTGAGAGGCTGTTTTGTTTGGCGTGTGTGGTTCTAAAAATAAAGTTAGTTTCTTTTGACAAGTGGCTCCTGATTGTGCCCAGCCAGACTGCGGCATTTAACCATGTTTAAAGTTCTCTTAGCACACAGGCCATCCAAAACTAGGGGTCAAGGTAGCTTTGGCTCTGGGGTCATGGTTGACGCCTCCGTGTGGGGGAATGAATGGATTCTTAAACTTTGACTCATTCAGGCAACGTATAAAGTCCACTCATAGTTTCATAGTTTGGCTTATGGTTGCATCCTGAACTTTGTTAAATTTACTCGTAGATTTTTTATTATTGCGGTTGATTCCTTAGTACTTCCTGCAAAGTACTCACACCTTCTGTGAAAATGAAGGGCTTTAATTCATCCTTTCTAAACTTCAGGCTTTGACTTCTTTCTCTCACCTTGGTGAACTAGTTGGAACCTCTGGGGCCGTATGGAGCAGGGGTGGGGACACGAGCATTCTCGCTTGCTCCTGGGGGGGAACTTGATTCAGTCTTTCACTCCTACACTCAACGTCAGCTCTTCACTTTGCTTAGAAGTTCTTGATTCAATGGAGGAAATTTCTATTTCTAGTGGGTGGAGAGTTTTGGTCATAAATGGCTGTTGACGTGTTAGGTGTTTCCTTGGCATCTATTGAGATGACCATATGGCCCTTCTCCTTTGCTATGCCAAGGTGGTGGGTTACTTTTATTTTCAAATATTGAACCACTCGTGCATTTCTAACGCATTCTTCCTGGTCGTGATATGTTAACCCCTTTCATGTGCAAACATCTTTCAGAGATCTTCACACCCATATTCTTGTTAATTTTCATTCTTTTAATGTCTGTGTCAGGGTTTGGTGTTGGGAAATGAACTGTGAAGTGACCCCTCCACTTCTATTATCTGAAAAAAATTTGTGGAAGACTAGTTTACCGCATAGATACTGGATAGAATTCACCATTTGAGCCTAGAGCCTTCTTTGCAGAAAAGGTTTTTAATTATGAATACTGCTATAATTTGGATCTAAAATATTCCCTAAAGATTCATGTGGTAAAGGCTTTGTCACCAGCAGGTGGCATCATTCCCCACTACCATATGCACCCATCATGATGCCCGTGATGCCATAGGCCCAAAGCAACAGGGCCAAACAACTATGACACAAATCATGAGCCCAAATAAACCTTTCCTTCTTAAAAGTTGATTTATCTTAGATATTTTGTTACAGTAGTGAAAAACTAACACAAATGTGATTTAAATAGTAGATATAGGACTACTCAGGGTTTCTATTTCTTCTCCTATTAGCTTTGTCAGTTTATCTAAGTTGTTGGATTTTGTGTCATAAAGTTGTTCATAATTATCATTTGTTATCATTTTAGTGTCTGTACAATCTGTTATGATATCTCTTCTGCCATTTCTGATATGGCTGATTTGTTTTCTTTTTTTTATTCTCATGTTATCCTAATCAACTCAGGATTCCATAGACTGAGTGGCTTAACCAGCAGAAATTTAGTTCTCACAATTCAAGGTGATAGAAAACTTGGTTCATGATAAGTGCTCCCTTCCAGGTATAAAGATGGGTAGAAGAAAGAGAAAGAACAGGCAATTTTCTAGGGTGTCTCCTTATAGTGACACTAATCCTATCAGGTCAGGGCCCCACCCCTATAACCTCATTTACCTGTAATCACCTTTTTAGACACTGTATGTCCAAATATAGTCACATTAGGAGTGGGAGCTTCAACAGTTTCGTTCTCAGCATGTATCTTTGCAGTAAACCGACCTCTGTGACATGTTTCCCTTTGTCCCTTCGATGTTCTGTATTGAGGTCTGCTTTCTTCGCTGTGATATCCACACCAGCTTTTTTATGCCAATCATATCTTTTTCCACATTTTTTGCTCTCCACCTGCCTGGTGTTTATGGTTAAAGTGATCATTTTACAAACACCACAAAGTTGGATGTTACTTTGTAAACTCACCTAAGAATGCTTGTGTTTTTATTTCAGCTATTTGTTCGTGCTTCCTTAACCATCGCCTAGTTTTCTATTTGCTGTTTTGTTCTTTGTTTCTTTGACCCTCCTTTCCTGACTTCTTGTTGGAGTAACTGCATGCATCTCAATATTCCACCCTGTCTCCTTTACTGGCACTTCAATTACACTCCTTTGTGCTGATCTTGGTGTTGACTGTGGTGTTTACTACGTGCTGCTCTCCCGTGGAGCCACCGAAGGTTTGCTTGCACAGGCCGATTCCGTGATGAATGCGCATCCTTAATTTATCTCAGTGTGGCTTAAATCACCAGTTTGCCACTTTACTTATGTAAGAACCTATAACAATGCAATTCCATGTATATGCACTCTCGTTTGTATTACAGTCATATATTTTATTTATTCCTGAGTTGTAAACTCCACAACACATTGCTATTATTTATTCTCTATTCATTCATTATTACCTGTGCAATAAAGATGACTTTCCAGAGCCCGACTGCTCAGCCACCCCTCTGGTCTTTCTCCACTTCATTGTTCTATTTGGGTTCCTTTAGAGTCATTACCAGGTTCCCAAACTGTCTCATTATTTAATTTCTTCACTCATGTATTCTCTTCCCCACGGGGAGCTGGGTCTATTTTTCCCTCCGCTGTGTCTCCAGGATTAGAGCAGCTTGGGGCATGGAGCCGGGCTCCAGGTCAGTATGAGTCGATCAAGAAGTGAATGCACAGCCTTGGGCTGCCGTTGTTTCTAGAAGGTTTAGCAACCTGGAATTAAGAGAACCTAAAACACGCTGGCGTTGCAGAAATGCAGTGAGCCACGTCTGCGGGCAGGAGTTCCTGCCTTTGTAATCAGAGGCGATCCCTCCGCATCCTCCCGCAGACGTCTGTTCCAGACGCCCCCTCACGTGCCAGTGACCTGGACGCCTGCACACCCTGCCCAGCAGCTCTCCCTGTGCAGGACACTCTCTCCACTCGCTGAGTCACGGGTGCCATCCAACCGCCCAGGGAGTTGCACAGGGTACGTACTGTCACCCCTGACAGATGGGAAACCCGAGCCTCGCCCAGCAGGCTCAGTACAGCAGATGACCTGCTTCGAGTCCGAGCTTGCTATTGGGTGAGCGTCACTGAGCCTTGGTCCCCTTATATGTAAAATGGGGATAGAGACTCCTGCCTGGCGGGAGAGTGCCAACCAAGAGGGTGGGGTAGGTGGAACTTGTCTGGCCCAAGCTGGGCACACAGTGGGTGCTCAGGCAGTGAGATTTGTGCTCATTGCCAGGAAAGCCACTGTGTGGAATCGAAACCACATCTCCTAAGTGCAAGTCAAGGGCATAACCTTGGCATCATCTTCCCTTGAAACACGTGGTCTAAACTGAGTAGGAAAAATTTTGGATTAGTCTCCACTTGGGGTTATCATTGCTGAGTCCCCAGAGGCCTGCGCTCCTGTGAGTACCATGATTCAAAGGACCCCCATCTGAGCCAACCTTAAGAATAATAAGCTTAAAGAGGTGAACAGCTGTCTGCTTGTGGCCCACTGCGACTGGGAGATCTTTGTCATATGGAACTGCACTTTAGCCTGTGTCCATATCTCCCAGATGGTTATGTGGACATTGACTCTCATCCCCTAGACCACTGGCCTAAGGAACCAGGACAAGTCTGTTGGCAGCGGCACTAAGAGAACTCCTTTCTCATCCAGGCCTAGGAGTGTTATTCCAGCTGCCAGGCAGGCCCATCCTGGGTAATGGATGGCCTCTCCTTAATGCTCTCTGGGAGAGGGGCCCCTCCTCATCTGCTGCAGTGTCATTAAAGAGGAAACATTTGCTCCACGGCTCCCGTGGCCTTTAGAAACTGCAAATTGAACACTGGCAGCCAGGGCCGCTCAGCCTTAACCCTCCCCTCCCCACCCAGTGAGCAAGGCCTCAGGGAGCTGGGCCTGCAGGTCACTGCTGTGCCCCCAGGGAGCCTGGGCCCAGGTTCCAGCTTCTCCTCCTTCTAATGACCAAATGGAGCTGAGGACAGAGGGAGGACAGGAGACAAAATCAACCCTGGAGGCTCCCAGGCCAGGCGTCTGTGGACAGGGCCCCGCCCAGGGCTGGTTAGAGGGCAGAGCCCTGGGAGGCAGGGTTGGGGGCTGGGCATCGGGGGCCATTGCCTTGACCTCTCTGTCTGCAGGTTCCTACCGGGTGGGGCTGGAGGGACTCCCAGCCCAAGGTTCTAGGGTCAGCTTCTACCAAGTAGATAGAGCCTGGTGTCTCCCCCCAGAGAGAGGTGACATGTTCTAGGCCCCCAGATCCCTGCACCAAAGCCTGCTGCCTGCTTGAACCTCATGTGACCAGGTGGGGAGGCCACCTGAGGGCCGAGGGCAGCAGACCTGGATGAGTGACAGGGCAGGGGGCTCCTGTTACCAACATCCTGTGGGTGCCCAGCCTGATGGGCTCCACACACATCATGGCCCTTACCAACCTCACAGCCATGCTGGGAGGAGGGGTGCCATCCCCACTTCTCAGCTGACACCACCGAGGGTCTGAGTAACAGAGGGACTTGTCCAGGTTGCAAATGCATTCCAAATGCAAACCCTCACCCATGGACCCCAACAGAGCGTGGGGGCGTGGTCTCTCTTGGACCCGCCCACCTCCCCCTTTGCTCCTGCAGCCCCCTCCCCTCCCAAACCTGCCAGCCCACTGCTTACTTCCCCAGGAAACCTTCTTGGCCTCTGGCCACCAGCCCCCCACGGTGCCGCCCCAGGCTGCCCTTGGTCTACCACCCTGGTGGGTTTGCTGCTGGGGCACTGCCCAGTCATCTCATCCCCTCTCTCACCAGGGGATGGGGATCTGCAGCCCTGATGTGGGGCCAGGTGCTGTGGGGCAGCGGAGGGCAGGACATCCACAGAGACCGCAGAGGCCTCTCCTGTGCTCCGGAGCCCACGGGGTCCCAGGCCTGCTCCTGGCCCCGTTTGGCAGGTGAAGAACCCGAGGTCACAGACAGGGAGGGAGTCACACAGCGAGCCAGCGTGAACAGTGTGGGGTGTGTGAGTCTGTGCGTGGTGCAGCCCTCTCTGCCTCCCAGGGCCTGGATTTGGGCTCTGGGGCCACTCTGGGCTGCAGGTGGCTGTGGTTTGCTGAAATCTCTCTGGATAACCACTGTCACCTCCTGAACTCCCCGGGGCCCCCACTTCCTGCTCTTCACTTTCTCTGAGTCAGTCTGAGTTTGAAATAAGGATAGAGGCTGAGAGGAGGTGGAACTCCAACCTGCCACATCGGGAAGTGGCCCAAGAGATGAAATCTAAGTACCATTTGTTATGGATGAGGAAACCAAGGCTCCGAGAAGGAACATAGTACTCACACAACTAATTGGTGAGAGCGTAGGGCCCGTGTCAGAAGGAACCAGGGCTCCCGCCTGTCAGGCGCCTGTGGGAGATGCGTGTGTGTGAGCACGTGCACGTGTATGAGTGTGTGCACCCATCTGCCCCAAGGGGAACACAGGCTTTACTAGGGTCTGTGTGTGGGAGACAGTTGAAGGTACAACGTGAAGCTCATGGAGACAGACAAGTGCCTGGCCTCAGAGTGTGGGTCTGAGAATGTCTGGGTGGGGGCCGCGGCTTTTCCCTGGAGGGTGGTCTCCGGATGGCATGGCCTTACCAGATAGTGTGAGTGGCCCTCAGCAGGTCCTCTGTGCCCCCAGCCCATCCCCAGGCCGAAGCCTGACCCTCCCTTCAAGCTGCTGTCCCCACTCCAGGGGTCGCCTGGCTCCTGGACAGGGGCGGACGGAATCCCAGTTGTTTCTGTTTGGTTTTTAGATAATGGAACAAAAATTAAATTCAAGCTGATTGCAGGGACGTAATTTTCCTAATCGCTACCCTGATGCTCAGTCCCCACGACTTGATTAACTTTTAATTAGATTAATTCGATGGGAACATCTGAGGCCTGGTGACTCCTCCTACGCCCCCACCCAGGACAGGGACAGGGGAGAGGGCACCGTCCCAGGCCTCCCTCTGCCCCTCTGATTCTCCCTTCCCCCACCCAGTCTGTCTGTCCCTCTTCCTGTCCTTCTCTCTGGGCTTCTGTCCTGGCTGTGAGGGGAGCTGGAGCCCCGCTGCCCCCTTCTCTCCTGTGTCATGCAGAGCGGGGGTCCCTGTGAGCAGAGGCAGAGGGCCAGGTGACAAGCCAGTCACCTTCCACAGCAGCCTGAGTGCCCCAGGGGACCCGCTGCAGGCTCCGGGAGGGTCCGGCTGGAGAACAGGGTGGGGCAGCCCTGGCTTTGGCCTCAGGGCAGCTGGAGGGTCTGGGGGTCCCTGTCCCTTCCCTGAGGCCCAGGCTGGTCCTCCCCTCCCACAGAGCCTGTGGCAGAGAACCCTGTCCCCAGACACTGCCCTCCCAGGTCCTGGCCCCGCTGGGCACCACCTTCCTCCTGCACCAGAGCCAGAAGCTGCCCCCCGGCTGTGCCTCCTGCGGCCCTTCCAGGGCCAGCCCTGTGCCCTGGAGTCTCCTCCACCTCTGCACCTGTCCCCACTGTCCTTGCCCAGCCCAGGGCACCCTCTCCTCTCCCCAGACACAGGAAGTCCCCTGGTCCCTGCCCAGGTCCGTCCCTCCACTCCCCTGGACCAGACGTCCCCCCAGAGCCCTCCCGTGGCTCCCACGGCTCCCGACAGATCTGCATGGACTTTGAGACCCAGGTGACCTGGCCACAGGGCCTGCAGCCCACTCCCCCACCGAGGCCATCTCATTCTCCACCCCATAGCCCAGCCAGGTGCAGGCCCTGCAGTTGCCTGTCCACCCTCTGGATGCCCCATCCCAGCCTCTGCTGCCTGACCCAGCTCTCCGCAGGCTCTGCTCGCTGCTGAGTGACAGCCGAGTGCTCTGAGCCCTTGCCAGGCCCTCGTGGTGGCTTGACGTGGTCCTCTCATAGCCCTCACTGCAGGCCTGGGCAGCTGGACCCCTTCCACAGAGGAGGACACCGAGGTCCAGAGACATGAAGCAGGTGGCCGAGCTCATGTGGCTGGGGAGTGGCGGAGCCAGGACTTGAACCAGCTCACTGGCATGATGCTACCCTTCCTGTCCCACCCTCCTCTGTCCCCTTCCACACTCCTGGGTTTACCCCAGAGAAACATCGCCATCAGGCTTGGGCTGTGAGCACCCCATGGCCACCCTGGGTCTCACCTGTTTCTGAACCCCAGTGCCCAGCGTGGGACCCCGTGTGGCGGATGCTTTGACAGGACCTGCTGACTAAGGTGGCATCCCTGCTGGCTTCTGGACCCCTCCTCCTTTCTACATCCTCCCACCCCCTGATACTTCCAGAAGCAAAGCCTCTAAACCAAAAACAATTTTACAGCTCATTTGAGTTCATCGTGGCTGCTCTTCCCAGAAACCATCTTCCCTAACTCGTCAGCAGAGAGGCCAGTGCCTTCCAGGGGCGCCCCCATCCTCCGCGTCCGAGCGCCAGGATCCCAGGAGGGGCCGAGACCCAGCCACCCAAGCCAGTGTCCAGCTCTGTGCTGGCTGTGGGGGGCCACTGGGGCACAGCAGTGGATGACAGGCTGGGCCTCAGCCTGATGAGCTCACTGGGCACAGGAAGAGGCCACCCAAGTGGCCATGTGGTTGGTGCTGACCTACAAGCTACTCATGCAGACGCCTCATAATACCAACTACGCAACCCGGAGGCTGGTCAAGCCTGGGGGAGTCTCAGTTTCTCATCTGTAAAATGGAGATCTGGTGGCATTGTCCCTGTGAGATGTCATGAGGACCCACCAAGACGTGGCCAGCGCTGGGTTGATGACTCAGCTCAGGAGGCCACATCCAAATACAAACTGGGGGCCTGGGGACTGAAACAGACTGTCTCACAGTTTGGAGGCTAAAGTCTCAGATCAAGGTGTCAGTGGGTCGGTGTCTTCGAGGCCCCTTCTCCTGGCCGTAGGTGGCCGTCTTTCCCCATGGCTTCTCATCCCTACGATGGCCCCTCCTGGTTTTCACTGAATCACCTCTCTGAGGCCCTGTCTCCAAAAGCAGTCACATCCTGAGGTCCTGAGGGTTGGGACATACAAGTTTGGGGAGGGGACAGGATTCAGCCAGTAATAGTTTGTGCCCAAGAAAATTGAGTTGAGTCCATTTAGCCACAAGCCACGTATGTGTGTGTGTTCATGGAAACATTATTGGTTATAATCAAGAAAGGAACAACCCAAATGTCTGTGAGAGAATGGACAAATGCATTTGGGGACGGAGAAAAATGGAGATACACAGATTTTTTTTGAGGGGGCACCAGGAATTAAATCCAGGGGGCACTTAATGACTGAGCCACGTCCCCAGCCAGCCCTTATTTGTATTTCATTTAGAGACAGGGTCTCGCTAAGTTGCTGAGGCTGACTTTGAACTCCTGCCTCGGCCTCCTGAGCTGCTGGTATTATAGTTTGTGCCTCCATAACCGGCTAAAAATACACAGCACTTAAAAAAAAAGTAAACCAGGAACACACACAAAACGTGAAAATCCCAACCTGGGCAGGGAAAAAAAATAAACTGACACACACACAAATCTACTTCATAGCCAGGCATGGACTTCACACCTGTCATCCCCCCACCCAGGAGGCTGAGGCTAGAGAATTACGAGTTCGAGGCCAGCCTCACAAGTTTAGTGAGATTCTGTCTCAAAATAAAATGCCAAGGGCCGGGGATGTAGCTCAGTGGTAGAGCACCCTGGTTCAACCCACAGGACCACATTTTTAAAAATCTGCTTCATGTTTCCATGAAAAAGAGCTAGTCTGTGAGGACATAGTCAGAATAAGGGCTCGCTCTCAGGGTGGAGGGACAAACTGTAAAGGGGACAGAGAGACTTCCTGGGATATGGGGAACGCTCGGGGTCTTGATCTGACCCTGATTCCTTGGTCCACACCCTCAGAAACACTCATGCAGGCAGCTCTGTCAGCTTCCGCTGTGCAGCAAACCACAAATGTGGTGCGAAGTCACAACCATGTCCTTGGCTGGCTATTCCACTGGCCAACGGGACAGGCGGTCTGGTGGAGGCTACCTCTGCTCACGTCCCCTGGTCTGGGGCTGGCCGGTAGTGGGCTGCACCTGGATGGCCCCATGTCTGGGAGATGGAGGCTGCCCACAGGGCACCTCCTCTCTCCTCTGTGTGGCTTCTCACCTCCCGCAGCCTTGCCCAGGCCCCGCGCCATCTCTGCCATTTCATCAAGTGTGGGAAAGGCCCTCCGGGCCAGCGTGCTTGAGCCTGTGTCTGTCTAACGCTCGTTAGGGCTCCCACCAAGCAAGTCCATTGGCCAATCCAGACGGAAGAGGTGGAGACCCCGACTTCCCCTCTGGGTGGGAGGCTCTGCAGGAGTGTGGGTGCAGGGAGGGAAAGAACTGTCACGTCTTCCCAACCACGCACACCACGCCAGTTACATCTCAGTGCCACAAATGACAATAAGCAGAAAAAACAGAGTCAGTCAGACCATAAGGAAAGGTGCTTTGGGCTCCAGTATGCCCAGCTCTCCAACTGGCCCAACAAGAAGGGAACGCGGATTCCATAGTTAGGTGTGTGCGTGTGTGCGCGTGCGTGTGTGTGTGTGTGTGTGTGCAGACAGGGAGCAGCTCCACAGTGTGAAGTCTCAGGGTTCACCCAGTAGGATGGAGAGAGCCGATGAGATGACTGACAGATCGAGTCATGTGGAGCTGGCTGAGGAACTGGGCTGAGACACGGAGGGGACATGGCACGTCCTAGATCAGCCCGTGCAGGGAGATTGAGTTTCAGCACCATGGTCAGGTCCGAGGACAGACTGAGGACTTTCCTCTGCCTCACTGAGACACACTCTTTTCAACTTGATGTTGTTGCCAGAACCCAGGGCATGGGCTCTGGGGCCAGATTCCTGGAGTTCAGGTTTTGCCTGTGTCACACAAGTGGTGCACTTTTGGAGAAGTTGCTTGACCTTGCACCAGGGCCACCTTATTCACCAAATGAGGAAAATAATAGTGCTTCAGCCCCATGGGTCACGGTTCAGCCCACACTTCTTAAATATGATTTCACAACAATCATGTGAGCAAGGATGAGTTTGCACACGCATGTACAAGTCGCACAAACATACACACGTGCTCACGTGAACACACGTCTGTTCTCACACAAAGGCTCTCAAAACACACATTCGCCCCTGAGTGCATTCTTGCATTCACACACTTAAATGCCAACAAAATACGTGTACACTCACAAAGGCACAGTCATGGCCTCACACACGTGTACATTACACACATACTCATATGCTCATTCACACCCACAATTACACACATGCACTCACACTCACACATCTCACACTCACACACTCCTCATGCAGTCTCTCCACACGTGTGTGAGCACGTGCACTCTCACACTCGAATACACATCTGCATGCACCACAGAAATGCTCATGCACGCCCACTTAAGTACCCGCACACCCCCACGTGTGCACACCCATCTGAACACATGCCTACCCACAGCCGTCATACACTCTCCTGCACACACACTCGTGCACACACACTCGTGCACACGTACCAGTGCCTGTGTGCACTGATGCATGCAGCCGCTGAGTGGCTCCTGGCTCCGACTTGCCTCTGCCCTCTGCTGGGGACCCCGGGGGCTGGTCCTCTTGTTCAGTGTCCTGTTCTGCAGGAGGGACTCCAGTCCTGCCCACAGGGTGGTGCCCGCCGCCCCTGCTCCCTCTCCCTCTCCCTTTGTGTCCTCCCTCTCCACACCCTCCTCCACCTTCCACGGCTAATTAAGCGGCACCATGGGATGCATTTCATGTGTATTTGGCTCCAACATGACAGAGACGCGTGCTCATGAAGGGCGGCGCGTGGCGGGAGGCAGGGAAGCGGCTTCACTGCGGCGGCTGGCCTCCCCTGCGAGGCCATGCTGCGCGCTGCAGAGGAGGAGGCAGAGGCCCATGGGGTTGGGGGGTGGAGCGGGGCCAAGGGTGTGGGCCCTGTGCCTGGCTGCAGCAGGGAGTGGGTGAGGCGGGTACAAGGGGCTCCTGTTCCTGCTGCCAAGACGGGACCACAGGTCCCCCGCTGTTTTGGCTAGAGCCAGGCCGAGGCTCCCAACCTGGGCCCAGGACCCTGGGAGGAGCTGGCTGCCAGGAGCCCGCAATTTGCCAGGGACCAAGTGCTACGTGTGGGTGGGACGCTGGCCTGCTCACAGCAGAGCATGACCCACTGCCTGTGAGGGCTACTGTGACTGTGACCACACGGTTTTGGAAGATCCCCTCTGCAACCTGGCAGTGGTTGGCGTAAGAACAGCACCCCGTCTCCTGAGCCTGCTGCCTTCCGGGCACTGGGCTCGGGTTTCCCTAGATTGTCCCATCCATCCTGGTAGCACCAACACACTGGGGGGGGGTGGAGAAGTGTTGCTGTTCCCCTCTTACAGATGAGGAAACGGAGGCTTGAGGAATCCGGCGTGAGAACGTGATGCACCAAGGATCTCACCTTAGTCTGCCCAACACCTCTGCCCCCTTCCACCTTCAATTTAAAAGCACAGTTCAAGCGGGGCTTGGTGACACACCTGCAATCCCAGCCACTCAGGGGGCCAAGGCAGGAGGATCACAAGTTCAAGACCAGCCTGGGCAATTTTGCGAGGCCTTGTCTCAAAGTAAAAGATAAAGAGCTAGTGATGGTGCTCTTGCCAGCCATTGTGAGGCCTGGACAGTCCCTGGCACCCTGCTCCCCAAAAGGAGAGTCACGGCACATAGCTTATTAGTGTTAAAAAATAAATGTGGGGGCTGGGGATGTGGCTCAAGCGGTAGCTCGCTCGCCTGGCATGCGTGCGGCCCAGGTTCGATCCTCAGCACCACGTACAAACAAAGATGTTGTGCCTGCCGAAAACTAAAAAATAAATATTAAAAAATTCTCTCTCTGTCTCTGTCTCTCACTCTCTCTTTAAAATAAATAAATAAATAAATAAATAAATGTGTCCTCACTTTCCTGACGTTCTTTCACTCAGAGTTTTCTGGTGCCCAGCTTTGTTCTGGAGCTTTACAAATACGATCTTGTGTGATCCTTGCAAAGACCCTGAGTGTAGGACTCTCATCACCCCATTTTACAGAAGGGGAGCCAAAGCACAGGGTCAGGTACTTCCTCAAGTCACGGTACCGGTGCAGGCTGGGCCTCCAGTGCCACCCCCTGCCCAGCTCCGCCCTCACGGGGCTGGGATACGTATTAGTTTGCTCTCACTGCTGTAACGAATCGCTGCCAATGTAGCGGCTTAGCAAAATAGATTCATCATCTCATGGTCTGGAGGTCAGAGACTGAAAACGGGGCTCACTAGGCTGAAATCCAAGTGTCCCCAAGTTCGCCCCTTCCTGGAGGTGCCATGGGGAAGCCCTTCCCTTGCAGGCCCAGACCCAGGGACGCAGTCCCTCTACTCAGGGTCACGTCAGCTCGAGCCTTCTCCCCCAGCACCACTCGCACTGAGATGCCAGGGTTATTGTCGTGTGAATTTAAAGAATGAGACCCTCGGACACCAGAGTGGCAGCCACGTCACAGGATTTGTTAAAGTAGCAGGAAGGAAGTGGAGCTCCTGCAGGGGCGGGTCCCAGGGAAGGTTGTCGCCGGTGGCTGTTGTCCAGGGTTTAGGTGATGTTGGAGGGCAGAGGTGACCTTGAAGACACAGGCGGGAGATTTTAAAGAAGTGGCCTCTGAGTCCAGCCAACCAGGGCTCCGGTGTCCGGGGGCCCCGTCCAGTCGGGGTGTCAATCCCTGGTGCTTTGCCTCAGGGACGGGCTCAGGGCTCCTGTGCACACCTCAGGCCCCAGGGGAGTCGCAGGTCATGAGCTGCTTCCCCCACTGTGAAGTCCCGTGGGGGTGGAGACAAGCCTTGTCTGCCCTGCACACTGCCGTCTCCTGCTCCCGTCACCTCCTCTCCCGCCTCCTTCCACCCCGACCTGTGATGCCATCGGGCCCCTGGGGACCCCGAGCTTTCGCTGCCTCTTAGATGGGCTAATGCAGCAGCTGGGTTCTACCTGCAGCCCTGTCCCCTGCCACGGAATACAAAGTGACACCTTCACATCTTCCAGGGGTGAGAGACCCGACGTCTTGGGGCCTTGACTCTGCCTTCCACAAGGCAACGACGGCCATCCCCAGCAGGGGACCTTCTGGGTGTCGAGTCATGCCAGGGTCCTACTCCCATGGCCTCACTTAATCGGCCCAACCACAGAGGCCAGGAGGGAGGACGCGCCATTCCCCGCCCCCCCATGCAGGTGAGAGGCCCAGGACGCAGGGGTGCCGGCCAGGATGTGCCAGGAGCAGCCCAGTCTCTGGGGTCCTCTGGGTCCTGGGGCACTCTACTTTGAGAATGGATTAGGGCTTTTTGTTGTTGTTGATGTTGTTTTACTTTCCAATCAAATCCAGGATGTCACCTGGACCAGAGTTGGGGTGCTAGGCATGCCCTCAGGGTGGAAGAAGCTGGTCCCAGCCCTGGGTACAGCTACTGTGCCACCACTCACTGCCGCTCTGGGGGTCCGGCCCCGCCCCACCCCGTCCTCTGTGTGAGAAGCCCAGCGTCCCGGCCGGTCCCTTCCCCCTCTCTAGAAATGAGACACATGAGAGAATCCTGCGGACCCCTTAGATCACAGCAGAACTGTAGGTCCCAGAGTCCCTTCACCCTGCCATGAGCCGGTTCCGAGGCGAGATCTGTGGGCTCATTAGCAGATCTGTGCTGCTCCTGGCAGCCAGGCTGGCCCTCCGGGGGTGGGGGGCTTGCTTTCTGCCACAAGAACGCGGAGCCTGTGAGTACGACAGGTCCTGCTCTCCCTGAGAGCAGAGGCACAGTCCAGGTGGGGACTTGGAGTTGGGGGAGACCCGAAGAGGTGACCTGGGCAGGGAAAGTGGGCTGCAGGGGAGAATTCCACTTGCCTGACCCCTGTGTGCCAAGCACTCACACCCCTCATCCCAGCCCTGTCACCTTGGGAGGCAGATGTTGTCACCAATCTCATTACTTTTTTTTCCCATGTTGCATAGATGAGGTAATCAATGCCCAGAAAGTCTAAGTGAGCTGTCCAAGTCACACAGCCACTGATGAGCTCTGAGTCCATCTTCTTCCTCCCAACCACCCTCTCTAGATGTGCTCTTCACCCCTTGGAGATCCCCTTAGCTCCCTCCACCTCTGTCTCCCGTCAAAGCCACCAGGCAGTTCCCTAGAATGAGAAGCCTCAGCAGATCCCAGGATGCAGCCGGGGTGGGGTGGCTGAGACGGTCCCTCCCCCAGGAAGAGCAGGTGCAGGTGACGCCCTCCTTCCCTGGGAGTCTGTCAATCAAACCTCAGACCCAGAGTCACAGCCCAGGGAGAAGGGCAGCACCCAGAGTCAGGCCCTGGGGCTCCTGGGGCGGAGGTGAGGACGCAGGGAGGCCACTGAGGGACCAGTACTCTCTCCTCCCACTCCACCAGGGCCAGCCTGAATATCCTGTGTCTCCCTGTCCCAGGGTCTGGGGGCAGCTGGGCAGGGGGTCTGGGCTCAGGGGTGGGGCTGTGGAGGGGGCTGGGGAGGCAGCAGCAGCCCTTAGCAAGCAGAGGGGCAGTCAGAGGAGGTGAGGTCCCCTCCCCATGGGACCCTGGGTGGGGCAGAGCATCCCTCTCCTCAGAGCCAGCGCCCACCAAGTCCCCCCCGGCCTGCTGCTGGAAGGAGGGAGGCCTGGGTCCCAGCCTGGCTTGGCCTGNGGCTTAACCCCTCTGTCCTCGCAGCGAGGGGACCCACGGGTCTGCCCTAGAGAGCCTTGGAGCCTCATGGAGGTCACCGAGTCCTGGGGTCCACGGGGGGAAGGGGTCTTGCCAAGGGCACCCGCCCCATCAGGGCCGAGCCAGGGACACCAGCCTGGCTCCACCTGACCAGTCCAGGCCCATCAGGGTGGGTACTCCCTGTCCCCAGACATGGCACGGGCCACCCAGGGTCTGGCATTTTCCAGGCCACGTATGGGACACGGGTTCCTGCAGACATGAGGGCATCACATGATCACAGAGCCTGGTCAACAAGGGTCCTGGAGGGACCCAGGGGACAGCTCCCCCCACACAGGCCATTGCCTCTGTCTGTCGGGGCCCCGCCTTCCCCACCCAACCCCAAGCCTCCCTCCTCCATGCCCCGCCCCCAGCCTGGCCCTGGGACCCCACAGACTCTTACTGGTAAACATCTAACCTCAGTCCCCACTTGTCCCCTCCAGTCCTGATCCAGGGACCGTCATGGCTCAAATGACATATGACCCCAGCCCTTCCTGGCTCAGAACCCTGCTGGGCCTCCTGCGCTCAAGTCAGAGCCCAGCCCTTCCTGGGCCACCAGCTCCTGACACAGGCCAGCAGGCCACTGTGTCCTCCCTGTCCTGGCTGGGTCACCTCTCCCCCACCATTCAAGTTCTTTCTGCTTCCACATCCCTCCCTCAGAGAGCCTTCCTGACCATCCCCCCAACTAACGTAGATGCCCCCTCTCAGGCCCTCTCAGGTCCACCCTTCCCTCTGGGGCACTTGGCAGGAGATGCCATCACACACGGATCCTGAGTCTGTCTAATGCGCTCCTCAGGAAGAGACTTCACTCACTAACCCAATGCTGCAGCCCCCAAATCCATCCTGGAGAGGAGAGGGTGTGTTCTACCCACTTTGAGTGAGCCCGTGAGTGAAGGACAAGTCAATCCTCTCAGGGCTCACTCTGGGTCCAGGAGCTGCAGTGGACATGGCCTTGGTTAACTGGGCTCTGTGGGATGGGTAGGAGTTTGCAAAAATAGAAGAGCAGGTGAGCATGCCCAGCTTCTGAGAGGTGCCTCCTGCTTCTGGATAACTGCCAGCGGCCCTGAGAAGAAGCCCTGGCCCTTTGGAGAGTGGACACTAGCTCAGATGAACAGGTATCATTGTGACTAGGTGGGAACTCAGGCTTCAGGTCACCTCAACCTGGATTTGAATCCTGATTCTGTTCTTGGCACTGTGTGACCCTGGACAAGTCACTCAGTGTCTCTGAGCCTATATGTTCTGCAGCATGAATGATGACCTTTTCCAGGTGCTCATTCCAAGCCCAGCCCACTGTGCTGGAGGTGATGGAGCCACCAAGAGGGGGCAGGTGGCTCATGACTGGGACAAGGGAGCTGCAGAGACAGTTTCCGAAAGTTCAGGCATGTCTCCCACCCAGCCCTCCTGATCAGTCTTGCAGTTTTCTGGTCAGTGGCCCTTTTGAGGGCCAGAGCTGGGGTGGAGCCCTGATCCATTAGTGAGGCGGACCCTGTGCCCCTCACCCTCCATGTGCACAGAGGCCACAGGCCACAAGGACAGCAACCTGCCCAAGGCCACACAGAGAACAGAGGACCCGTTTTCACTGCAGAAATTTGAAATATCAGTCAGAGTAGGAGCCAGTGTGTCGGCGTGGGCTGGACCAGGCTGCGCTGGGCGCTTTGCAGTGGGGCAGACCCTGAGGCAGGGGCCTGAGATGCAGACAGAATGACCCTTCCGAGCCCCCCCTGTGCCGCCCCTGTACCTCCTCTTAGCCCTGCCCCAGGCACGTTGTACACTTCTGGATGATCTTTGGTGAGTGGCCACTCTCCCTGGTGAACTTTGACCTCCAGGTGTCAGTGGGGGGGTCTGTTGCCCTTCCCGTGACAACCCAGCCCCAGCCCAGGCGCTCAGGTCGCAGATGCTCCACAGGGACCCACGACAGGTGGAATGAGGGGCAGAGATCCCTGAGCAAACCGAGGCCCCCTGAGGAAATACGTGCCACCTCCTGTCCCCGACCCCCAGCTACCCAGCTGCAGAGAGCCAGCCCGCCACCCGCTCCTCTCCTCGCCGGGCCAGGCCCTGGTGCTGAGTGGCTCGGAGGGGTTAACAGCCCGGGTTGCCGGCTTCCGTGGGCCTTCCTGGTTGGCTGAGCTCCGTAATTAAGCCCTGCACAGGGATGAGCAGACTGCTGGGGGAGGGGTGGGTGGTGGGGACCTTCTCAGGGACCATCTCGGGGAAAGCTGTGCACGCTGGGGAGAGACAAAAAGGGGCGCCTTCCCCTCCCAGAGCCCAGGCACTGGTTCAAGGCACCACCTTATCCCTCACCTCCCTTCCTCTCCCTCCCGGAGTGGCCCTGGGGCAGGCTGAGGTCCTGCACATGGAGCAGAGGCCCAGATGAGGAAGGAGACAGGCCCAAGGTCACACAGCTGCTCAGTGGAGCCGGACACACACTCTGCCAGGTGGCTGGCAACTGCACACCATCGGCCCCACCTTCCCACCAGCCCAGGTATGTCAGTGAAGGGCCCAGCAGGACACAGAAGCCACCCAGGAACTTCAAAGGGGAAGCTTATTTGCTTTAGGTACTGAGGACTTAGCCCAGGGGCGCTTTACCCCTAAGCTACATCCCTAGCCCATTTTATTTTTTCTTTTGAGACAGGGTCTCACGAAGTTGCTGAGGCTGGCCTCAAATCTGTGATCCTCCTGACTCAGCCTCCCAAGTTACTGGGATTGCAGGTGTGCATCACCACACCCACCTCGACAGAGAAGTTTAATACAAAGAATCATTAACTACAACCCTGGTTTGGAGGTACGTGGGCTTAGCTAGTAAAGAGTGAAGAGAATATTAAAGAAAATAAAAAGCACCAAGGTAAGGCAGCCACTACCCTTGGCTAGAGAGGGCACCAAGGAAGGGCCCCAGGGCTGAGGGCCAGGTCCTGCTGGAGTAGACTCAGATGATAGTCACTGTCCAAGAAGTTATGTGACATCACATGTGAGGAACTTGCTGGAATCTGCCCTTCAGAACTTGCCAGAAATCCACTCTCTAGGGAACAGCTGTTTACAGGAGTCAATCTGTAAAGGCACTCGGCTACCAAAGCTCTCAGGGAGGCTGCTGGGAGACACTGCTGGCCACTGCGGGCTGCTGACCCACTGACCAGCAGGGGCCACTGCAGGAGCTGGCCTGGGGAGGCGGCCTGCACAGCAGCCTGGATGTCAGAGAAGCCACCTGTGCCACAGGACCTGGGCCGGGGAAGCCAGTCCCATTGCAGTGTCCCAGAACTAGGAGGAACCCATGCAGCGACTCCTCTGCCCTCTACTGACCACGTCTGACACCAGGCCAACTGGAAAACCAAGACTCTCTATAGACTGGCGCCGGTTTCCAGTTCCACAGATTGGGTGACCCAGGGTGCATGGGAGACCCCAAGCAATGTATCTGCCGCCGGCTGGTCTCCCTGCTCATCTCCCAGGTCCACACCCCATGCTCACTGGGTCCACGCCTCAGCAAAGGAGCTCCAGATTCCCATCCAGCAGGGGGCAGCGTCGGGCTCATAGTGAGCAAGATCTTGCTGCAAAGTGAGGGTCACGTGATCCCAAGACTTGTGCCCTCTGCTAGCTAGAAGGGACTCCTCCAAGGCTGTCACAGTCCAGTGGCTACTCTGTTACTGAAGTCTAAATTGTCCACTGAACGTCCAACCACTGGTCTATAAAATAAAAGTGGGGAAAAGGAAAGAGAAAGTGGAATTGATGAGGAGATATGTCAACAGGTATACGCAGCAGAAAGGGTAAAAATGTGCAAAGCACCCCCCGCCGGGGCCCCCTGAGCGGGTCTTGAGCCCGTCATTGATATGGGTGACCACCCTCACCTGCCACTCATGCCATGACCTCCCACCTGCCCCATGCCCAGCACAGAGCTCTGATGTCAAGTTCTTCACTGGGGAGGGACACAGGCCTTCACTGCTACACGGTGGGTTGTCCTACCATGGGGACGGGGCAGGTCACTGAGGTGGCCCATCCGCCCTCCTGGGGAAAGTACTGAGAGGCACAGCAGCAGCCCTGGTTCCTCTTTAAATGGGGACCGATCAGTCTGGTCAGAGACTAGACTGACCCCCTCCTCGCCTGCAGCATAAGTCAAAAATGGCCAGAGGACAGTCTCATCTCCTAGTTCACCAACGTCAGGTGGGAACTCAGCCCTGCAAGCCAGCAGGGTCCAAGTTGCCCCAAGGTGAGGGGGTAAACCTTGCTGGTGCACCATCAGGTGTGCAGGGGCCGGAGCCGAGCCCACCCCTCGTCCCCGAGCCCAGGTGTCTGGCTATGGCAGAGAGGACATAACACCCACAGTCTCGGGATCAAAGCTTGGTCTGCCTTCTGCAGGAGAGCCCCGTCTCTCCAGGGTGTGACCTGATGGGTGCCGACTTAGGCTCCAGGGAACCCACTCCACCTTTTGGTCGGGCCAGCCACTTCCCTGTAGTGGTGCGAGCATCACCACGCACTGGGAGCTAGGCGCCAACCCATAGCTGGTCCCGTTGCTGTGACGTGAGTTCTTCAATCAGAAGCAGAGCTCTGAAGAGCGCCACGGTGGTGCAATAGCATCTGGGAGTTCACGGTCGATGATGCTCGAAGTCACATGCGCAGGGAAGGCAGACCCGTGTCCAGAGCTTACATCCATCACTATGAGGAAGTCTCCACTCCTTCATGATGGGCAGGTCCAGGGCCACCACCCTGCCCCCAGGTCGCTGGCAGGCCCCCCCTCCTCGCCAAGTCATGCCTTGGTCTTGGCTTCTGCTGGTGGTGGATTGGCACTTCCTGCCAGCCAGGTCAGCTTTGCCAATAAGCCCACACACTGTCACCATCCATGCCACCAAGGCCACTTTGTGTGAACAAGCACTGTATGCAAACTCACTTTGTCCATCTGATTATTTGAGGTCCCATCCTGAGCGTGTGCCCTTTAGTGGCCTTTCACACAGGACACGTGTATCTTCACCATCTGCGTCCAGCCACATCTCTTCCCAGAATCCTTCATCTCCAGGCTCCAATTCTGTTCCTTCAAGCCCCTGACCATCTGGCCAAACCATGGGGAAGTGTGGAGGAATCCACATAGGTTCCACTTGGGGCCTTCTCACACTCCAGACACAGAAGAACACACACATACACACACACACACTCACACGTCCACTCTTGTCAAAATCCCTAGAGGACTCCTTTCACCATGGTCCTTCAGGGTCACCCCGAGTTGTGCAGGGCAGCCGTCCGGGTTGGGGCAGTAACCAGCGCACTGTGAGACTCCTCTGTACTCCATGCTCAAGGTCTCTCCTGGAGGAGACAGGCCTGCTCCAGAACCCCAGAGGTCTCCCTGGGATCCGCCTGGTGCTGGCCACAGGTCCCTGCAGCACCCATTTTGCTACAGACACTTGTAGGGCATGGCTGCCTGCTTCCAGGTCTTGGGGCCGCACATGTGGCTGGGACGGCTCCTGGAGATCAGCCAGGAGGCAGTGCTGTGGGCGGTGACGGAGGAGGCGGATCACCTCCAGGATAGGTCCAGGTCTCTTCCGCCCTGTGGACAGCTCGTGCCTTCCCTTACAGACTATGGGGTGGGTGTTCACGTGAACTGGCTCCACCCCTCCGACCTTTACCCTGACTGGCTCCTGTGCAGTATATAAGCTGTGTGTACTTCCTCATTAAAGAGATCCTGCTTTGACTGTTCTCCCTGGCGCTGATTGTCCTCCAGTGAGGGAGGGCTGGGTGTGGGTGGCCAGTCGACCTTTACCTCTCTTGGCTGGTCCTGGTCAGGGCATGCTCTCCCGGCTTCTCCCGCCAGTCAGGAGGAGACAGGGGGGCGGGGGCTAAAAACCCCAACAGACACTGAGCATCATAATCCTCAAGTCCCAGGTGGCCACGCAGCTGACAGCTGACAGAGCTTGGAGCAGGGCCATCACTCAGGGACGGGCCCCTGAGCTATTGTGGGGTGCATTTCTCACCCTCTAGCTTGCCCCTGTCCTGCCGGGGTATCTAAATACTTTCTCTGTGCTGCTCCTCAGGCCCAGGCAACATAATGTCACCATGCAGGGGACCAGCATGCCATCTTGGAGAACGTGTGGGCAGCCGAGTTCTCTGAAGACTCACTCTCAGTTCTAACTGTGTGGCTCTAGATCCCTGCTGCATCCTCCTCCCAGCCTTTGAGGGGACTGAGGACCACAGAAGAGTCCCCGGAGAACTGTGCCTCACCCCTAGGGAGGAAGTGTGGATTCGTAGCCCGGTTCCTCTATTTCACAACTTCTCATGGGTTCACTCACCCGTCCACCCACCCGCCCATCCTTTGATGAACAGTACTATGGCCAGGCACTGGTCTAGGACCCAGGACACAGCAGGGACAGAAGAGAGTCAGATCCTCCCTCATGGAGTCCACACAGTCATGGGGAGAGATGACAGACCATCACAACAGGCCAGCCACAGGAAGACATCGTAGGATGAGAACGGGGACAGGGAACAGAGCAAGGGCAGCAAGGCAGAGACACGGTCAGGAGGTGCCACCTGAGCTGAGACCTGAGGCAAGTGGAGGAGCCAGGCTGTCCAGGGCCCCAGAGGGTCCTTATTACAGTGTCCCCATGGTGCTCTGAACTGTCGCAGTTGGGATGATCAGTCACATGGTCACCTTTGTTAATGGGGTTACACAGGCTCATGAGTCTAAACTCAGCAGGTGCTCAGTACGTGAGAGCTGTTGTCATCACCGTCATCACCATCGCCACCATCACCATCATAACCACTATCACCACCACCATCACCATCATCCCAATGGCCACTATGGATTGCATCCTCTGGAGTCCCAGCTTGGAGCAGCAAGCACCACCATCACCACCATCACCATCATCACCATCTCTACCACAAATCATCACCATCCCTACCACAATCACCCTTATCATCATCACCATCTTTATTATCTTCACTATCACCACTACCTTCACCATCACCATTATCATAACCATTATCACCAACATCATCACCATCAACCACCATCACTACCACCATCACCATCACCATCATCCCAATGGCCACTATGGATTGCATCCTCTGGAGTCCCAGCTTGGAGCACCAAGCACCACCATCACCATCACCACCATCATCACCATCACCATCACCACCATCACCACCATCACCATCGCCACCACATTTGATTGTTATTACCCTGAACACACAAGTGCTTCCCAATCACCTCCTGTTTCATCGTCTCAGAAACTCCACCCAGGGGTACTTGGGGTGGGGGCTGCCTCCCCAGATGGAGCTGCCCCACCTGAGGTTGTCAGGGAGCCACAGAGGACCCCGTGTTCCCCCTGGGGGTGCCCAAGAGTGGGGTGGGCCCCCACCATCCCCATTTTGCAGACTCCTCAGGCAGCTCCTATTGGACCTGGTGGCTCCTGCCGACAGACCAGGTGTCAGGAGCCCGGGGAAGGTCTAATTAATTATGACAATTGGCACCTTCACAGATGGCTACCATGTGACACTCACTCTGGTGATAAAAGGTTCCCGTAATTCTGTTAGAACAGCACTTTCCAAGCAATATGTTTGTCATCTGGGCCATTAGGAAAATGGTTTATTTTCCAGATGCCGCCCAGGGTGGGCTGGCTGGGCACCTGGCCCCACTTGCAATGCCCACCCTCCCCAGAGGGTCTCAGGTGGTGCTGGAGCAGGGGGACTAGCTGTTTTGTCCCCAGAAGACCTCAAGACAGGGGGGCCTGGCAGCCCAGGGGTGGGAAAGGGGGGGTCTAGGTGACAAGAAGGGCACAGACATCAGAGCCAGCGTAAGGCGGTGGCCTGCCCCGACTTATCCTTGTCCCCTCCTGGGAGAACGCTGCTGTCACCCAACTCAGATGAGGAGACTGAAGCTCAGAGAGGGGTGACCGTGGGCTGGGATCACCCTCAGTCCCGGCATCATGCCCAGCAGGACCCTTGGCTCTGTGTCCTCCCGTTGAAGCCCCATCAGTGCCCTGCTGAGGTCCCCTCGGGATCACCCAGTGTGGTGCCACCTGGTGCCACAGAGTGGAGAAGGGCTCCATGAACACGCAGACCCCTGGCCCTGACCCCGAGGCCTCCTGGACACCACAGGTCTGTTAGCTCCCTCATTCCTCTCCCTGACCCTGACCTGCCCCCAGCCCTCCGGGGCTGTACCAGGCCAGGGCTGACCTCTGCCCCACGCTGCCCTGTGGTGCTCACAGCAATGCTGGGGCCCTGAACTGCCCACTCAGTAAGACTCCAGTGAGAAGGACACGTCCAGGCCCCGCCCAGTGCTCCTGCCCCATCAACCCCCTTCCTGTCCCCTGGACACCCCTCAGCCCCCTCCCAGGGCTCTGAGCTGCAGCCTCCAGAGGGGACCTGGGTCTGCCCAGTCTCTTGCTCTGACTGTGAGGCCCCAACCCAGGCTTTGGGGAAGAAACCCAGGACCCTCTCCCTGTTTGTAACCCAGGTCTCCCAGCAGGGACTCAGCACCCTCCACAGGCTCTCCAGGCTTCTGACCAGCCCCAGGACCCTCATCCCCAGCTGAGCCGTGGGAGTCCCGGCCACCCATCAGGGCCAGACCCGTGACTATTTTCTTCCTTCACAATTGCACCCCGGGACTCTGAGTCTTGTTTGTGATTCAGTAAGGAACAGAGAAACAAACACCAATTTTTGTGTCTTAACTTTGCCTTACCAGGATACTGTGGTCTCATGGAAGGTTCTAGAACCCCTGAATTCAAGGTCTCTGAATAAGGGCAATGTTCCTTGAAAGATGACTTTCGGCTGGGCACACACCATCTTTGTCACCTCACTGAGCCCTCAGGACAGCCATGCGGGGTAGGCCGCCCTCCCCCATCAGCGAGGACACTGAGGCTCCGAGGACGGGTCGGCTCTTGGTTTTCACAGCAAGCAGTGGGCCCCGTGCAGCCCACCCCCCCTCCACTCTGCAGCCACCACAGAATCCTGGGCAGTGACATTGGCGAGGGCTGCAACTAGAGCAAATCTGAGAAGAAAAATCACGTCCAGCGGCCAGAAGGGGACGTGTCTGTCACCTGGTCCCGGCCCTGCGAAAGCTCAGGCGAAAGTTATTTTAGACGGAGCCACTAAGCCAGCCACGGGTTCTGCTGGGAACCTGCAGCTTATTCTAAAGATCATGATGGACCTTCTCTGTGCTCTGCAATTTCTCAGGTGGCCTTTGGCTGAGATCGATAACAGTCCAACCTTAGGAAAGTTAACGGGGACTTGGGAATGAGGAGCCCCAAACCCTGGCCTGAGCCACGGATGGGACAAGTTAAAAGAGGCTCCCTCAGGTTTCCATGGATGTCCTCTGGCCCAGGGCCCTGCCCTGTGCAGAGAGGACAGGGGGCAGCAGGGCTGGGAGGGGCGGCCATGCACACCACCGCCTGCCTCGCTGGCACCTGCTTCTCAGCCGTGGGTCAGGGTCATGCAGCCTGGAGCACAGGAGCCTGGTGGCAGCCGCCAGTCCTAGGGCTGTCAGCATCAAGGTGGGGGCCACTGCAGGATGCTCAACAGCATCCTCGGATGTTCCCAAGACTCCGAGAACACGCAATCTTCCCCATGACAACAAGGCCACCGCAGTGACAATATCCTGTTCTGCCGCGTCCTCCCAAAGTGCGGGTCCCCATTAGTGCTGCCTCTGAGTCCCTGGCGCCTCCTCCTGCCTGCAGCGCCCCTCCCCTGCCCACGCCGCAACCTGTCATGCTCACCCTGCACCTGTGTCCCCCTCTGCTGAAACTGGAGGGAGGATGCCCAAGGAGGGAGAGCGGGGGGACCACGCGGGCACAGCAGGCGCGGGCTCGTCTCCTCTCCCCTGGTGCTCGGAGGAGGCAGAAATATGGTGGTGGGGGCACCATGAGGACAGGTGCATGCCCCTGGCCCCTGGTCACTGGGGTCCACTCAGGGTCAGACCTGAAGAGTGGATGGGCAATGGCTCCTCCATCCTGAGGTCGTGAGGACCATGATGGGCAGAGGTGGGTCTGGACATTTGGGGCAGCGGTTTCTGCGGCCTGGCCCACGTGCCCGGCACTTGCCATCACAGGACACACAGCTGGCGTGTACCTCAGGCCTGCCGTCCTCCACTCCAGCGCTGTCCAATCCTGGGAGCTGCTGTCGGCCACCAGCATGAGAAGTTGGAGGGTGGCAGTTGGGGCAGGTCTGAGGACCTCCGTAGGAGGGACTGCCACTCCCCTGGGGGCGTCTCGGGACCTTCAACCTCCAAGCCAAGGGTGTCTGGATGCACCGTTCACATCTGGAGTCCTGAATTTTAAGAAAACTGGCGTCTTCCAGGCTCTAGAAGCTTCTAAGGGCTCAGTGTCCCTGTTTGTTCTGGTCTAGGTTTCACAGAAGAGCTTCCGAATCTAAAGAAAAACAAAAATCCACTCAGACCCTGCCTGTTTCCCTCTTGGGCTGCTGCCATTGGCCTAGAGACTGTGGCCCTCCAAGGGTTTCATCAGGACATGGAGTGCTGTCCCATCCAGGACCTCATTAGCCTCACGCCAACCTGGGGGCGTGACGAGCCATGTCCCCAGAGTGGCACAGAGAACTGGAGGCCCAGAGCCTGAGAGTGGAACAGGAGGTCACGGACACCGTGGCCGAGAGCAGGTGCACCACAGGTGCCCCCTGGACAAGTTCTGGCCTGGGACACGCACTGGGGTCTGGCCGGGGTGGGACTTCAGCGTGGATGGCAGCCCCCAGAGCTCAGGCCCCACACCTCCTTCCCGGGGCCGACGCCACTGTTGATCACCTGACTTGGGCCTAAACACGGCCCCATGCTCCTCCTCAAGGCAAGACGTCCATGAACACACACACACACACACCCCGAGGGGCTCAGCAGAGACTCTCCACCTGCACCGCTAAAGTCAGCTCTGTGACTAACAGGACACACCTGGGCAAACACTGTGGTCCCTCTCGGCCTCAGTCTCCCCCCCCCCAGTAAAATCCAGATGATTGGCACCAAATACAGCTGCTGAGGGGCCTGAGTGACAGAGCCCGGCATTCAACACGGTGGCTTAGAACAAAGAGAGGCGTCCTCTTTGGCCAGCACAGGTGTGCCTGGTCCTCTGATGACCACCTGGTCACTGCAGCTCAGCAAAACCAGCACTCACGGGTGAGGTGGGCAGTCACTGGCTTCCAGTCCTGGGTCTCCACTGGACTGGTGGCATGTTCTGGGGCAAATCTGCTCCTCCTGGGGTGGGGAGGGGCAGTCATGGAATAGCAGGGTACAGCAGAGGGGGTCAGATGGCCTCCCCGGAGGCTGGCTCCTGAGCAGAAGCATGAGGGACAGTGAGTCACAGTAACAGTGAGAGAAGAGTGTGAGGGAGGAGAGGTCACTAGGAGCTGAGGTCGGGCAGCTGCAGAGGCCAGGCCCTGAAGGACCCTGAAAGATACCCCAAGTGATTGACATGTTCCCAGGCCACCAAGTGCCACTCCCCTCATGTTTATGGATTCCCTTCCCCACTCATCAGAACCCAACAGGAAACCACAGGCTGGGGCAGGGGTCACCGTGGTCTTCTGTACAAGATGCAGCCGAGGCAGAGAGGGGTTAGGTCAGTTACCACAGCATTAAGTGGCAGAACTGGGCTCTCATCTGAGCCAGGACCCACGTGGTCTGGAACTCAAGCCCATGGCCACTCTGCCGCTCTCCAGCAGCAACATGGGGTCAGGTGTGTCTCAAAAAAGTGGTCTGGAGGCCAGTGTGGGGACCTGGTGTGAGGCCAGAAGTCAAGCCCAGCCACCACCCAGAGGGTGACATTGGATCCACACCAGCTGCGTCCCTGTGCCCACCTCTCTCACCCAGGAGCCGTGGCATTCCCAACACCTCCATGAGTGCAAACCCCACACCCAGCCTCTGTCCCCAGGGCCCAAGACTCTCCTCCCCACCCAGATCCACCTGTAGGGGGATAACAAAGGGACAGGAGGCTACTGGAAACCACTCAATTAGACGATCATGATTTAAATGAGCAAAGACCATCCACCGATGACAGACACCTGGTCAACCAGATCCTGGAATTATTTGACAAGGATTGTAAAGCAGATGTCATAAAATGCTTCAGCGGGCCCATCCTCTCAAAATAGTAAATAACAACCAAAAGGAAATTATAGAACTGAAAAAATGCAATAAATAAGAATTTCCAAAACTTGCTAAATAGTAGGCTGGAGATGACAGAATAGGATCAGTGGACTTGAGGACAAAACAATAGAATTCACCCAATCTGAACAGCAGAAAGAAATGGAACAAGGAGCCACAGGCACCTGGGGACAATGAGAAAATATCCAACATCTACATCATCAGAGTTCAAGAAGGAGGGGTAAAAGAGAACAGGGCTGGGAGAGTGCTGGCAGAATAACTGCTGACAATGGTCCAAATCTGATGAAAGACACAAATCTACAGATCCAAGAAAATGAGACTACACCATAGAAGTTAAACAGAAACCCCGCATGCCGAGACCCGAGATAACTTTCTAAAACTGAAGACAAAACCAAAAATATTGGAAGCAGCCAGATAGAAGCTACAAGTTATCTAACAGTTTTCCTAAAGCTGGTAACTGCAGATTTCTCATTTGGAAACTGTAAAGCACCCCCTCAAAAAAAAAAAAGATAATATGTCCTAAGTGCTGGGGGAAAAAATCCTTGTTGATCGGAAATTCTGTATCTGGTGAAATTGTCCTCAAACACATAGAAGAAAATAAAGGCACCCTCAAAGGAAAATTTCAAACACTGTCACTAGCAGATCTATACCTAAAAGTTGGCTATGGGGAATGCAAGTTTGGGTTGGTCTCTCCAGACTGCACTGGAGTGCCTGGGAGTGAGCTGGGTTTTACGTGACTGGATTATTACTGATAGAGCAGGTTGTCATAAAGCATGTTTACCTCTGATTTTTGGCCTCTTTTGCATATTCCTGCACTCCATGCACAAGTGCTCCCGCCAAGTGACACTATCTTCCACAGCACGAGGCTCTTGCCAGCTGCAACCACCTAATCTTGAACTTCCCAGGCTCTAAAGCTGAAATAAACCTTTTTATTTAATAAATGATCCAACCTCAAGTATTTTGTAATGTCAACAGAAAATAAACTAAACCAAGAGATTCCTTCCAACAGAAAGGAAATAATTTTTAAAGAAATCTTGGAGCTTTAAGGAGATGAAGAAACAACAGAAATAGTAGAAATATGCATACATATACAAACTATGATTTTCCAAATGAGTTTTATGTCACATTTGATGTTCTTAGACACTAAAGCAGGATCCGGAGATGGAGGGAAAGGCACCAGGGCAGGGAGGACCTGCTGCCCACTCGGCCCTCTCGTCCTGGGGTCCCAGCGCAGTCCTGCCTTGGTATGGTGAGTCCACACGGGGTCCCGGCCCCTCTGGGTGTGAGTCAACATGGGGATTTCTGACACCTGATCAGGAACATCACCGAGCCGGGCTGCAAGCTCCACCTTTCATGGCTGTCTCCTCCAGGGAGCCCACCCTGACCACCGTCCACCTGGGGTGCATCCCCAGTCCCCCTCGCCAACACCTCGCCCCTTCCTACCACCCTCTTGTTCGACAGTGGTGACCTGTCAGTGCCACCGCCACCACCACCACCACTGGACTGTCCTCCAAGGGGGAAGACTCCTTTTTTTTTCTGAATCAAAGTGCAGTCGTGACAGAGGCCACTTTTACCGATGTGGACTGTGCCAGGCACCTGCTTAGTCTCATTCGGTCCTTGTGAGGGCTCTGATGTTGGAGCACACCCTGGAGTCAGACGCCACAGGTTCAAACCTCAGCACCACCACTAACAAGCTGGAGCACATTATGAAACCTCTGTGCCTCGGTTTCCTGATCTATGGAATGGGAACAATAATGTTGCCTACCTGGTAGGGCGGCTGGAAGATCAGTTCAGTTAAACAGACTCAGGGGCTTAGAACTGCACCTGGCACATGCTGATGACTGCCATATGTAGGGTTCCTTCACCTGCTCCTCTTGCCCCTGCTAAGGCTACTCCACTTTTGTGGGGACCATGGAGTGAGCATATGAACTCACTTGGCCAATGGGACTTCATTCTGGAACTTTGTTGGAATTATTGGGCAAGCAAAATACTCTTCTTACTCTTCTACTGGAGTTGCTGGTTCCCTCTAAGGGACAGAGTCTTCCTGAGAGTGAAGCCCATGCAGAGGAAAGCAGGGCCAAGATATGGAGTGTGATGGATGTCTGACAACCTCATCTGAGCGCCTGGATCCAGCCAGACCTGAACTCCCATGAGACTGTAAACTCCCCTTTCTGGCTTAATTCAGAATTGAACCCAACTAAAACAATTACCCTTCCCATTTTCCCTTATCACTTGAAGTCCCTTGCCTGTAGTCACACACCAGTCGCTTGCCAAGCATGGATTCAAGCCCAGATCTGGCTATCTCTAAAGGTAATGGTCTTGAAGAGAGTAGGATTCAGAGTTAAGTGAGGCAAGATGTCAGACCCTACTGAGGATCAGGGGAAGAAACGCTTAGATGCAATTTGCAGAGTCTGAAATCCCTCACTGTGATCTAATTTGAGGTGGCCCTTATTGCAGGCAAGTTCCACAATTGCCTGGAATCCTCCCCGTCCACCTCCCAGGGCCAGCGCTTCCGTGGACCATGACAGTTCTGTTATCGGGCTTGGCAGGACGCGCAAGCTGCTCTGCGGCTGCCAGTCCCAATTCAAGGCGAGGTGTAAAGAAGCTAATTTTCCTCCCTCTCACTTCCTTGGAAGCCGCTGGGCCGTCCGGTGGGGGGTGGGGGTCTCTGGGAGGCCAATCATGAACCCTGACGGGTCAGAGCCGCAGGTGAGTTGTGATCAGCGCTCCCAGCGAGAAGTGGCCAGGCGGCTCCTCAGCCTGGAAGTCACTGGAACCCCTGCAGGCGCAGTGAGGCCTCCCCGGGAGCTGCAGTCTGGTTTTGGTTACAGTCCAGGATCCACCGCCAAAAGGCCCTTCCAGCCCCCTTTTACTGGGGTCCAGGGTCAAAGATCAAGGTGAAACAGCTATCTCCTGGACACAGCAGGGATGGATCTGTTCCTCTGTTGGATCCAGACCCTGGGGGAGTTCCCGTGGGGCGCAGGGTCAGCTCCCTACATTTCCCACATTCCTTTAGTAAGAGGGGCCTTCAGCAGCTGTGGACTTGCTTGTGGCCGGGGAGGGCAGCCCTGGGCCTGGGATCAGCTCTTGGACTCGCCAACCTGTGCCTGGTCTCTGCTTTTTAACCGACTCTACTTTATGAATAACCAGAGGAAAGGAGCCAGATGCACAGTAATGATAAGAGAACGGAAACATGGGCTATGCCAACCTGATGACTACATACTTACCTGTGTATTGCAGCCCCACGCCGTAGCCCTTAAATATGTGCAGTTATTATGGGATCATCAATTTTTTTAAATGTTTAAGGCAATAAGAATGCTACAAATAAAGTCAAATAAAATTGAGTTAAAACGAGCTTCAGGTTTCCCTGAGAGTCACATGTACACAGAGGAGGGCTGGGGCTTTCTGATTGCAAGTGACAAAAAACATGAGTTAAGCAAACCAAGAAATGTTCTGTCTGGTGTAACTGGTCCCCTAAGGGCTGGTCCCACTCCTCATTCTCCCTGGCTCTCCTTCCCTCTCTTTGCTTCCTTGCCAGAAGCCAACCATATCCTCTGGGTCAACTACCAGCTCCCCTAACAGCACAGAACAGCCTCCTCCCTAAGTCAAGCTCAGGGCCACCAGAAAACCCTAGGGTCCCCCTCCTGACTGTATGACAGAGTGCTAGAGATCAGAGCCCCCGCCCTGGGCTCTGGAGTGGACAGCTCAGGGTGGGCTCCCACTGGCCTGCTGCCGGCGAACGGCAGCTCCCACCAGGGTCACTAGAGGGAGCTTAGAGGTAAGGATGGGGCAGGGCAGCTGTGAGTCCCCAGGGCCGGGGACAGCTCTTCTGCACCTGTTGCCTGGGTGTAATGAAAGAGTGGACCCTGACTCTCCGTGCCCCGTCTGAGGACCACCCCAAGGTGGCCTATTCTCTAAACAGAAGGAAATCTAGCACCAAGGCCCCTGCCCGCCAGAGGCTGCACACAACCCACAGGGAGCCCTCCCACCAATGGAGCTGCAGGCTCCGCCCACTCCGGCCTCAGGCTCCGCCCACTCCAGCCCTGTCCACGGAGGAGGAGATGTTCCGGGAAAGACCAGCCTCCCTCGGCCAAGCCCTGCCTCTTGAGTGCCCATGGAGGACGACCCGGAGGGCCTGGGCTGCTCTCGCAGGAGGGTCGCTGTGACCACTTGCAGACTGTCCCTGGAGCTCACCCGCCAGGTGACAAAACAGCAACAACAAACTTTCAGCAGTGCTTCGTGATATGAAAAGGTACAGAACCCAGAAGAGACGGCCTCTGCCGGCCAGGACGGGGCTGGTCCAGCTCAGGCCCACAGCCTGCGCAGGTGGGCGGGGGAGTGGGCACCACTAGGAGGGTTACCCGATATGAAAGCACTGGGGGAAGTCGGGGGGGGGGGGGGGCTGGGCCATCTGCGACCCTGAAAGAGGGGGCTGGGGACTTGCAGGGCGCTAGTGGGCACAAATCTTCCTGCCCTTCTGATTATGGGTGGGGCGTGCAGTTTGTGGTGGCCAAAAGAAAGCAGGTAAGGTGACAGGGCCAGGGCCTGAAGACACACTCCTGGTTCCAGACAGGCCTGGGGGGAGCCCCAGAGCTCACTGGGAGCCGGAGGCAGACACCCCCCCACACACACACACTCTCTCTCTCTCTCTCTCTCTCTCTCTCTCCCTCCAGGCAGCCCACAAATGAAAAAGGAAGCTGTTAGCTGCTGCCTGTCCTGGAGATGTTCAGGTTGTTACGGAGAAAAATGAAAATCTCAGACAGTCGCCCGGCAGACTTCAGGGGGCGTCCTCTTCCTGGAAGCGCCCCCAGCATCCTTCTGACCCCGCTGCTCTGGGGGGTGGATTGTTCTTGTAACCATGATGCCTCACCCAGCCTGCAAGGGAGAAAGGGACCCGGTGGAGAGCAGAGGCCAGCCTCCCACGCCCAGGGCACTACAGAGCCACTCTCCTGCTCCCTGTCCCAGGTCACCTTGGAGTGCCCTCCATGGGTGAGCATGTCCTCAGGGTCCCCTCCCCCCTCGGCCACACACTTTGCTCTCTGCAGAGACTTCCCATCCTATGGGCCACCCACCTCTGTCCCCATGCCGGAATCCCCGACCCTGTCCCTCTCCCCAGGACCCTGCTCCTCTGCCCATCTTGCTGGTGAAGAAGCAGGCCCAGGGAGGTGGCGCCGTTGTCCAAGTTTGCCCGGCTGCTGGGGACAGAGGTGGGAGGGAGCCTCGGTCTTTGGGCTCATCTTTTTCTAGCAGAGCTTCTTAACCTTTCCTGGGGAAGAACTCTTGAAGTCGTGTGTTTACTGTTAAAATTCATGTGACATTTGCAGTCTATCTCTATCTTGACTCTAATCCAAAAGCATGTTTTACATCCCAGGCCACTTGAGACCCCACCTGCAAAAACACCAACTTCTCCTGCAGCTTCCTACGCCCCCTGCGCCGCCCAGGCCTCCAGGCTGAGCCAGCCCTCCCCAGCTGCTAGAGGCTCAGGAGAATCAGACTTGGGGTCAGGGGGTGTCTGGGGTGCCAGCTGCCAGCAGAGACGTGGAATTCATCCTTGAATACCGTAGACCATGTACTGGGCTCTGATGGCTCCGTTTTATTGATGGAGAGACTGAGGCACAAGAGGGAAACTGAGCTGCCCAGAGGCAGACAGAGAAGGGATGACTGATCCCAAGCCACACCTGGATCTCCTCGCACAGTCCAAGAGTCTGTCCTCTGAAGAGTCCCATGTGCGGAGGCTGCACTCCCCATCTCCCAGGCTGAGTCAGGGCCTTACTGTGCTGACCAGAGGTGACGGTTGTGGGCTCCGTTCTCCAGGAACTCCCAGGTCAGGAATTAGAGGGAGAGGAGGGAGCAAGTCCAGCCCTCCAGACTCTGCTGTGTGACCGTGAGCAGTGGCCACCTCTCTCTAAGACCAGGTCCTATCCACTCTGACTCCTGTATAAGGTAAGGACCAGGGGACATGGGCAGGTGGGCACTCATCACAGCAACTGCACACAGGGAAACTGATGACCACCCTGTACGGGTCACCCACTATTTTTCTTATGGATTTGATTTTGGGCCTCATAATCTGTCTGGGAGGCAGACTGGCCGGCGAGGTCCTGGACACAGCTTCAGAGCAGGGCGAGGCTCCAGGCATGTGCAAGCCCCACCTTGAGGGAAGGACAGGCTGGGGCCTGGCCAGCCGAGGGGCTGCAGGGGTGTCTCCGTCACCAGGAAGGCAGGAAACGCTGCGCTGGGCTTCTCAGGCTGGGCCAGGCAGTCAAGGAGCCAGCAAAGATGCCCAGATGACCAGTCGTCTAACCTGTTGTGGTGGCCACCATCCTGTCCTCTGCTGCCAGCAGCCCACAGGGAGGGTCGTGATTCCTTATCACACATGGGGAAACCAAGGCTCAGAGAAGTTAAGTAACTGCAATCCTAACCCTAACCCTACCCTAACCCCTACCCCTAACCCTAACCCTACCCCTAACCCTAACTCCTACTCCTAACCCTAACCCTAACCCTAGCCCTAATCCTAACCCCTACCCCTACCTGTAACCCTAACCTCTAACCCTAATCCTAACCCCTAATCCTAACCCTAACCCTAACCCATATCTGTTCTCTGGCTTCTGGCCTCTTCTGGCAGCATCTCCAGAGGGGCGCCCAGGGGCTCAGTCTAAAATCCACCACTATTAAAATGTGGTCAGTGGTGGGTGGAGCCTCGCAGGATGCCAAGATGGAGAGGGGTGAAGGCAGCTGCCATGACTAGAGGACCAGGGTGGCCAGTGCCTGGCACACAGTGGGCTTGAGTGATGCATCTCTAACAACCTGACACTCCAATGTCCCTTCAGCCATTGAAGACACTCTCAGGCCTTGAAAATGATTGAAATGCTTGACTGTGTCTAGCCAATCCCACAGGCTACCAGGCAGGGCTGAGGAGAGACAGGGAGGAGGAGAAATCATTGTCTAGAGCCCCAGGACATGGCTTGACACGTGAGGGTGGCCCAGGCTCTGTAGGTAGCCCAGGGTCCCTGGAGGTGCCAGCCTCTCTCAGGCCGCCCTGTGTGCTGTGCCCAGCTGGGCTTCTCTCTGCGCTCCTAGATGGCCCACCTCTCCTTCCCCAGGACAGCGGCTCTCCCAGCCTTGTCCCCCCTCTCTCCTCAGCCACTGCTCCTGAACCTCACCGTCCCTGTTGCCCAGGGTACCAGGTGTGGCCACTGCATCACCCTCCTGTCTGACCTGCCAGGGCCCACCTCTGCCCCACCTCCTCCAGCAAGCCGCCCCGACAGCCTCCCTGACCCTCGTGGTTAGAGTCTGAGGTGGAGTGTCCCCGAGGCCAGCCCCACCTGGGTCTCATCCAGGCGTCCCCAGCTCCACCTCGGGGTGGCAGCAACTTAAAGGCAACCCAAGCTGGAGCACATGGGCCAAAGGCTGGATTTCCATTGTGTGCATGAAGGGCCCCGAGCAGGTGTCTCGTCAGGCCAATGAGGGAGGGAAGTGAGTCCCTGCAGCGGGGCCTCAGGCTGGACTCTGCCAAGGACTTACTTTCCCTGTGCAGTCTAAAGTAAGGACTAGGGTGCCCTGGGCTTGGGCTGCGGGGAGGGTTGGTGTGGACACGGTTCCTGGACAGAGTGGAGAGAGCAGAACCGAGTCACAGCAGTGACAGGAGGGCCCTGGAGCTGGCAGGCCACCCCCACCCCATGCAGGCCACCTCCCACCCCCAGGCAGCCCAGCCGGTGGGAGAGCTCAGCAGAAAGCTGGGCAGCAGAGCTCGCCCCGCGGGGCGGCTGGAAGGCAGCACAAGGTGAGGGCGTGACCGGAGGCGGGGCCAGGAGGGGCGGGTGGGCGTGGCCAATGGGCGTGGCACCCAATACCTCGCTCCTGCAGAAGAGCGCTCGGGCTGTGGGTGAGCAAGTGGAACTCCACCTGCTCCACACACGTCTGTGAGGCCACGGGCCAGTCACCTCACGGCTCTGAGCTGGGGATGGGGTCAGAAGACCTCCCAGGCCCACAGGGTGAAGTGATTAACCTGAGACTCACAGCACGCCTGGCCAATGACCGACAAACAGGTCCCTAATAGACCAGACGGCTCCCCGAAGACCCTGGCCAGGACACCCCGGCGATCCCAGGCACGGCCTCTGCTCTGCTGCCTCCTGGCGGTGTAACACCAGACAACCCTTCTTCTCAGTCTGTTTCCTTCTCTGCAAAATGGGGTAACCGCAGCTTCTCCCTCTGAGGACTCTGAGATCCTCCTCCTTACAGGGCCCAGCATGGCAGGGTCCTCCACCCCAGGCTGAGGCATCACCCGGGCTGGGAGTGTGCAGGGGCTTTTCAGATGAAAAACAGGGTCTCACAAGAGGTTTAACATTCCGATGACAATGTCATTGGCTCAGGTGTCCCTTCCAGAATCCCACATGGAAGTCCCTGGCCTTGACAGCTCCAGGTCTCCCAATCCACTTTATGGACACCCTGAGGAAGGTCCGGCCTGAGCTCTGACTGTGGCAATGGATTCTTCGTGTTCATGAAAATTGTCCCCTTACCTTGCCAGACCCACTGAAAACCTCATTTTCTTCCAGCTGGCTGATGGTGGGGGACACCGCCCACCACCAGCATCTCCTTTCCTGTCCCTTTAGGAGCACACAAGTGGTCTCCCGCCCCAACCGCGATTTGCCAGACGCATTGCTTTCTTTCAAGCTGCTGGATTCTGAGAGTGGAGTTTGCTCTCCTAGCTGACACCTCTTCCTCCTTCCTTTCTATTAAATGAGAGTGCCTCTTGTTCATTCTTGCGGACGATATGTTAAGGGAGATGAATCTAGAAAAGTCATGAACTCCCGAAACGATAGAGCTCTTTAAAAAGAATTCATTTGTGGCATGAAATCCGCCAAGTGAGCGCATGTTCACCGCAGGGTCATTACCGTGCGGCTGAATTGTTCTGCTTTGAATTGTGTCATGGATCTGTGAGCGGGGAGGGCTCCTCCTGTCCTGTGTGCTCAGGGAAGCAGCCGGGTGGCCCTGCTGGGCTCAGCCCCTGGGCCCCAAAGAGCATTTGAGTCATCCCACCTGCACCCTCTCACCCGGGTGAAGGGAGGATGCAGGAACCTCTGTTGCTCCGAGGTCCCCATTATCTTGAGAGCTTTCTCTGGTCAACTCTGTCCTTAATAGGGTGACCACCCACCTCTAGTCACCCAGGATGGAGGGGGTCCTGGTAGGGGGCACTTCCAGTGCTGAACCTGGAGAAGTCAGAGCAACTGGGACCAGCTGGTCACCCTGCACCTGGGGCTCCTGTCACCCTCACTAGAGAGCCCGGACTACGAGGAGAGGCAGGAGAAGTCCTTGCCCCACGTGCCACCATGCTGTGCCCTGGGGAATCGGCCCGTACTCCCCACTCCTGGGGGATGGGCTCTGTCTGCACGCACCTCAGGGATGACTCTAAGCTAAGCAGTGTGGCTGGAGAAGGCTGGTCTGTGGGGTACCGTCCCCTTCCTGCCCTGTCTCAATTATTCCTCATGACCAGTGTGAGGTGACAACACAGAGGATCAGAGAGGTGCAGGCACCTATCCCAGGTCATACAACATAAATGCCCCATCCTGTGGCTCCCCACCAAAAGGCCCTCTCCGAAGTCAGAGGAATGTCAAGAGCACAGCAACCGCAGGGCCAGAGGCAGGACTGGCAGGGGCCAGGTTGTCCGGGGGGTGAGGTCCTAGACACTGCAGCCTCCATCTGCCCCTCCAGGGTCCAACGTGGGACTGGTCCTGAGTGTGCACTTGATGAAGGAGCCGCGTGTGGGAAACCATCCCTGTCCAGCCTCTCTCAGCCCCTTCACTGTCCTCCACTGTGTCCACCCCTGGCCCCTTGGGGCTTGATGAGCACCAAGTACTGACCCCTTCCACCCAGCTGCTCTCTGTCCATGGGACCAGCACCGGGAGGGCCTGGTGTGCACTTAGAGCTCTGTACGTCCTCGTCCACCACCATCCTAGGCTGGGGATATGGCACTGAGCAGGACACACACAACACCCTGGGGATGGGGACAGGGGGGTGGAGCAGAGCCCTGCAGATTCCAGACATGGAGCAGCTGAAGGCTGTGAGGAGAGCAGTGCTTCCCAAGAGGAAACTGAGACTCAGCAGCCACAGCCTCCCCGGGTCAGAGGCTGGCTGACGGGGTTTCTGGACGGAAGCCACTGTGGGCCCCAGCTGGCTATTTGGCCTCCTCTGCAGCCCAAGTGCCCTCCTCGGTCAGGAAGGGCAGCTTCTCCAAGTCCAGCCAGGCACTGCCTGTCATGGGATGTGATTTAAGTGTCAGCAGAGCTACTCAGGCCCTGGAGACCTGGGGACAGCAGGCAGGCCTGCTGCAGACCCCTGAGTCCCTGTCACTGCCTTTTGAAATGAGAATTCAGGAGGACTGGCTTGGGTACCTAGGGCTGGTGGCCCTGGGCTTGGGTCTGCTGTGTGAGCAGGGGCATTACTTCACCTCCAGGAGCCTCAGCCATGTGAAGTGCCCCACCCCCATCTGGGGACCCTGACCCTGGGCAGCCCAGCCCAGGTGTGAACTACCTCTTCATGGGCCTTGGGTTCACACCAGGCCTGCATTGCCAGGGTACTGATATGGGGGTCGGGGAGGTCATGAGACCAGCTCATCCCAAGAAGACAGAGTGTCCTGACAGCACTCAGACCTGTCCCCAAGGGGCACATGATCTGACTGATAATTCTAGAAGATGCCCTGTAAACTCAACCTGGCCCGACAGCCAGCCCTGGTCGGGAGAGCAGCATGGGACTGAGGTGGGCACAGACCCAGCCCTCCTGGGCAAGGTGGGGGTGGGACAAGGCACTGGGCAAAACACAGCTCTGGGGTCAGAGGGACCAGGTGTCAGGGGCCAGCTCTGCTGGGTAGCTTTAGGTGAGCTCCTGACCTCTCTGAGGCTCAGCTCTCACCTCTGGGAGACTCTCTTGTCACCAGGCTTGGTCAGGTGGCCTAGCCTCTCGGGAACTCTGTCGCCTGGTCTGTAAATTGAGCATCCTGCTCTCCTGCCCCGTGGGGCCTCAGGGACTGAAGGAGATGGTGCAGGGACGGGCTGCCCCTTCTGTCCCCTTCACTTCCATGCTGGGACCAAGGTGACTGAAGTCTGGGACTCTCCCAGCCTGGCTGAGGGCTCAGCGTGACCAACGCCACCCCCACATTTGGGACTGGGGAGGGTGAGACTGCTTAATGAACTGGCAGAAAGGAAGAGCCCTGGGTCGGGCGGTGAGGACGCCACCTGGGTGGGACTCGCCCCCTGGGCAGCGGCTGCCCTGAGCCCCACAGTGGGCTTCTCTCCTGCCCTGGGCTCTGAGATAACAACACCCGCAATGGCGGCTCCCCGCTCTCAGCTCCCTCCTCTCATGGCCCCTCCCAAAGTGGGCCATGGGAGGGTGTGTGGACATGGGGTCCAGTCCCCTTCTGCCCCCTACACGTGGCCTTGGGCTGGTCCTTCCCTGTCCTGGACCTTGGTTTCCCCATGTGTGAAACATGGGTGTTGAACTTGACGCTTAGAGGGATGGAGAGTGTCTGTCAATTTAAGCCCTTATGACTCCACATGCTCAGGGATGGCCGGAAAGGGGGACAGGAGCAGGCTCCACTAGAGCCACAGCAGAAGTCATCGAGTGGTCACAACATGCCAGGAACTGTCCTGGGTGCTCCACACATGTCACCCCAGCCGTGCCTACACCACCACTTTGAGGTGGGCACTGTTATCCCCATTCTGTGGATGGTAAGTCACGGCAGACCCTGACATTTTGACTTCCAGCGTCACCTTAGGGAAGGAGCCCTACCTCCTGTCTTCAGGGAGGGAGGTGGGAGAACAGGGAGCAGGAGGCCTGTGGGGCAGGAGCTGCTGGGTGCCCTCTCTTGTGAGCCTGAGTCCCCATCCACCCCTGGAGCAGGTATTGTTAGCTCCATCTTGGAAGCAAGAAAACTGCTGTCCAGAGAGGTTTAGGCACTTCACAAACATCACACAGCAGAGTGAGGATTCAAACCCAGTTCCCTCTGAAACTCTCCACCCTTGCAGGCTGTCTTGGGGGCTGGAGCACCCCATTATGTCAGGTTAGATCTGGCCATCGGGTTCTCAGACCAATGGGCAAGTAAGAGGTTCCATGCTGGGCATGAGGGATGACCCCAGGAAGTGAACTGGGTGAACCGTGTCTAAGAAGGGAGATGTCAGGCCTGGGCAGAGAACACGGGGAAGACCTGAGACTCAGAGTGACAGTTAATGGCTGGGGAGGACACAGGTGCCTGGCCACGGCACAGGCTCAGGAGCAGGGCCTGAATCCCGGGAGGCAGACCCCAGACCTGGGGGAGGTGAGGTCCAGAGCCTGTGGCCAGAAAGAGCCAGGTCCAGCCTCCCAGCAGCCTCCAATCCTCGTGGTCCCCGGGTCCTTCCACAGCCCAGGGGAACCTGTACTAAAGCACGTCACATTGCCCTCAGCTCCCAACCTCCGTGGCTTCCCGTCCCTGGTGCGGGCCCTAGACCCCTCCCCAGCTGCCCCTTTCCTTGGCCGACCCCACCCTCCACAGGACTCCGGCCACCCCAACCTCCCACTGTTCCTCACACACTCGCTGCCCCAGCCTTGGGCCTCAGCTAAGCTCTGCCAGCCACCCAGAGCCCCAGGCATCAGCCAGGCACAAGGCCACACCTCCACAAGGCCGGTCACCTGGCATGTCCCTGGCTGATGCTCGGGTCTCTGTGGGGCTGGTATGTACCCAGCTGATGTCGGAGCCTCTGTGACCTGAGGGCACCCAGCACCTGGGCAGTGCTTCCAGTGGAGGGACCCAGCCTGCTGTGGGCTGCTGAGGATGGCTCTGGGCAGAGTGGGGTGGGCTGCAGGGGGCAAGCTGGAGGGCGGAGAGGCTGGTCAAGGCGTGGAAGGGGTCCAGGGAGGGCCCAGATGACCCAGCGGGCCCCAGGTCAGCTGGGAGAAGCAGCCAGGCCAGGGGCTTGACGTGGAAATGTCTGTGCTACAGGAGGGGCCTTTACCCCCCCACCCCTGCCCCGAGAAGCCCTGGCCAGGAGGAGCTGGGCTGGCTGTGGGGCCCAGGGGCGGTGGGATCCGAGCTGGGATGGAGAGAGGGCCACCAGGAGGTGAGGAGGGAACATTCTGCCGACCTCGCAGGGAAACTGGACAGGGCTAGAGCAGTTCCCACCCCAAAAATATCAAAGGGGGAGCATATTTGTTTCCGTGGTGCTTTTCGGGAGACCTCGGGACTGTTTATCCACTGGAAAATCATGAGGGAAAAATCCCCCCTGCCCAGGCGGCCACTTCGTCCCCAGACATTGAACAACAGAGAGCAGCAAGCTTCCGGCCCCAGCTGGTTGGACCTAAAGTTCTGCTTCATTCCTGGGGCTGGAGGCTGGGTCTTTCGTTAAATGCAAACAGACTTGCAGAAATCATCTTTCATGCACACATTTTCATTCACTCAACAAATATTTATTGAGTTCTTGCTCTAACCAGGCGGTACTTGGAGTCTGGGAAGAGAGCGATTAATTAAGATTTGTTCAGGGCCAGGCCTCCAGGACTGCTGAGCCCTGGGGGTGCCGTGGGGAAGGCTGACCCAGGAGGCTGGACTTGGTGGAAGGATGAGGGGCCGTGGGGACCCTGGCCGAGGGGAAGCTTGAGCTTGGGTCTCAGGGGTGAGTGGCAGGAGCTGATCTCCACAGCTTGGCTCAACGGAGCCAGCAACTCCCTGGTATGTTAAGCCAATCTGTGGTCCCTGTCATCTGGAAAGGTCCTCGTTGTCCAGGGCATTTCTAGAAGACAGACTTCATTAGACTGGAACAGCAGCTACGGGAACCCAGGGTGGGCAGGGGGATCAATTGTTCTCCTGTGGACCACCCTCCATCCATGGCCCTCGAAAAAGGTCAAGATCTTTCCCTGGAAAACATCCCCTGCCCCACCCTGGCCTGGAGGCTGGGGAGCAGTCCTGGTGAGCAGGAGGCCTGGGTTCTGTCCCCATTCCACTGCCACCCAGCGGTGTGCCTCGGGCTGAGTCACACCAACTTTTGGGGCCTGTGATTTATCCACCAAGGCTGTGAGCTCCCTGTGGCAAGGGCATTATCCAACCCACATCCGCGGCCCTGGTACCCAGGACTGGCCTGGCTCTGAGCAGTAGGGCTGTTTGGTGACCATGTGGGAGCGGCACCTCCCACTCTCACCTCCCAAGACCAAGGCCAGTGCCATGCTGATTGACAGCTGCAGTTGTGCCCAGAGAGCCGGCCCTGTGCCCAAGTCCCGGGAAGGGGCTTGACAGGAAGGGAGGCTCCTGGCCGAGGCCCAGCACACAGCCTCCAGCTCTGGGTGGCTCCCTGGGCTGCAACTAGACTGAGGGGTGAGAAAAATCCCCCAGAGTCCCCAGTGACCCACTTCCGCCAGCCACAGCCCTTTGCCGTCATTCCGGCACCTCCAGTAAATCCATTCAAGTTATTGATCCATCCAATGGATTCACCCACCCAGAGCTCCACTGATCCGGTCATTGCCTAAGGGCCCACCTCTGAGCCTCCGGTAGGGAGGACCTAGCTCTCAACACCTGAGCTTGGTGGAGAGGGAGGGAGGACCACATTGCAAATGCATTTCATCACAGGAGGCCTCACCCAAAGCTGGTCCTCACCCAGGGCGGGGCCGAGCCTCACCTGCTGACGGTGAGCACTCCTGGGCCACAGTCAAGGTGACCAGCTTGCTGAGTCTCAGGCTCCTCCCAGGGTCTTGTTGAACCAGCCCTTGGATCTGTTCCACAAGGAATCCAACTCTCCGGGGGTGGGCTCAGCACTCGCACGTTAGGAAGCCCCCGGGTGACTGAGTCAGTGGGCAGACCCCCGATGTTACCTGGGAACCCGTGTCCAGAGACCCTGGTAAAGAGGCCGAGACCCCAGACACACGGAGACCAGAACAGCTCACGACCTGTGCCCAGCACTCAGCCTGAACTCCTGCAGCCTCAGCTCCTCAGTCCTCAGCCTCGCCACCCTGTCCCATGGATGAGGACACGGAGGCTCTCAGAGGAAAGGAACTGGCCTGGCGAACGGGGGGGGGGGGCAGATTCACGCCAGGCCTGGGGGCTTCTGCCTCCCCTACACTCAGGAAACAGCCTTCGCCCCTCTTTCCCAAGTGGCAATTCAAGTTTCAAAAGGACCAAATGACCTAGATTTTTACATGGATGGGCAGCTCCTTCTCAAGTTCCCCCTGAGCAGTCGCACCTTGAGGGAGGGATTTACAAGCCCTGACTGTGTACCTAATAGGTTGTCACAGGTGGTGACAGGTCCATGCCATGACACAGCTGTCAGAAACTCAGGAGGAAACACCCAGGACAAACATCCAGCTGACATTTTACCCCCATTAGAAAATGGGCGTGTCCCTGAGTTCCCTGTCCCCCCACAGCACTGTGGCAGGGAGGGGCGAGCTCAGAGGGGCCAGTTCTGGCTGCTGGGCAGGAGAAACCCCTCCTGGGAGGGTTGGATGGGAAGCCTGGGGATCCACACCCAGGGCACAGGAAGGGCCCAGCACATGACCTAAGCCCAGCACATGCAGCCTTCTGGCTCTGAAAACAAGATCCCTGGTTAATTTCCTGTGCAGCCCATCAGGACTCTGGGGAAAGTGCCCTCAGCCCGGGTCACCATACTCAAGCTTGGGTCATTCTGCCCCCAGTCAGTCAGACAGAAGGGCAGGGGAGGACCCGTGAGGCAGAGAGAAGGGAAGGAGCCGAGCACAAGGTTTTATCAGGAGCCCACTCCAGTGACGACATTGATCTACTGGTGCGGGCAGAGTGACCTAATCACTTTCTCCTCCCCCTCCTCCTCCCCCTCCTCCTCCTCCTCCTCCCCCTCCTCCTCCCCTCCCCCTCCCCTCCCCTCCCCTCTTCCTCTTCCTCTTCCTCTTCCTCTTTTTCTGCCTCCCCTTTCTCTTCTTCTTCTTCTTCTACCAGGAATTTAACCCACAGATGCTCTACTACTAAACCACATCCCCAGTCCTTTTAATCTTTGTATTTTGAGATGGGGTCTTACTATATCGTGTAAGGCCATGCTGAGTTGCTGAGACTGGCCTCAAACTTGCCATCCTCCTGCCTCAGCCTCCTGAGTCATTGAGATCACAGTCATGAGCCACCACACGTGGCTCCTAATCATTTCTTAAGGGTCCCACCTACCAAGGCTGTGCCATGGGGATCATGTTTCCAGCACTTGAGCTCTGGGGGACATAGTCAAACCATCGCATTGGCCAGCAGCTCTGAGCAGTGGTCAGGGGCTTGGCCTCGGGCACAGCTGGGCAGGGATCCAGGCTCCGAGACTTGTCCCCTGCAGGATTTGAGAGACAGTGTTCCTCCCGCTGCAGTTCACTTGGTATTGAAAGCCCACCCCAGTGAGAGCCCCAGGTGGCCCCACACAGCCAATGCCCCAAGGCTGTGGACGCCCCTCTCCAGCTGGCCGACAGCCACCCTCGTTTCTCACCCACCTGACAGTTATTGCTCGTGGTTCTTCACTTACGTCCTTCCTGACTGGTTTTCTGGCATGAACCCTTGCCTTCAGCTTCTCTTCCCCATAATTATAATTGTCACCAGGCAATGAACTTGTGACTGTGATCTCCATTAATATAATTGATCTTGGGCCGGCATAAATAACTCCTGCTCTGATGAACACGAGGAGAGCAGGTAAATGCAATCTGTCATCGGTGCAGCCAGGAGCCGTCCTTCCGCTCCTTTCCACCAACAAGCCCCTCCGTCCTCCTGGCCCCCAGTCCACAGGGCAGATCCAGCCTCCCCCTGCCCCTGCCGAAGCACATCACTCTGGACTGGCAGCAACCACCCCTCACTCCTGCTTGGCCACAGCCACTCTTTGAGCCAGTTCACCCTGCACCATCCAGGGGAGACTCTAAAGTGGCCACGTAACCAAGGACCAAGCCACCTGATCAGCCAGCAGTGGGGAGCACTCAGAAAGCAAGTCAGCGAAGCAACTTCATTGCTCACAAATAGGCAGCAAGGGACAAGAGAAGCCAAGGGCCAGGCGCCGTGGTGCCTGTCTGTGATCCTAGTGGCTCTGGAGGCTGAGGCAGGAGGATCATGAGTTCAAAGCCAGCCTCAGCAATGGCAAGGCGCTAAGCAACTCAGTGAGACCCTGTCTCTAAATGAAATTCAAAATAGGGCTGGGGGTGTGGCTCAGTGGTTGAGTGCCCCTGAGTTCAATCTCTGGTACCCGCTCCCCAAAAAAGAGAGAAGCCTATGGAGGTGAGCTGGTCCCTCAACGCTTGCTGGGGAGAGCTGCCCTTGGGGAATGGGGTGTCCTCTGTGTGTGCCACCTGCAGCAGCCGAGTAGACCACGCCATTGCTGCAGCCACAGGAACAGACCTCTGTGGTTCCAGCCAGTCCCCCTCCTTGCCTTGGGGTGCTGTGGAGCCGCAGTTCACAGTTACTCTGAGAACCACAACTGAGACCCAAGGAACTATCCCCAATTTAAGGGGAAGAAACCCAGGGTCTCCAGACTTGTAACCCGCCCTCCGCCTCCAGTGCTACCTGGCTGGAGAAGACACTTGGGTTTCTCGTTCCCTCCCAGCAGCCCGGAGGGGCCCATCCCTGTCCTCACCCACGTGCCTGTGATGACACCTCTTCTCCTCTTTACTTCACTCACATGCCAAGGAGCAGGTCTGGGCCCCTCGGGATCGTCACAGCATCCCGGAAAGTAGAGCATCCTAATCGGGGAAACCGAGGCCCGAAGCGTCACAGCTTTCTGGACCTAAGATTCCCTTTAACGATCAACGTCTTCACTTTACAGATAGAGAAACTGAGGCCAGAGAAGCGAGTAGATTGGCCCAGGAGCAACAGGGAACCAAGGACGGGGCCAGCCCCAGGTCCCAGCACCCCTGACTCCCAGACCTGCACAACCCTGGGTCCATCCAGGAGGTGGTCGGATGGAGTTCAGCCTGCTCCCCACAGCCCCCCCCGGGGAGGGGGCGGCGCTGGCTGGATTCAGGCTCAGAGCCGCGGTGGCGCTGGCTTGGGGTACCATCTGGAGCACCCTTTCCTTTGCAGATCCACTTTCCCAGAACCAGGGTGCCGAGTCTGACTCCCCTGAAAACTGGGTGTGGTAAAGTGCCCGTCCCCCTGGGGTTTCGAGGGGGGCCTGGTCTGCGGGGATCCTTGGCAGTGGCGGCTGCTCCCCTTCCCCAGCCAAATTGCATTTCCTCTTGCTGGACACTGGGCCCAACGCTCAGGCGACATAAGCACGTTTGTAGGAATTGCCGTTTCCGGGGCCAGAAGCAGGGGTGGTGGTTCCCAGTGCTTCCTAGTGAGCTCCGGAGTCCGGCTGGGACAAATCCCTCCCTCCAAAGCGACACCTGCTGGAAGGCAGCGTTGAATTATGTCACATTATAGCACTTTTTACTCCACTCTGTAACCTTTATGTAGCCAGAGTTGAAGTCTCCCACGGAGAGGCCAGTGGATACCTGTTGTCTGGGCCGTCTTGAGGGGCCCTATTCAGCCCCCGGGGACTGGACAGAGCCACTCCTCTCCCTGTGCTCCAGGGCACCTTGTCCAAGAGGCCACCGCCTGACACATCTCACAGCATCTGGAATCCAACACCTGGCCCCAGGTTAGCCATGGGCCTCGTGTGGAGGAGATCTAAAGTAGTCAAACTGAAGAGGGATTTCAGTATCTACAAGAACAGGGAAATATGGGAAATATAAGGATACACCTTCTTCAGGCATGGCTGGATCCAGGGGCTCAGATTAGAGTCTTGATATTTCTTTATTGAGCTTCCCTCCGGATGTGACGGGGAGTTGAGGGTGGAGGTCCCTCTCCCTGTGCTGCTGACACTCCTCCTGCGGCAGTCAAGAGCGGGGAAGCAGGAGTCATGAGCATCAGCAGTTCCAAGTGTGCATGATCTCAGCTGGGACTTCATAGGGAAGAAAAAGCTGCTCAATCCCAGAGGATTCCCAGTGGCCCAGTTTGGGCTGCAGGACCATTTCTTGGGCCAATCAATCTCTAAAGGGTCAACACTGTGATTGGTCTGGCTGGGCCTTAGACTGACCCTAGGGAGAGGAGACAGGCTGGGGACTGTGCTTAGTGACACTGTCTGACTCTCAGGGCCTGGGAGCGCGGGAGGCTCCGTTCCTGAAGCGAGTGGGAGACCAAGCCCACAGGTGTGGATCACAGCAGGTATGGTTCATGCGACTTTACAAAGGAGGAAAGGCGTCTTGGAGAAGTAGGGGGCCCAGCAGGTCAGTGTGCGCAGATGGGAAAGTCGGAAGCCCTTCACTATCCGCCAGGCTCCTGCGCGGCCCAGGGACCCCGGCTTCTGCAGGAGCCTTCACCAACCCCTGCACCTGAGTTCCCACAGGTTTAAACCCCTGATCCTAGCCCAGGCTCTCCAGCCCCTGACGGCCCCAGGGTGCACGCGGCTCCTCTTCCTGGTGGACAGGATCTGAAGTGCCTTCTCCCTCCAGAGCGGCCCCTGGCAGTTTCTTGTCCACAAAACAGTGTCCAGAGCAAGGGCATCAAAGGGGACAGAGACCAGGTCGTGTTGCTACGGGTGACGTTAGCCTGGGGAGGCAGCCTGAGGCGTGAGCGGTGTGACAGGGAGCACATCCTGGGGAAAGGGCACCTTGCAGGTGACTCAGACGCAGCCACGTCCCCCCATCTGCCTAGTTCATCTAAGGGACCCTGCAGCACACGTCACCCCTGAGCCTCGGCCCAGATCCCTTCATCTCAGGTGAGTAGAGCCTGGGGGGAAGCACCTGTTCAAGGGCCGCGAGGAGGTTCAAGGGAAGCAAGAACCGTGGAGAGGGCACCGATGAGGTGCCGGGCACCACGGAGGGCGCCACGGAGGGCACCTTCTCCTCATTTAACTTGGACCCAGGGCCAGGTCTTGCCACCCTGGGTGTCTGCCCGCTGCCTTCTCTCCTCTGGCCCTGAGCGGGGCCTTCTGCAAACAGGACATGTCCGTGGCCCCTGTTCCACTGACGGGGAAGGGAGACCCCGTCTCCTCGCCTCATGGCCAGGAAGGACAGTCGAGTGCAAATGTCGGATCCTGACCCACTGTGGGGCCGTTTGTCCAGCTGCCTCTGCTCTCCCAGGATGGCCCCGTCCTGGGGGACCCTCTGGAGCCTGCAGCTGCATTTCCCGGCCCCTTCCTGCGGGTTCTGTTGGTATCTGGCGGAGGAGCAGGGCGGGTCTCCCGCTGGCCTTGGCGCAGCAGGAGCTGCACAGCCTGTGGCCCTGGCAGCAGCAGGGACGTTGGCCTTCTCAGGAGCAGTGGAAGTGGCCCTGTGTCCACCAGCATTGGCCACTCTTCTCCTCTCTTCCTCCAGCCCTGGGTGGTGCTGTTCCCCAGGGCTCGACAGGAGCCACACGCCCGCTCTCCCCTCCCTCAGTCCCCTCAACCCTTCCAACCCTTCATGGCCAGTGTCTGCTTTTGTCCCTCCTCTGCACTCGGTTTTCCTGAGTGGTCCCCAAGAGGGGCAGTCCTGAGCACAGGAGTGTCCTCAGGAGACAGACCAAGGAAGACGCCGTTGGTGATGGCCTCAACGCAGTGGTGACCTCATCGTCATGGGAACGAGACGCGGGGGGGGGGG
>NW_026000082.1:32202930-32206381 GCF_001458135.2 Marmota marmota marmota | reverse complement strand
CGGGGGGGCTCCCCGCAATCCGTGACCCTCCGTGTCGTCAATTGAAGGCAGGCCCTGGGCACACCAAAGAACCCGGGCCGATGATGGCTTCCGACTGAGTTTCAGAAAGAAAATGACAAGCTCCAGGCTTTACACTCTTTAAACGCTCAGATCAAAGTTTCCTTGGAGAACCAGAGATCCACGGGGGCCCTAAAGAAATGCCCTGCCTTTGGTAGCGACAGAGAAGACACAGTGGGGAATCAGCGCCAAATGGAATCCAGCACTGCAGCCCGACCCTGTGGGCGGCAGTTACAAGGTCTGCTGAGCCCCAGATCCCACCCACGAAATCAATAGGGCATTGCCCGAAAACAAGAAGGCGAATCTGAGCACCTGGAGCCCACAAATCCCCCCCTCCAGCCCCCACACCCCTGCTCATCCCGGCAGCCTCTGGTCTGTGTTTGGGGAAATGAACTCGCCCTCCCCTGAGATCCTCATGACAGATGCAGAGGCCACGGTTGCTACCGCACTTAGGTGTCCTGGGCAGGAGGCAGGATGAACTTGAGAATGACCGACCCGTGAGCGATCATCAACTGGCCCAGGGGGTGGCTGCAGATGCACCTGCTATTCCAGATCTTTCCCCAGAAGTAAAAGTCAGCACAGCTCTTGGAACTGCGGGTGACAATTATTGTTCTGGCAACTACCAAAAGGAGCTGCTTTAACTCAGCAGGCCCAGCAGGAGGCCCGTCTTCCCTCGGGCTGGGTCAGCTCCCCTGCTAGGACATAATCCAGGCTGGAGGGACTTGGCCACTTAGCATCACAAGCCACATCATGCTGATCCGCCAGCCGGATGACATCCTGCAGACTGGACCTGATGACATCCTGCAGACTGGACCTGCGGAGCAGGGATGGGCTGCAGCTGAGAAGAAGGCGGGGCAGGTTCTGGGGTCTGACATTCTGGGGACTCCTGGATATCACGGCCTTCCCATTAGAGGCACGGCCCTCTGCAGGCTTCCTGGATCTTGGAAGCAGCATAACCCGCATAACTCCACCTTAGTGTGTGATGCTGCAAACAATTTTTACAGATTGCAAATCTGTAAAACTGATGATTTGGAGTGAGACCCAAGGTAAGAAAGGCCCTGCAGAAAGACCAGGCTGTGTGTTGGCCACTCTGCCCTGGGCCTCAGGCCCGAGCAGTTAATGATCCTCAGAGTGATGGACAGAGGGGCTAAACACCCCTGGGCCAGTCCCAGCGGCCCAGACCCACAGGGTTCTGGAGCATATCTCTGCCCAATTCTGAAGATAAATGTTCTCCCTGGGGTCTCTAGGAACCCTGAGTCATGTGCTGTCTGTCAGGAGCAGGGTGTTATTGGACCCACTGAGCCATAAGCTGGGCGTGCATGGCGGTCACTATCCCCGGTGGAAATGGTGAATGTGTGTTTGTCGGCACCTGACAGGTGCCGAAGGTGGGAGCAGGCGGCACGTGCAGGTGGCCCCTCCTCCGAGTGCCCTGCCCACCCCCCATCTCTGCTGTCCTCTCCTCTCAACTGCAGCGGCCTCCTGTGCGGTGCACTGGGGCCAGTCAGATGAAGAGGGACACTCAGCCCTAAGTGACAGACGGTCCAGCAGATGTTCTGGCCCCTTCTGGACGCGTGCAAAAGCCACTTGGCAGCCCGCGGGGCTGAGGGCTCCCGACACGGGGCCCTGAGTGGAGCAGCGCAGCAGGGGACACGTGAACTTCGTCCTGGTCCCCGGAGCTGGTCACTTTGATGGCAATTGAGCCAGTCCACCCTCCAGGAGCTCCACAAGATCTCAAACAGCAACTGGACTTGGATGTCCAACATCATCTCCTTTAACCCTCACGTGGCGCATCTCGCAGGCCAGGCCACAGACCAGCACCTGCAGGGCCGACCCCTCACTGCCCCTCTGGCTCCCGGCTCAGGGGACTCAAGCGCCCCTGGGGAGGGGAGCTCCCAGGCCACAGGCTGGACAGCGCCCTGGGTGAGAACCGGGCGGCAGACATCGAGAGCGGCTTCCACGGCTCCTCTCTGCCCGGGAGCCATCAGCCCTCAGGACACTGGGGACACAGCCAGGAGGCAGTGGTACCACTGAGGGTCCTCCTCTGTGGTGGGGGGTCTTCTATCTATGAAGAAACCCTCCAGGGAGGAAGAAGTCACCACCCAGGAGTCGCCCAGGCCCAGGGGACCCACCCGCCCAGCCTCCCCAGCAGAGCACCTAACATGGGTGATTAATCCCTCCATGGTTTTCTTTATGCGCCTCAATAAACGTCTCCCTGAAACAGCAGCGTTCTGTGTAATGCACAATTACCGTCTTATAAATCTAAGCTAAGTGCCCAGGGTTAAGTGTATGTAGGACACTCCATTAATAAAGTGCCACAATGACCATGGTAGCCTGTCACTCCAGAAGACTCTCACTTCCACAGGGCGCATTTCTGTGCTGTGTTGGGGGGGGCGGCTGGAGGGACCCAGGGTCCCTGGGCAGTTTGCCAGCTGCTGTGGGCAACCCCACATCATGGTGCCCTCCAGAGCTGCCTGGGCTTCCCCGTGTCTGGCCTCTTGGGACCTCTGGGTCAGCTTCCTGCCTGAGAAAAAGGCGGCCAGAGCAGCCTGGAGGTAGGTAGAGGAAACTTGGGCAAGAATCAAGAAGCCTGGCTAGGCCACTCATGGGCTGTGTGGCTTTGGACAAGTGGCTTGCCATCTGTGAGCCTCCGTTTCCCCCTCTGAATCATCAGAGAGGCGTTTGCAGGAGCCACGGGGAGGCGGTTGTGGGGTGTGGAAAGGTGGGTCCGTGACACAGGAGCAGTGTGACCTTGGACAAGTGACGTGACCTCTTTAGCCTCAGTGTCTTCGTCCACATACACCAGGACAGCAACGGCACCCACTCAGGGCACCGGGAAGCCTGAGCCAAGGTCGTATGTGACAGGCTCACTCCAGGCCCCGGTAGATGTCATCGCTTGTCATGCTCCCAGAATGGCCTGTCCTCCGTCGCCCTCAGGGGTCCTCACACACCACTTGGAGGACTCAGGAGGAAGCGTGGGAACAGGGCACGCAGGGTGGGATGGGGACGAGGTGCCAAGGGGTCGAGGGCAGCTGTGCTGGGGTGCTTCCCCAGGGGATGGACGGTCTGGGCCTGGCCAAGCCCCGTTCTGTCCCTCTGAGATCAGACTGTAGGGAGCCCAGAGGCCACCTGCGCAGTGGGCAGCCGGGAGCTCAGCTCTCAGCCCCTGAATTTCTACATGTGGCTGAGCTGAGCGGCCATCAGCGGCCAGACCAAGATCTGCACCAGGTCACCGTCCCTCCCAGCTCCTGCAGAGGCACCTGCTGTGACCAGGCCTGCAGGCTGTCCCCACCAGGAGCCAGGAACCTCCCGGAGCCTGAGGAACATGGGGCCTCAGGGGCCCAGGCTCCACCCTGCCAGCCTACCCTGCACCCCTCCCCCACCCTCCTGCACCCCT
>NW_026000082.1:32186715-32202635 GCF_001458135.2 Marmota marmota marmota | reverse complement strand
GCCCCCGCCCACCCCCACATTCCCAGGCACAGACATGTCACTGGGCTCCGAGACTCTCACGGGGACACCTTCCTGGCTCCCTCTGTGACTGGCTAATGTGCTCGCTCTCTTGTTACCTTTTATTACGTATCGATTTCCTTTGATTTATCTCGGCCATGTCCATTCTCATCTGGTCACTGAGTGGGAGAGGCGCAGCTTAGATTTTATAGCCATGAACAAGCACCCACACTAATGGGGCCACTCTGGGGTGCTGAGCATCACCCGCCACCCGCCTGCCGCGCTGGGCTGGGGGAGCCTGAGGAGGGGCCTCTCAGCTGCCTCCCATGGAGGGGGCTCAGCAAGCTGGCCTCTGGGGGCCACGGCACGAGGGGGCTGGGGCTGGACAGAGACAGGGATGAGCTTTCGGATGGCCAGAGGACGTCAGACGGCTCTGAGGGGACACACAGGGTCAAGTCTTAGGTGGGGGCCGAGGGCACAGGAGCCTCAGCCGTGGTCACACAAGACAGTGGTCTCAGGGAGGGGACAGGAGGGGCAGCAGAGGCCAGGCCCTAGGTGGCGGGGAGACTGGGCAGAGCTCTCCTGCACCAGGAACCCGGATGACACCCGTCCAGCCTCCTCACACCCTGAGGAGCAGGCCCAGCTGCTGGACAGGGACTTGTCCCCAGGCTCAGCCAGGCAGGGAGCAGGGAGCTGGGTCCCTCCACCACCCCTCACTCCTGAGGAGCCCAGGAGGCTGGTCTCTGAGGAGCCCCAGGGAGCAGAGTTGTAGTGGACAAGCTCACACTGGCCATGGAGACCCAAGGCCACCTTCTGGGCCACCACTTACAGGACAGGCCCTGGGCAAGGCTTCCACCTGGATCCTCCTGAGAGACAGACAACCAGGCCTGTCTTGGGGTGCGGGGAGAGGCGGGCAGTGAGGCTGGTCACCAAGTAGGGCTCGAGGGGACAGCAGGGATGGCGGTGACAATGGCCATGTGGATACAGGTGGCGTCGGCAGGCTCTCCAGAGAGCAGCAGAGGCTGGGAACCGGCGTGTCCCACAGCTGCGCGTGTCCTTGTGCTGCTCGGCCGAGCCTCACTAACACTTCACGTCAGAACATGGCACACCTGGGCACGCGCAGGCGCACGGAGAGGGCGAGGCGTGAACTCGTGATCCGCGGATTTAAATACCAATCTCCTCCCAAAAGTAACCTCCAGGTTAAGTAATGTCCAGATTAGTGGCTGGCCCAGCATGCGGGCTGCAAGGCCTGGCCCAGCTCACACTAACCAACCATCCCCGGGTGACGGCTGAGAGGGAGGGACGTGCAGGCGGGAGACGGGGAGTGCCACCTGACCCCCTGCCGCCCAGGGGCACCCGGGAGCACTCCTGAGCTGCACCCGCCCGGGTGGCCCTCGCTGGGCTCGCGCTCGACTGGGGACTGGCTCTGCTGGCCCACAGCTCTGTCCCCAGCATGGAGCTCAGGGCTGGACGGCTCCCCAGTGGCCTGGGCCCCTCCCTTCTCAGGTGTATTTCTCAACAATGACCCTGGGGGGTGCTGGGAACGTGGTGACCTGAGGTAAGTGGGAACTGGCCCAGCATCCCAGCTCTGTTCTGTCCCCTCCACCCGCCCGGCATGTCTTTCAACACTTGACCCCAGCAATCATGTGACGCCAGGTGACACCCGAGGATGGCTGCTCTCTGGGGGCCTCAGCCAACAGGGGAAATACCCTCCACCCCAGCGCCCTCCGGAGCCCTGGAGACCAGCTCCTGCTGTCCCCTGCTGCCCATCCCTGAGGAACCAGCCCGGAGGGGGAGAGCCACCTCTTACAAGGGGACAGAGAAGGGGCCTGCCAGGGACAGGAGGAGAGGAGCGCGTCCCCCAGCGGCCTGTGTGCAGCTGGGCTTCCTCTGCCGGGCATCTGGAGTCTCTGCAGGAAAGCCCAAGCCATCCTGGCCTCCCCAGAGGGGCTGGAGGGCAGCCTCCACCAGGGACAGGCTCCAGGGTCAGGCAGGGAGGGCAGACCCCAGCCCCCCCCCCTCACCAGCTCATCTGGCCCCTGACCTTGAAGAAGCCACTCAGTTTCTTCAATGTGACCTGCCACCCCCCACACACCTGGCCCACCAGGTGGTTCTGAGGACTGGGGGAAGCTGCAGACCCCAGCACTCGATGTGCCCGGATCCAAGAACCACCCCTGTGACACCCGCCAGGTGCCGCGCTGTGCTGGGAGCACCCTGCATAGGCTTAATCCTCGCCCCAGCCTGGTGAGGGCTGGTATCATATCCCATTTCACAGATGAGGGAACTGAGGCTCAGAGAGGTTAAGCAACTCACCCAGCATCACCAGCACAGATAAAAAATGGTGAAGGCAAGATTCGCCATCGAGGAGTTGACTCCGAAATCTGTGAATTTCAACACTACGTTTAAACGCTTCCAGCAGCCATGGGCGTGTCCTGTGCTGGCCACTGTCAGAGCTGGCCCCTCGCCTGGCCCTGGTGCTCTCTCGTCCCTGAAGCTCTGGCAGTGGCCAGGCAGCAGTGAAACCAGGTGATGTCTGCAGGCCCTTGCTCCTGCTGCGCCCTCTCCCTGGGACACTGTCCCCTGCCCCCGGCCTCCAGGGAACCCCTACCCAAGCTACAAGCCCATGGGCACCGCACTCTGTGTGCACAGCCCCCGTCCCTGCACCCACGCACCCTGCACCCACGCACCCTGCACGGCTGCTCCAGGCAGGTGGAGGGCTGGGGCGCCAGGAGTCCTCACAGGCTCAACCCACAGCGCCGACTTCTTACCCCCCACTTCAGACAACCTCCACTCGACGGGCTTCAGTTTCCCGAGGCCACGACCCGCTGGAGGGGAGACATCTGAGCTCCCCGGGCCACTGAGGCCACCTTGGGGTTCATGCAGCAGCCTGTGGAGGCTGCAAGTGGCCCGCCCCACCGTGTCCGCTCTTCCTTCCTGCAGCCGAGAGCTCGGTCACACTCCGCGGTGTCCCAGACCCCGCCAGGGCCCTTCGGCCACAGTCACAGCAATTAAACCCACTTGATGTAAGAGCAGCTCCTGAGACTCAGGCAGCGGGTGGCTAACTCCGCACAGCAGGTGACACGGTTGAACGGAGTGACAGCAGCAGCTCCCGGGGGTCATGAGACCCCGTCTCACCCCTTGACCTGGAGGTGCACCAGACGCTGCCGGTTCTGATCGATTAGCAAAGCGTTGAAAATTGACAACCAGTTGAACCTGATGGGCCGAGTGAGCTGGGGGTCTGCCCCAGGCCGAGGTTGTGAGCCCGGCTGAACAGAGAGGGAAGGCCAGACCCACCGCGAAGGAGGCGCCTGTCGCTGGACACCCTGGGGGACATGGCCCCTCAAGGCTCCCCTGGGGCTGTACCCCTGCTGCTCCCAGCGGCACTAGAGACACCACAGCCACCTGCCCAGAAGGCCACCACCCAGCACGAGGCCCTCATCCCGCCTCCCCCACCCTCCTCCACCTCCACACACGCCCGTCCAGCAGGCCTGGCCCAGGCACGGCCCCGGCAAACACTGGCATTTGCAGAGCTGTCTGTCCCCAGAACTTTCCCCGAAGCCCAGGAGGAAGCCAGGGACCCGGAGCCACTGCACCAGACAGTCAAGGTGCAGAACTGAGCTGTCGGAAGCTGGAGTCACCTCTGGCTTCAGGCCTGCGCCCTTCCGGCCACCCAGCACAGTGGAACCCAGGCCGTTGGGCTCCTAGTTTGGAATGATGTCCCCCTCCCAGGGCCAGGGCCACCTGAGACCTCAGAGACACCAGTCTGTCTGCACCTGCCTCATAATTTCCTGAGACTTGGGCCTGCCTGGGACGCCCAGCCTCTCACACCTGAAGCTCTCTCTTTCCCTTTCTGGCCCCACAAGATCCACGTGGGCCACGTCTCACTGCGGGCCACAGCGCCAGGCGTGGGCAGGTCTGGGCTCCACAGGCCGAGGCACCAGGGTGGCACTGAGAGGCCTCTGGGGGCCGGGGCTGGGGCTCAGAGGCAGAGCGCTCGCCTGGCACACGTGAGGCCCTGGGTTCGATTCTCAGCACCACATAAAATAAAATAAAGGTCTGTGTCCACCCACAACTAAAAAAATAAATAAAATAAATGTTTAAAAAAAAAAGGTCTTTGGCACGGAAATCAGGGTCTAGGGACCAGTCAGCCCCACTGAGGGCCTTGGGCACGTCCCTTCCCCTCCTGGACCTCAGCATTTCCACAGGTGAGTGGAGGGCTTTTACCTGCATGTCTCTGCTCCTAAAAATTCTGTGAGTCTCTCAGACGTTGTGAGTGACAATAAAAGTAATTATTATGTTGTTACTAAAACTAGATCACCATGGCGACGGCGATGGTGGTGGTCTGGGGGATGATGGGGATGGACAGGAGAAGGTGATTGACAGGGATGAAGAGGAGGAGGATGGAAAGGATGAGATGAAAAGGACGGGGAGGGGGAGGGGGAAGAAGGGGGAGGAGGAAGCGAAGGAGGGGGAGGGGGAGGGGAGCTCCGCAGCCCCCACGCCGTCTCTCACTGCCCAGCACCTGGCAGAGGAGAAGCTTCCTCACCCGCCTTCAAAGGAGGAGGTGTCAAGTGTCCTGTCCCCCAGTTCCAGCCATGAGAGCGCTGGAGCTTGCCCACCTCAGGCTGGGGGTGCCCCGCTCACCCGGGAGCCCCAGGCCTGAGCCCTCTGCCCCCTGGAGGTTGGGTGGAGGTGGGGCTCCGTGGATGCCACTGAGAGGGACCCCTGCAGTGTGGCCTGCCTCTGCCCAGGGCCCGTCTTTCTCAAATGCCCTTCATGACACTTCAGTTCTCGCCGTGGACCCAGATGGCAGACTGCCACACCTGGGGGACTGTCCCCGTACCTTCCTGCATCTGCAGGTCTATGATGGGGAGGCCCAAACTGCATCGGGGCCCCGGCCCCCACAACGCTGGGCAATATCCTGGGAGGTCAAAGGTGGCTCCCCGGAGGTCCCTCAGCTCAGAGACGCTGAGGACAGAGCAGGTGGCGAGACCCTGGTCACTCGGCATGAAGCCTCAGAGGTGGACAGGAGCCTTGCTCTGTGGACTCCACACCCCATACTGTCCCCCAGTGCAGGCCGAGAGCCCTTTCTGCCCCAGATGCTGGGGCCTCCTCTGCCCAGAGGCTGCTTGGGGACAGGTCCCAGCACAGTGGTGACTTAGTAAACACAGACAACCTCGGCCACCTGCAGCCTATTGTGCAATAAGATCTCCAACGTGTTCTTCCAGTAGAACTGAAATCCTGCGTCCTTTGACCAACACCCCCCACCCCCAATCTGCATATTTATAAAGATTGAGGATGAACACCGATGACCCCTGGTGTCCCGGTTAACCACCCCACTCACCGCCCCTCTCCGTTGCCCTCTGGGGCCTACAGGCCACCTTCTGCTTGATTGTCCAAGCAGGGCTCTCGTTTCCTCCATAGCTGCCCCTTCCTCGGCTGCGCCTGCTCAGGGTCCACCCCACCTGCCCTGCCTCCAGCCCAAGCCCTGAGGTCCCCTCGACTGCCCCTGTCCATTGTCCCCAACATCAGACCCTTCAGCCAGTTCTCAGATTCTCCCTCCAAACTCGTCCTGCTCTGGCCACACCCCTGCACCTCCGGCTGGGGGTGGGGGCTGGCCCTGGTCCCCCTCTGGCCTGGCCACCTGCTGCTCCTGCCCTGGTGTCCTGCAGGCAGCTTAGCCCCGCCCCTCNCACCTTCTGCCCCCCCTCCCAGGTCCTTCTCAGTGGCTGATGTCACAGCCGTCACTCCAGCGCCTGCTCCCCAGAGTCACTTTCCTTTAGGTGCTCTGGAATCGCAATCCCGCTGCACCGGCTGGGGTGTCCCCTGCTCCCGGCTCCTCCTTGACTCTCTGCCCTGCACTCTCCGGGGTCCAGCCTTAAGTCCACATCAGGGGCCCCTCTTCCCTCTGCCTTCAAGCTGGGTTTGGTCAGCAGGGCCCCAGGGAAGGAAAGGCCAGGTGCTCACCCCGGGGTCCCACCCTGGGAGACCTAGACCCTGCTGGGCCCACCCCCAGGGCAGTTTCAGCCTCCCCTCCTGGCCCCACCCCTCCCCTTCCACACCTTCATACACAAGACGAGGGTGCCACTTTGTCCCTGCCAGGTCCCCAGCAGACACTACCGCCCTCCTACCTCCATCTCAAACCCTGCAGAACTTCTCACTCTCCCAAGTTATTGCTGGTGATCTGTGTCCCCCACCCGCATATGAGCTCCATCAGAGGGCATTCACCACATGTGACATCATTGTCAGCGGAGCAGACACGCTCACACCTCCACTCTGCGCTGAGACTGCGAGGAAGCCCCGCGGATCCTGCGAAAGTTCACCTGTGAATCACGCTGGCTTTTAAAGGCCTGAACGCGGCATTTCCCAAAGTGGGATCGGCCACGCTCATCTGGAGGTGCCAGCAGTTGGCAACTCGAGCTCACAGATGACACTGCCCTGATTTTTCTCATCTCACCGAGTGTCTGTGACAATTTTATCCCGGCTGCCATGACATCAGATTCCAGCCCGACCCTGGGCCTTAGTCAGGCCTGTGAACCTCAACCACTGGCCCTTGCTGACCCCAGGAACCCGGCTCCAGGCCTGTGCTGCCCGGGGTCCACCTCACCGTCCCAGCCAGCCCTGGCCCTCCCCTCGGCTGCCCACCAGCCCCGGAGCAGGGTCCTCTGAGCTAAAGCAGATAGATCAGCCCGGGGCAGGAGATCAAATCCTCATCTCATCTGTCACCAGCTCGTCACATGACTTGGAGGAGGGGGCACCCCACTGCTGTCTCAGCTCCCAACAGCCCGCTGTTCCTTGCTGTTCCTTCTGTCTCCAATCCCTTCCCCACCCCCCACCAGGTCAGACTGCGCGCTCCCAGCCCTGCTCTGCCGAGGCCACCTTCAGAGTGAGCTGGCTCCAGTCCCAAGGACGGTCACCTCCCCTCCCTTTGGCAGAGTTAAGAGGGTAGCGTGGCTGTGACAGTGATCATGATCAGAGAGCAAAACAGCCTGCGGCCATCTCTGCTGCCCAGACCACAGGCTGGTGCCGTCCCCTGCCACCAAACTCTGCCTTCCTGGCCACGATTTGGCTGGAGACCATGAAAATGTGTCCCCTCCTCGGATATGTGGGCTTTAGGATTAACTAAGCGGGGGAGCGGGGAGTGACTGGAGTCCCGAGGTGACAGAGTCACAAGGGAGATGGACCAGAGGGGAGCGGCCAGCCCCTGAGGTCCTGAGAAAGGGAAGCCAGCACCATCCTGGGGTGCTGTTGTCGTAGAGGCTGGCGGGCGCTCAGGCTGGCCGAGTGCAGCCGTGTCCTGAGGGCTCTCTGGGGGGCGCTGCACCAGATCCCCCCACCGCCCCCGGAGAGGGCGCAGTCACCACCCCACACTATCTGGGCTTCAAGAGCTACATCACCTTCCCAAAGACAGCGAGCTTGTGACTATAAAAGGTCAGACAGGCCCGGGCCCCAGTCAAGGGCACGCTCCGCAGCACTGAGGATGTGTGGCACCCGGCATGGCCCTCCCTGTCTCCTTTGGCTCAAACAACTGAGGACAGGGGTCCAATGGGCATGAGGGTTGGGGTCTTGGAGGGGCCCTTGGTGTCACAGTCGTACCCAGCCCACAGGGATCACCTGGTGCAGTGCTCGGGGCCGGAGGTGGGGTGTGCCACCACTCCCCTCTCCACCTCTCCTTCCTCCTGTGGATGTGCCCAGTGTCCGGGGGCTGGACTGGCTGCCCCCTGGGTGGGGCTGGCTCAGGAGAAGAAAAGGGTATTGAGATATCCCACGGCTCACCACAAATATGTACAATTACTATGTATTAATTAAACAACAAAAAATTAAACAAAAAGACGCCTGTGCTCGAGGGCCACCGATGGGGGAGGCTGACCCACCAGCAGTGCACCCCGCCCACCGGCCAGACCCGGGGTCACAGCAGCGGCTGCCATTCCATGAGCACCTGCTGTATGCAACTCCATGTGTTTCGTGCCTACTGTGTGCCGGGCACTACACCAGGTTACTTTCCGTTGCTGTCACCAGCTCTCTCGTGGCAACTCTGTTAGAAGGCCATTTATGTCTAGAGAGCTTTATGGTTGCGCCGTTCACATACACTATGCATATTTGGAGCGTGACATTGCGTGACTTTGACATGGACACACTCCTGAAATCATCGCCACGACCTACACAGTAAACTTTCTCAAGTGTCCTCATGTCCCGTCCCCAACCCCGTCATCCATGCGACCTGCTGTTGCTACAGACGGGTTCCCATGTTGGCCAACAGCAAGCCCCAGCTTATTTGGCTGTCACTCTGCACAGTTATCTCGAGGTTCCTTCGTGACACAACAGGAGTCCCCTCCCTCTTACTGACGACTGGATCCCAATGTATGAAAGGGGCGCGGATCATCTTTACGCCCTCCCTGCTGACGGCCATTTGGAGAATGTCCAGTTGGGGGTTTGCAAATAAAAGGGCCCCACGCGTTCGCGGACGGCTCTTTGTAGGGCGAAGAGCTTTCATTTGCCTTGATAAGTCCCTGGGCCTGCAGTTGCTACACCTGGTAGCACAAGAGAGCTCCGCCGCTCGGCCTTCTTGCCACATACCCGTGCCAGTGGGTATGTGGTGGCATCTTTCTGCGGTTGTATTTATATCTCCCTCATGACTAAGGAAGTGGAGCACCTTTTCATTTATTTGTCCTCTGCCTTCTTTGATGAAGTGCCTTCTACCGTTTTCTATTGGGTTATTTCATTTTCTTATTGAGTTTTGAGGACTCTTTACATATTCTGGGTAAAAGTCAGTCGTCACTAAGTAGATATTCTGTGAATATTTTCCTTCAGTCTGAGGCTGTTTTTTTTTTTTTTTTCATGCTCCCAATAGAGTCTTTCAAAGAGCAGAAGTTTTAATATTGATGAAGTTCAATTTGTCATTTGGTTCTTTTATGTATCTTTCTTTAGGTGTCATATCAAAGAAATCTTTAAATTTGGATTGTAAGTTTTGTTTCTGTTTTCTTAATATTTTTCAGATGTTGGTGGACCTTTATTTTATTGATTTATTTATATGTGGTGCTGAGAATCAACCCAGGGCCTCACACATGCTAGGCAAGCGCTCTGCCACGGAGCCACCACCCCTTGTTTCTGTTTTCTCAAAGTCACTTTGTGGTTTTGGTTTCGCACTTAGCTCTCTGATCCATTTCAGTGGATTGTTTGTGCGGTGTCAGGTGTGGATCCTAGTGTCCCTCGGGTCTGTTGGCTCCGTGGCTGTTGTTCCCTCCTCCACTGAATTACCCTCAAGCTACTGTCAAAAGTCAGATGTCCATTTTTTTCTGATTTTGTTTAATTTTTTGTTGTTTAATTAATACATAGTAATTGTACATATTTGTGGTGAGCCGTGGGATATCTCAATACGTGCATACAGGTGATGATCACATCAAAGCAATTAGCATCTCCACCACCTCCCATATTTGTCATTTCTTAGTGTTTAGAACACTCGAAATCCTCTTTTCCAACTATTTCAAAATCTATAGTGGATTATTGTTAACTATATTCACCCCCTGTGGTACCACAGAACATTAGTACTTAACTCTTTCTAACTATGATTTTGTGCATTAATAACCTCTCCTTATCCCCCTCCCGCCTACTCTTCCCAAACTCTGCTAACCACAATTCTGCTCTGTACCTCCGTGAGATCAATATTCTTAGCTTCTAGCTTCCACCTGTGAGTGAGAACATGAATTGTTTTCCATGCCTGTATTATTAGTGTCCCCCAGGCTCATCCACATTATAAGTGAAAGGATGTCATTCTTTTTCGTAGCTGAGTAATATTCCACTGTGTATACCAACATCTCTTTACCCGTTTACCCATTTGTGGACACTTAGGTTGATTCTGTAGCTTGGCTATTGAGCTGTCCATATCTCAGTGGGCCTGTTTCTGAACACTTTTCTTTGTTCCACTGTCCTACTGGTCTGTGTTAATGCCAATATCACATGGTATTGATTGCTGTAATGTCGTAAGTCCAAATCAGATACTTTCTGTCCTTCAAATCTGGGCTTCTTCTTCAAAGTCACTGTGGTATTATAGGTATTTGTGTAGGTACTTTTCACTTCTATGTGAATTTAGAATCTGCTTGTGAATTTCCACCAAAAAGAAAATAAAGTTCAGGTGGGATTTTGATGGGCTTTTGTAATAAAAATAGAGACTCCGTGTTTGATTTCGACCACTGACAGCTTTCAGATCCTGACTTCATCAGGGCCCCTAGAGAAGCAAGCCCATGGCCTCCTCAGTCCCTTAGCACCTGCAGAACCTTCAAAGCACTCAGGCCCCGTCCAAGCATGGGCGGCACCACCCCAGCTCCACCCTCTGCTACAGTAAAAGCTGACGGTCACCCCCCTTGCTCATTCCACCCCAGAGCAGACCCAGCCACCACTCCGTGGGAAATTCTTTTGCTGTGGAAGTAATAGGCTTTATTTCGTGTCCATTTGTGCCCATGTATCATTTGTCTCAATATCTATAAACTTCTTTGGAGGACTGCCCAGAATCCGGCGTGGAAAGCTAAGTGCCTGAATAAAACAGGACTTCATTGAATCCTGAGGTTGGAGGAGAAGCGACACCCTAGCAATATGGATCATTCTGACTCACAAACACAGTATTCTTCTCCATTTATTTAGGTCTTCAATTTCCCCTCGCAGCCTTTTGTAGCTGTAAGTGCCAGGTCTTTCCTGACTATTGTCAGACATACCCCCAAGCATTTCATGTTTTCATACTACCCAAAATAATATTCTTCAGAATTTTTTTCAATGTTTACTCATTTGTTGCTAGTGTATGGAAATACATTTGATTTTGGTATGATGGTCTTACATCCTAAAAGCATGTTAAAAATCACTAACTCATCAGCATATTGTCATGACGCAGCCACATCAATGTTCACAGCAGCTCAATTCACAATAGCTAAACTGTGGAAGCAACCTAGATGCTCCTTAATAGATGAATGGATAAAGAAACTGTGGTATGTGCCGCGTCCGGCTAACGGAGCCGAGTCTGGCGAGGGACGGCGGGGTTAAAAAATACCCAGGACACCAAGGTTCTTCATCCAGGAGGGAGCGTGTGCGCGCTTTATTGCCAAATTTGTTCCCCTTATATATCTTTTTAACAGCTGCGGGAAATTACTCAAAAGTGAGGAGGGAAGAGTAATAACTGCGTCCTTGGGTTACCGTCACGTCACTGTCCCCTATCAGGAGGCTCGAACAGGTCAAGATGTTCCCGAGAGACACATATGCTCTAGGCAGATAAACAGGGAAACGCACGGGCTTGTGAGCTGGCCACATTGACATGCATAACAAAGAATTGGGGGTTGAGTCCCCAGGGGCTAGGGCGGGCCTGCTACCAGCAGGTATGTTTACACAATGGAATGTTACTCAGCATTAAAGGAGAATAAAATCATGGCATTAGCAGGTAAATGGATGGAGCTGAAGAATATTATGCTAAGTGACATAAGCCAAACCCAAAAAACCAAAGGCCAAATGTTCTCTCTGATAAGTAGATGCTGATCCATAGTGGGGAGGGGGGAGGCATGGAAAAATGGAGGAACTTGGATGGAACAAAAGGGAGGGAGAGTGGGGAGGGGAATGGGGGCAGGAAAGATGGTGGAATGAGATAGACATCATCATCCTGGGTACATGTATGACTGCACATAGGGTGCAACACTATATCGTGTACAGCCAGAGAAATGAAGAGTTTGCTGCAATTGTGTACAATGAATCAAAATACATACTGCTGTCATATATACCTAATTAAAATAAATAAAAACTTTAAAATCACTAACTATCCAACATTTTTGCATATTTCATCAGATTTTCTTCATAGCCTAACATCTGTAAATACAGTTTTATCTCTTCTTTTTCAATCTGGAATCTTTTATTTCTTTTTCTTGTCTCAGTGAATGGGCTACAATCTCTAGGACAACACTGAATAGACGCTGTGAGAGTGAACATCTATCTGTGTTATCTTCCAAATCTTAGAGGGCAGCATTAAGTTCATCTCAAAATAGGATATTAGTTGTAGATTAGTTGTAGTTGCCTTTTATCGGGTGAGAAAATACCTTTCTATCTTACTTTGCTGACAGTTTTTATCAGAAATGGATGTAGATTTTTGTCAAATGTGTTTCTGAATCTGTTAAGATGACTATATGGTTCTTCTTTTTCAGTTTGTTAACAGGGTAAATTACATTGACAACTGATTAATTTGCAAATAGGAAGCCAAGTGCATTCTTGATATAAACCCTACTTGGTCATGATTATATTATATATAATCCTTTTTAGGTATTTCCTCATTCAATATGCTGAAGTTTTTTGCATTTGAAATTTTGCTTTTGGGTTCATGATAGATTCTGGCCTGAAGTTTGCTTTATCAACAAAATCTGCTTCTGGTTTGGAGATCAGAATAATGCTGGCCTCCTAGAATCAGGACGTATTCCCTCTTTTTCCACATACTGGAAGAATCTGTTTAAAATTCACATTATTTTTGTCTTAAATATTTGATAGAATTCACCCACGAAACCACCTGGGTTCCACACAGTGCTGGGCTCAGAGACAGGCGTGTGACCTAGCTGGCCCTCCAGAGATGGCCCATGCATTGTTGATAGAAGTGACCAAGAGGCTTCTTTTGGAGGCTGCTGAACTGTGGAGGCTAAGAATGAGCTTCTGGGGGCCACCCTGAGGACAGGCTGTCTGTGGACAGGCCAACACGGGTGAATACGTATGAAGTGGAGGAAGAGGATCACAGAGTGCACGTGCTTGTGATCTGAAGCGGCCCCCAGAGGCCCACGTGGTAAAGCCTTGGTCCTCAGCTTGGCGCTACTGGACGGTGGTGAAGCCTTTAAGGGGTGGGGCCTGGTGGGAGGGTTTGGTCACTTGGTCCTTGAAGGTGATAGCGGGGGCTTCTCTCCTTCTCCCTCTCTCTTCAATTTCCAGTGTGGGCTGAACTGTGCACTCCCCTGCCATCAGGGCCCAACGACCCTGGACAGAAATCTCCAAAACTGTGAGCCAAACTAAACCTTTGCTCTCTATGCCCTGCTTATCTCAGGCACTTGTCACAGTAGCAGCAAGATGGCCAACACGGTGTCCTGAACTCACTGTGCGCCCCACAGGTCAGAGACCCTGGTCTGACTTGCTCTCTGCACGTGCCCAGTGCGGAGCCCTGCCAGCGCCCATCCCCTGCCTGAGCCTGGACCCAGGCGGCCTGACGCCAGCAGCTCCAGACCTGCAGCCCCACCGCCAATACCCCTCCCTCCTGCCTGAGCCGGTCTGAGTTGCGTTTCTAGCACCAAAGACCCTGCCCCCGCCCCCTGGCCTCCACGGGGACGCACATGCCTGTCACACATAGGAGCAAAGTAAATATTTGTGAAAAATAAAATAAATGAACTCAAAACTCTCTCTCCTGACTTCTCAGCTCTCCCCTTTCTCAGGAGCTGCAAAGAAAGGCTTGTTGGGACCACACACGGTAGAGTCCCACAGAGGAGACCCGGGGACGGCAGAGGCCCACGGAGGAGACCTGGGGACAGCAGATTCCCACAAAGGAGACCTTGGGGACAGCAGAATTCCACAGAGGAGACTGGGGGACGGCAGAGTCCCACAGAGGAGACCCGGAGATGAACGTCTGCTTCCCCCACCACATCAGTGCCTCCCTGTGCCCTTCGACGGTCAGCCGGGCTCAGGGAGCAGGGCTTCCATGTGGGAGCAGCCCCGGGGGCCATGTCAGAGGTGGGCTCGGTCCTCGGGCTGAGCTCAGTGTGACTCCTCGGGCCAGAGGGTCCTGCGGGCAAGGGCAGTCCCATTCCCCTGCACAGGGCCCAGCGTTGACAACACCCCGAAGGAGCCCAGCGGAGAAGTCCAGCTCCAGCTCACCAGGCTGCACTGGATCCCACCTAGACCTGCCCCTGGCCACCCAGGACCTTGGCAGTGGTCTCATTACCAGCTTCCAGTGACGGAAGAGAGAGAGGAGGCGAAGGGGACAGCGACTTTCCCAGGACGAGCCACCGCAAGGACAGTGGGGTCTGGGCCAGGCCATCGCTGCACCCTGGGCTCTCAAGGGAGGCGGGGGGATCGGCATCTGTGACAGGAGCAGAGACCCCAGGCTCCTCGTGTTCTGCCGGCAGCTGGCGGCCTGAGCACGTGTCCCCCAATGTCCAGAAGGGCCAGCGCACTGCAGAGAACACGAGGGAAGGTCTCCCAGGACAGGAGTTGGGCACAAAGACTTTGTCCCACCGTCCCCACTGGACACGGTGTTGACAATCATAGTGGCATCTGGGCATTCATCTACTCACCTAAGAAAGGGTCAAATGCCGTCCCTGCCCAGAGGCCCTCATGACCCCTGAAGGGGGGCTAACTCGGAAACAAAGAGAAACTGCACAGTGGTAGATCCTGTCACCACTGCCCTCCTCTTATAGGGGGAAAGGGAGTCCCAGAGCAGTCGAGTGAAGAGCATGCGCAAAGGCCCTGTGGATGGACAGCCGTCAGCACCCTGGAGAGCTCCCAGGCAGGTGCAGCTGGGGGCAGGGGGTGGATGGGGGTCCCTGAAATAAGGCTGGAGTGGGGCAGGCAGGGCCAGACTGCGGGCTTCAAGTGACGCGCCAGGCACTCGGATCTTTGTCCCAAGGATAGCAGGATCCCATTCAAGTGTTTTAAGCAGAGTCCAAAATGCAGGAAGTAGAATCGATAGGATAACAGTCGTCTTTCCAGAAACTTCTTGAGGCCCGTGGGATGAAACGTGGTGGAGGAAAGAGGGGGGACCACAAAGGCTGAAGGAAAGACGACCCCCGAGGCCTAGAGGGGGGGACGATCACAACAGTGAGTGCCCACATCTGTGTGACCTTCACGCATCCCTGGGCTGTCCCCAGGGTCCCAGGCAGGGGCCACATCTTTGTCTCTTCTCCTGTCTCTTCCCTACCCAGGAAGCTCTAGATGCCTCCCTCGTCTCAGCCACCGCACGGCTCCCCGCAGAGGCTGGCAGAGGCTCCCAGAGGCTGAAGGGAGGAAGAGGGGATGTGGGCGGCGACGGGACCTGGCTTCAGAGCCTGGTGCAAACCCCAGGCAGAGAGAAAATTGGCAATTAGTGGACGGTGGGAAGAAGGACATCAGAGAAGGCTCCGCATTAAAAACGTCACCCAGTGACCTGAGTCATTTTGCTTCATCAGGAACAAATTGCTCTGTACCCGGAGCAGATCTGCGAGGTTTCTGGGGCAGCACGTTTCTCACATGGCCGTTTCCTGCTGCGCTGGGCACGGCCTGGATGGCGGCAGCCAGGGCCAGACCCCAGCAGCCCAGCCCGGGGAAGAGCGAGGCAGCTCCGCTCCCCCAGCCCCTCAGGGAGCCCCTCAGAAGGAGCATGGGGTCAGCCAGCCCTCCGCCGGGCCCCATCCCTGGACAGGACCCCCAGGGCCCTTGTGGAGGTGCCTGGGTCGGGTGGAGCCCTGGGCTTGAGTTCCTCCATGAAGCTTCCACGCAGGCCAGGCAGGGAGAGGGACACTGGGAGCCAGGCCGCCTGCAGAACCAGGCTTGGGAACTCAGAGGCTCAGGGTGGATTTCAACCGAGGGAAGGAGCAGGAGACGCAGAGACGCAGGAGGAAAGACGGGAACAGGCTGGAACACACCCACACGTTAGGCAGGAGGAGAACAAGGAGAGCCCAGGCTCCACTTTACAGACGGGAACTGAAGCTCGGTTTGTAATAATACAGAGACACAGACAGGGTGAGAGGCAGGGAAGGTGGCAGAGTGGTTCCTTGTCCAAGTGGCCACATTTATCTATACCAATAGGTCACATTAGGTCATGAGTACCCTGACCACCTGTTGTTTAGAGTATCGGGAAGGTTCTTATTCTGCAGCTACATTTCACACTTACAATATGCAATGTCAGGAGCTTTGTGCAGCTCTCAAGAAAGTCCACTGTCTGAAGTCAC
>NW_026000082.1:32183048-32186575 GCF_001458135.2 Marmota marmota marmota | reverse complement strand
CCCACCCCGCCTGGCTCTTCTCCCAGGGCCCCCTCCCGCCTGGACTCCCCACATCTGGCCTCGGTCCTCCCCTCTTTGCCCGCCCCCGCATTCTCCTGGACGGTCACTGTTCTGTGGTTGCTCATTTCCTCACCTTGCTTGGCTGCCCCCCGACCGTGCAGGAGCTCTGAGGACAGGGACCCGCGGGCCTCATTCACGGCTGGTCCCGTGCTCAACCTAGAGCCCGCCACCGACCAGGGAGCCCTGACGGATGGGGGAGCCCAGGGCCTGGATGTCGGGGGCGGGGGGGGGATGGGAGAAAACCAGCAGCCCCGACCCCAGCACCCAGGGTTCCACCCAGGAGGCCTTGACTGCTCCTCCACTCTCCGGAAGGAAGCTCGGGGCCTCTGGGCTGGTGCTGGGGAGGGTCCAAGGCTGCCACCAAGCTGTCCCCCTCCTTGGCCACGTGCTTTCCAACTGGCTCTGACCACCCCAGGCTCCTGGACTTCCCAGGGTCCCCTCTCCTCTCAGAGATTGCTGCCAGGATTAACTGATCTGCCGTGGGGTGACAAGGGCCACAGGCGGTCCTGCACCTGAGGACCAGGAGCCCAGGAGGAGGACAGAGCCGGGAGTGCCCGGAAGGCACAGGAAGGGGGCCTGTGGGCAGCCTCCAGTGGGGCAGCAGCAGGGCGTGGACAAGGCGGCCTGGCCCCGGCAGCTGAGAGGAGGAGGCACCATGGGGTGGGGAGGCTCTGGCACGGGGCGCCCCCAGGCTTAGGGCAGGGGCTGGGGAGGGTGACAAGCATTCAGAGGCACCCCTGTGCAGAGGCCCACCTGGCTCAGCCAATGGGGCGAGGGTGCTGCAGGACCAGCCAGACGGCCACCCCAAGGCCTCACCTGGCACCTGGATTCCCTGTCCCTCTGGCCCGGGCTCACCTGGGTCTGGGCTGCTGGGGAGGCCTAAGGGGGGCCTTGTCCTGCACCCCAGCCTCAGAGCCTCCAGGGTCCTCACCAAGCCGACTGCCCGAGGTGCCTCTCCACCTCCCAGAGGAGCCCCAGGTGGTGGGGGGTGGTCGCCTGTGGGTGACTGGGTGCGGAGGAAGCCGAACTGGGGCTGTCCACTCTCCCCCTGTCCTCCCCGGGTCCTCTCCTGAAGCGTAGAGCACTGGTGGCCGTGGGAGAGATGGCTGCGTGGTTGCCGTGGCCGTGTTCGTGGTCCAAGGCTGGCAGTCGGCCTCCCCTGAACCCCTGTGCACTCGGCTGCCCCGGGTAAGAGCATCCTCAGCTGCCCGAGAACCATCGCCCGCTCTCCTCTCAGACCTGCCCAGGCCCCGTCTGAGCCTCTTTTTGCCCTTGAGTGGGGACAGAGGGGCTCCCCAGCCTGCTCTGTGCCTGCCCGGCCTGTGGCTTCCCCGACTCCCAGAAGAGAGCTTTTCCTTCCATTGTCCCCACAGCTGGCTGTGTGGACCCCCTGACGTCACCAGAAATACAGGAAGAAGGGACATCCATGGCAGAGTGCCACCCTCAAAGTCCCTCCTGAGCCTCAGCTTCCAATCTGTAAATCAGGGTTGGTGACAGCTGTGGCCTGGGAATGGATGAGGGTTAAGGAGACCATGGGGGACAGTGACTGGATCAGAGGTGGCACCAGTCACAACAGCTGCAGAGTCTCCTCCCCCTGTGGCCTCAGGCAGAGGAGGGGGCTGCACCTCTCCGAGCACAGGGTCCTTATCCTCAAAATGAGATCAACACACTCTTCCTCACAGCTTCATCATGAGGACAAAAGTAGGTAATCTCCTCCACCCCCCCTTCTGAGGACAAAAGGGCTCGGTGTCCCATCTCTAGGCAGAGGAGGAGACCCCAGGACGAGAGTGGGCTCAGAGCCCTCGGACTCCTCACAGAGCCGACCTGACCCGCTGCACAGACGCTGGCGTCACCTCTAATTGTGTTGACTTCATTCTAACTGTGGTGGTTACCCAAGGGCACCAGATGTTTACAGAAACAACTCAGACTTTGTGCGCATATGGAATTTGGTTCTACCCTGGGGCCTGCACATCACAGATGTTTATTTTAAGAGCAAGACAGTCTCCGCTGTATGGGGAGAGATGTGGCACAGGGGACAGAGGAGATGTGGCACAGGGGACAGCTCCCAAGGGCCTACACAGGGTGGGAGCCAGGCCCGCCCTGGGGGTCTGAGTCACGGGGTGTGGGCCAGAGCCCCAGAGGTTGCAGAGCCCCAGAGAGGTGACTCCCATGTGAGGCTAACAGTCAGTGGCCAGCACTTCCCAAGCACTTACGATGGGCCTGGCAGTGTTCTGATTTTCACATTTATTTGTTCATGTAATTCTCTACATCCCAGGAAGCACAGATTCTATTACTTCCACAATTAGCAGACAAAGAAACGGGTGAGAGGGTTAAGTGACTTGTGCCATGACCTGCTGTTGGTAAGAGGCAGAGCTGGGATTAGAACCCGGGGCATCGGGCCTCAGACCTGCCTTAAAGCACCGTTACAAAGTCCATATTTCCCAGCATACTATAAAGGACTTTCAATAAATAATGTGGCTTCTTTTGACATGTATTAGTTAGGTTTTGCTGCGTAACAAACTACTCATAACAAATTGGCTTAAAAGAGCAGTGGGGACATGAACCGATCGCCCACAGTGGCAGGAATGGAGGCCGTGCTTGGGCTCAGCAGCATGGGCCTCCTTATCAAGGCTGATGACCCAGTGCTACTGCGGAGAGCCCAACAGTCCACAGCAGAGAGGAACATTCAATTCCAACATAGAACCGTTCCCTGCAGGGACCTGCCAGTCACTGGGTTGCAGGTTGGATACATGGCCCCTTCATCATGGAGAGGGTTCAGATTCGTCCTCACGATCACAGACACATCCTGATGTGGCCTTGCCCTCCCTGCCCATGACCCCTCTTCCAGCAGCATCATCCACAAACACCCAGACGCCTTTCCCCCATCCTGGTGCTCCTCCCCACGGCGGCTTCTGGTCACAGAATTGAATCACAGCAGAGGAAGGGCAGGCGTCAGCTCACATCCATGAGATCAACTGCTTTTATCCTCTACTCCAATGTGGCAGCCGAACGGAAAGGTGGAATGGCTCCCTAAGGACCCCATCGGGGTGCCCATCAGAAAAGACAGGTGTTCTCTCTTACAGGATGGAGAGTGTGTCGGAGCCCAGACCACAGGATGCCCAGGAGCCACGCCCTCCCGCCCCGTCCCCTGAGCCCCAGATGTGGACGTGGCTCCGACCACTGCTCCCCCCAAAACATACTCACAGTCTCTGGTTCCCATCCTTCCAACGTTGAGCTCTTCTCATTCCAAGAATCTAGTCCTCCCAGGACAACTCAGGAGGCTGAGGCAGGAGGATCGGGGGTTTGAAGCCAGCCTCAGCAAACTTAGCAAGGCCCTGAGCAACTTAGAGAGACCCTGTCTCAAAATAAAATACAAAAAAAATGGCTGGGGGTGTGGCTGAGTGGCAAAGTGCCCCTGGGTTCAATCCTTGGTACCAAGAAAAAAAAAAAAAAAAAAAAACCATGGG
>NW_026000082.1:32161674-32183030 GCF_001458135.2 Marmota marmota marmota | reverse complement strand
AAAAAAAAAAAAAAAAGAACCTAATCCCCAGGTGAAGAACACGAGAGAGCAGGGAACCCAGACACGGCCCCCCTGAATTAGAGGATGAAGCCGCCACCTGGCCCTTTGAACCAACGGGTCAGTAGAATCCTGCTCTCCTGCCTCTGTGGTTTGTCCCCGGACCCAGGGAACTCGGTTTGCTGCTCCATAACAGAAGCAGGGAGCACTGTCTGCAATCCCAGAGGTTCTCCGGCTGCCTCTCAGCACTTGATACCCAGTAATAACCCAAAAAGGCGGGACACGTGAGGACTCCGACCCTGCAGAAAGTAAGGTTGGGAAAGGCTCCTGAGTGGAGACCCCCGGCCACCTGAGAAGTGGACAGTGGGGAGGTGGGATGACCCGGGGAAGAAGGAAGCCACAGACGTCACCCTGGCCTCAGGACCCAGGGCAGAATCAGGGGCCACCACAGCTTGCACGTTTCCTCCTTGTCCGCTGGATGGGCTTCTTTGTGCAGATCAAGCATTTCCCCCTAGTCCTTCCTTCTTCCTGTCATTGCTGGGCACAGTCGGAGGTTCACTCTGCAACTCAGACTCTAAGTCACAGGATATTCAGTGGACATCATCACCTTTCACCATGGGGAAGGGTAAGAGTCATTTCACTTCCAAGAGCGAGGTCAGGTGGACCAGGAGCACCTGCTGCGGCAGAGGTGTCCAGGTGTGGGTGGCACGCCAAAGCCGGGCAGCTGGAGGGGCGGCTTATGCCAGCTACCCCCCATTGCCTCTAACCTAAGATTCCCTCCTGGATTCCTGCTCTGCAGCGATGGACGGGGCCTGGAAGCACTTGTTCTTTATCATGAGCACATTGTTTTGTCATTCAAGGCCCTGGAGGGACACTTTGGGAGGAAGGGGACCTCCCTTCCTGGTTTGGTTGCTGCCTGTGGCTGTCCCTGCTCCTGCCAGTTAAGCCAAGCTTGGTGTTCCGGCACAGGGTCACTAAACGACCTTGGAGCCACAGCCCAGTTCTGACAGCCACCATACCACACCCCTCCTCCTCCTTCTCACACAATCCCTGCAACCCCGGGCTGGGCCCTCAGTAGCATAAGGATGCCCTGTGAGCCTGCCTCCAGCCTCAACTCACCTGAGCCTCAGAGCATTTCCCTGCTGCCTGACAACTGTCCTAAGCAGCCCAGGCAACACTTCTGCCATCGCTGGACTGCGGATACGCATCCTCAGTGAGATATGAAGCCAGCTCTGGGAAGGGGACCCCCTCCAAGCATCTTCTTCCTTGGATACCCTCCCTTCGCCCTTGGTGCTCTTTGGGGTTCTTTTCGACTTCACAACGACCCTCCTGATGAAGCAAACATTTTGATATTAGACGTCCCTCCTTAGATTACCATGCAGCCGGGCTCCTGCGTGGACCCAGCCTGACGCAGGCACCTCCTTCACGGTGCTCTGGTGAGGAAGGGTTGATTCCTTCGCAGAGAACGACAGGCTCAGGGACATCATTCTGCAAACATTTGCAATTCTTATCTAGAAAATCCACTCACATTGCAGGGCACTCAGTGAGCTGGAACTTGATTCTTCTTATTTTCAGTAAGAGAAGCTATTGAACCACAGGCTTGGAGGATGGCGGGTTGGGAGTCATCTGCCTAAGCAGCGCAGGGCCGTCTGGGAGAGAACGAGCAAGCAGATCAATCCCTGTTCTCTGAGGCTCAAATCTCTTAAAATAACCAGGGAGACCCAGGGGACCCTGAGCAAGGCCCAGGGGTGGGGAAGGCAGTCCGTTCCCTGAACGAGGCTCTGCTGGGCAAGAGAAAGGGACAAGTCTGGCCCCCGAGGCAAGCAGGAGCTGAGAATGCTAAGGACCTTGATCCACTGTGGCTAACCACATGCTCTGGAAGGTGCCACCAAGTGGGACAGAAGGGTTGTCACACTGGGAGCCACGGGGTATCAAGAAGAAGCAACGTCACTGTGAGAGGAACGTGGGGGCAGGCACTGCTCTGTGCTGAAGAAGCACGTGGCCCAGGCACGACTGGAGCCAAAGGCAATGTCAGTGACAGTGGCAGGAGGCCACGTAGTAGATGTGTCCCCCAGGGCAGAGATGAGGCCCTTCTGACTTCTCAGGTTCCCGCTGCCTTCAACTTCAAGACCAGAAGCCACGACCCTATTGGTCCCCTAAAGCATAACCAACCTCAGCCTGCGACGATTTCACGGAGGAGAACATGGAAGTCCAGAACGTCAGAACCACCGACCACTGGTGAGGTGGCCGGAGCCCTGGGCTTGAGTTCCTCCATGAAGCTTCCACGCAGGCCAGGCAGGGAGAGGGACACTGGGAGCCAGGCCGCCTGCAGAACCAGGCTTGGGAACTCAGAGGCTCAGGGTGGATTTCAACCGAGGGAAGGAGCAGGAGACGCAGAGACGCAGGAGGAAAGACGGGAACAGGCTGGAACACACCCACACGTTAGGCAGGAGGAGAACAAGGAGAGCCCAGGCTCCACTTTACAGACGGGAACTGAAGCTCGGTTTGTAATAATACAGAGACACAGACAGGGTGAGAGGCAGGGAAGGTGGCAGAGTGGTTCCTTGTCCAAGTGGCCACATTTATCTATACCAATAGGTCACATTAGGTCATGAGTACCCTGACCACCTGTTGTTTAGAGTATCGGGAAGGTTCTTATTCTGCAGCTACATTTCACACTTACAATATGCAATGTCAGGAGCTTTGTGCAGCTCTCAAGAAAGTCCACTGTCTGAAGTCACTGTTAGGGGGACAGCTCCAGGGGCCCCAGAGCTTGGGGAAACCTTGTAGTTACCCGGCAAACAGTTCTTCTATTCCCAGGAGCTATGGGCCTGCAATCAAGGTGGAGGCTTGACGAGGCTCTAACACAGAGGCGTCTCAGGGCATTGCCAGACCAGCCAGACACTGCACATGTCTGAGCTATATTATTAGTTCCTGAGAGAGACTGCAGGGCATTCTAAGGGTGGGAAACAGGGTGCCTGTTACCCCGGGAGTTTTCTCACCAGGGGAACGCTTGCCTGTACATTTCCAGGGTCAGAATCCCTACATCCGTAACCTAAGTGACAGAGAATTGAGTATCTTGACCACTTTGTCAAAGGTGTGACTTCAGTTGGCAGAGCTTCGAATCCCAAGCCAGGGCCTGGGAAGCTCTCCATTGCACATGGGAAGGAAGCGGAATTCAGTTTCCCCTAATTTCATACTGCAGTAAGATCTTTCCAAACTCAAGCAGACTTTCTAAATACTGGAATTAATTTTTATATTTTCATAGACAACATTGGGACATTTGTCCTAAAATGTATAATAAAAATCTCAATAATTCCCATTAGTCAGAATTCTAGGCACCTCCTCATTATCTAGAAAAAAATCGTTTGGCTAAACTTCCTAATGAGGTAAACAAGACAGGAAGTGTCAATATTTATCCCGCTTGAGAGGCAGATAGTCGTCAAGCCTTTGAGTGAGAATATCACCCTCCTGGAAGGACTTCAGCGATCAGGTAACTGATCCCCACCTTCCGGTTCTTTGTCTTGTGTACCCAACTGAGTTTTCAGCGATGTAATAAGAACTTTGACATTTATGGAGCATCTTCTGTGTGCTGAGACCTGGACGAGGGCCATAGATCGTACTTTTAACCCTCACGCCAAGACTATGACTGTATTATCAGCCCCACCTTACAGATCAGGGCACAGAGGCACAGAGAGATTGGGTACCCTGCCCAAGGTCACACAGTTTAGCAACAGAGCTGGCATCGATCCCAGGAAGTTGGGCCCCAGAGCATACTCTTTTAATTCCTCTCCTGCGCAATCTCCTATAGCAGAGCTAACCCATTGATTCTCCTGCATAAAAACCTTTGAAAACATTGCCTAAAAAATCCTCATCCCAGCTGATGCATTTACTGCTCCCCTGCCTGGATCTCTCTGCCCTAAATTCCTACAAAGCTAACTCCTTCCCATACACTCAGGCCTGACCTCAAATGTAAACCCTCCTATTAAACTTGGCATCCCCACTCCACCCTCCACCCAGCCCCAGGCCCTCTTCCTATACCTTGTCTCTCTTTATTTCCTTGAAGCACCTCCTGACTGTCTGAAATCACTCTCTTATTATTGATTCATTAATTAGAAAGCCTCAGCCAGGCAAGACTCTTGCCTGTAACTTTTTTTGGCGGGGGGTTACTGGGGATTGAACTCAGGGGCACTCGACCACTGAGCCACATCCCAGCCCTATTTTGTATTTTATTTAGAGACAGGGTCTCACTGAGTTGCTTAGACCTTGCTTTTGCTGAGGCTGGCTTTGAACTCACGATCTTCCTGCCTCAGTGCCCCGAGCTGCTGGGATTCCAGGCCTGCGCCACCAGGCCCAGCGCTAGCCTGTCCTTTTCAAGGGGCCTAGGACAGTGCTTGAAATAGACCAGACGTCCATTGGGTGATGGATGGATGATGAAAGAACGTGCCCATGTGGTTTCCTTTCCAGGTGGGAAGCAGAATGACCTCCGAAGGAATCGCAGATCAGATTTGAAGTTCGCCTTTCACTTATCCATAAACAAGTTTCCCTGAACTAATAGAAAGAGCCAGTAAACGGCCAAGGGGAAGTTCATCCTGTTCAGGGAGCAGGTCGCTTCGGCCTTTCTGTCCATCAATTCTTATCAGATGGGAAAACCACAACTCCAAGAGAGGGGGACGGTCATGTGGACCCACACATGGAGCCAGAAATAAATTTGAGGCAAGAAACCAGCTGTCCTCGTCCTTCTTATTTACTTCTGAAGCAGTCAGGAGGTACTCAGTCTGTTGTGGGCACATAAATCAGCATTCTAATTAAAATAGCAATAGCAATTTAAAAACGATAGTAGTGATGCAGCACATAACACTGTCAATCCCCACAACGACCCTCGGAGAAGCCACTATTATTATCTCCATTTTACTGATGGGGAAACTGAGGCCCAGAGAGAGGAAGCACTTTGTCCAGGACTGACTAGTTTGTAGTTAGTGAAGACAAGATTCGAACAGAGGCAGTTTGGAAATGTGCTCCAATAGCACTCCGTCTGACAGAACCACTTCTTGAAAGTCCCCCAAAGAAAAGGATTAGGATAAAAGTGACAACGCACTTAATATGGGTGACGTGGTGTCTGAGAAGACAGCCGGATTCTTTCGACACGTACCGGGTGGTATCTCTCCACCACCCAGTGGACACCTGCTCTGGGTCCCCAGATGCGGGCATCATGGTAGTAGCCTGGCTCTTGCTTTGGCACAGAGTGTTTCAAGACACTGAGGATCTTTCCTGTCTTGAGATCCCAAGACCCCTCCTGGATCCCAGGGCCAACAGCCCCCCATCCTCAGCCTCAGGGTCATGTGCCATCCCACCTGCCTGTCAGCACTCAGTGGCTGATAGAAGCAGCCCCCCCAGCTCCAGGTGATGTCACCCCACATCCTCCCTGTGACACCCCCTCCCTCTTTGTTAGGCAGTGAGATGCAGATGCTCAAAGGTGGAAGGAAAGATGGTAGGAAGAGGCGCGTCTCTCCAGCTGAAAGGATCCGCCTTGCAGGCAGGAGATGGGCGGCAGAGGGACGGGCCAGCAGGCTGAAAGGACAGAAAAGCTGGTGAATGAACGCGGCGGCCTCTCCGCTTAACGGCGGACGTGGGGCACCAGGCAGGGAGGACAGAGGGCGCCATCCCTCCTGGAATGCGGATGCCATGAGGGTCAGGGATGCAGGAAAACCCTGCCCTGCAGGAGGGCGGGCGCTGCCTCCCAGTCCCACGGGGCTTGCTTTCTAGACGTTAGGCAGCTCCTAACACGCCACCTGGAGCCTCTGCACCCACCTCCCCAACACCGTGGCCCTCATGCTCTGTCTCCGCCCCTGCTGCAACCTTAAATGTCAAGTGTCTCTTCTTCAACAGCGCTGAAGGGAGATAAACAGGATTAGGGGATATTTTTATCCTGTTCAAAGATCACCTGGAGTGACTGGGAGTAAACAGACCCCCCTGGAGCCCTGTCTCTTCTCCCCACACCCCCTGGCCCCTCCTGCTCCCCTTCCCACTTCCTCAAAGGCTGCCCTGGCTGCTCCTGATACGGGGTGAATTCACCTGTCGCCAGGGCCTGCCTTGCAAACACAAGTCCCCACCTTAACCCTGCTCCCAGGCAAGGTACCAATGAAAGGCTCTGATTTGGAAAATTGACAGGCAAGGTCAGGAGGGAAGGAGGTGGGGGGCCCTCTGGTCTTGAATTAAGATTCCAGCAACAACCTCAGTGGTGCCATCTTGGAAATCACCCCCAGGCCCCTGGGGCCACCTGAGAAGATGCCAGGTTTTGAACCGGTCAGCAGCAGGATGCTAAAATCAGCTGACAGGAGCTCAGTAGAAACATATTGACTTTTAATACAGAGCAGCCAAGGCTACTTAAATATATAAAAGTATAATTCATCACTCAAAGGCCACTTTGTGCTCCACAGAGATGCCAGTCTTCTGGGACCTTCATAACTGGGCTTTTAGCAACGGTAGCACTTTGAAGAAGCCTGGGACCCATGTAATTATCACAGAACTACTTTCCATTTACTGAACACCTGCTATGTGTCAGGCACTAAGTAATTAACTTTATATACATGGCGTCATTCCCTCTCCAAAATAACTGAGATAGATGCTGTGAACCATTTTATATACAGGCAAAGAGAGGTTCAGCAAGGCCAGGTGACATACTCAAGGTCACAGTCACACAGCTAGTCACTGGTAGAGTCAGATTCTAAACTCACGTGGGTAAGATTCTAAAACTCATACGTTGACTTCTGCTTTGGTCATGATAGAGTAACTGTGCCCCTTTGTGACTTCCCCATCCACAAACAAATGAAAACTGGGCAAGACACATAAGACAGCTACTTCAGAGCCTGGACAGCAAAGAACTAGGGTTGCCACCAACCCTGCAGGCACACCAGCATTCCACCAGGAGGCGCTCTTCAGACCACTGCCCTGGAAGTGGCAACAGAAGGAGAACCTTCTCTGGCCTGAGGAGGCTGACAAGTTTAGGGACACAGAGACCTGGAATCTGCAGAGAAAAAGAGAAGAGGCAGCTACACAGAGAAAGAACCACAGAAAGCTGCACAGATGTCCCTTAGAGTCCACTGCTGAGCATAAACCTGCACAGGCACCAGGAGAAAGAGGTCAGGGCAAGAAAAATCAAGAAGCAGAATTCTCAAGTTCCAAGAGCTATGCAACCTGTGCACTCTGGCCACCTGGAATGCACAGACCTCCCTGAGTACTTGAAGTAATAAGTAGAAGCTCTTAAGGATCATGCCCTTAGAAGGGACATCCTAGTGTTTAGGCTCCTCAAGGTTCACAATGACAACCAGAAAACAAGCTCAAATGGTTTAGGCTGATTTCTATAACCTCACTCCATTAAAACAAACTTCAATACTCCTTAAAGGAAAATAACAAAATCCAGAAACACAAAAATTAAACATTCAAAATGTCCAGCATAAAATCATAAGTGTCTAGACATAAAAATGTGACCCAAACCAGGGTTCGAGCATCAATAATTTGTATGGACCATGTCAAGAGATCTAACCTATGTGAAAAAAAGAGTCCCACAATGGGGAGGGGTGAAGAAAAAAATATTTGGCTGAATTTTATGAAAATTATGAACACACGAATCCAAGGATATCAACAAACCCCAAACAGGATAGTTTTTAAAATGCGTTAAAACACATTATTGATACATTAATCTAAAAATCCAGTGAGAGACAAATTGTCCAGCTGACAGAGCAAAAAGATGTCACATGCAGGGGAGCAAAGACAAAGATGACTGTCGATTTCACAGCAGAACCTGGGATAGGCATCTCTGCAATGTCAGAGGGGGAGGGGAGTCCATTTAGAATTCTACCTCCTTTACCCAGCACCACCAAAAAAGAAAAATTCTATCTTCTTCAAACAAAGGCAAAATAAAAATATTATCAGACACAGAAAAATTAAATGATTTTCACTACCAGAACGGAACTACAGGAAATAAGAAAGTTCTTCAGTTGAAGGAACATGGTAACAGATGAAAACTGAGACTTCTTGAATGAATGAGTGAGTGAATGAATGAAAATAGTTAAGTGAATGAATAAAATATGTGAATTCACTTAAATTACATTTTTCTCATTTTGGACAAATTTTCTTTAAGATATAACCATTCAAATCAAAAAGAATAATTAACATATTAGACGGTCAATAACGTACATGGAGGTGAAGTATAAAGGATAGGGCAGAAAGGAAGGCATGCTGTCACCTGGGCAACCCTTACATGGATGTGGCATGAGATTACTTGAAGACACACTTGCTACATTAAAGTTGCACCTGTGTAAACCCTAGAGGAACCACCAAGAAAATTAAAATGAAATATAACTAATTATATAATAGACAATACTTTAAAAGTATATTATATTGGGCTGGGGATGTGGCTCAAGCGGTGGCGCACTCGCCTGGCATGTGCAGGGTGCTGGGTTCGATCCTCAGCACCACATAAAAATAAAGATGTTGTGTCCACCGAAAACTAAAAAATAAATATTAAAAAAATTCTCTCTCTCAAAAAAAGTATATTATATTTAAAAATGGCAAGAAAAATAGGAGTAAAAAGTAAATAGCATTTAATAGGTGGATGTAATTGACTTAAATCTAACCATATTGTTGGTTACATTGAGTGCCAATAGTCCAAACACTCAAACTGAAAAAGTAGATTGTCATACTGGATAAAAATTTAAGGGACAACTCTATGTCATCTGTAAGAAGACCACTCACTTTACATATGAAAGACACAATTAGTTATCAAAATAAAAAGGATTGGAAAAGATATAACATGCAAACATCAATTATAAGAAAGCTAGAGCAATTACATGAATGCCAGCAAAGTCAACTTCAGGACAAGGGTGTTAAAAGAGGTCAAAGGACATTTCATGACAAAGAAACAATTCATCTATAATGGACAATATACGCATCTAAGCATCAAATAATGGAGCTTCAAAGTTATAAAACAAGAAATAAGAAAACTTAAAGGAGACACAGACAAATGCTTGATAAAAATCACTAAGAACAGAGGCTTGAACAACACCATCTTGAGCTAATTAGTGTTTATAGAACCTCTGACGCCTCAATGGGAGGGCACGTATTCTTTGCAAGCACAGGCCAGACAATGCGCTGAGCCACAAAACGCTCTCAAAACATCTTTTAAAGGATTAAAATCCTACAGAGTTTGAACTTTAACCACAATATGATTCGACAACAACAACAAAATCACTAACAGCTGTAGAACGCTTAAAGATTTTGAAATAAAACAACTCCATCCATATAATCCATGGTGAAAGAAAAAAAATCACAGATAAAATTTTTGAAGTATTTTGAGGCACAATATATCAAAATGCATCAAATTTGTAGGTAATAAAATACTAATTAAAGGAAATGTAGCCTTTAACTACTTAGAAAAGAAGGAAAATTGATGGCCTCAATTTTTTTCTTCTTCTTCTAGATTTTGGAAGAGAGGTAAATAAATCCCAAATAAGGAGGAAAATAACTAAAAGAAATAGGGGCATAGGCATCACTTTCTTAAAAAAGGATAATTATTTGAGAAATCTATAAAAACAAAAATACTTTGAAAAGACTAATGAAATTGAAAAAACTTTAGCAAAGGCAATCAAGAAAAAAGTCTCAAATCACAAGTATAAAGAATGTAAAAGGAAACTTAACTACACATTCTATCAAAATTAAAGGGATAAATATTATTGCTAATAACACACCAATCAATTTGACAACTTAGAGAGAATGGTTATATTCTTTTAAAGACACAAATCACCAAAACAAACACAGGAAGAAACAGAGGACCTTAATAAAGCTGGATCTGGTAAACAGACTGAATTCCTAATTTAAAACCTGTCCACCAAGAAAATTCCAGATCCACACTGACACACTGGTGAGCTCCAACCACCATTCAGATGAGAAAGGGCAGCGACTTTACACACATGCTTTATTTCTTGAAGACAGTGTGTCCCTGACAACAATGGTGGCAGACAGGAAATCAGAAATGAGAGGGGCCAGCAAGGACCGCCCATGAGGTTCCACCTCTTAAAGTCCCTCTACCTGTTCACTTTGCGGCACTGAAAACCAAGTTTCTGATACACTCAAACCAGAGAGATGGGGAAAATCGAATCCAATAATTGCACGAGTGAACGGGGGATTCAAAATTGGTAAAGAGACACTAGTCTTCAACATAGCCTCTGTGACTGTTTTAGAGTTGGAACAACAGTTCCATGGCTCCACAGGGAGCCAAAACCTGGGGTATCTGAAGTCTCATCTCTATTGAAAAATGAAAACAAAAACCAGCTCATCTGTTCATGGGGGCCAGTCTTATTGGTATGGTTGAAAGAAGGCAGGGCCCCATCATCTACTTGTCCCCAAAAACATTTAAAAAAAAAAAAAACACAGATTGAATCCAGGGACTCTTAACAGAGCCACATCCCTGGCCTGTTTTTTGTTGCTGCTGTTGTTGTTTTGTTTCTTGTTTGTTTGTTTGTTTTAATTGAAATTTGCCTTGCTAAGTTGCTGAGGCTGGCTTAGAAGTTGCGATCCTCCTGCCTCAGCCTCCTAAACCGCTGGGATTACAAGCGTGGGCCACCACTCCCAACCAAAATAGCAGCACTTTGCTCTTTTATTCCGTGTAATCAGGTCAAGTTAGACAGTGACATGAACCGGGCATGCTTGTTCCATGAGAATGAGTAAGGCTGACTTCTTTTGCTTGGATGTGGGTAGATCCCAGTCCATCCTTACCCTGGCCCATGACAAAGACTCCAAACCCCTGGAGAAAAAAGTCCCAAGGCCCAGAAAACAAAAAGTAACAAGGTAAGCCGTCAGCGCCTATCGCCATGACTACTTTACACTGAACATAAGAAAACCGCAGAAGCCTTTTGTGGTACATAATCGTTTTTATGGCCTTACAAATCTGGTGTCTCGAAATGAAAACAATCTCCATTCCACATCCCATCTTTTTCCTCCCAAGGTGAAATCTATTCTTCTTCACGTTGTTAGAGTCTGTATCCTTAAGTCGCCTGTCACGAAACCCCTTCCTTCCCTCATTTGGCCTATTGTCTTTTCCCTCTCGCACGCGAAACTCGGCAGATCTCTGGGCCTTAGTCCCCGAGTCGGACTCGGGTGTTCCTGCGACTCGGAGTTCTCGGCGTCGTCGGGCCCACGCGACAGGGTGGAGGTAGAACCCGGACAGGGACCGCCTTCCACTGATCTTCCGGACGCCGCCTGCCGAGTTTCTAAAGATGGGCTGGAGACGTGAAGATGTTTCTCGGCCTGAGCTTAACAGTAGAGATGGAAGAGAAAGGAGAGCGACAAGACCAGGACGCTGATGGAGCACTGCAACACGCTGATGGCAGATGACTCGAGGTTAGGCAGGCTGCTGGGTACCAAGGGTGGAATCTGGGCATCCAACTGCGATGGTAGCAGCAGCGCCAGCAGCAGCAGCCCCAGCCCCAGCCTGACCATCATGCCTCCGCCCATCTCAGCTGTCGCGTGCCCAGCGTCCGATTCGCTGCCCTGGCGCAAAAGATAACGATGGCGACAGACAGAAGCAGGCGGGGGCTTATATAGCAGGGAGTCACAATGCCGTGACGTCACGACGCATACGTGCGCTCGCCCCGCCCCCTGCAGGTGCGCCACGCCCAGGGGCTCTCCCGCCCACAGGTGCTGGCACCTCGCCTGTGAATCAAAACGTGCAAAACAACTCACTTTCCGGGTGCCTACACCCGAAGCTTAGAAACCTAAGGTTTCCATTCTCTTTGTGCCAAGGGACTGATTTTTTTTTTCCTGGTCCCTAAAAGGGATGCACGCTTGTAGTTCAAAGTCAGGAGCTTGGTGTATGTGGAAAGAGGCTCACACCCAGAGGTGGCCACTGTTTGCATTCGGTGTGCTTTTCTACGGTACAGACGTCTTTGACACCATGGAGATTTATTCTGCACTTGACATTTCTTTTTTAGAAACGTGAGTTTTTTAAAAGGTTGCACCTGAAACTGCGTGTGCCTACCTGCACCCCCAGCTTGTGGTGTTAGTTAAGATTTGCGGGTTAATAGTGAGGTACCACTGTCTTAGTCTTGGTGGTTCCTACTCAATGAAATTTGTGTATTTTATATATATATGCAGAGTCATAGGGGAGTTGTGAAGCTGATGGGCTTCCAGCTAGAATAAACCAAAGTGGAAATTGCTTTTTTAAAATGAAAAGATTATAGAAAGTTGATCGGAGATGAAAGAATTATGACATGGTTCAGAGTTAATAACAAGCACTTCTAGTCTGAATGGGAAATGATCCTCTTTGAAGGGACTGGAGGGGGTAAAAAATAAATATGTTCACTGGTATTTGAAATTTGGGGGTATGACTTTAATAAGAGATTTGATAGAAATTTTTAAAAACCTTTGCTTGATTCTTTTATGGCTTGAGCAGATGCTTTAAAGTTCCTCAATATCTTGTCATTTACTTTCCAGTATGTAAATATTTTCTTTGTATTCCAGAAAATGAAAACCTACTTTCCCTTTGCTTAGTTCTAATTGGATTTCCTCTTCAGGAATCTGATTCTCTTCTCCTGAGCCCGTGGGGGCAGGGGCCTGAAGAGCTCTCCAGTGCCTGTTGTCACTGGGGAGTTTGTCCCTTCCTGGTTTCCTCCTGCTCAAGTATTCTGGCTGAAAGTGTATAGTGGTAAGTTGCAGATGCAGAGAAGGAAGGAACTGTCCTGAGAACCCCAGAGGCGACCACAGTCCCCTAGGTGCCTGCATACCTGTGGGACCCTGCTGCGGTCCAGCAGGAGGGGAGAGCAGAGGTGTTTAAGGTCAAGGTCGTCCTGGCTCTGTTTTGGACTACTTTTTAACAAACATTGAAATCAGCCTTCTCCACTTTTCCAGTGACTGAGGACTCATGTTTGGGGAAAGGACAGAACTCTGTGTTCTTGGCTTCCTGTTTAGCAAACAGGGGGAGCTTGGAGGACTGAGAATGGGCTTCTCCCTCCTGGTCTTGCTCCTTAGACTTCTCCGCTCTGCTTAGAGGGTTCTCCCTGATGATGGGGCAAACATGTGGCCATCATTGGCAGTCACCAGGTCACAGACCTTTTCCTGTGATGGCGGAACCTCCTGTCTTAAGAGGCAGCCTGAACAAGCCAGAGGTTTTCCTCCCCTGTCTCCTCTGCAGCACAGCTACCACCAAGTGGTGAGTTTCCTCCAACCAGATGCCCCCCTGCACCAGCCCACGCTGTGGAGAGAAGGTTCTTGACAGCTTCTCAGCTTAAATGGCCTGGGGAGTGTGTGGTGTAGGAGGTGACACTTCTGACCCTCCCCACCTTTTAGTTAAAATGCTGCCTCCTCCAGGAAGCCTTCTCTGTTCTCAGCACCAGAAATTCTCCCTCCAGTTCACCCTGGGATTCACTCTATGGCCTGGCAGCATCTTGAGGGCACTAGTCATCTACTGCTAGAAGGTGCCCCCCCAAAAGCTCATGTGTTAGACAGTGCAAGAAGGTTTAGAGGTGCAATGATTGGCTTAGGGGAGCCTTAACCTAATCAGAGCTCTGATCCCTGATAGGGATTAACTGGGTGGTAACTGGAGGGTGGTGGGGTGTGGCTGGAGGAGGGGGGTCACTGGGGGGTGTGCCTTTGGGTTTATATTTATCTCTGGTGAGTAGAGCACGCTCTGTCTCTCCCTGCTCCCTACTTTCCTGGTGTGATGTCCTGAGCTGCTTTCCTCCCCCATACTCCTCCACCATGAGTCCCCGTCTCATCTCAAGCACAAAGCAATGGAGCCAGCTGCCTATGGAGTGAGCCCTCTGAAACCAGGAGCCCCAAATAAACTCTTCCTCCTCTAATTGTTCTTGTCAGGTCTTTTAGTCACAGTGGCAAAAAAAAACAAAATTAAATTAAATTAAAATGACTAAAACATCTAGAGGCCCAGGAACATGACTCAGAGGCTGCTGCCTAGTTCAAGCCTCAGCTTTGCCACTAACTACCTGCGTGACCTTGGATAAGTTTCTAAACCTCTCTGTGTCTGTTCATCTATAAAGTGGTGATGATAACAGCACAGGTTGTGAGGTTTGTTGCACATGACCGTGTACAGCACCACAACAGTGCCTGACCTGTCTCAAACCAACACCGTGTGACTCCACCCTCTGCAGAGGGGCTCTTGGGGACATGTCTGTCCACCTCTCAGCTGGCCCATCAAGCACTCCAGTGGCCCCAGCTTTTCTGCAGTACCTAAACCCACTCACTGTGATCCTACCTATCACTGGTCCAAGTCCCCTGGACCCTCTGAGGCCACTTGTGTCCACCCTCTCTCACTGTCCCCCATAGCCACCTGCCACCTGTCACTGAACCACCACGGTTCCTAGGTGACATCTTTGAGGCCAGAGTCCCCTCCTGCACCAGGTGTCTTCCAAGGACCTGGAGGCCCTGAGCCCATCCTCCTGCTGAGACAGGCCAGGCCGAGTCCTGTTTCTGAGGGCTAAAATGCAGACTCCGCCCACAGTCAGAACCCTTGGGTCAGCCTTCTTAGCTCTGGGCCTCAGGTGCTGCGACCTCCGCCCAGATCCCAGGCCTCCACCTGTCCTTCACGCAGCACCTCAAAGGCCTGAGAATGACATGCCCAAGTCCAAGCTCACGGGCTCCGAGCCCCCCACCCGACTCCTCCTCAGTCCTGTCTCCCCATTAATGGTGCCTCCACCCACCCCTCAGGGTAGCCCAGCCAGCAGCCTTCTTCCTACCCCTAAACTGGTCTCTTTCTGGAACCTTCTCCCTTTGGCACCCCCTCTCCTCTCCCACCCAATCCATCATCCAGCTTATCCCTGTAGAATGTGTTCCCCCATCACTGGTCACGTCTGGCCTGGCCATTGCTGAGGCCCCTGCCTGGTCCTGCCCATTCCCAGCAGTGAGGGGAGGGGGTGAGCCACCCTGCCCACCCCCCTCGGCTCTCCTACCGCTTTCAGTACAAGACAGACACCTCAGGGTGGCCAGACTCCCAAGGGCACCTGTCCCCACACCACTCCACCTCCCCTGGTCACTGGCCCTCTGTGAGCCCCGACAAAGCCCCTTCTCAGGGCTCCTCTGCCGCAGGGTTAGAATCTTCTCTCCGCCTCCTCCACCTGGTTGAGTTTGACCTGTCCTTCAGCTCTCTCCTCCTCTGGGGCACCCTTCCCCACCAGGCCCACGCCACACAAGCCAGATCACTCCACTTCTCTCCCATTCAAAGCCAACCCAGGTTTGTGATTCCTGTTCAACCCTGTGATAATGAACTGGTTTTCCTCCTCTTCCAAAAGCCAATGACCGTGAGGACAGACATCTGGTTTCATTCCTTGGCGAGTCCTCCACCTGCAGTCTAGGTATGGTAGGTGCTGCACGGCTAAGTAACTGGGTGAAATGGGTTGATAACAGCTCTCTTTAATGAGCATCTACTGTGTGCCAGGCATATTATCTAATTTGTTCCTCCAGTATCCCCATGGTGTAGGTACTAACTTGATCCCCACTGTCAAGTAAAGAAAATGAAGATCAGTGCGGTAGGTAACTGGCCCCTGTCCTGCACGCAGCCAGTCATCGGCAGAGACAGGTCTCAAGCACCAGAGTCTCTGAGCCTTAACCACTCACTGCAGCACTGCTTGAAACCCTGCTTAAAAATCCTGCATCCGCCCAACCACATGGGCTGACCTCCCCGCATCCTGCTTGCCCATCGGCACCTGCCTCTGCCATCCGACTGGGAGGCCCAAGGGTGGACACCCTGATTTGTACCCCCATGTCGGGAGCCACTCTGGACAGAACCTGTACATACACCTTTAAGTCCTGAGTAAAGGGGTACTGAACAGTTGTTGCACCCCACAATACACCGGACTTTTACCCCTGCTCAGGTAATGAGTTGTGGCTCCAAGGAGTGGGCGTCACCTGGTGGGATTGAGTTACACTCACCTGTTCCTTTGTAATCCTACCCCTTTGCCCTTTTTGAGATAGAATTGTTCCATGGAACCTCCCCTTATGTGTCTCCTATATAAGAATAAAGAACTCCAGTGGCTCTCCGTCTTTCCACAGGGCCCTAGGGTCAGAGAGCCGTCCTGGATTTTGGAAAGGTACTTCTTTCTGTGTGTTTGCGTGCTTTCTTTGCTGTTTTCTTGAGTTATTGGAATAGATTTGTGAACCCAGCATAGGTCGCCAGCAAGAATAGATGGTGATAAATGGTATCCCCCAGCTCAGCGCCTGGGGGCTTCCCCCCCATCCAATGCTGAATAAGGAAGACAGGAGGGGTGGCCCAGGGTCCTGCTCCTCCGGCCCGGCAGGGCCCTGGCTATGGCTGCCCAAGGCCCTGTGGGAGACACAGGAAGGGCAGGGAGCCCCTAGGCCTCAGCTCCTGTGGATGGACCTGGGTGGTCACTGGGTGAACTGGGTTCTGAGGCCCATCTCCACCTCAAGGGTGCCCACCCATGGGCTCAAACTCTGCTGCTCGGCAGCACCCACATGCCTTCATCTAGACACTTTCTAAGGACCCAATACAGAGCAGAAGTGACCCAACAGCTGCAGGGTCCTGAGCCCTCAAGAACCAACATGCTAACTGATTAATAAGGAGCCAAGGAGGGGCCACGTGGCCTCAGGCTGGGACCCAAATCATGTGGGTCACTGATGAGTCACTGATCCCCCTCAAAGGCCGAGTCTGCTGCAAACACAGCCAGGCCAGAGCAGCCTCCTGGCCCCCCGTGGCCCCTCCTAGGGCTCTAGATGTGAAGAACTGAAGAGGGCACAGATCAGGGTGAACCCAGGCAGAGCAATGGAGCGTGGGCCCCGGTGTCCCAGGTGAGGCCTCTGTCACACACAGGTCCAGAGCACCTGGGCTGGGCAGTATTCTACCTGCAGCGAACAGCAGGTGACATCAAACAGACATGGAATGTGTCATTGTCAGCTTTTAAAAGGCCCCTGGATGGCACCTGCCTGGGATGACCTGTGGGGCTGGCCACGGCCCAGGGATGGATCTCTAATAGGCCTGGTTTGAATGTGGCTCTGCCACCTGCAGGTGGTGTGAACTTGAGCGAGTCTCCTCCCCTTTCTGAGCCTCAGTTTCCATAACTGAATGGGTGTGGGTGTGAGTGTGGATGTGGATGGAGGTGGGACAGGGGAGTCAACTGCAGGCCTTGAGAGCCATGCTCAAGCTGGGGCTGTGCCTCAGCAGCTGTGGGACCCGCTGGTGTGCTGTAAGCAGCTGGGGGATAGGAAGGGGGTGGGTGCCTTTCAAAGAGTCACTCAGGGCCTTTATCTCAGCCCTGGGTTGTAAGGATGAAAAAACAGTGATAGATCAGAGCAGCTCCCAGAAAATAGCAGCAGAGGCCATCAGGTTGGAGGTGAATCAAGAGAAAATGGACCATAGCTCTGGACAGACCCTGCTGCCCATTACATCAGGACAGCACCTGCCCCACACTGTAGTCCTAGCCAGGACCACTGAAACAGCAGTCACACCCTGCAGTGGAAGAGGCCACGCCCACAACAGCAGAGGCCACGCCCATGACAGCAGAGGCCACGCCCATGACAGCAGAGGCCACGCCCGTCATAGCCTTAATCCTTCTGGTTTGCTAGTGCTGAAAAAAGGGGCACCTACATCTCCCTGAGTCCTAACAGCACCTGGCAAGGTGGGTATATTACCACCCCATTCTACAGAATGGGAAGCGCAGGCCCAGGGACAATATTGATGTGTTAGACCTCTGAATCCTAGATGAGAGGGAACTTAGGGACTGACCTCCATGCCCACCTGCATTTTCCTGACTGAAGCCCTAAGAAAAGGAGTGTCTTGTCAGGAGAGAACTGTTAATTAAACGATCAATTCGTTAAATAAATGGAATAATCATGAAAAGTCGCACATGGTACCTGGCACGTATTTACCCAAGTTCCGTAGACTTGCGCTCCTCCTGCCCCTCTGGCCCTCCGAGGCCGCTGGAAGCATCTCTAAAGCACCCTCAGGACATCCCTGAAAGGTGGAGGGGTGACGGCAGGCCCCCTTCCAGCTCTCCGTGAGCCCCTCCCCCACCAGCTGCTGTCTGCCCAGGGAGGGAGCAGAGTCCATCTCTGATAGACAACCCTGCCACCCACCCACTGCCTCCCACTGCCTGCCAGGACGTCTCCCGAGGACCCCGAGGGCCTGAGGGGTTGGGGGCTGGCCTCCACCCACTGGACCAGATCCCGAGGAAAGGGCAAGTGCAGCCTCAGCTGTGGGAAAGGGGGGCCTGGCTGGGAGGGAGGACTTCGTACCCCTGAGATGCGTGGAAACTGGGAACTCCACTCTCACAGGGGAATCCACGGAGACAAGGGTGGCTAGGGGCATTGGAGCCAAGTCACATAGAGCCAGAGGGACAGACTATGGGATATAGAAGTTGAGGACTTCAAGGAACCGCCTAGGTGGGCCCCAGAGACCAGCGGGACTCCAGGCAGGTCTCAGAGATGTTCATAGAGCTGTGTTCCTCTAGATCTTTGAAGAAAATGTCTGCCCTGCCATACTCTGATGGGCAGACCAGAAGTCCCTTGGTAATGCAGATTGTCTGCCCTCCTGCCTTAACTATTTGTGTTGCTACAACAAAATACCTGAGACTGGGTAATTTATACTCAACAGCAATGTATTTTCACAGCTCTGGAAGCTGGGATTCTAAGATCAGGGCGTCCGCAGATCCCATGACAGGGGAAGGCTGTTCTTTCTGCTTCCAAGATGGCGCCTTATTGCTGCGTCCTCCCCTGGTGGGAGGTAAAAGGGCAAAAGGGACACACTCCCTCCCAGGAGCCTTTTTAAATGGGCATTCAATCGTTTCAGGAGGGGATCACCCTCACGACCTAATCATCTCCCAGAGACCCCATCTCCATACCATTGCACTGAATGTATGTTTCAGCATGAATTTTGGAAGAACCACAAATATCCATGACACCTCCCACCCCAAAATGTTCAAGGACCCCTGCTTCCCCTGACCTCACAGGACTAGTTCTATAACACTGGACCTGGTGACAGATGACCTCCACTTAAACGGCAGGCCCACGGTGGAAACTCCGAGTTTTCTGGCATGGGGAGGGGCTTCAGCTGTGAGAGACACACTCACCTGCCCAAACCCAAAGAATGAACCAGAGGACAAGGTGTAGCAAAAAAGCAAGGTTTTTACTAACTGTCCGGCAAGACGGGCGTCTCGGGAGCAGGCGCACCCGGGGTGGTTAGATCTCATTCTATTCCTAGTCCCTCCCCGGTTCCTCACTGGCCGAGTGCTGTGGGGTGCAGGGTACTGTCTCCTATTGGGTTATGTGTTAGTCAGCTTTTTCCGCTGCTATGACTACAAGACCTGACAAGAACAATTTTAGAGGAGAAAAAGGTTATTTTGGAGCTCATGGTTTCAGAGGTCTCAGTCCATAAGCAGCCGGTTCCCTTCCTCAGGGCTTGAGGTGGGGCTGAACATCCTGGCAGAAGAGTGTGGGGGAGGGGAGCAGCTCACAGGATGATCTCCAAGCAAAGATCCACTTGCCCCAGAGGCACACCTCCAAGGACCCACCCCCTCCAGCCACACCCTACCCACCTCAGTTACCCCTCAGTGAATCCCTATCAGGGGACTAATTCACTGACTGGGTGAAGACTCTCCCAACCCAGTCTTTCTCCTCTGAACCTTCTTGTACTGTCTCAGACATCAGTTTTTTGGGGGCACCCCACATCCAAACCGTATCAGACTGTTCAAAGAAATGTTTTCCCTACCTTTAGCTTTCCCTACCTACCTTTGTTCTCCGAGGTGGGAGATCTTCCCAGGATGAGAGCATCTTGGCGCGTGTGAAGTTGATCTCTGTTGGTCCCATCAGCTCCTTCCTTCTCACCTCTTGTCTCAAAGGCTGGGACTCGGTCACACCAGGTGTGAGCTGCTGGTTACCATTTGTTCTGTTTCCCTTTGGCTGTTTCTTTTTTCAGCTTCAGTAATTTTACATTTAAAACCAAAAACTGCATTTTGAAAACGTACCCCTGGACTTCCTGTTTCACACAACTGTGCCATCCTCCCACGACTACAGCAGAGAAGACCTGGCCCTAGGGCTTCGCCCAGAGGTTGGGTGGGGCTGCTGGGCAGCTGTCAGTCAGCTCAGTTCCAGCCTGAGCAAGCTGCACACCTGTGCATGCCGGTCCTTGCACCTCCTCAGTGTGTACATGAACTGGAAACCTACCTGGGAAATCGCCTTTGTGGCGGACAGCTGAATCCCAGCCAGGCACAGCAGCTGAGGCAGACGAGGGGCCTCTGAACCTGCCCTGGTCCTCGGCCGATCATTTGCATTGTTTGTAGCTCAGCTAAACTCTGAAGTTTAATTTGTCTCAAGTGTTTCTTTTTTACAGCCTCAAGAATCTGCCTTTGTGCCTCTGAATCCCATTCCAACAACTCCAAGGGCAGACCCCAAAGATGGTCTTCTCTAAAAGGAGACTAAGCCTGCCTGCATCAGGGAGAGCCAGGGGCCCTGCCTTCCTGGAGGAAGGCCGAGCCTGAGTCCAAGCTTGTAGGACTGGAAGACGCCGCACCACATGACACAGATCACCGAAGAAGTTCCACTTTATTACCAAAGGCTGTGTGTTTATATAGGTCTAAGGAGAGGTCACAGGGCTGAGGTAGATAACGGGTCGCCCGTTTATTGGCAAGCTCTTCCATATGTCAGTTCTGGAGCCCAAGAAGTTAATTCTAATTGGGGCTAAGGCTTCCCACCAGCAGGGTTTGAACATTGGCACCGGTGGGAACGTTTCACGCCAGTGAAAGAAACAAAGAGGAGAAAGAGGGTCGTTAGGCGCCATGTTGGGGTTTTTCTCTGGGGTGCTGCCGCCGTTATATGTTTTCCCAACATTCCTCCCTTTTTGTTTTCTTAGGAATTGGGGCGTTGTTGGTCAGATCTGGCTGCTTCCGGCTGTGTGGGGGCGGCGTAGGGCCTAGAAGGGGAAGTGGAGGAATGTTCGGGGGCGGGGGGCAGGTCTGGGGATATCATGGCAACCAGAAATAAAACCCAGTGGCTATAGACAGCTACTTCCATAGGGGTGAAGTCTATGAAAGTTCCCTGAAACCACAAGTCGTCGATGGCATCGAACCAGTCCTGGATGGAGGAGATTGTTGGTATCAGCCACTGGTCCTGTAACAGAGACTCTAGGAAATATTAGAAGCGTTGCCTTGACATGGCGTCACCAGCACCTGAAGAAGATCAGAGCAAACAAAAGCAGGATGAAAATAAAAATTAAAGCAAATGTCAGTTTTTGGCAGAAGTTCCATGTCGGGGGACTGACAGAGAAGAGGCCAAGGGCCATGAGGAGGCTTAAAAGGACATAAAGGCTCAAGAATCCAGGATGGCAGATTAAGAGGTTCTCC
>NW_026000082.1:32133919-32161126 GCF_001458135.2 Marmota marmota marmota | reverse complement strand
GTTGCATGACCAGTAGGGGCACCCCCCATAGGTTTCGGGCCACCATTTGCAGTAATCCTCTGTCTGATCATATAAGAAGCAAAGGTAAGACCTAGCAGCTGTTTTTAAAAGTTCAGAATTCCGGGAGGAGAGGGGAAGGAAGATAGATGCATTATATCCTGTAGGGGCGCAATCAACCGAAGAAATTAGGTGAGTGTAATGAGTGCTGCCTTGGACATATGTCTCTCTGACTTTGAATCTCCAAGTATAAGAGGAGGAGGAGGATGTCCCCGGGAGAAGGGTGATGACTGTGAAAATACCACTTAGAAGAGTTGGAGTCATGGTGGAGTACGGGCGGTTACGCGAGACAGGCGAAGCTTTAGAGGATAGTTAGGATGTGGAGAACAGGAGTAAAGGGGAGGTCTAGGAGGTGACTCTTGGGGCTCCTCTGGGGTAGTCTTGTCGTCAGGAGATGGGGTGGCCTCCTGGTGATATGGCTTCAACAGGATTCCTCAGTTTGATCTGCTATGAAGCATAGCATTGCTGAACATAAGTGGGATGAGGTGGCCCAGTTGAATCCAGTAACATTAAGGGCCAGATTACAGTCAGTGAAAGGGCAATCGCCTTGGCCCATAAACTGAGAGCGTCACCAACAAAGTGCAGTCTGTGTGACCCTGTAAGGTCGAGGCTGTGGGCCACCTGGCGCCAAAAAATTTTCCACCAGAACAAGAGAGAGTCAAGGAAGGAAAGAACAGAGCCCCAGCAGAAGTTCAGCTCCGGGCCGGAAGTTCAGCTCTGGGCTGAACACAGCTCCGGCGGTCGGGGCACGGCTTCTGCGGAGGAGGAAGAAACCAGGGAGCCTCTCTCATGTAAACCCAGAAGCCTTACGCCCCAAAGGGAAGCGGGTCGCCAGAGGGTCCACTTCGATCAGTGAAGGTCTTAGTGGGGTGCATTCCCTCCTCCCTACTGGGCGTCAGGAGCGTGCCAGATAATCACGGTTGCGTCTCCTGCTGGAAGCCCGAAGGGAGTTGGCGAGCCGGGGAGGGGGAAACTTACCTAGACCCGATCAGTGGTGAGTGCAGGGAGCCCGCGCCCAAAAAGACAGACAAGGGCGAAATGTGTCGTTGGTGACGGCGGTGGCAGAGGCGGGGCTCAGTTAGTCAAGCACACCGTCTCCCGGGTTTTCGGCACCACTGTAGGACTGGAAGACGCCGCACCACACGACACAGATCACTGAAGAGGTTCCACTTTATTACAAAAGGCTGTGGGTTTGTATAGACCTAAGGAGAGGTCGCAGGGCTGAGGTAGATAACGGGTCGCCCGTTTATTGGCAAGCTCTTCCATATGTCAGTTCTGGAGCCCAAGAAGTTAATTCTTATTGGGGCTAAGGCTTCCCACCAGCATGGTTTGAACATTGGCACCGGCAGGAACGTTTCACGCCAGTGAACGAAAAAAAAAAAAAGGAGAAAGAGGGTCGTTAGGCGCCATGTTGGGGTTTTTCTCTGGGGTGCTGCCGCCGTTATATGTTTTCCCAACAAAGCTCAGGATCCCCGGGAAGCGTCTGGTCCATTCTGCAGGTGGATGCAAACTATCGGGGAGAAGTGATCTTCCCAAGGTCCACCACAACTTGAAGTCATCTCTTCTCTCCCCTCCTCTCACTTCTCTACCCCGTTCCTTCCCCCCCCAACCCCTACCCTGGTGTCATTCACCGTCTTTAGTCCAGGTCACATGGCGGGGTAGCGGGATGGGGCTGTGTCCTGCTCTCATCATAAGGCCTTGACCAAGCTTCTCAGAACCCGATCTTTCCCAGGAAAACAGGATTCATTCACAAGGTAGAAAATTCAGGAAACCAAGAGACTTCAAAAGCAGACCCAAAGAGCTCCTCACTCTGTCTACTTTCTGGGAAATGCAGAGCCCAAGATGGGCAGGGGTAGGTTACCTCACTGTCCCCCCCACAGGCTGCAGGAGGGGGCCATCAAGGGTCTTATTGGTCTGAAGCCCAGAGTTGGTCTGAAGCACCAGGTTGAGGGGTGCCAGATGGTAACCAGGTGGGCGGAGATCTTCAACTGAGCTCTGCTGGCAAGTTTGGAAGACCGTTCCGAACGGAAGGCCTCTGCTCCCTGCTCTCTGCCCTCATTCAGGACCTGAGGAGCAGGGATGCTCCGTTTTCATTCCTTGATAGGACTTGGCATGGAGGTGATAGACGTGGCCAGTGGCAGTTCTAGAATACCCTGGCAAATCCCGGATGCATTATTCACAACAGCCAAGAGGGGTAAGCAACCCAAATAGGCTCCTCCCTCGAGAGGTGAGTGCTGCGTCCCTCGTCCTGGATGCGGGTTGCCCTCTGGTCCACCTGAAGGCCACGCGTTCCTCCCATGGGCAGAGCAGCATCACCCCCCCTCTGTGGGCCCCCCAAAGGGTCCTCAAGTTGTCATCAGGCTTAGAGCCCAGGGTCTCATCACACAAACCTGGCCCAGGGGTGGATGAGCTCCAGGGACAGCAGCCACTTGGATCCAGCTTAGCAAGGACAGGGCACCAGGGCAGGAGGAGCTGGGGACAGCTACCAGAGAAAATTCTTTCAGGGAGTGTGACAGCAAATGAAGCAATTGGGGGGGTAGCAAGATGGGGTGTTTCCTTGAGTGGAGAAAGAATGTCCACTTGTCCACTGATGGGGATGATCCTGTGGAGAAGGGGCAGCACAGCGGAGCCTCGTCTGTAAGTGGAAGAAAAGGGCACCACCTTCTACACAGTGGCCTCAGACGTGGGTGGCTCCTGTCAGAGAGCCCCAGACCTGTAAGGGGTTCGCCCAGCCCAGGCTCCTCCGTCTTCTACAGAAGGCCAACGTACCCAGGGGCGTGAGGTTGCCAATCATGCAGATCCCCGGAGAGCTGGGAGCTGAGCTCGGAGGGCATTTCAAGACCATCCAGGAACAGCTCATCTCTGCAGATGGGAAGTCCACGTCCAGACCACACAAGGACTTCCAGGTGGCCTGGCCTAGAACCTGGTCTCCGCACCTGGATGCCGTGTTCTTCCTGGAAGAGGAGGACGGTGCCCTCCCCCTCCCCCAGCCCTTTCTCCGGCTCTTGCGATGCCAACTCTAGAGTAGGCACCCCAGGCCCTCCAGTGCCTTCTCCGATGCTTCCCGTCACTGCCCTTGCCAGAACTCCTTCACTGCCCAGGGACCGTCCTCCATCTGGACCCTCACCCCACACGCTCCCATCTCTCTGCCTGGGCCGCTTTGTCAAAGGCCACATGACTTCACCAATGAGGAGCCAGACCCAGAAACTGAAGTCCACACCAAGCAGAGAGCAGAGGGTCAATGACAGACACAGCTCAGGGGCCCCAGCCGAGCCCACTCTCCACCTGCAGGGGGCAGGGCAAGACGGCCCGGCTGTGCCAATCCTGGTGACCTGGCAGCAGGAGGAGGACGTGTCTGACTCGGGCAGGGCTGCACTGGTGACCTGGAGGGGGGGCGTGCTGGTTCTGAGTCCCCGGTGCTCCCCACACAGCCAAGCCATGGCAGCAGGAGCTCCTACCCTGTCCCGGGCACTCACACTTCCGGTCAGGGGAGGTGTGGCTGAGGACACCTGCTGCTCTGCCTCCTGCCCACCGTCAGTGCCCTCCCAGGACACATGCGCTCACCACAGAGCAGCCTGCCCAGCAGGAGCCAGCCCAGGCCCGGGACCCAGCTCTGAGCTGCACAGAGAAAGCACAGACCTTTACACACGGGCAGACCCAGAGTCAGGTGGTGACAGGTCGAGGGGAGCACAGAGCAGGTGACAGGCACACAGGTGACAGGCCAACAGGGCCTCTCTGTGTGAGGTGTCAGAGTGGGGACCAGGGCTCGTCCTTCCAGAATCCCCAGCCCAGCGCGGAGCCCGGCACAGGCTGGCCCTGGCAGAAGCTGGCCGACCCAGTGTCTGGATTAACTGAGCCCCGTCCTGAGCCCTCAGGGGGGAGGAGAGTGGGGACCTTGTCTTGGATTCTCCATCTCTGGTGAGACCTCCTCACAGCCACATCCCCTGGTGACTGGGGCCCCTGTACCCAGAGTACCCAGAGCTCATCCCACAGTAGATTGGGGAAGGAGGGGTGAAGACAGAATGGGACCCCTCTGCCTCCCTTCACCAGGTAGAGCCATCATGCCCCTGGGGGCAGGGACCCAGACTCCCCTTCTCCCAGAGAGGGGCAGAGCTGGGCTGGGGACAGGATCTGGAAATGCCACATCCCAATGGCCGCGGCTTTCCCTGGAGAGCAGGGTGCTGGGAACTGCAGGAAGGAATGAGCGCAGCGCCAGGCCCCCTCCCTGGCCCTCTTGTCCTCAGGATGCACCGTGGCCCTCCCCTGGGTTCCCCTTGTAATCCATGTTCCGAGCTCGCTGTTTTTCTCCGCTTGATAAGGGGTGATTCATTGAGGGCTCTCTGATGGTTACTTCCTGTCTCCAAAGCATACTTTTCACGGGAAGATCAATTCCAAGAAAATACTCACAGTCTGAGGAACTGAGATCCATTAACAAGTGCTAAGTGGCCCATCGCTCATGAGGGGGACTTTGCCTGAGACCCACACGTGATAAAACTGTCCGCTCCTCAGGGAGCCCTAGAGCGACGTTTACAACAAGGATTTATAAGTCTTAATTATTTTTCCTTCAGCTGAAGTTAAACTTCATTTCTGAGTCCAGGAAGAAAGACAGAAGGGATCTCATCAGAGAGCAAATCAGCTGGGTGCTGGGGACAGAAAAGCCCCGCCCACGTCACCCCCACCAAGACAATTCTGTTCCCCAAACTCCCTGATGGTCAGGATCAGCGTCTTTCCCCACAGCCCCCCACAGCAGCCGGCATCCTCCCACGTGAAGAAACCCAAGCCCACCCCGGTACCCGCTCCACCAGAAAGCAGGGCGGGGCTGGACCCGGATTTGAAACCATCAGGGTCCTTTTCCAGAAGCCAAGAAGCCTGGGGTGGGGAGGGAGAAACAGGGGACCAAGGAGAGGAGCAGCTTCCTAATTCTGATACTTTAATGGAGGCACAATTTCCTGATGGGTGGAAGTGGACCAGGTCCCAGGGCTTCATCCCGTACCAGAATCCCCTTAATCAAGGAATCCCATGTGGATGGTACCACCCCGGCACTCAGTGCTCAGTCACTGGAGAAGCACGTGACCCAGCCTGATGCTAGTACATTGCACATAAACCTCTCATTTAAACCTTGCAATAACCCAATGCAGAAAGTGATACTTTTATCCCCATTTTACAGATGAGTAAACCACAGTGGACAGTATTTCACTCATCCCTCCAACTCCTGCTTGCATATCCCCAGGACGCAGAACTTGCTACTGCTCAAGATAGCCCATCTCTGGGCAGCCTTGACTGTTAGAAAGTCCTTCCTGTGGGGCCCTCGGAGGACACCTCCTCCTCTTCCCCCAGGAAGCCCTTCTGTGTTCAAAGGCAACTCTTCCTGCAGAGGCGATCTGTTGCAACTTCTATGACCCCAGCCCTGCCCTGCCCACTATCCCTAAAAGAGGACACAGGCATCCAGACACAGGGACAGTCACTGACAGCTAGGATAACCTTCACGACCTCCCATGGGATCCCCTGATTCTTGTTAGAAATCTTCCTTCGTGAGAGAATCTGTCAGACTGAACAAAGAGATTTGAAGCCATTCACGGTAGCCGGATGTCAAAACTGACCTCAGCCTTCCACTCTTCCCTGTGTCTGTGCCCTTCACAACTCCTCCCCTGAAGAGGTGAAATCTAGTTCCCTGCTCCTTAACCTGAGCTTCTTTGGCCAACCCAACACAGCAGAAGTGACACGGTACCATTTCTAAGCTGAAGCCTCCAGAGGTCTTGGGTGCTTGGGGTCTGTTTTGTAACTGGCCTTTACCATGGGGACAAACGGGGGCTAGTCCCTGGAGGATGAGACAATACATGTGGCAGAGATGCACCATCTGACTAAAGCCACCCTAGACCAGCCAACTGCCAGCCAACACACAAACCACCTTGAGGTGCTAATAATGCCATTCAAAACCAGCCCAGCCAAGCTCAGAGCAGCAGAACCACCCATCAGACTTATCGACTCCTAAGCCAAATACATGCTTGTTATTTTAGACCACTATTTTTGCTCTAGCTTGTTACACAGCAGTAGCTAACCGATACACCTTACCTCTCTGATCCCACAGCAGCTGTACTCAGTCATCTCTCAGAGCTATATCTAGTATCCTATCTCTTCCAAAGTTTCCCTTTACCACCATCTTTACTTCTTAAGAAAACCCACAGTAAATTCCCCCATGTCCAGAGATACCAGAAAGTGACACCCTGATGCTAAGACCTATGTCCCTCTCAGTCATTCCTTCTTTTGGTCATTCAACTAATACTTATTGTGCGGTTGCATTATTGTGTCTTGGGAGAGAAGAATGCAGATTTGCAGTCCATGATTGGCACCTTCCTGGGCATGTTGCTCAGCAACCCTGAGCCTCTGTTCTCCACCAGACACAGAGAGGCAGACCAGCTTTTCTCAGGTTTTTGTGGGGTTTGTTTTTTAAATGAGAATCAAATAACAGTGCAGGTGCAGAGAGTCAGACACAGGTTCTGATACGTTATTAAATATATCACCCTCAATAATAAATTCACAGAAGACAGAGCAGGCACCAAGAGAGGAGGGAACGCTGGAGATGGAGAATCTGGATCCGCATTGTTTCATGTCAACCCTGGGCCAACCTCTAGCTGTACAACCCCTTTCTATGGGCTGCTCTGCTGTCCCCAGGGGAAGGCTCTGTGCCCAGGCACCTCCCCAAGCTGCCTCCTGTTCACACTGAGGGGTGGCCCTGAGTCATGGCCATCACTGTTCCTCACGGCACCTGCGTCAGGGCAGGCCCTTGGGGGATGTATGCAGACCATCTGGACCTCAGGAAGGGCAGTTCTGCTCCTCTGTAGGGCAGGCCAGATGGCAGGTCACTTCACCAAGGACTGGGGAGCCCAGGAGTCCAGCACAAAGCAGCAAGGACCGGGGCTGGCTGAGCGCCCTCTGTGTGTCAGAAACTTTGCTCATTGGTTAATTTTCACCCTCACAGTAAGCCCTCGGGAGAGAAACTGTGGGTTCCCATTTTTCTGGTAAGGAAACTGAGACTCAGAACTCAAGTTCAAGTTGTTCCCAAACGCACGCGATTTCTTTTACACCTTCTTTCTTCTTGTGTGCTTGCATGGGGACTCTTCATGGTCTGACCAAACTTGTAGCTGTGAACACTCTTGGAGTATGGGAATGACAGGGACTTGGAAGTCAACCCACCTGGGACAGAGGGTCCCGAAGGGGTTCTCCAACCAGGGTCAGACTAACCTGGGCTCCAATCTCAGTTGTTCCTCTTACAAACATGACCTTGGGCACTTCATTTAATCTCCCTGAGACTGTTTCCTTGTATTCCATACAGGGGAAAAAAATACCTAACCAGACTTCTGGGAGGCTTCCATGAGGGCACAGATCAAAGCCTGAGGCTTCACTCTGGAGAGCTTCTGCACCTGGGTCTAGACGCCCACATCCATTTCCTCCTGTTCTCAGAGCAAAAACCAGCTTCTCTCCTCTTGAAAGCGACTTTGAACAAGGGTCCTTCCTCATTCATGCGCCCTTTCTTAAGTGGCCAAGATGCCTGAATTAACTCAGCAGGGGACATCACGGAGCTGGCCAGAGCCCAGGAACAGTCTCCCCTCCCCTGTCCCCACCCTCTCTCTTCAGACACTACACCAGTGAGCACATTTGCAGAGAGCCTGGTGGAGGGCGGGTCCCTCCAAGGACTATTGTGCCTTCCCTGTAATGGCGTTCATTAGTCTGCCTGACATCGAGACTGCTCTCGGGTTAATATGTTTAACTTAATGAGGCGTTTATTTTCCTTTAGAAAACTCCTGAAGAAGCATGTTTGCTCCCTGTGAGCTGCACTGATGAATAGATTAATCCTGGAATAAGAAAATGAAGCTAACTGCTACCTTTTTATTCTCCAGTTATGGCTGGCCCTGAATTAATTTGCGTTAACCTGGTTTTTTTCTTAAGGGGATGAACAAGAATCTCCCTGCTCGGCTCCCTGGTTTGGCCTCCATTCACAGGGTTATTTTTCCCCTCTGTATTGGCTCTGAGGAAATTAAAAGGAAAGTTTAAAAATGAATACCAATGTACGAGGAGCGGAGAAAGGGGCCTGGGACTCAGCCGCAGGAGAGGCCAGAGCGGGAGTGACCCAGAGTCTCCCACGTAATGACAGAAGCAGCAAAACAGCAGACAGGGCAGGGGTCCACGGTCCATCTCCGCGATGACCACAGGGTTCGTTATCACAGCCCCAGAGGAGGCTCAACGTGATGGCTTTTGTGGTCCTTTATGCAATCTCGTGATGTCCAGAGGGAGACGCTGCCTGAAGTTCCAGGCACATCTGGGCGTGGGCCAGTGGTCAGTGACCCCTGGACCATGAACCAAAGATGACCCAAGCCATTTTTCTTTGACGACTTGACAAATGACTGTACCCCTGTCTCTCCCTCTGCAGCCTCCGAGAGCCCCTGCCAGCCTTTGTGTGCTGGCCCTCCCCCAGGGGCTACTGGGCCATGCCCATTCGATGCCCGCCCTGCCCAGATATCACAGAGAGGCTCAGCACAGACTGTACCCACCCTGCTAGGTGATGACCAACCCTCACTCTGGTGGCAAGACCAGACCCATTTTGGTGGTGCTCTTAGGTGGCAGAGGCTGTGGTTGGTGAACATGGCCTTTATAGATGGAAATCAATGGTTTCAGATCTCAGGTCTTCCACTCTCCAGCTGAGAAATCTCGGACAAGACCCTTTATCCTTGAAGCTCTACACCTTAAATTTGAAGTGATGTCATATTTTCTTTCCTGGTTGCTGAAATAATCAAACGAAACCACTCATGTACTTGGGTTATTATAGCGAGTGCACATGCCTGCATTTTAATAGAATTAAAAGGGGGTGCTGCCCTCCTTTTTAGGTGTGAAGCCTATTTGGTATTTTGCTTCCCGACCTCTCCAAACCTATATGCCATCGGCCGTCTGTCCCCTGCCTTGGTCAGATTTCCAACCGGGAGTCTGGTCCGTTGTGTTCTCCCGCCCTACTTGACCGGGGCTCCCCACCTTCCAGGGTGGCTGGCCATCATGGTCCCCACGGCTCTTCTAGACTCCTGGATCACAGCCTCACTGTGACTCCTCGTTCATCCAGCACCTGCTCAGTGAGGGTCACATCCAGTTACCTTCGCCCCCTTGGACGTTCACTCCCTTCCCCTCTGAACCAGTGTTCAGGTGGAGGTGTGGAGACATACAGAAGAGAGCTTGGCTTGGTATCCACGGTGCTGAATTTACCCAACCAAGAGCAGACCCAGCCTCAGACCTCAGTCAGGAAAACCCAGCCCATGAGGCCTCCCCACCTGCCATCTGGGGACTCCACTGTATCTTGGTGTGTCTGTCCTGTTTCCAAAGGCACTGGTGGTCTGGTACGGTGGGTCAGGACTGGGGGTTATTTCAGAGTGAAGAAAATGTCCCCCTCCCCTCCTTGGCCTTGGGTCTGCTAGGCAGGGACTGAACCTTTGTCTCCTTTAGCACCTTGGACAGCAGCCGCGTCCTGGGCTGTGGGAAAGCCCTTCACCAGTTCCCTTGCCCTGGGCCTGTAGACTCCAGGCATAGTAGTCTGACCTGGTAGAAAGGGGTCTCAGAGATACCTACACCTCAACGGAATCTCTCCTCATATTTTAAGGGGATAGCCCTAGGAGCGTTGAATTGAGCAGTGATGTAGTTTGATAAAAAGGCCACTAGACTAGAAAGCCCGAGCCTGGGTCAGCTGTGTGATCTTGAACAAAATATGTCCCCTGGATGAACGAGAGCACCCCTAAGTCCTAGGATTCTAGATGCCTGATTGGGGCACTGAAGGTCCACCAGTCTTTAGAATGATTCACGTGTTCAGAGAATCATTTCTGTCTCTGCCCCGTAAGACCCCTAGAGGGACCGTCTCTCTACCCTTTGGAGTGTTCCATTCCTAGAGGTCAACTCGATCCTAACCTGAGCTTGCCCTCAGCATTCACTCAAGTCTGACCTTTGTCCTGCACTAAGCCCAGCTTGGCAAGTTGAACCTGAGCTTGGCCCGTCCCTGCCCAGGAGGGGAACCCAGGGCACAGCCTTGCCCTGATCCTAAGCTCTCAGCCAGAAGCAACATTTGGACTCCTGAGCCTAAGAAATAGACTTGGCATTGGATGTGTTTGGACTTGAGGACCAGCTTTGCTGCTGAGTGGTGACGTCACCTCACTGAGTCTCCACTTTCTCATCTTGTTACCAACCTGGGTTCAGAGGCTCATCCCACAGAAGACCCGGTGTCCGAGAGACCAGTGTTAGGGAGAAAGGCTTGATTCAATGGCCAAACAAGGCATGGAGAAGAGGGAGCTTTGCTCACAAAACAGCTTCTCAAGTGCAGGGGTCGCGGGATTCCAGATGTGGGACGGGAGTGATGACCGAGAGCGGGAGGGGAATGGGGAACAGGTGGCGCCCCTCCAGGAACTCGGGGCCACCTCTATTCGCTCCTTTCGTGGTTGGTGTTAATGGTCCCAGAAGCTGATAGGAGTCTTAGCCTTGAACAGGCAGAGAGAGACTGGCCAGCCTAGGTCCAGGAGCCCTATAATACAGTTCTGGACAAAACATTTCTCCAGTGTTCACCAGGTCTACGTGCAGAGCTGGGTAGAAACTGACCCAAAGGTCAAGGCAACAAAGAAGACAGACACAACAGCAGGACAGAGAGGCCAAGTGTCTCCATCCCAGTCCAGTCAGCCACTGGACATTGTGACCCTCCCCAGAGAGTGTCCAAGACAGGGTCCAGCACATGCTAAGGGAGACAGTGAATGTTGTTTCCTCTTTTTTTTTTTAAATTTTATTTTGAACTGACAAATAATAATTGTATACACATATGGGGTACAATATTATGTTTTGATATATGTATACATTACAGAATGTTTAAACTGAATCAATTAATATCCACCACACCCACTTGACCTTTTTGTGATATAAACATTGAAAATCTATTTCCTTAGCTATTTTGAGATACACGTGACATGATTATTAACTACAGTCACCGTTCTGTGCCATAAATCTCAAAAACCTGTCCTTTCTAGATAACCAAACTCTCACCCTTTAACCAACATCTCTCCATTCTCCACACGATGCCCAGTCCCTGGCAACCGGCCTCCCACCCTCTGTTCCTATGAATTTGACTTTTATGGGTTGTACATAGGGCTTGTTTCACTTAGCATAATATCATCCATGATGCCACAGAGGACAGAATTTCCTTCTTTTCTAAAGCTTTCTAACATTCCAGTGTGCATGTGTCACATTCTCTTCACCCACCCATCCGTGGATGGTGGACACCTTGGGTTGGTTCTGCATTTTGGCTATTGTGAGTACCACCATCATGAACATGAGCTCGGGTCTCTCTTCAACACACTGATTTCACTTCCTCTGAGCATAAGCCCAGAACTGGGATTGTTGGATTATAGCGTAGTTCTGTCTTTAGATTTTGTTGTTGTTGTTGTTGTTTGGTTGGGTTGTTGTTGTTTTTTTTTTTTCAATAATGGGGACAAAGTTTTAACTTTTTTAGGAAAACCTATATTGTTGTCCAGAATGACTGCACCAATTTATGTTCCCACTGACGTGTGCAAGGTTCCCTTTCTCCACATCATCTCCAACACTTGCTATCTTTTGTCTTCTTTATGATAACCATTATTCCTGGGGTGAGGTGATATCTCATCATAGTTTTAATTTACGTTTCTCTGATAACTAGTGATAGCAAGTGTTTTTTCATATGCCTGTTGGCCATTCAATACTTCTCAATAGAAGTATTGAGAGATGTGAGGTCCTTTTCTCAAATTGTTTTCTTACTGTTATGTTCCTTACTTGTTTTGGACAGGAATCATCTATCAGAGGTACGGTTGGCAGATATTTTCTCCCCATCTGCAGGTTGTGTCTTTGCTCTCAGTTATTTCCTTTGCTGTGCAAAATTTTCAGAACAAAGTTGGAGGCATCATATTTTCTGATTTCAAAATAGACTATCAAGTTGCAGTAATCAAACAGCAATGTGTACGCATAAAAATAGACACACTGACCTGCAGAACAGAATACAGAGGCCAAAAACGAACCCCTGTATCTACAGACAATAGATCTGAACACCCGTGCCAAGAACACAAAATAAGGAAAAGAGAATATTTTCCATAAATAGTGTTGCGAAAACTGGAAACCCATATGCAAAAGGAGGAAATTAGATCCTTATCTTAAACCATATACCCAATTTAAAATGATGTGAAGACGTAAGCATAAGATCTTCAACTGTAAAACTACTAGAACAGAGGGGGGGTAATCCGTGACATTGCTCTGGGAACAATTTCTCAAAATGATCCCCAAAGCACAGACAACAAAAGCGAAGACAGATCAGCTGTTAATGGCATTAACAGCTCTCAATTGTTGCCTCACTTTCAACTGATGATCCTCAACCTTGGCTTCTCCCAACCCCTCCCCAGCAGGCTCTGGATCTGCCACAGAGGGAGCCGACCCTCACCTAGAGTCAGAACCCACCCTCCTTCTGCTCTGCTCACACTGCCTTATCAAAACCTTCCCAGATAATAAAAGAGTCCCCAAGAGAGCCAGCAGCTTTGGGACAGCGGCTGTGAGGTGATTGACCAGAGAGGTCAGGAGCTCAGAGGGGCAGACAAACAGACGGTTGAGGACGCCTGCCATCCAGCTCTCCAAAGGCCCTCACTGACCGTCTGCACAGGGGCTGCCAGCCTGGTCTGTGTCCGGTCCTGGTTCTCCGGTCCTGGCTCTCTGTGCAGCCTGGGAGGTCACCCCCCTTTCTGGCCTTCGGGTCCCACCTCTAATCACTGCCTGGGCTGAGCTCGCTGGGTCTCTCCTGCTCCGACTTTCGGGAGACCCTGCTTGGCCCAGACTCCAGGGCCTGGGAGGGCTGTGGGGTCTCCATCCACAGAGACTTGTTTTCATTTTATAGCACCCAGTTGTTGTCCAGAATGTTGTCCCAGGATGTGCCCCAGCAGAAGAGGAGCCCTGACTCTGCACCTCCTAATCTCCTGTTCCAGAGACTGGTGCCCCTGAGCCGACCCTCCTGGGGCCGTGCACAGGAAGGTTCATGTGTGAACACTTCCAACCACTCACAGAGAGACCTCCTGCACGTGGGGTCCCCCCTGCCCTGCCTGGGTGTCGGGTCCAGGCCTAATACAAACCAGCTCAGTCGTGGCTGATTGTCACTGAGCTAACACATAATAGACCTTACTGAGCCTGAGAGCCCTTGAAGCTCACAGGCCACAGCGCCCCACCCCTAGCCTCACAGGGACTCTTTGGCAAGCCACCCGCAGAGGCCCCACTATGCACAAGGCCCTGTGTCAGAGGCTGGGGACCCAGAATGGATAGAAGAGGCCCTGTTTGATCTCTTGGGCCTCCAGAGAGGAGCCAGGTGGAGTAGTGACCTCCCACAGTGGCCAAAGGCCCGGGCAAAGTCAGCACAGGACCCAAGGTGCTCCACTGACAGCATGTGGGAGACCCCCAGGAGCCTGTCGCCCCTGCGCTGCAGCCCCAAGGCCCCCCCACAAAGAGGCTTTCCCGGGGCTCCAACCTAAGATAGCCCCTGCTCTTTCTCCGCCACACGCTCCTGAGATTCTATTTTTATTCATTTCTTGTTTATCGTCTTAACGCTCCTGACCACACCCACCCCAATGAGATTCTTGCATTCACTCACACAGTCGATATTCATGAGCCAGGCCTGTGCTAGGAGCTGGGGACTCATCCGAGAGCAGCCCAGCGGCACTAGCTAGGGAGACAGACGCATGATAAGCAAAGCTAATAAGTCAAATAGATGGGCCGTGCCAGAGTGGCAAGTGACAGGGAAGGGGGGGCACTGGGGGATGGGCAGGGCGGAAGGCAGGGGAGCGTGAGGGGGTGCAGATGGACAGGGTGGTCAGCAAAGGCCTTTGGGAAGCACTCCCTCGAGGACCGCCCTGCAGGCTGCAGTGAGCGTGGGAAGCAGAGTGACCTGCTCAAGGTCAGCGGGAAGGTTGGTGTGGCTGGGCAGAGTGAGGGAGGTCTAGGGAGGTGAGGTCAGAGGTCACAGGGTCTTGGGGGCCAGTGAAGAACTCTGGGAGCCACAGGTTGTGTGCAGAGGCAGGAAGTGGTGCCCTGGCATTTTTAAAGGCTGGGTCCTCCTGTTCAGTGGAGAGGAGACCATTCAGTGGGAGAACAGAGTGGGATGAGGGGGGTGGCTGGCAGCCCCTGGAATAACCCACACAGTGGGGAGGGTGGACGGGGTCAGGGATGAGAGTGTGAGGCTCGGAGATGAGGACTCAGGAAGCACCTCCCACAGTGCCTGCACACAGTAGGTCCACAGAAGGTGGTACATGCCATGACTGGTGTGAGGAAGGAGCTAGAAACTGGGAATGGACCTGCCCAGGTACCTGGTCTCGTCTCTGTGGCCCAGGGACTCCGTCTCCCAGAGGGGATTTAAAAAGACATCTCCAGGTACAAAGAGAACCTGTGGCCCACACGGTGAGGGTAAGTCACCTTCCAGCACAAAAAGACCAGGGGCCAGACGGCTCAGGTGTGAGGTGCTGACGCTTCCGCCCTCTTGGCACCTGCAGGAAGGCTGCACGTCCAGGTCACCGCCAAGAGTGAGGAACCCACAAGAGGGATTTGCTCGTTCTCAGTTCAAAACCAGCTTGAGAGGTAACTGTGTGCGTGTGCGCAGAGACTTGACTGTTCCCAAATTAAACCCTTCCCCCGTGAGGTGTTCTCTCAGTGAGATTTTAACTGGGTACGATCACCTGGACAGCGTGCTCCGTTCTCATGGGTGGGAGAGCACACTTTTCCTTGGGCATCCAATTGACAGCCAGTTCAGATCAGAAAATCTGGCTGGCTGATAGGCCAGGGGGCAGTGTGTGTGTGTGTGTGTGTGTGTGTGTGTGTGTTCACAAATAAAAACCAGCCCCAGGGCAATGCAACCATTCAAAGGCAGTTACTTAGCTTGCTGGGTTTTGCTTTCCACAAAAATATCCAGGAAAATTCCAAGGCAAGGTCAGGGGCATCCAAGAGAAGGAAATGAAGCCGGGACCTCGCTGGGACCCTTGGGTGGTGCCGCAACTCTGCCCCAGTGACCTTAGACCACTTCCTCTTGTCTGGGCCTCAGCTGCCCCAGTGTGTAAAACAAGGAAGTCAGTCTACCTGACCTCTAAAGTTCAAAGAGTCAGAGGTGCAGGGTGGTAATGAGGAAGAAGGGAGAGGAGGCAGGAGGGGCCATCTGCCACTCAGAGGTGTCAGGACTGCCCAAGGTCACACTGCCCGTGATTCACCTGCTACAACAGATTTCAGTTCGACCTCCAAATTGCATGTTCCCTCCCAACTCCAGCTGCCCAAATCCCAGATTCTCAAAAGGAAGACTGAGCAAGGGCCTGAGGCTGGCCTGCCCCTTCCAGGTGACCAGGGTTTACAGAAGGGGGCATCTGTCCTGGGGCTGCTCGGGGCGCTGTGCTTCCCTGGTCAGGACCAAATGGGGAAACAGTGCAGCTTTGCACTGTGTGTGTGTGTGTGTGTGTGTGTGTGTGTGTGTGACAGCGGGGGAAGGCTGCGTGGACCCCAAACCACAGACACCCCTACCTCATCCATCCAGGTCTAGGTAGGACTCCTGGGTCCAAGATTCCAGCGTTGGCACCTGAGAAGTTGACTTCCAGGTGCCCTCGGAGCAAGGCCCCAAGAAAGGGGCCTGGTCATACAAGGCGGGCCCTGGTCTGCATGCCAGGGAGGGGCAGGGAGCAGGCACGCACCACCTTAGGATCAGCTTCCAGACCCACCCACATTGACCCATTTCAGCCTGACTCTATCGTCCCAAACTGTCACCCACACAGTGGGCATTCAGTGGCACCTGAAGCAGCTCAGCTAGACAGTGAAGTTCAACTTGGCCAAATGCTTTAAGAGCCCAGAACCAATTTCAAAATGAAGTATGGCCTGGGGCTATAGCTCGGTGGTAGGGTGCTGGCCTAGCCTGCGCAGACCCCGGGTTCCATCCCCAGCATGGGGGCAGGGGGATTAAAGGGAACAGGAGAGGGGGCAGCACGTCAGGGATCAATTGGCTGGTGACGATCAAATCATTGTTCTTTGGGCTTTGCCATTCTTGCTTACACCAGGGCACGGTGAAAAGGCGCAGAGAGAGGTGAACTAGCAGGTGAGGTAGATTGTGCTGGCCACTGTTCCCAGAGAGGTTTGCAGAGCTGAGCCGCAGCCCGGGTGGTAGGCTCCTACCCCAGGCCTTGTCCAGCCATCTCTGCGTTTCCACATGCCAGACGGCTCTCCTGGGATGGTACCTCACCCCAACAGGTCCCTAAGTGAATTCATCTTCTCTCCACTCCAACTGGCTGCTCAACTGTGTTCCCACCCTCCTAGTTTGGAAGAACTCTCCTGGACTCCCAAGCTGGGGACCTCAGTGACTCCCTGTTCCATGTTGACAAAGAAATTCCTTGAGAAAATGGCCCAGGGGCATTTTCTGAAAAGCCCAGAAACTATTGGAGGGATGAACACGGATGGATTATGTCCAACTAGACACCCAACAGACACAGTAAGGAACAGAGAATACCTGTTCGGTGAATGGATAAAGAAATGAATGACCAACAAATCCATGTCTGAACGTGGGAATCAAGAATGAATGGGGTCGGGCAGGGAAGAGTTCATTCATAAGGAATGTCAAGTAGAAATTAAAGGAGGCCATTGTTTGGGACTCGAATCCTGCACCAGGCCCCAACAGAACAGACTAAAAATAAAAATGAGTCACTCCTGCTAAACGTCCAAGTCAACAAGCCAAAAGTAAGCTGTTCTCTGACCTTCTGAGAAACGGGGAGAAATGAGTCACCACAGGCTGGTTCCAGGCAGCTTGATGATGAAATCTCCTCGGCCTTCAGTCTTGACGTCCTTTAATCCCTGCAAAAAGCCACGTGAAGCAAACAGGGGCCGACCCCTCTGTGGCTTTCCGTTGCCCTGACCCAGCCTTACGAGGGAGCAGATTTTGAAAGGGCCAGTCCACTTTCTGTTCTTTCATTTCTGTTTCTTCCCTGGCTACAGAACCAGCCTCGTCTGCTGCGCCCAGGGGAACACTCACCCCGGTCCCCGTTGTGAAGGGCTGCCTATGCTGGAATCGCGAAATAAAACCAATTACGACGCTGCGACTAAATTGTGGTAATCGTGTCCTTAATAGTCGTCGTCGGATGAACGAGCCACGAAAGGAGGGATGTGCGAGGGAAGACGAAGCCGATGAATAGCTGCATGTGTTCGGAACCATGAGGGGAAATGTGTGGACAAAATTATAGCCAGAGAAAGAGAGGAGGGAATGGATGACAGAAAAAGGAGCTGATCTACATGTGAATAAGTATGAAAATTACTGTAAGTGGATTTTAATGCCTGTTGAATAGGAAAATGAATGAATGAATGAATGGAAGCTATGAGGATTTGGATGTGAGGTGTCCCCCAAAAGTTCAAGTGAGATCATGCAAGAAAGTTTAGAGGTGAAATGATGGGGTTCTGAGAGCTTTGACCTAACCAGTGCATCAATCCCCGGGTAAGGATTAACCGGGTGGAAACAGTAGGCAGGAAGGAGTGGCTGGAGGAGGTGGGACACTGGGGACACGTCTTTGGGATCTATATTTTGTCCCTGGTCTGCAGTGTCTCTCTCTGCTTCCTGAGATATTTTCCTCTGCCACCACGATGTCCTGCCTCACCCCAGGGCCCCAAAGAATGGAGTCAGCCGGCCATGGACTGAGACCTCTGAAACCATGATCATCAAATAAACTTTTCCTCCTCTAAAATGGCTCTTGTCAGGTCTTTTGGTCCCAGTGACGAACAGCTGAGTAAAACAGGGGCAAAAGTATAAGAATTCACCAACTGAAGAAATACACAAAACTCTCCTCAGTGAAAGTGGTCCAGAGGGCTATGAGGAGGGGGGCAGGGTGCAGAGGGGCAGGATGCTGCCACATCCTGTAGGAATCCGTCAGGACACCCTGGGGCTGAGGTCTTGGCAAATTGGCCCCACTCTTCCCAAAGAAGATTTCAAAAGTGACTTCTGTTTGAATTTAATAAAATGCTATCAAGCGAGTATCACAGAATCTGGCTGCTCCCTAGGCCCAACCCCGAGATGGGCGGAGAGAGCTAAATAGAATCACCACATTGTTGTTCCTTTGCAGATAATTACCCATTATGTGGCAAACCCCCAGCATGAGCTTAATAATCGCTATTAGAATAACTACTTCGCCATCTCCTTACAAATTAACCTCCCGGATGTGTAATTAACGTTGGCGTGGGAAGGTTTGCCGTGTGGCCTGGGAATGAGGGCTGGGGTTGAAACTGTCGCCGTGGTCACCCTGTGAGACTCCGCGAGGAGAGCATAGGGAACAGTGAGGAGCAGGGGGCTGGTGGCTGGAGATTCAGAGGTCCTGGGTCCCGGGCCCCATCCCCTGCATGTGACATTAAACAAGTTGTTCTCCTCCTTGGGCCTCAGTCACCTGGCTTATGAAATACAGATGGGGCTCCTAATTCCAAACCTTCTTCCGGGGGATCTTGTTCCATACCCTGTGCCCCATAAGGAGGGCACATCCTGATCATGGGCCAACGGGGTCTGCTCTTGACGTGTCTCCCCCTGCCCCACCCACGATCAAGGCCAGGCCTCCTGGGCTCCTCTGTGTGACCTTAGCACCAGGGACAGTGCCTGGCTCACCACAGGCTCTTGGTGGTGTCTAGAAGAGGGCTGATGGCCTGTCACTGTGTCACAGTCCCCTCAGGGCCACTGTGGCTTGGTGAACAGGTGACGCTCACCATGTCCTGTGTCCTTGTCACGGTGCCCTGCCTTCCCATGTTCTGCAGCCCGTCTCCCTCCCTGGGCTCCACCAGTGACCACCCTGTCCTGCTTTCCCTGCTTGCCGGGTGACACGCTCCTATCTGGGGCCCGGCACAACATGTAGGAGCCTCAGTGCTCCCGTGAGAGTCCATGAACAGGGACTCCTCTCCGGGCCTCCACCTGACCCTGACATGGCCGCATGGACAAGAGGTCAGCACAAGCAGGGGAAGCATCCAGAGGAGCAGAGAGGAATCCAGGTCCCTGGACCACCTGACTGATGACGTCCGCATGGTCCCATCACATGACCTTGGGTGCCGGGGTCCACTCCATCTCCTGTCATTGCAGAATTCCTTTCCAGTGAGCACGCAGTCCCCACCTGAACCCGAAGGAGCCTGTCCCTGAGTTTGAGGCCATCTGCCTGGCCTCAATTCTCTGTTGGGTGACGGGCTCCTCGAACCTGGTGGCAGCCAGTCACCCCAATGGGACCAGATGGAACCGGCCTGTGGAGTGAGAGTGGAGCTGGCGAGGGTCCCTCTCTTGGAAGGGACACTGGACTTTTCAAAGCATTTCTCAGCAGCTCTGCTTAGACCTCGCCAGCTCGGCTGGACTTGGATGGCAGTTTGGCACAGTTGTGCCGATCCACTCAACGGCCACTCACTGACTGTCCTGTGCCAGGTCCTGGGAACAGAGAGGCTGAGGGGGACGTTCTGCCTGTGTCATGTCACATCCCCCTCAGTGACAGAGGAAGGGCAGTGTGACGGAGTCGGAGCATCCCCAGCCCCTGGGCTTCCAGCAGGTGTGTCCGGGGCCACCTGGCAGCGGCTCCCTGAAGAGCAACGCTTAACCAATCCTGACCCCACACAGGGCCACCAGGGTGACATGCGGCTGGAGGGCACAGAGTGGTACTGAGCTCAGAGGATGAGGAGGGACAGGGCCACATCACAGAGGACGGGATGGAGCTTCCGGGCAGGAAGGTGGGGAGGAGGACCCCAGGAAGAGGCAGGGTTTGTGCCAAGGTGGGGCACTGGTGGGTGGCAGGATGTCCAGGGGACTGTGAGCAGCAGGTGTTGGGGCAGAGGAGGAGCCCAGGCCAGGCAGGAAGGGCCTCAATGCCCGAGCCCAGCAGCATGGACTTCATCCTGGGGGCACGAGAGTGGGTGGGCCTCTAAGAAGAACCTGCCCCACACGATGTGAGGTCAGGCCACCCTCCACCAAGCACCAGTGGCCCGTCACCACACCTCAGGGAGAGTGGAGACCAGGCAGTGGCCCCTGAGGGCTCCCCAGGGAGGGTGGCCATGAGTTACCTTGGGACTCTCACCTACAGGACCAGTTCTAAGACCTATCTGTGTCCCACCTCAGCCAATGGCACCAGGGACAGGGTCACAGTGACTGTCCCTGCCAGCCTAGCTCCCTCATGGGCCCTCTGGCTTTGACTCCCCCATCCCTCTCTCCTCCCATAGCAATTCCAGCTCAGGACAGCCCCAACTGACCCCCAGGAAAAAGCAATAGATCCTCATCAGGGCCAATTCCTCAATAATTGAGTGACAGAGGTTCTGGGAAGGCAAGGCACAGAATCACAGGTCCCGGGTTAGACCTGATTCAAGTTTCAGCTCAGCCACGTCCTTGAGCATGTTTTGCTTCACTTTCCAAACCTCCATCGCCCCGTTTCTAAAGTGGGGATGACACCTGTCTCCCAGGTACACATCATGAGTCAAAGAGCACAGCCCTGGACACCCAGGGACCCAGGCGAACATCCCAAACATGTCTGATGCTGTTATTAAACAAGTGAAGAATCGAGATAGAGCAGAAGTGATCTTGGGATAACTTTATCCCTTTGGAAATTTCCCTGGTGGCAGCTTGAGCCAGTTTGACAATCTCTCATTCCTCTGATAAAATGAAACTTTGCTGCAGAAAACTTTATCATCTCAGAAGAAAATAAGAAAGCAGGGCACTCGCCCGGCAGTGGCCATAAAACCCATCTCTTACACAAGACCATGGAGACAGAGGGACAAGGGCAGCCCTGCCTGGGTCTCTCTGCACTGTGGACCAGGGAGGTATGATCTTGTGGGGTCCCCACAAAACCTGCAAGGGGCATCCTCCCAATGCATAGACGCAGAAACTGAGGCTCAGAGCAGTAATGTCACCAACCCCTTTGCCCAAAGTCCCACTCAGACACGAAGTCCAGAGTCGGGATTCTGCCTCCTCACTTCCAATTTCAATATACCAAGAAATCCCTTGCTACATTTTTTTAAAATTTTCGACTCATTTCTTGATATACGTCAAATTAATCAAGTTTTTATTCCCGTTTTCCCCTCCTCTACTGGTTTGGAAATTGTACATCCTGTTTTCCTAATGTAACCTTCAATTTTAACCAGTGCACACCACTTAACACAGTCTAAAGCAAATCAACAGATCAGTCCTCCCTGCAAACCACACAGGGGTCTCAGGACCCCTCGTTCTCTCAGCTCCTCCCGTCAGAGCATCCCAGTTCCTTCTTTAGAGCCCAGATAGTTCCATCACCTTGATTGCCTCCATTGCTCCTGTGTTGCGTAATCAATGCAAGCTCAATGACTTTTCTGCTCAGTACAGTGTCTTATGATCCTCCCTTCCTTCCCTGGCCATGTTCCCCAGAAATCTGTCATTTATCTATTCTCTCAGCCAGGTCCTGTGGGGGATAATACCCCTCAGGCTCTTTCTGGGAAGACCTCCTTACTCCTTCCATTTTTAATGGCAGTTTAGCTGACTGCAGAGTTCTACATTGATGGTCCCTTCTCCTGACACTGGAAATGTCATTCCATTGTTTTCTGGTCTCTATGGTTCCTGCTAAGAAGTCTGTCGTACATCCAATTTTCCACCCTTGGTAGGTGGTCCGATCTTTCTCTGGTTGCCTTATTTAATGCAAACATAATATACATAGAGAAAAATACCCAAATCATAATGGTCATCTGGATGAATTTTCACAAAACATTACCAATCAGGCCACTCTTCATCCCTTCAGGAGCTGCACCTGCAAATGTACCTGGCATCCTGACTTCTTAACTTAGTCTCACCTGTTTTTGAACTTTAGAAAAGAGAATAATGTGCTATGTACTCTTTTATGTCTGGCTTCTTTCTCTCAGCATGACAATTGGGCTATTGATCCGCGTCATACGTAGTTTTGACTTGTTCATTCCCACTGTTGTTCAATATGATCATATTATATTTATTTATCCATCCTGCTGTTGATGGACATTTGGTTAACTTCTAGTTTGGGGTGATTGTGAATAATTTTGCTATGAACATCCTTTTACATTTCTTTTAGTAAACACACAGTAGAATTTGTGTGTTCTGGGATAGGAGAAGAATTGTCCAGGTCATAAAATATTTCTGTTCTTTTTCTAGTTTCTTATGCTGGAAATTTAGATTATTCATTTTTGATCTATCTTCTTTTCTAACATATGTGTGTGTGATGTTATAAACTGACTCTGAGCACTGCTTTCCCTGAAACCTGCAAACTTGAAATATTGTGTTTTCATTTTCACTTAGCTCAAAATATTTTTAAATTTTTAAATTTCTCTGGAGACTTCTTCTTTGGGCTTTGTGTTATTTCGAAGTATAATGCTTAGTTACAAAATATTGGGAGATTTTTTTACTTTCTGTTATTAATTTCTAGTTTAATTCCATTGTATTCTAGGAATATGCTTTGCATTATTTCCCTTTTAAACATTTGTGTTAATGTATGTTTTATGTCCCCGAATGTGGTCTACCCTGCAGTGACTATTCCAAATGAGTTTGAGAAGAATGTGTATTCTACTGTTGTTGGGTGTTTCTATAAATGTCAATTAGATCAAGTTGTAAGTTAAATATTATGAATTCTGCTGTGGCTAAAATGAATTCAGCTACTTCAGTTTTATTTTGATTAGTGTTAACATTATGCATCTGCATATATGTGTGTGCATGTGGGCATCACCCAGCTGAGAATAGAACCAGGAGTCTCATGCGTGCTAAGCAGGTGCTCTACCCCTGAATTACCCTCAGCCCAACATCATGTATCTTTATCCATCCCTTTATTTTTAGCATTAGAGTCTTTTTACTTAGAGTAGCCTTCTTGTAGAAGACATATAGTTTGTCTTAACTCTTATCTATTCTGATTATCTGAATAACTTAACTCTTATTATTCTGATCATCTCTATCACTTAATTGTTGTTTTTAGACCAAATTATTGACATACTGGGCTTTTTATCAGCCATGCTTATAATTGTTTTCTAGCCACTGACAAAAGTTTCTTTTTCTGCCTTCTCTAGCTTTAACTGGGCATTTTATATTAATCCATTTGGTCTCCAATGTATATGCTATACTTTTAAAAAAATTCAGTGATTTCCCTGGACTTTATAATGTACACTTTTATCTAATCTGGGTCCCCCTCCAAATAGCGCTATTCCATGTCATGTGTGGTACAGGCTCCTCATAGCAGATTATTCCAGCTCCTTCCTCCCCACCTGTCACTCCTGTGACAAGGCTGCCATTCATTTTACTTATCTATGTGTTATAATCACTCCAGACGTAATCACTATCATTACTTTGAGTAGCTAAAAGTCGTTCTAGATTAAGAATAGGAAAAATAAAGTGTTTACTTTTGTCTTCATTTTTTTCCTCCAACACTTTCTTTTTGCATATCCAAGTTTGGGACTAGATCATTTTTCTTTTGCATAAAGAAAACATTTTAATATTTTCTGCCAAGTCTGTGCACGGCCCTCCCAAGACAGAGGCACCCTAGTTGTTTCCTAGGTGTTTCCCCACCCTTAGCCTAATTCACAGTCTCCATCAGTTTGTCAAAATTGTCCTGTAAGTGTCCCTGCTAGGACGTGGCTCCCGCGCCTTCTTCTTCCTGAGCAGGCAGATTTCAGCTGGGCCTCTGGCTTTCCCTGTCTTCCCTTTTCCCTGTCTTGCAGGGGGAGGGCTTGTGCTGTAAACCCAGTTCTCTGATGGGGGCGAGAATTGTTGAGGTTTGATTTTTCCAGCTCTTTTGTGTAGGAACGCAGGTAATGCCCACCACGCCCTTCCCATGTCCGAGCTGAAGCGGGAAGTCACCTGGGCTTATTGTATGGTAGCTTCTCAGGTCTTAAAACTATGAAATCAAGTCTTTCAAGTCCTCTGCCAAGAATCTTAGTACTAATAAAGGCTCATCAAACGTGCTCCTCTTCTCCTTCAGGTCTCTGAATCCCTTCTCCACATTTTCCTTCTTCGCTCCTTTCTGTGGTGAATTAGGAGCAATTTCCTCTTATTTATATTTCAGTAATGGATTCTTTCCCCAGTTCTATTTAATCTACTGTTTAGCCTGCCCTTTGAGGGATTTTTTTAATTGTGGTGATTATAAATTTAATTTGGATTATATTTACTGAATGATACATTTAACTTCTAGACTTCTTTCAAATAGACTTTCTATTGTGTTCAAATTGCTTATTTCTTTTTGTAGCATTTTTATCTATTCTCAGGATTTTCACTTTTTCTTTTATGCTTTTTCATCATTTTAAATATATTTCTATTAGGGCTCCTAACAGAATTTTCTATTCTTTGGAGGTCTCTGAGCTTTTATCTTCCTTATTTTCATGAATATTAACTTTCCCTTGTGGTAAATTGTCTTCTCACTTGCCTTGTAATTTGGGGGTTTGAGCTCATCTTCAGTAGGACGTTATCTGTGAGAATTCATTAAGGCTTAGAAGAAGGTGTGCCCTTCCTGAACCAATTCTAGATTGTCTTCTGCAAGAGGCCCCAGACTCTCACCAGCCTGGCATCAATTATTAGTTAATTGCTGAGTTTGGGAGTTGACTTTTGTAGTATCCACAGTATCGGCAGCAGGATCTACAACATAAATTAAAGCCACAAACCCAAGAGAGAGAACCCTGTATTCACGGTGCCCTACGGAATTTCTCTTTTTTCTTGAAGGACAAGCAAAGACGCACAAGCTGCCCCATCATCTCCCAGTTCTTGGGAGTGGATTATTTTTCTCATAGACTTTTATCACGGAGGGGTATTCCATTAGAGGAACCGGCTTTATGCGGGTCCCTGGTTGGCACCCAAGACATTATCGCCTCCTGTCCCTGGAGAGCGTCAAATGCCAGCCCTCAGCAGAAGACCAGCAGGGTCCAGCATCCCAGCGTGGCTCCCACTGGGGCCGCTGCTACCGAAGCTCACAGATTTGCTTTGCTACCTGCTTGTCATTTCCTCAGCGCCCCTCGGGATGTCCCCTGTGACCATTTTGCTGTATTTAATGAAGCACCCCCAGGGTTTGCAAAGGGAATTTTTTTTTCAAGAGCAGAAGTCGGAATCCAATGTCTCTGAGTCCATATTCTCCCCCTCCCCACGCACCCTGGGAAAAGAAAAGCCCCGAGGAGGGTGTGGGAGCCTTGTTGAGGGAGAAGTAGATGGAGTGGCCTTCAGCAGGCTTCCCTGGAGATCTGTTCCCAGTGTCACTTGGGGGTCCATGCCCCACCTGACCAGGGACCGTGGGCACACAATACCCAGTCCTAAAAACCCCACAGCCGAGAAGCTGAGCTCCCACTACCGGAGGCTGTGCTGCCAGATGCAAGGAGGCTCTGGATGAAAAACTTTTTAATGAAAAATACATTCGCATCCAGACTGAAATTATATTGTCAGCAGTTAATTATCACTTGTCAAACAAGTGGGTGCCCAGATTGTGGGTTTAATTTCCATACAGGCTGCACACGCCTCATTCTTCTTATTTGATGAGGCCTCTGAGCAAGAGACACTCGTTGTGGAAATTAGCACTTTTTTTTTAAAGCAGGTGTTTTTTTGTTTGTTTTGGGGGGTTTTGTTTTGTTTTGTTTTAATAAGCGGGTTTCTTTGGCATCTGAGTCAGGGTTCTTTGCACACAATAGAAAAATGTTCAATGATGTAAGTTCAGCAAAGAAAAAGTGGGGGAGATGGGAGGGAGCAGGCTCCAAAGATGTCTCTGGGCCCTTGGGGGCACCTGGGCCAGATGCAGGCCGGCACTCAGGAGCTAGAACTCCCCACTAGGCCCTTGGCAGTTGTCCTGCCCCCACCCGGGGGCTCCTGGTCTCTCAGCCCGGTTTCCGTCCATGCCTCTGTTCCGTCCCTCCCTCTGCTCCGTGGCGTCTCTTCTTGGGTTTGGAATGGCCACCCCAACTGCCTCTGAATGAACACCGTACCCCTCTGGTCCAGGACCTGGCACTGAATCCGAGTGCAACCCATGGCTCCCTGGGGACCCTTGTCCCCACAGAGCTGTTACCTTGTGTGTGGAACAGGCCAGACCTGCTTTGCCACTGGTACCAATAACATCGTGTAGGTTTTTTGCAGTTGGACAGTCACACGGTGGACTCTGCAGGGAGGGGCACAGTGACTGTATCTCCTGACACGGGAATTACTAGTCGTCACCACCATCACCAGCATAGTCTCCCGGGCACAGCTGGAGGCCCTACCTGGGGAGGCAGGTGGATAAGACACGTCACCGTCTAGGAGCGCCTCACTCAATGACCCAGAAACACTGAACTGGTGCTGGGTCAGGAGCCACAGCGTCCCTGGCTGCAGAGTGGGCCCATTAATGTCCACCCCACGGCATGTTTGTAGGGATGAAATGCAGTGACCATGTCTGGCCGGCAGTGAGTGCCCCATAATCCCTCCCCCCTTCCCATCCAGGACCCTGGGCAGGAAGAGTGAGGGCGGTGGACGGAGGAGGAGAGAAGAAGGAAGAATGACAGTTTCCATGCTGCAGGACGGATCAGCCCCCTGGACGCTGGGATGTTTTGTGATTTCATTTCTTTGTTCTCCTGGCTGATGGCTGTTTTCTCTGGTGAAGCCGGAAGCTGCCGGAGCTCTAGACAGAGCCTCTGTGTGGCCCAGCGAGTGGCCACAGGAGACACCACGAGTGTGTGCAGCGAGTGAGCGAGGCGGTGCGTGGCCAGTGCTCAGCTCTCCACAAACGTCAAGCACCGCGGTGACCCACGTCCCATAGCTCCTCGTGGCTGAAGCAGGAGAGGGGAGAGGAGAGGCGCTGGAGATGGCGGGAGCAGGCTGGCCCCCCGCCAGGTCCAAGGGCAGAGGAGGCAGAGTTAAGGGACAGAGCGACTCTGTGGTGCAGCCGAGGTACCAGGCCTGGGGACAAGGGCCCAAGGCCCGCTCTGTGAGAAGGGGCTCCTGCCCTCAGGCCTGTGTCCCAGGAGCACAGTCTTGGCAGGGCTCTCAACCCCGATGCACCTGAGGACGGAACACAAGCTGCAGAGACCTGGAGGGACCAGCTTGGCCTGGGCTGAGGCACCAGAGAGGGCCACGGCTGAGCTGCAGCTGGGGAGCCCCCAGTGGGGAAGAAGGGGCGGGGCCTGGGGGCGGGGCTGCTC
>NW_026000082.1:32131888-32133833 GCF_001458135.2 Marmota marmota marmota | reverse complement strand
AGCGGACTCCACCCCCCACCCCCCCCTTCTCATCCCCTGGGAGGCGAGGGTGGCCCGGCCTGACTCAGAGGTCTCACATTCTGCCGCTGTCTCCCCCTAGACAAGGGCAGTTGGCTGGGCAGGAGGCGCCCAGGGACCCCCACACCCTCCACTCCTCCAGATCCTAGCGCTGCCTCCGCCTCTCGCTCTAGCCGTGTGGCTACTGGTCCCTAGGAAGAGTGGACTCAGTGGTCATCCTTCCAGCAGCTACCCCAAGCCAGAATTGGAGCCAGAGCTCCGCTTGACCCCTTTGGGGGCAGCTGGACCCATCTCGGATGCCCAGACCCCCTGATGGAGCTAAGGCATCCATCAGACTGGGCGACCGGCACAGGCCCAGTTCAAAGGTGGGCATGTGGACCCCCATGCTGACCTCTGGGGAGATGGGCAGGTGCAGCTCCACTGCCCAGAGCAGAAGCCTCCGAGCTGGGAGCCACTAGGAACACCTGGACGCCTCTGGCCGGTTGCTGAGGCCCAGCGTGGCCTGGGCAGGGGTGAGAAACTCTTTGGGCGTGTGGTCAAGGGACAGAACCTCTGCAGACTCCCCGCCCCCCACCCCCGACAACCCACCAAATGCCACTGGAAGGCACTGGGGTGTGAGCAGGGGCGGCTCAGGTGGAGCCAGGGCTGCAGTGGGAGGAACCCAGGATGCACAGCAGGCAGCCTTGCTGAGCAAGGTTTTAAAGGAACTGGGAAGAACTTCCTCCCTGATGCCCTAAAAATATTATTCTGACTGCCAGTTCTGCCTGAGATCCCACCACGTTTCCTTTCCTGGTGTCCAGATTCAGGAACTGCCCAGGGATGACTTCAACAGGGACAAGGGGCACAGGGAGGGGCTTAGAGGAGCCGAGAGGAAGGGCCTGGGGAGGGGCTGATGTGGGGAAAGTCTGGGGCTGGGGGCGAGGACAGGACTGGGCAGCACCTTCTATAGACTCACACCTCAAAGCTGAAGGGTCCAGCCCCTCCCCTCCAGGGCTCACAGTCTGAGGGAGGAGGCAGCTGTGTCCTCTGGCACCTGACGGCAGGGGCCCAAGGGCTCTCAAGGGGGCAGAGCCAGGTAAGTGAGGGCACAGAGAAAAGGGCAGGCTGTGACCAGCAGGGGAGGGGCAGTCACACAAGCACCCTCAAGGCAGGGAGGCCAGAGTGGGCTGGGCAGGGTGCTGCGGAGCAGGAAGAGCCTCCCAAGCAGCAGGAAAAGCATGTGCAAAGGTCCAGAGGCAGGAGGGCACACACTGGGGTAGCCACAGCACAAGAGCTTAGGGGCCAAGGCCCAGAGCGGGAGAGAGGTGGGGGGACAAGGAACTTGCAAGCCAGTTATATTCTAAGACCAGCTCTGAGCTCTCCCTGATGCCCCAGGCTGGCCACCTCTGGTGATCCGTGCTGGCTCAGGGAGACTGGGGACCCCAAAGGCCAGTCCCACTCCTTCAGTGCCTCTGGCCATCTGCACTTGGGCTGTGGCTTCTGGCTCCAGGCTGAGGGTCCAGGTGGCTGCGAGCAGAGCAGGTGGACCTGGCTCGAGTCCTTCAGCAAACGCAGGTTTGCCCACTGTCGCCCGCGTCCCTGTCCCAGTCACCCCTTCCCATGGCCCACAGGGACCTACCTCTTGCCTCCAGTGTCCTCAGTAGGTCTCAGACAGATCTGGTCCCCAACATGCCTGAGCACCTGTTGGTACCAAGTACAGAGCTGGGTGCTGGGTGCTGGGTGCGGGGTGACAGAGGCAGATACAGGCTGTGCCCCTGGGGTCAACAGTGGCACAGGACAAGCTGACCTTAAAGCAATGACTACACACAGATACCATGTGATGAGGCCCCGCAGGCACCAGCCCTGCCAGGGAGGCCGTGGGCTTTGCAGGTGGGACCTGGAGCAGCCTGGACAGCAGCCAGGGGACACATAGATGGAGCTCCGAGCC
>NW_026000082.1:32126116-32131000 GCF_001458135.2 Marmota marmota marmota | reverse complement strand
GACGCCGAGCGCGGAGGGCGCGGCGGCAGGGCGGTGCGGGCGGGGGGCGGGGGGGGTCCAGGCAAAAGCTCCAGGCCTGAGCGGCAGGAAGGCCACTGTGACCGGGCCATCCTGAATGGGGGACTGTACAGGGGCTGAGGTTGCTGTGGTGGGCGGAGATTACACTGGCCTCTGGGTTTTTTAATTATTTGTCCTAATTAGTTACACATGACAGCAGAGTGCCGTTCATTTCTTTGTACACAAACGGAGCACAACCTTTCATTTCTCTGATTGTCCACGATGTAGAGTCCCACCGTTTGTGCAGTCATACCCGTGCCTGGGGTAGTGATGTCCTTCTCATCCCACCGTCTTCCCTTCCCCCATGGCCGCTCCCCCCCCATCGCCAACTCTTTGTCCCATCCAAACTTCCTCCATCCTTCCCAAGCCTCCCCCATTATGGATCTGCATCCACTTATCCAGGAGAACATTCGGCCTCTGATTTCTTGGGATGGGCTAACTTCACTTAATATGATCTTCTCCAGCTCCATCCACTTACCCCTAAATGCCATGATGTTATCCTCTTTTATTGCTCAGTAATATTCCATTGTGTAGACATACCACAGTTTCTTTATCCATTCATCTACTGAAGGGCATCTAGGTTGGTTCCACAGTTTAGCTATTGTGAATTGTGCTGCTATAAACATGGATGTGGCTGTGTTCCTGTCATATGCTGCTTTTAAGTTCTTTGGGTATAGACCGAGGACTGGGAGAGCTGGGTCAATGGTGGTTCCATTCCCAGTTTTGTGAGGAATCTCCATTCTGCTTTCCAGATTGCACCAATGTGCAGTCCCGCCAGCAGTGTGTGAGGGTGCCTTTCCCCACATCCTTGCCAACACGTTTGGCCCATGTCCTTTAGAGCCTATGACATGGGGGCAGGGACCTAAAGGAGGTGAGGGAAAGGGCAGGGCAGACGTGGAAAAGGTTTCCACTCGAGGAAGGGCAGGAAGGCTCTGGAGACAGGGTGTGGGGGTGATCTGGGTCCAGGAGGAGCAGGGAGGTTGGGGAAAGCAAGGGACGGGAGGGCGGAGGATGAGGAGGGCTGGAGGCCGCAGGGCCCACTGCCATCTTGAGCTGTGCCCGGGGACACAGGAGCCTGGGACACTGGGAGCCGAGATGCTCCCTCCCTGAGCCTCACAGGGAAACCCTGGCTCTGGGACAAGAGCGGGTGGAGCCAGGGCAGAGGCAGGGCAGCAGGGGGCTCCAAGCCTGAGGATGACAGGACAGCAGGAAGCAGGCGGGGGCCCGCAGAGGTGACATAGCAGACCTGTCTGTGTGGAGACCCAGCCACCAGGACTCGGGGACTTCACTCTAGGACATAAGGCACTGCTCATTTTTAAAACTTCATTCCATTTCACTTGGCATCTTCATATAGGAATCTCTTCCTAAATAGAAATTCGCAGGAAGACTGGAGAATGAAATATCGATTGCAATATTAGTTTTGATGGTAAAAGAAAAAGGGAAACTTCAAATTCCAAAAGGGGGAGTTGGGTCATGTCTGAGTTCGTTTTCTGTTGCTATCACAGAATGCTGCCAGCAGGGTAAATTATGAAGAAAAGAAGTTTATCCAGCTCCTGTTCTGGAGGTCAGGAAGTCCAAGGGCGCAGTGGTGGTGCTGGGCCATCCATGCAGTGACACAGTGTGGAGAACAGCATGACACACACGGCAAGAGGACAAGACAGCCCACGAGCAAGAACTTGCTCCCGTGGGAACTGCCCTGCTCCCGTGGAAGGGCCTTAACTCTGCTCGGCAGCGGCGGCCCCGGGGACAGGCACCTCTCATGAAGCCCCTCCTCCCAACCCTGCTGCAGCAGGAACTGAGGCTCCAACACAGCAACTCCTAGGGGACACATTTGGATGACAGCAAGTAGGAGCATCCATCCAGTGAGAAGTTCCCAAGAATACGCGAGGAGATGGAAAGTGGTCGCGCTGCAGCGGGAGGCCAGGAGCCCCGCGTCTGTATCCCACCATGTGGGGGACGCAGCTAGGGTCGCCAGTGTCCAGTGGCCCCTTTAGGGCCACAGGAGAACAGCACATCCCTTAGCCTTCGACTCAGAAACCTGTGTTGGCCACTGAGATAAAGGTCAGTAGAGGCCCTGAGGTCCCTTAGGAGCCAGTTGGACTCTCCCGTGCCTCCTTCCCTGTCACAGCGGTTGTGGACACACGTGTTGAGGTGTCGGCATCCCAAGACCCACCACAGGAGTCTGTGATGAGCGGGTCCCTGCCGACCTCGGCTGACGGGCAGCCACAGTGAGAGTAACTCAGCTATTCTGGGGGTCGTCCCTTCCTGGATGTGTTCCCGTGGTCACACCTAGGTGACGGCAATTGTGAAAACATACATGAGAAGGAAGAGGAAGAAGCGAGGTATTGAGGTGTAAAAACTGCCATCTCTGGGCTACTAGATGATTTGTCTCGTCTTGTGCCAACGTCAGCACTCTCCAAACACGTCAGGGTCAGGACACAGGGCTCACGTAAGGGACAGATCAGTGTTAGTGACGAGAGCCCCTGGGCCTGGCTAGGCGTCCTCGTCCCAGGCTGCGTTTTCTCCCCCTCCTCTGGCTGCTGGGATTAGCTCTTTATTATGCACCCTTTTGTTCTCTAATTGTCGCCCTGCATAATTTAGCAGGCTGTAGAGTGTCTGGTTCCCGGTGATTAACTGAGTGTCTTTGGCCTCGGTTTCTTGGCCTCTAAGTGCAGTGGTGGAAGAAAGGGGCTTCGGAGGCCCCTCGTGCAGGGAATTCCAGGAGGCGGAGGCCACTTGGTGGGTGAGGACCAGAGACAGAGAGGGGGAGGAATTTGTGACCCTGAAAGTGCAACCTGAGCCCAGGAACCGGCTCCAGCGGATACTCCCTTCCCAAATCCCCAAAGCCCTCAGTGCGAATGTGCCCATTTCACGGAGGGGAAAATCCTCTCAGCCCGTGGAAGTTAAGCCACGTGCCCGGTGGTCCACTGGGTGCTGGAGGCCCAGGCTGTGCCCAGGTCTGCGGGTCCTGGTCACTCTCTTCTCAGTGGACCACTGGCCAGGGACCCGGGAGCCAGCACCTTCCAGGTGCAGGGACCACCCACCTGGGTGCACTCAGGACCTGGGACTTCACCATCCCCGTCACAACAACAGCCAGAGTAACAATGATGACAGTCCTCGTCCAGGGTGTCTGCTGGTGGTGGCAGAGCAAGGGACATGCCTTAGCTCATCTCAGTGGCCCGGGCTCCGTAAGGCAGAGGCTATTGTGATAAACGCACGTGTGAGGGGACCGAGCCCAGAGAGCCACAGCACTTGCCTGAGATCTAACAAGGGGGTGTCGGAACCCAGAGGGGACCCCAAAGCCTGTGGCCTAACCACTTGGCCACACTGCCTCCCTTCACCTGCGCCCGGGCCCCGAGACCATGGGCAGCCGGCAGCCTCCCCGTGTCCAGTCAGCATCAGGAACCAGAAAGCAAACAGCTCCCAGAGAAGGGAGAGGGCAGCCCAGACCACGAGCAGCAGCATCTGGGGGCTCCAAAGCCCCGGCCACCCATGGCAGACGGGGACAGCCCAGCGTGCCCACAGGAGTGTGGAGGAAGTCATTTGTCACCTTGCCCTTGAGTCCAATGCCATGGGTGGGGCACTAAGATGCAGGCTGTTGATCACTTAGCCACAGCAGGGCACGGGCTCCTCAGCCCCAGACCCCCACTGGCCATGCTGCCCCCAGGCCCCTTCTGCCTGCGGCCATCCTGTGGGATGGGGACACAGGGAGCTGGCCCTTCTGCTGGTCCTGCTTTTGCTGATGAGGAACAACCTGGATCTGAAGAGATCTCATTCCCTGTCTACTGTGTCCCCACCAACCAAACGGGTCGGACTGCGTCTGGTTTGTTCCCAGCTGCACCCCAGCCACACAGAACAGGGCTGGGCACGTAGTAGGTGCTCAATAAATCTTTGTTCACCTGGATGAATGCATGAATGAGGGAATGAAGCTTGCGAGGCAGAAACATTCACACCGTGGCCTTGAAGAGATAAGAGTCGGATCCTCTCCCTGGGAACGCTGCACCCCGTTTCCCCAGGTATGAATTTGGGAGGTGATACCAACTCAGAGTCAGAGATGGCAGACGGGGAAATCTTTGTTTAGTCAAATTGTACTCAATTTGGCCAGACAGGAATTGCACAGGGAGGCAGAGGAGGAGGCAAGACCCAATCCTGGGGACCTCGCACACGGGGATAAGGCGCTGAGATTTTTCCAGCAGGCGAGAGCTGTGAGGGTCCCAGAGCCGAAGCCAGGTGGTCTGAGCTCCTGGGGCAGTCAGCACCGGGCTCCGGGAGGTGCGCGTGGGAGACTCAGGCAGCCCCGCCTGGACTTTCCCATCTATTTCTCTAAAGTTCCCAGATGATAACGGGTGAAACCAGATCTCAGGGCCACCCTTGGGAGAGGTTATTTCAGAAGATTTCTCTAAACTGTTTCTGGAGTTATCTCCCCCCTCCTCCAGGTGGGGGACTGGAAGGGAGGGGAGAGCGGAGGAGGAGGCAGTTTTCTTTGGAATGTATCCTTTTGATAAGGTAAAAGCTACCTGGTCGCTGTTGGTGGCAAAAAAAAAAAAACATCACTTTAGATCCTCTGAATGGCTGTCTTTACAAGTCAGATGGCTCTCAGCATTTTCTGTGATGATTTGGGCAAACACACCCATTTCTGCTGTTGTCAAATTTGCATTTACTGAAAGGGATGGAAAATGCAGAGCATTGGTCCCTGGAAAAGAGTCTCTTCCAGTCGGGCTCCCACTGGGTTGTGAAAAACAGTCCCCACGAGGACGGAGCCTGAGCCGTGCCTCCCCCCTGTCCCCAGCCCCAGGCCCCAGCCCAGAGCCCACTCGCCATGCTCCT
>NW_026000082.1:32119645-32124489 GCF_001458135.2 Marmota marmota marmota | reverse complement strand
AGGCCCTGGGCCAACCCCTGCCGCGCTCCCCCACCTTCCTGTGGTCTGCAGAGGTCCTGCTCCTGGCCCCATTTTACAGATAGGGACACCGAGGCCCAAAGAGTGAAGTGACACCTGCGGTCACCACGGTAGTCAGACACCGGCTCCTGCAGCCTGCGTGGCTGACTGCGAGGTCCTGCTGTCCCCCTGTCCACCTGGCGTGGCCCTGGCTTTTCTTTCCGAGTCGGGGCCATCGGGGTCTGGTAGACCCCGCTGAGGCAGGAGGGTGGCTTGAGACAAGCGCCTGGCAAATGCCCATCAGCGCCACCCGCTGTGGGGAGCCAGGTGAGGCCTGCAGGCCCAGGAGGGCGTGTCCGGCCTGACCCGCGGGCTCCATGAGCTGTGCCACCGTCCCTGTTGACCTCTGCCCCTGACGGAGGCCACATCCTCGAGCCGGAGGCTCCCTGCATGGACAGACCTGAGAGCCTGTCACCGACCCACGGCCAAGCAGCCATGCTCCAAGCCTGTCACCTCCCTCGTGGGCATGGAGGAGGCAGGACAGTGGTCAGTGCCAGGCCAGCATGGGCCTTCGAGGAGCCTTGAACCTGGTCCTTCCCAGCTGTTCCTCAGAATGATGGCCTCCCTGTCACCTCCGTCAGGGACACAGGAGTGACCGTTCTGGGGCTGAGGAGATCTCTCAGCGTAGAGGGAGGACACTGCAGTCACCCGGCGCCCACAGAGGGCCAGCCAATCCCCGCGGGTCACAATGCCCTTTTCAGATGCCCGTGTAGAGGCCCCCGGAGGTCAGGTGCCACCTCTCCAAGGTCACAGAGCCATGGAGCCACCAAGCCAGGGCCTCACCCTGGTCCATCTGGCTCCAGTTCCAAACCCTCGTCACGTGCCCCCCAGAGAGCTCCTGGGTGATGGGCAGGACTCGGGGTGCTCCCCAGAAGAGGTGACCGTGGGAACCCAGGGAGGTTCCCAGCACCTGGCTGCACCCGGCCACACCTCCCTCTGCCCGTCCCCACGTTCGTGGTAGGGACAGTGACTAAGTGACTAGTCAACCTGGCAGCAGGGGCTGAGGAAGGGCCCCCAGAGCCCAGGGACCCGGCCACCCACTGTCTCTGTGACCACAGGGAGGGTGAGCAGACCCCATGTCCCCGGAACACACAGCCCGTCCCTGGCCCCCGCAGCCTGAGGAGGTCTGTGTCCAGGAAGAGTCCTTTCTTGGGTGGCCCCAAGGTCTAGGGCTCCCTGGCCAAGCAGCTCCCCTCCTGCCACCCACATGGCTTCCTGCCACCCTGTCACCTGCCGGCCAGGCTGCTCACCTCGGACGGCCTCCAGAGTGACAGATGGCTCTCATTCAGCAGTTATCAGGGGACACAGGCAGGTGAATACGTCCAGGGGCCAGCCCCGGCCCAGCTCCCCAGTCGCCTCCTGCTCCCTCCCCAACCTTCCACGCCAGCCTCCCCCAGGTCCCCCCAGCCTCTGTCCCCACGCACCCTCCCTGACCAGCAGCCAGGAGCGCCGTCCCCTGCAGAATCTGCTCAGGCCTCTCTCACGCAGACCCTCAGGGACTCCCCAGGGCCCCAGGATGCAGGCAAGTCTGCTCCGCATGGCCAAGGAGGGCCCACGGGACGTGCCCTGGCCCCCCACCTGCTGGGGGCCCTCCATGGCCCTAGCCTCCCCCCCAGGCCATGAGCCCGGCTCCACCAGGGGCCTTTCACGCTTCTGTCCACGCCCAGGGCGTCCCTGTGCTCACAGAGCACCCTCGACGGCTGCTGAGCGACTGCCCAGGGGTCCCCACCCCTCAGGAAGCCCTCACAGTCCTGTGGGTCGCAGAGACCCCTGCCCTGCCCACCCGGTGGTCTCCCCAAGCAGCCTCCCCACTTCCCAGGAACACTGGCTGTCTGTCACGGGGACACTGCCTGTTGGCTCACAATCTCTGTGTCTCTCAGGAGCCTGGGTGCCTGGGTGCCAGGGAGTCTTCCAGATCCCCCGAGAAGCAGGGACACGGAGGGAACGTTCAGCCACAAAGCAGAGCGAGCCGAGACGGAGCCGAGATGTGTCAGGGAGATTAACCTGTCACTCAGACATGAAAGAAATATGTTCAATTACTTTGTATTGCTTTTCATTGAAATGTACCCCTCGTCCTTAGCTGCCTGCAAGCTTCAGATTACCCAGACGGCAAGCAAAGAAAGGAGAATCGCGCACAGACACAAATGTTCCCGAAATCGAAATCATTGAGAGAGAAATAAAAAGCAGATTTGAGACAAACAAGCTACTGGGCACCAAGGCCCTCAGCCCTGACTCTAGGTCCCCCACCTGGATCCATGAGAGTCAGGAGGCCCAGGCTGTCCTGCCACCACCATGCTGTGTGACTTTGGGTAAGTCACTGCCCCTCTCTGAGTCTCATTCTCCATAAGTTCTATGAGTCTTCTCAACAGCTGGACTACTAACATTTGGAGCTGGCTAATCCTTGGTGGTCGAGAAAGGTCCTTTGCATGGGGGGGGGGTGCTCAGCAGCTTCCTGCTTCTACCCACTAGATGGGGAGCTGCTACCACCACGCCCGTTGTGACAATTGAAAATGTCCCCAGACTTTGCCAAATGGCTCCTAGGGAGCCAATTTTCCGTGAGTTGAGAAACTTGAATTAGATGCCCTGAGTTCATGAGACAGACGGCAGAGCAAGAACGGCACCGCAACAGCATCGGACGGAAGGAGAACCCCTCGTGGGGCTCACACTCAGCCCTCCACCAAAGGCTGACGGTACCAACGTGCATTGAGCACCTTCTGCATGCCGAGTCCCATGCGAGGCACTTGGTGGGGCTCATAAGAGTCGATCCTGTGCCCCTCGATAGATGGGGCCTTAGAGTCTGGATCAGGACGTCTGGAAGCCCAGGTGCTGAGGTCCAGTCCCCAGAGCAGCGAGCTCAGAGGGAATCGATGGCTCGAGGCCCCGCGTTGCCGTGGACTGAGCCCTGGTGGGGGGGTCCTAAGTGAATGGACGGTCAGCCATGGGAAGCTCAGGAGGCAGGGCTCGTTGGAGGACTGGTCAGGGAAGTGGGTCCCTGAAGGGCGTGTCTGGCCCCCGCTCCTCGCTCCCTCTCGGCCCCCAGATGCCGTGGACCGTCAGGGACCCCGCTCGCCCTTCCCCCACCGAGCGCTGCCCCATCTCCCTGGGGGGTCCTCCTGGGCCAGCTTCTCACACGCAGCACCTGGTGACTCTCCAGGGACCAGGGTTGGGGCCATGATGCCCCCACAGCACAGATGAGGGACCCGGGGACCAGCAAGGCTGAGGGACCCTACAAGGCCACCAGGTGCAAGTGTGACAGCCCCCTCCTGTGCCCAGAGCCCTCAGCCACACCCCCCAGAGCACAGACGAGGGGCCAGATGCTCCTGGAGATGCCCCACCTGCACTCGGGGTGCCCCACTCGGCCCTGGGTCACCCCAGCCTCGTCTGGGTGGGGCCATCATGGGAACGTTGCCCCCGTCTGACCTCAAAGCTCTCACGGCGGTGACAGGGACAGGCCGGGGGGTCCTGAGCCCTGCGCCCACACAGGGGAGGAGAGTCAGCTAGGGGGGCTCCTGGGCTTTCCATGACGGGGACAGGCTGCCCAGGCCAGAGCTCCTTAACAGAGCCCAGGGACAGCTCCGGCCTCATTTGAACCCACCAGCTCCCTACCACCAACCCCAGGGCGCCACAGGGCCGTGGACGAGCCTGGGGACCTTTGCTGGGTGCGCCCCACACGCCCCTCCGCTGGCCGGGGCGCACCCCTGCCGCAGGGCTGAGTGCTCTGGCCGAGGGCAACACAGACCTGGGTGCCAATTCCCCAGGTCCCTGCTGCGCAGGCTCAGACTCTGCTCAGAGGCCTCCCCACCAGCCCGGCCTCGGCCTCCGCCAGTCGACAGGAGTCCTCTTTCCTCCCACTTCAGCCTGCCTCATGTCCCCCGAGACCCCGTCGGAGCTGCCTCGAGTGTCCACGTTTCCGGCTCGCACCTCCGAATCCAGCTCCAGGGCCTCAGCCTTGGCCACCTGACCCAGCTGCGCCCCTTCTCAGCACCAACGCCCACGGGGTCCGCTCCAGCCGCCATTAACAACCACCGCGGGCCACAGAGCTCGGTGGCGATTTAGGGTCTCGCATTTCTGAGGCCAGAAGTCAAGATGGGGTGCCAAACAGGCCAGAGCGTGCGCGCTGCGGCCAGAGGTCCTGGGCTCAGATCCCACCCTGCCGCCTCTGAGCTGTGTGGCCTCCCCAGGCTGCTTCCCTCTCTGAGCCTCAGCTTCCTGGCTGTGAAGGGGGGAGATGGTGACACCCTCCAGGGTGAGCTGCAGGACCTGGGGGGTGACCCTCTCACGTTGCCGCATAGAAAAAGTCTTCAGTTGTGCTCGATCTTTATCATCCTCCCCATTTTACAGATGAGGACACCAAGGCTCTGAGTGACCTCCTTGGGTCCCCAGGGCAGGTGGCACTGCAGGGCCTGGATCCAGACTCCGCGTGTGGCTTCCTCTCCACAGCAGTTATGGGGGGCTTTGTCCCCAGCTCTTGAGCACCGACACGGGAGGATCAGGACCCTTCACACTCAACCCTGTTGGTGCAGGGCCAGGTCCAGGGCCTCTGCCCCAGTGACAGTGGCCAGGAGAAGGGTCAGTAAAGCGTCCACTGATGCTGGACACATGCCCAGCACGGTGCCAGGCGCTGGGCCTGCACTGTCCCTTTTAATCATGGCAACAGCTCTATCCCCACATCATGCTTGAGCAGACTGAGGTCCGGGAGGCTGAGGCCCGAGGCCAGGATGACACAGACACTATGAGGATCGCCTCTGTATCTCACGTCTGTCCATGTCCTGGCCTTGTGTCCCCCC
>NW_026000082.1:32114253-32117271 GCF_001458135.2 Marmota marmota marmota | reverse complement strand
CCTCATTATCCTTCCCTCCCCGGGGTCGGAGGTCACATCAATAACTTCCAGCCTCCGCCTCCCACGGAGCCTCAGCGAGGCCACAGACCTGCTTCAGCTGTAAATCCCACTTCCTTCCCCCGGAAATCGATGGGAAAACCAAGTTGCTAACTCCACCCTGAATCCCGGGTTCATGATCAAAGGCCGGTGCTGGGCGCGGGCGGGGCCCGCAGAGGCCCAAGGAGACACCGTCCTGGAGTCCGGCTCCCCAGACCCAGCTCCTGTCAGCCGGGGGGACACAGGGCAGGATCCCGTCAGGCAGTTGCTGTCCCAGCCCGAAGCACTTTGTCCCCAGCCAGGCCCAGCCACCCTGCGGGAGCCTCAGGGCCCCGGGCCGCGGCTGTCAAGGGCCTGCCCCATGCACCCGGCTCTGCGCCACCCAGGACGCGGCCTCCTGCCACACATGTCCCCCCTCGGGCCACTGCAGGAGCTGCACATGGGACAGATAGGAAACAGAGGCTCCCAGAGGAGGGAACCTGCCCAGGGTCACCCAGCAGGGGCCGCGCTGGGACACAGGCTCAGGCTGCACCTCCGCCTACGGACACTGCTGCCCCTTCGTGGCCGGAGGCACCGGAGAGCAGAGGGGGCTTCCGGGAGAGTCCCCACGCCAGGGACACAGGGGAAGGCAGGCAGTCTGCCCCAGCTCCCCTCGGTCCCCTGGGAGAGCCGGTGACATGAGCCCATTCGGACGTGGCATCTCCACGCTCACAGCCCCAGCCCGTGCCAGGGAATTACTCCGGGTGACAGGGACGTTTGCTGAGGGAATTAAAGAGGCAGGGAACAGTTGCCAGAGTAATTAGACATGAACCGTGGACGTGCCCCGCGTCTCGATGCTGCAGCCTCCTCCGCCACGGGGACAGAGAGGCCCCCGCGCGTGACGGCCAGGTTGAACAGCATCCAATGGACCGGGGAGGCAGGGCTGCCAGGAAAGCACCGCGCAGACCCCCAGGGCACAGAGGGGGAGACCGAGACTCCGAGGAGAACACACCTGTCCATAGACACTGGTCAGGTGAGAGGGAGGCTGGGCCCAGAGCCCGGTCCTGTCAGGTCCGGGTCCAACTGGTTAAGCACAGGTCAAGGTCATCTTGGAGGAAGGATCAAAGCTCCAAGGGCAAAGATGACTGGGCAGGCTCTCATTCATTCACTCCTTCCAAAAATGAGCATTTATTGAGTGCCTACTGTATTCCAGGCCCTGTTCTAGGCTCTGGAGACAGAACGGTGAACAAGATGAACTGGAGTCCCTGTCCTCATGGAGAAGAGGCCCCAGTGACCGGGAGTCCACTGCAAGTCAGGCCCTCGGGAGGCTCACGGGAGGCCTGGAAAAGGGTCGTGTTCCAGGGTCTGCATATGCCGCGCGGCTCAGGACCCGCCACGGTACCTGCCCAGATGGTGCAAGCATAGAGCCAGGGCACCTGCAGTTCCAGCCATGAACAGGGCCACAGATGGACACGACCCACAGATGGAGCAAAGTGAATCATCGAGTGGGCCTGAGGCAGGGCAGCTGCCCCTCAGAGAGGACAGGAGGAGCTGCTGACCAGCCACGGGGCAGGGCAGGCCCTTCAAGTCTTGTGGACTTGGGTTCGAATCCCAGCCCTGCCGCTCATTGCTGTGCCACCCTAGGCAAGTTATTGACCTCTCTGAGCCTCTGGTCTCTCATCTGCAAAGAGGTTAGAATTAATGGTGTTAGAGGCCTAACCTCCTGTGAGGACCTCAGAGCATCAGGCAGCGAGCAGAGGGTCACCGCTGCAAGCCACAACAGGCGCTGCGTGTTGCACATGGACCAAGCCTGACAGTGGCAGAGGAGGGGGGACTTCCTGTTCATCCTGTCATTCAGCCTTCCTGTCTGTGGCACCCTGCCCCTCCCCACACAGGCCCAGTAAACCCCACTGGTGTACTTAGAATGTGCAGCTGGCCACAGGCCAGAAGGTCTAGATTCTAAACCAACCCCTGCCACTTTCTCATCCTGTGACCTGAGGTCGTGGGCCTCCATTTCCCCATCTGTGCCATCAGTGGTCATCTTAGAGATCCGGAAGGACCCTCTCATCACTCCCATTCTGAGCGTGGGCTTGAATTGGCTGCTGCCTGCTGTGTGACTTGGGGGAAGTCACTCACAGTCTCTGGGCTGGGCCCACCTGTTCACCCAGCAGCCCTGCACTCTGGGCCGAGCACCTTGCTTGCTGCCCTCTTTGTGTTCAGTGCCCAGGCTTGGACAGAGGCTCCCGCTGCAGGCCCAGGCCCCTCAGGGTGCCCGGGAAACCCAGGCTGCCTGCCACCTGCCTGCCCCTCAGGGCTAGAGACAGGGACACACCTGGACTTCAGAATCGGTGACCACAGGACCCACATCAGCACTTCCATGCCCCCCCAGGGGGGACAAGGAAGAACACACCACCCAACCGTCCAGCCCTCAGGCCTTGGGTCCAGGCCCCAGGAACAAGAGACCCAGCAGCCAGGCCCCCACCTGGAGTGGGGTGGGGACAGTCACTGGCAATTTAAAAAAATAATATCTGAGTTTATTTGACTGTTTTTATGTCCACTGTGAAAATAGTCACCCTCCACAGAGCCGGTGGGAGGACACGCGGGTGGGTACCCGGGAAGCCATTTGGCAACGTTGCTCCACGTTCAAAGGCCAGACCTCTGGGCCCAACAAGCCCACGTGCAGCGATTCACCCTATAAAAGTGTCCCCAAGTGCCAGGAAGTGGACGCAGAGGGTGTTCTCGCTGCGCTGTTTATAAAAACCGGAAGAAACTGGAAACCACCGGAAAGCCCATGGGCAGGGACTGGCTGATGCCACCCGGGCCTCGCACCACAAGGACAGGCAGCTGCGGTTTAAAAAGGAGGTCAACCAGCGCCAGCTGTCAGGGACCCGCCAGGGCCAGTTAGCAGAGCAAGGGCCAGTCTGTGTGCAGTGTGATGGGCTGCTCCGAAGACAGAGAACCCAGGGGCTGGAAGTCCAAAGGCAGCCCTGGGCGGGGGCGGGG
>NW_026000082.1:32099891-32114235 GCF_001458135.2 Marmota marmota marmota | reverse complement strand
GGGGGGGGGGGGTGTCAGGGGAGACGGGGATGGGCACTTTCTGCAGGAGCTCGGATATGTTTGGAGGCGGCTGTGTGTTCTCCCACTCGAGGTTGCGTCCGAGCACTGGTTTCATCTCTCTGTGTCTTTACGTCGGTTTCTCAGGTGTAGCTCTTACTGATCTGTGCAGAGAATTTCGGCTCCTGGGGGCTTTTTAAGCCTCACATGACAGCGTTCAGCAGTTCCCATCTGGTACAGGTACCGGCCGTGTTTTCTGTGCCTGCAGAATATTCGGAGTCTCCGTGATCCATTTAGATGGTTAATTTAGTTAATTAGTTAATTTATTTTTTTTTATTTTTTTTTTAGAGAGAGAGAGAGAATTTTTTAATTAGTTAATTTAGATTGTTCCATTTTTTTTTCCAATTCCAAGTAATCCTGTGGTAAATATATTTATATCTAAAACTTCTGGGGAGAAGAAGATGGGGTCTTTCATGAGTCTATGTCTCGGTTAAAAATACAAAATCCAGCCCAGGCACGGCGAACTCACTTATAATCCCAGCAACTCAGAGGCTGAGGCAGGAGGATCGCAAGTTCAAGGCCAGCCTCAGTAGCTTAGCAAGGCCCTGTCTCAAAATTTAAAAATAAAAGGACGGAGGACGTGATGTAGCTGGTAAAACACTCCTGGGCTCAATCCTAAGTGCCAAAAAAATTAAAAATATCAAATACAAAATATGGATGTAATCCGTCTGTTGGGCTGGACGGGTGGAACTCGGCGTAGACAGGAACAGAGCTGTCTCGTTCTCAGCCACCTCTGCCTCCACACACCCGGGTGACATGCAGGGGGATCCCCGGCTCCGAGGACCCTGAGATCCTATAGATGCCCCAGAGCCTGGGGTTGGTGGCGTCCACCCATCAGCATGGCCAGGCCCCGTCCAGCCTGGCCACACACCTGGAAGGGGGGCAGGAATGGGGCCATGGTCCGCTGTCCCTCTTTTCCCCTCCTGACCTCCTGCTCCGTCCCCACACAGACCTGACCTGTCAAGTCCACGTCTCCGTCCCCAGCCACCATAAGGAGAAGAGTGGGGGGAGGAGCAGAAGGTGAAGGGACCCTGGCCGGCTGTCGCTGCAGGAGTGGTCTGACGCAGCCCTGGACACACCCAGCAAGGGTCCATCTTTGTGAGGCAGGTCCACCCACTCCTGTGTGCTGGCCCGAGACCTGCCCTGCCAATCCCCTGGAGAGTCTCGCTGCGTCCTGGATGCAGACCACTCTGACCACAGAGTCATCCTCGTGAGCCTCTCATGTGAGCAGGGATGAGACCTCTGAAACAGTGGCCAGCGCCACTTCTGTTATTTCCAGTCCCCTGTTTCAGGCCCCAGTGAGGTCGCCTTGTCCTCCCCGATTCAAAGAAAGGACTCGCGGCAGGAAGCTGGAGTTTAAACTGGACTCTCTGACTCCGGGCCCTGGGACACCGATCACAGATGTGAAAGGACACTCGAGGAGTCCGAGTTTCCACCGGGCAAGAGGAAGATGCCCCTGATGGGAGCCCGAGGAGGAGGGGGCTCACCAGGAGCTTGGACGCTGCCTCCGTGTCCAGCCACCGTCATCTCCGCCCTGGGTTGTTGCTGCAGCCCCCTGGCTGGCCGCCCCATAACCCCTGCCAACACAGCAACCAGAGTGACCCTGAAAACCCGAGTCAGAGTACGTCGGCCCTCCTCAGACCCTACAATGACCTGTCCCTTCCTCAGTCAAAGCTAAGCCCTCACAGGAGAAGCCGCCCTCTGACCACCTCCCACTGCGCCCCCTCCCTGTCTTATAGGTTGGGACCAAGGCACAGAGGAGCAACAGCCAACACACGGTGGAGAGAATCTGCAGTGCCAGAAGTCGGTTCTTGGAGAAGACTTTTTTAAAAGGGAAGGCTCAGCCACCATCAAAACCAGGAAAGGAAAAGTTAAGCAGAGAGAGAGAAGAAGACGCAAACAGGCCCTGCCACAGAAACACAGGGATCCGTGGCACAAATAAATATCGGGAGCAACTTTATGATACTGAATTTGAAAACAGATGACACTGATACAGTCTTATAAACATGGAACTTTCGAAAACTAACTCAGAAAGGCATTTTTAAGATTGCACAGTTGCATAGCATTAAAGAAGCCAGCCTCAAGAGTGAGCCCAGATGGCTTTATAGCATGTTTCTCAAACCTTCCAAAGAGAAAAAAGCCAGAACCTTCAAAAACACTTCCAGCTTATGAGGCTAGTAAAATGTTGACACAAAAGAAAAAGACAAGAAAAATATGAGAATGGAAAATTACAGAACGAGTTCGATCAAGAATGTAAGTGCAGAAGCCTGAAACAAAACATTCGCGTACAAAATCCAGCAAGACCAAGTTCAGTTATCCCAAGAATGCAAGGTCGGTTTGATGTTGGAAAATGAATTCATGTAAATTACCACATTGAGAGACTAAAAGGTAAAAGTCATATCACAATTTCAATTCAGTATCTTGAACCTAAGTCCAAGTTAAGACCAAAATGGGACTTTCTTAGCCAGATTATTAACACCTGTGAAGAGCATTCTGTAAGCAGAGTACACTGTGAGACGATGCTCACAGCCTTCCCGCGGAGGTCAGGAGCAAGGCAGGGGCGGCTGCTACCACTGCTTTTAGGAATATTAGGAGGAAAAAAGGTTGAAAGGTGGAAGAATCAAACTGGACGACACAAAGGTGCCATTATTTGCAGATGTGACCACCCCCATGTGGAAAATCTAAAAGAATTCACAGGCAAGGAAATAGAATTAATCACAGAGTTTCAGGGCTGGGCTGCAGCTCCGCAGCAGAGCACTTCCTAGCACGTGTGAGGCGCTGGGTACCATCCTTGGCACCGCATACAAAACTAAATAAGTAAATGAAGGCATCTGTCCATCTGCAACTATTTAAAAAAAAAAAAACCAAGTTTCTTAAGCCTACTGGGCACAAAATCAATGTCTATGCACTACATTCTGTTTCCATGCATCAGTTAATGAGAAAAGAAAGATTCTACTCACAACGGAAAAGAAACAGCCTACGATCCCCGGCCATAAATCTGATGGAAGTTGCGGAGGGCCTTTGGGAGAAAATCAATATACTGCGCCTGTTCCATTCAGGCCTCGGTGGGGTGAAGCCCCTGATGGAGGTGACTTGCTTCCCTACCGTTCAGGTGTTCGGCCTTTTCAAATGAAGGGAGGGGAAACCAGACAATGCATCAGAACTTCCATTCCTGTCCATCGAGTCTCGTGGACACGTCACCTCAGAATGAGAAGGACATGCGCTTAACGCTTCTGAGTTTTCCAAACACTGTCACCTTCACTCCCTGTCCCAGTCGTCAACAGGTGGGCACCTGAGGAAGCGGAGGCTCTCATGGGTGAGCAACGTACCGAGGGATGTCTATGGTGGAGACCGGATCTGAACCCAGGTGGGTACAACACTGAGCTGTCTCCACCAAGCCCAAGCCCCCCGGATGTGGGCTCCCCCGGTGGTTAATCCCCCACATATTGATTCAGAAAGTGCTAGAAGCTGGGGAACAGTAGTGAACAAGAGGACCAAGAACTCGTTTTCAATTGAAGGAAACAGATCATCAAACAATTACCTTGGAGAAGGAGGGCAGGAGGGCTTCCTGGAGGAAGAGGTATCTACAAACCAAACCAGAAGAGGAACGTGAGTCAGCCCAGGGAAGAAGGGGGGTGAGGACAAGGCAGAGAAGTGAAGGAAACATATTCTGAGCTGGGAGGAGAAAAGGAACCACCTGTGCCCAGAGCAGAGTGTGTCTGGGGAGCGGGAGCCAAGTGGTCAGGGTGTGCGGGTGACCGGCAAAGGCCACGTCAGCAGGGCGCACAGCAGGCTAAGGGGCCTGGGACTGACCCTAAGGAGAATGGAGCCCTGAAGAGCCCCAGAAAGGGAGCAGCATCGTGACTGACCTCGGCTTTAGAGGACAGTGTGTAGAAGAGGCGCTGATCCAGGGACTGGCCAGGGGAGGCCTTGCACCCAGCCTGCCTGCTTTCTGCCCCTCTGGGGTCCTCGTGAACCCACTGGCAGTGTCCTACAGGACTCTGGGTCACAGTGACACTCCCCAGAGCAGCGGCTGCTGAGGCCTTCGGAAGGGGAAAGAGTGGCCAGGCCTGGGCGAGAGGGGAGGGAGCTGTTGGAGCAGCAGGCAGAGTGGCCAGAACCTGACCTCTGTGCCCCCAAGGCTTTCCCTGCGCCCACCTTTCATCTTTGCCTCGGCTTCTTTATGCAAAGTGGCCTCAGCCTCTCCCCACTGCCCCTGTGTGTGCCCCCTGTGGCCTGGGAAGGTGACCCAAAGCATCTACTCCAAACTCCTGGACTCCAGGGGCAAAGGGGAGTTTCTCCCACCACCAGTGGACGGCTTGGAGTGGCCCATCCTGAGCCAGCCATCGGAGGTCTCTGTCCACCCTGGTCCCATGTCCACCCTGGTCCCATGTCCAGCTAGGGCTAAAGAACCGTAAGTGTCCAGAGTCTAAAAGCAGCAGCCAGGCCATTTCCAGGTGAAGGGGAGGCCGACACGCAGGTTGAAACAAATAATATAAAAAACACATTAAAAAACTGGGTGTCCTAAATCTGTACACCCACTCTTCACACCTCCACTCCGTTATCAGCTCCGGCAGGAGCTTCCTTGGGCCACCCTCAGACGCTGTCGAAAGCCCCGGGTGTGTGCCCACGGTGTCCTGCTCTTTCCTTGGTCACAGCCCTGGGAAGCTGGTCAGGGATGTCCCTCCTGCCCAGTCCTGAGGGCAGAGGCCTGCCCCACCAACTGGCCCACCCAGAGGGCTCCAGGCTCACGCTCTCCCTGTCATCTGGTTGGCAGCTGACTGCTCCCCTGCCCCGCCTTCCCCGGGGCTCACCAGCAGAAACAGCCTGAACCCCGTCCAAATGGCCGGTCAAGTGTGACCAGTCAGTCCCACCACCAGTCAGTACCAGGGGCCATCCCAGCACGTGACCCAAAAGGCCCTTCTGACAATTCAGTTCAAATAGCCTCGCGGCCAAGAAACTGTTCCCGGAGCTGGCCTAGGACATGACCACAGGGTGCACCGTTAGGCAAAGGCCAGCCCCTCTGCCGTGGCCTCCTGCGGCCTGCTGCAAGATGCCCCCTGGGACCCACAGCCCAGACGCTCCCCAGCCTCACAAGACCTGGGGTGGAAAATCCCCAGCAATCCCACTTCCAGGTACCAACACCAGGGGGCGCCCACGAGCACACAGTGAGGCAGGCCCAGGTGCACAGCTCTGTAGTTTTTATAGAGAGGAAAAGAAAAAGAAGGAAGGAAGGAATCTAAATAGCTATCGATCAGAAAGTGGCTTTAAAAAAAGATGACACGTCCATGCCATGGACATGACACAGGGCCTCTTTTTATTTTTTAATTTATTTTGTAGTGGTAGATGGACACGAGGCCTTTATCTTATTTATTCATCTTTATGTGGTGCTGAGGATGGAACCCAGAGCCCCACACGTGCCAGGCAAGCGCTCTGTCCCTGAGCCCCCACCCCAGCCCCACACTTAAGAATGAGGTAGCTCTGCGCGTACCAACGTGGAAGGATGTCCGGTGTCACCGAGGAGGGAGAGCGCGAGAGGCGCCGACGGGCCTATTGAGGGATCCCATTTACGTTTTTAAAGCACCCCTTAAAAACACAGGCCTCAGCACACGGAGGTGGGTCCACAGGAAACAAATGCCACCCTGATATCAAAGGACATCACGCGGAGGAGCTGCAAACGCAGAGGCAGGTGGTGGCGGAGGCTAGACCGGGGACCACTGTCCTTATCTAAACTGTTCAAGGAGACGACAGGGAGAGCGTGAGCCTGGAGCCCTTGCGTGGTCCAAATCGGGAACTGAAAACTCGGAGGGGGTTGCGCGCATGGCAGCTCCGCCAGGAACGTGGCAGGAAACTCAAAAACGGTGGACTGCCCACCTGAAAGGGACCAATTGCACCAATTCTGGTGCCTGTGACAAAAGACTACGGGGCAGCTGCTCAGAGAACTGGGGCGAGCCCAAGAGGGAAAATATTCTTGAAAGAAAATAAAACAAGCTACAAAGGGACGGGAATATAATCCCGCATTTGTAAAAGACAGACTGAGTCACTATCACCTGGGGAAAATTACCCACCGCCAAGCACCAAGCACTGTGGGGGAGGCGGGGAGGGCGGCTGTTGGAGAGCGCTCATCTGGGTCAGTCCCTGCTCTGAAGCCAGCTGTGTGGCCTTGGGGGTCCCTCTGACAATAGCCTTGAAAATGGACACCGGGAGAATCAGAAGTGCCCCGCTGAGGACAGGACTTAGGAGGCGGGGAAGGCAGACCCGGTGGTCATTACTGTCTGCAGTGTCGTCCAGGACGCGGGGCGCAGGCTGGGGAACAGGACCCCCAGGCTCCCTGGCACTGCTTGCACTTAACTGGGAGCCTGCACCTCCTTCCTATTTAAAAAAAAAAATACCTAATAAGGGGCTGTGGGGCGCGGCTCAGGGACGGCAAAAATAAATAAATAATGAAATTTTAAAAAGCAAAGGAGACAATCAGCTTCCCTGCGGTTGCCCGTGGAGTGGCCACTCCGCTGGGCTCTCAACCTGGTGCTGCCCTGGCTCGGGCTCCTGGGCCTGGCGAGCCAGGTAGCACTGGCCACCGCTGTGAGAGCCTGCGTCCAGCCGCGGGCAGCTCTCCCCTCCACGAGAAATTGCTTCCACTTCCCAGACTGTGGTTATGGACAAGTACAGATAAACTGAGCCCGGCTCTCTATGCATGATCCCTCCCGGCCCTGGGCTCAGGACCAAGGGACCGGCGGGAGGTGGGTGACAAGTGTTCTCCTATCACCTGCCCACGTCCTGAAATTTAATATAGTTTTGACATTTCTCCAGCTGAGTGGCGGCCAGGGCTCCAGCCGCATGAAATCAGGCAGATAAAAGCCGGAGCAGAGGGCGTGGGGACCTTGACCCGCTGTCATTTTGCCACTGGCTTCTCCTGGAGACCAGCAGCACGTTAAGCCGCTGAACTCAATAATGAAATGGATCAGGGCTGAAGGTAAAGGGAAGATTGAGAATCCCACAAAATTGCTCCTTCCTTGAGAGTCACGCGGTTCTGCTGCCGTCTCTTGGGGAGAAGGGACCTGAGGGAGGCTCCATCCAGCGGTGCAGAGGAGGCCCAGGCTGCTGGCAGTGGAGGCCCAGGGCTCCAGTCCCCAGCACTAAGCACCCACCAGGATGGGCCCAGGGACACTGTAGTGAATAGGACAGGCAGGGATCCTGGCCCAGGGACAATCACCTTGACAAACTTGTCCTGTAATAATAATAATAATAATAATAGTAATAATAATAATAATCGTCTCTTGGTTGTCTACTAATCCCCAATTCTGTGCTAAATTCTCCTCCCTGTGCATTATTTTTTTTCATTTGATCCTGAAAAGTATGCTCTAAAGTAGAATTTTGTAGAAAAGGAAACTAAGGTTCAGAGAAGTTCAGAACGTTGATTGACCACCATGAAGTACTTCATAAAAGGCAGCGTTGGGGTTTGAATCCCTCCAAGCTCCTCCACCTCCGGAGCCTACCCTCCATGCTCAGCAGGGGTGTTCTCTCTCTCCTCTAGAACTGCTCTGGAGGCTCGGGGACCCGAGGGCTGGCCCTGATGGCAGAATCCTTAAACCTTGTCCAAGTGGCTGCACAGCCCTGCCCCAGGGCGCATCCCTGAGCGCATCCCTGAGCACACGCTGGGAGGGTACAGGATCTTGCAATTCTTCCCATATCCCCGGGTGCTTGGGGACCACAGAGGACCGACCGCCAGCCCATGTCCCTGCTTTTGGAGGTTATGTTAGTTAGGTTTCATCCCTGGGAGCAAAACACCTGACAGACACAACTGAGAGGAGGAGGAGCGTCCACGGCTCAGTTCACGGTCAGCCGACTCCATGGCTCTGTGCCCTTCGGAGGTGAGGCAGGAAATCACAGAGCTACAGCACGGGAGAGGAAATCTGCTCATCTCCTGGCCACCAGAGAGGAGAGAGAGAGAGAGCGAGCAGTAGAGCCAGGGACAAATTATATCCTCCCCAGGGCTTGCCCCAGGGACGGGTGGTTCCTCGGGCCACATCCCAGTGGCCTGCACCCAGTCGTCCACTCAGATCATCAACCACCAGATGGATGAGTCCGTTGATGGGCCACAGCTCTCTCACGCTGACCTTTCACCTCTTGTGTTAATACAGAAGCTTTGGGGAGCAGCTCATAGCCAAACCATAATAGAGGCTGTGTTCTAGAGGATTCCAGGACTTGGGGGAAATCAGGGAAGTATCCTTAATTATCCCCAGGCAGCCAAGGCCAACCAAGGGACCCAGCGTGTCACCCAGCCCCTACCTGCTCCGCAAGAGAGGTCATCCACAGAGACTGTTGTTGTTGTTGTTGTTGTTGTTGTTGTTGTTGTTATTGGTGTTTTGTTTCTTTTTCTTGATTATCTTTGAGTGATATTTGAATCGTACCAATTTCTGGGATTCAGTGTGATATTCAGCCACAAGCATACAGCAGGCACTGCATACAGCAGGCACTATTCCACGTGCAAGTTGATTTCTTTTTTAATTTCCTCATATGATCACAAACTGCCAGACCTGTCTTTCTGTCTCCAGCTTATTTCACTGACCCTAAGCTCCTCCACTTCCATCCATTTTGCTACAGACGACAGGGTTTCATCTTGGTGGCTGAATACTATTCTGTGGTGTTATCCAGTCATCTGCTGATGGGCACCGAGGTCGAGGCCATGTCTAACCTGACATGACAGGTTCTGCACTCAGCCTGGGTGAACACGTGTCTCCTTGGTGCCTGGTTTCCATTGTCAACAATTGTCCCAAGAAAGCCCCCAGGGAGAAGATCAGGGACAAAGTCTCCTGTGTCCCTACCATCAGTGGGCCCACCCCACTCCCTCTTTCCCTACAAAGTGACAGTTTCTCATCATCACACCTGTAGGAAGTTCTGGGTCTCCAGGACACACCAAGTGTCGGGTCGAGTGACGCCAAGGGGCTGCTAGTTACAGCTGTGGCTCTTGTATTCTCCTTTCCACCACCTGCTGTGACATCTTGTCAACAGGACTGGACTTCAAGGGCACAGCTCCTCCCTGCCCTGTCCCCCCTCCATCCACCTGCACACGGCTGCCCCCTGAATCCCGTGGAGGCACAGGATGACTCATCACCAGGTCCTCGGTGGGCAGACACTGCCCAACCCACCCTCAGCGTCTGTCCTTCACCCTCTTCTCCAGGGGACCTGCCCTGGCACCACAGGCAAACACCTGCCCCAGTCCAGGCCTCAGTTTCCCCCTCTGTAGGTGACGGCCACACAGGGAGCCACCAAACACCAGCGCCTCCATCCCTCCTGTCAGTCCCTCGGCCCTGACTCTGGGGGACTCACAGGGCAGGACAGGAGTCCTTCATCTCTGCGTCCCCAGCACGGGGCCTGGCGCACAGTGGGGCAGCATGGTGTGAGGTGCCCAGTGTGCGCCCGAGTCAGCCGGGCTGGCCTCACGTCCCAGCTTGCTCGCTACCGGCTGTGGGTCCTGGCGCTCTGGGGCCTCCTCTGAGGGTCCTCATGAGGACCAGAAGACAACAGGGGACGCTGTGGTCACCCATATCAACACAGGGGCCTCAGCACTGAGCCGGGCCTCTGCTGAGACGTCTGAGGGTTGGCAGGTGTCCACGGGCTGTCCTCCCCCTCCTCCTCTCCCTCCACACACACGTGCACACACACGAACCGCCCAGCACCTCTGTGGCCCCAGCAGCCCTCTAAGCCCCAGGACTTCAGCCATGAAGACAGGCGGACCTGCCCCCTGGGGCTGACGTCCCAGTTGCTACAGTGACAACGAAACCTAGCAGATGACTTAGACCGTTACAGGCTGTGATGAGGAAGTCCGAGAAAAACAGGAGGCTCTAGAAGGGAATGACGTTCCCTCCCGCCCAGGAGAACGGACACCAAATGAAAAGGGCACAGCTTCAGGCAGGGGCCAGCTCCTGGTGACAGTTAGCTGTCCCCTCCTGTCCTAGCATGGTGACACACTCCCCCAACTCACCTGCCACCGCCTGGTGACAGTTGTCCCCTCCTGTCCTGGCCCACCTGCCACCTCCCAGTAGCTTCACAGCACACAGTTAAATGGTGTCCCCCTGGCCCGGTGCTGACCAGTCCCTCTGTAGAGCAGGGCACTCTCCTCCCTCCCCCACTGGGACCCACCTTGTGACCACACCCCACCCACAGCTGATCGGATGACAGGAGGGACACCTGACCTAGGCTGACCAATCAGATGTGGGTCAGGCCTGGGAACCAGACCTTGGGGCCCTTGTGGCCTGGGGACAGAGAGAAGGAGGACCAGGGAGGACAGAGGTGGGGGCGTGGGGCTGAGATGGGGCGGAGGAGGCCTGTGGTCTGTCCCCTCCCTGCTGTCACTTCTGACTGAAGCAACCAGTGGGTTTCAGTGCCCACCCTGGGACCCCTCCAGCCAGGCCGGCCGCACACCTGAACTGCCCCGAAGGGGGGCCGGCGCTGAACTGGGCCCCTTGAAGCTGCCCAGGGGGTCAGTGTGCTTTGCAGTGGCCACCTGGGGAGTGACCATCTGTACGGCCCCAAGGTCAGCGCCTAAGCCAGCAGGGCTCCCTCTCCTGCGCGTGTCCCTCTCACCTCCCAGAGCTGCTCCCTCCCACGTGCTGGAGGGGGAAGGCAGTGTCCCTTCGTCCCAGGAGCGGAATCCACAGCTCTCTGGCCCCGCTGCCCGCCGCTGCCTTCCTTGGCCTCTGCCGGCTGCGGAGTGGGCGAAGGGGACGAGCTGGGGAAGGGACGGGGCCAGCAGGCGACGGCTCAGTGGGGACTGGGCAGGGGAGCCCACTGGACCACAGGGAGAGGAGCAGGGCGGGCCGCAGGTTGGGCCGGGAAGCCAGCTAGGAGGTGCGAGCCAGGTCTGCCTTGTCCAGGTCCCTTGGCACCTTCTCAGCTGACAGACTCCTATTGATCCAGCAAAACCCAGATCAGAGGCCTCCTCTTCTGGCTCGGCCTGAGGCTGTGGCTCCTCCACACGGTCCTGCCTGACCGCACTGTGACTGGGGATGCAGCCCTGCGTCTCCCCATCCTGTCAGGACAGCAGGACTTAACCATGGCGGGAGGCTGGTGGGCACCTGCCAGGGTCGGGTCCTCAGCACAGCCTGCAACACCCCTGGGCCACTGGAGGGCTGGGGAGCACCCTCACCCGGGAGATGGGGGACTAACACCGGGTGGTTTCTGAGCCTCACTATCAGCGTGTGGGCGGCTCCGGAGCCTGAGGACCTGCCAGCTGCCTGGGCACCACATGGCCTCCAACCCCTGGGGGTGCGTACAATGGGGCACCTCCAGACGCCCCTAGAGGCGATCAGGGACAGCCCAGGGAGGGCAGCACGGCCTCCATCTGGTGGTGGCTGACAGGTTGGTTTCAGAGCCTCAGGGACTCCCCAGTGGGGCTTTGTAAGGGACAGCATCCCCTCGGGTGCAGGAACCTTAGGGCTGCACCCCTAAGGCTGTGACCTGCTGACTTCCTGGGCCCAGGTTGGGAAGCCTTCAGCTACGCTAGAGGCTCAGCCCAGCCAGGCGTGACTCCCACGCCCTCCCTCTGAAAAGCCTGGACCACCAGGCGGCACATCTGTGGACCTGGCCCCTGACGGACGAGAGGCCAGGTGCCTCCAGCCCTGGGGCCAACAGAGCCCGTGGTGGCAGGACAGTGGCGGGATCCGGGACTCTGTGCACAGAGACCCCACCGCACACGTCTCCCCAGGTCTGTACAGTGGCTCGGGGGCTTGGCAGCACTCGATCTTTTTCTTCAAACGAATCAGAACGTTTTTGCCTGAGCTGAGCTTCAGTGTGCGCAGATGTCCGGGGCCTGAAGCTGACCTCCCAGTCTGCCGGCTTGTTGGCCTCCCGGGTCATCCATTTTCCCAGCCGGGGGTCACCCAGGCACGGGCAATAGACCTCAAAGCCCTGGGCCTTGGTCCCCAGCTCTCCCCTCCTTTTCTCCTCTCCTCTCCCCGCCCCCCCTTCTCTCTGTCCCTTCCTTCTTCTTGCTGCCACGTCTGTGAGACAGAAAAACACCGCCCCAGGGCGGGGTCCTGTCCTTTAATCAGGACCTGGGGTTTTTATCTGGAGACAGAGCCTCCCCAGGGCACAGGAGGACAGTGACCATAATTAACACGCCTCTCTTGGCAGAAACAGGATCAGCCCAGGGTGGGGATTTCTGTCTATGGAGCTTTAGCATGGGACACCCCAAGGGTGAGGGACGCCCACGAATCAGCACATCCCCCTCCCAACACAGCAGGAATTTGGAGGAAAGGACGGCCACCAACTGAGAGGAGGACCCAGGAGACCCCAGAAGGGGCCAGAGCCAGCCTGGACCCTCCAGCAGGAGACCAGAGGCCCTGGGCCTTCGGTGAAGGCAGGGAGGACAGCGTGGGCCTCCTGGGGAGGCACCCAGGGGTCTGGAATCGCCATCTCTGCCGTCTGGGTGCTGACACCGTAATGTCCCTCTGTCTACAGGGATGCTCAGACACCCTCCCCAGCAGGGAAGGGGCCTCCCGACTGAGCGAGGGCAGGTGGCCTGGCCCCAGTCACAGAAACCACTGACAGATAGGCCACTCCCCTCCAGGGGACGTCCCTGGACCGTCTTCCTGTATCTGCCCATCACTGCCCACTCCCTCGGTGACCAAGACAGAGTGGGGGCTGGGCAAAGATCTGGGCTCCGGGGCCAAGAAGGCATTTCCTGGATCCTTGTGATTCCCCGTGACACAAAACCCACCGCGTGTCTGTTGGGTGCTGGGGTGGAACCCAGGGCCTCCTGCACACCACCCACACACGCTGCCTCCAGGCGGCTCCTGTGCCCTCAGCTGGTGTTTCCTAGCAGCCCAGCCAGAGTCACTTCCAGGGCCTGCTCTTCCTGCCCAGGAACTGCAGAAAGTCAGGGATGACCTGCCAGCCCACGGGTAAATCGACACCCTGAGGGCACAGAGCAAACCTTTGCCTGACTAAGTGTACAGACAAGAGGAAGAGAGCAGGAATGAATGACCACAGGGAGCAAATGACAGTGTGGATGACTGGAGAGAAGGGACCAGATACAGTCCCATGATCCCTGCCTTACAGAGGAGGAAACTGGAGCACAGAGAGGTTAGGCACTCATCCAGGGTCACACAGCAACTTAGAGGCAGAGCTGGGACTGCAGCAGGCAGTCCAGCCGCGGGGGCCCACACTTCCGCTCTGCTTTGGGCGGTACCATGGCCAAGGCTCACAAGACTGGGCCTTCCCTCCAAACCCCACCCCACCCGCAGTTGACATTTTAAATACTTAATGAATTCCAGACCCTACAGTCTGAATAGCACTTGATTTCATCACCAAATCTTCCCATCTTGCTGGCTGGGGGTGGCCGGAAGCAGATCCTGACTTGTCCTGTCCGGGGACAGTTTCCAGGGGGGCGTGGCCTGCTCACCACCCTTCTCTGCAGCTGGAGAGAGCCCTGCACAGGTGCAGGCTGCAGGGAGCCTTCAGTGTATCTGGTAGAGCACGGAGGCGGGGAGACCCCCTCTGCCTTGGTCCCCGTCGCTAGTTCAATCCACGTAGCTCTGCAAGGTGAATGGGGGACAGCGGGGAGCCGGGCCAGGGGTAGGACATCACGAGGGGACAGATTTAGGCCCAGCATCAGCAGCTGAATCTGCTCAGTAAGAAGACAGGTTGCTGCATCGGGTGACGAGCTGCCCGTCCTGAGAGGCATTCAAGTTAACACAAGAGTGCCAAGAGGGACGCCTGTGTCCCGGGAAGGGGCGGGACTAAGGTCACTCTGTTCTGTCGTCCTGATTCCAAGATGTCTCTTCCAGCTCCTCCCGCTGACTCTGTTGTTCCAAGTCCTGGGCAGCGGTTCCAAGAGGCTCTGCGGAGCTCCGGCCATCCCCTGGGCCTGGAGTCCTCGAAGGCGTCTGGGATCCTGTACTTTCTGGATTCTGTAGAAAGGCGAGATGCTCACCCCCTGCCACTCAGAGATTCTAAAAGAGCACCTTGGAGCACAGATCAGAGGTTCTGGTGCTTCTCGGGCACCAGGAGGCTGCCGACGCGGGCAGCTGCCCCCCTGGATGAGGGAGCCGAGGTCCGGGGTCCAGTCACATCTTGGCGGGGAGGTCGGCCCGCATCCCGCTCAAGGCACCTCTCAGCATTGGCGAGCGGAGGCCCTGGTAGCCCTGGTCCACTCACCCGAGCGTGGTCAACCCTGGGCGCTCGGGGCGGGCCTTGGCCTCACCGCTAGTCAGACCCACAGCCCTTCACCCAGGGTCCCCGCCCCGGGAGAGAGAGATGGGGCGCCTCCCGGCTTCTCCCCGGC
>NW_026000082.1:31997610-32099875 GCF_001458135.2 Marmota marmota marmota | reverse complement strand
GGGTCACCTCTTGGCCCACCCCATGTGGGATTTTCAAAGCCCATTGGGAAAGCCAGAGGGCAGGTGCGGTCCCCGCGGAACACTCCGGGTTTTCTCTGCTCATCATGAGGATGAGACCCACGCAGCCTCTGGGGGCCAGTGGCATTTTTCTGGTGTGTTTCATTCAGAATAAACAGCGGAGGAGCAGGCGGCCGCCCGCTGTCACTCAGCCTGCTCCTCTGATGGCCGCCTGCTCCACCTGGGCCTCCCACGGCCACTGCCTGGCCTGCTGCGCTCTCCGTGGGCTCTGGGCAGCGCGGTCCCGCCAGGCCCCGTTCAGGCTTCTCTGAGAAGAAATCTGGCTCCTGGCCATGAAGCCTCTCCTCGGAGCTTCCAGCCTCTCCCCTTCTGGGGCTCAGAGCTCTGCAGGCCTGGGCCCTCGCCCACCTCCCCTCCTCCTGGTGCCTGTCCCTCTGTGGGCCTCAGCTTCCTGCCCACTGCTGAAGAGCCCTGGATAGTCCGGGGCCTCCTGTTCCCACCAACCTAGTGCTACTTAAAAGGAAGCCACATGGGCCCCAAGTGGGTCCCAGGCAGCCTGGTGGGAGCCAGTGGTCTTTCCCAGGGATTGGAGCTTGTCACCAAGTCCTGGCATTGAATCACACCCTCAGGAAACCAAGCAGGAACTGGTGCCAGCAATAGCCTGACTCTCTGTGGGAGGATCAAGGGGGGACTTCCCGAGCCTGAGCCACAGGCAGACCGTCTAGGCCACAGCGGGGCCCAGAGACAGTGGTTCACGGCCACCAGGGTCACACTTGACTGGGTGGAAAAGGCAGCCAGGGTTCCAGGGGTGCAGACATCCCCACCCACCCCAGGAAGCCCCATCAGTACCCCACACCCCTCGCCTGCCTGCTCCAGGGTGGGGACGGAGCTGCTTGGGAGAGGAGAGGGAGGGTGGCTCAGGGCCAGGACCAGGGCTCACAGGGCCCAGGCAGCAGGATACTCCTCAAGTCACTGTCTCAGGCAGGACATGAGCAGAGGGGCCTCGCCTGCCCCAGGCCAAGGCAGGGCAGGCCTAAGGTCCAAGCCGCAGCCAGCAGCCAGCAGCCTAGTGTGGGGACGATGCCCTGTGCAGCCAGAGCGTCAGGGGACAGACCAGAGCTGAGCGGCCTCATTAGGCTCCGACCTGTTTTCTGCTTCCGGCCTGCACTGGGGTGGCTGCCATAGTAACCTCACAGACCGAGGTGACAGGCAGCTCCTGGATGTGCCCAAGGGGACATCTCAGACCCCAGAGTCTGTGGGGCCTGGGGAGACAAACCAGGGCCTTGAGGGAGGGGTGTCCTGGGAGAGGGGGGGCAGGGGAGGGTGCGTCTTGCACCCCGCTCCTGCCAGCCCTTGGGGACCCTCGCACACCGTCTTAAGTAACCTCCCAACAGCCCGGGAACTTCTGCTTATGCCCTCATTTTTCAAATGTGGCATGCCCCAGTCACCAGCCGTTTAGTGGAAGGTCAAGGTTCCCACTGGACCTGTTCAGCTCCTGGTTTTCCTGGAGCGTCAATCAGCAGAGACATGAAATAACCCAATGCCAGGCCCCGGGGTACGGGTGCTGGGAGGGCCCTGACGGAGATGGAGAGATGGGCTCAAAGCACGGGCTGCGCTCCTGGGACACGGGACGCGGCCTCTGTCTGCGTTTCCTCAGGGACGCCCCCAGAGGTGGGGTGAGTGGGGTTAAAGTGCGTCACACTCCATCAACAAATGCCCAGGCTCCACAGCTGGCCCTCCTCGTTCCTGACCCCTGCCCACTTCATCACGGAAGGGGACACACCAAGAACAGGACCCTGCAGTGACATCCTAAGCCCTTCCCATCCAGCAGGAGCAGCCACAGATGAAGGGAAGATGACATTGGGACAGCACAGAGGTCTGGGCTGTGGCCCAGCTATCACCTCCTCCCTCTCCCTGCTGGTAGAGTCCTGAGGAAGCCCCAGAGAGGGGACCAGGCTCCTGGAGAGTCCCCCTGGTCCTGCAGGCCCTGGCTCAGAAGCCCCTTCCTCCAGACACACTCCCCTGCCCACAGCAGCCTGTGCTCCCTGCACAGTCCCCTCGCACTCCTGGGGACATGTGCCCAGCACCAGTGTCTCTGCTAAAGCACCACGAAGGCAGGGATCTTGGGTGTCTTGTTCAGCACAGCTGGCGCCGAGTCAGATGCTCAATTCCCATTCAGTGGGGAGGGATGGGTGGGTGGACGGTAGATGGACAGATGGACGGATGGTGGCTGGACAGATGGGTGGATGGATGGATGGATGGATGGACAGATGAATGGATGGATGGATGGATGATGGATGGATGGATGGGTGATGGATGGATAGGTGATGGATGGATAGGTGATGGATGGATAGGTGATGGATGCATGGTGGATGGGTGATCAGATGATGGATGGATGGATGATGAATAGATGGATGAATGGATGGATAGATGGATAATGGATGGATGGATGGATAATGGATGGATGGATGGATGAATGGATGGATAGATGGATAATGGATGGATAGATGGATAATGGATGGATAGATGGATAATGGATGGATGGATGGTGAATGGATGGATGGATAAATGGAGGGTGGATGATGGATTCCTGATGACATTGGGATGGCTGTGACGAGAGCTACCTATCTAACCCTCAGGGCTGGTTCAGACCCCTGGAGACCCTACCTAGCTGCCTCCACCTGACAGATCTTCAGCCCTGGAGAGGACAAAGCCTCCTGCCCCCCAGGGCCTGGAGTTGCCTTCCTGCTGCTCCCCGCAGCCCTGCCTTGTGAAGTGGGCCTTGTGGCCTCAGCCCACACCTGGCAGCTCCAGGAAGCTGTTCCACTACCAGTGCTTGGCCAAGTGGGTCCCCCCCAGGCCTGGCCCAGATGTGAGTTGCAAGAGCCTGGGGCGACTTCTCTTCCAAAGCTCTGCTCAGGATTGGAGCAATGAGTTCTTGGCCCTTCCCTGCCTGAAGCCCTGGGCCACCTTACCCAGAATAAAGCCCCTGAGGTGACGATGACACTAGTGCTACCCACTGGGGCTCACCCTGTGCCAAACCCTCCAGCCCCTTTGGCCCTCACCACACTTCTGTGAGCTATGCTGCTCATTCCCACATTTCAGATGAGGAAACTGAGATTCACAGAGGAACACTAACGCATCCAAGGTGCTCGGCCACAGGCAGAGCCAGACTGGAGCCCAAGAGTCTGCCCCCAGGGCCCACAGGCCTGGCCAGTGCCTCCCAAGCTCCAGCGCTTCCCAGCCCTGTCTCCACCTGCACAGCGCCCCCCGCCTCACACCCTTCCAGCCATCCCACAACAGCCCCTTTCTCCCACGCGGCTCACCCAGCAGTAACACCCGTGAAATCCAGGGCTCCATGTGCTAATTGCTTGTGGGGTTTTCTCTGATAGCCATTAAAGTCCATGCATGGCTGGTAAAATATAAAGTGTTTGTCTGTGCCCAGCCTGAAGTCACCTCTCGTGTCCTCAGTGAGCATGCTCCACTGCCTGGGAGGCTTTGGGGGAGGAGAAAGGGGAGGGTTGAAGAGCTGAAAAGAGGGTAAGAAGCTGGAGGAGCTGGAGAAGCTGGAGCAGCTGAGAGGAGCTGGGAGGAGCTGGATTAAGCTGGAGGAGCTGGAGGAGATGGAGGAGCTGGAGGAGATGGAGGAGATGGAGGAGCTGGATTAAGCTGGAGGAGATGGAGGAGATGGAAGAGATGGAGGAGCTGGATTAAGCTGGAGGAGCTGGAGGAGATGGAGGAGATGGAGGAGCTGGAGGAGATGGAGGAGCTGGAGGAGCTGGAGGAGATGGAGGAGATGGAGGAGCTGGATTAAGCTGGAGGAGCTGGAGGAGATGGAGGAGATGGAGGAGCTGGAGGAGATGGAGGAGCTGGAGGAGCTGGAGGAGATGGAGGAGCTGGAGGAGATGGAGGAGCTGGAGGAGATGGAGGAGATGGAGGAGCTGGAGGAGCTGGAGGAGCTGGAGGAGCTGGAGGAGATGGAGGAGCTGGAGGAGATGGAGGAGCTGGAGGAGATGGAGGAGATGGAGGAGCTGGAGGAGCTGGAGGAGCTGGAGGAGCTGGAGGAGATGGAGGAGCTGGAGGAGATGGAGGAGCTGGAGGAGATGGAGGAGATGGAGGAGCTGGAGGAGCTGGAGGAGCTGGAGGAGCTGGAGGAGATGGAGGAGCTGGAGGAGATGGAGGAGCTGGAGGAGATGGAGGAGATGGAGGAGCTGGAGGAGCTGGAGGAGCTGGAGGAGCTGGAGGAGATGGAGGAGCTGGAGGAGATGGAGGAGCTGGAGGAGATGGAGGAGATGGAGGAGCTGGAGGAGCTGGAGGAGCTGGAGGAGCTGGAGGAGATGGAGGAGCTGGAGGAGATGGAGGAGCTGGAGGAGATGGAGGAGATGGAGGAGCTGGAGGAGCTGGAGGAGCTGGAGGAGCTGGAGGAGATGGAGGAGCTGGAGGAGATGGAGGAGCTGGAGGAGATGGAGGAGATGGAGGAGCTGGAGGAGCTGGAGGAGCTGGAGGAGCTGGAGGAGATGGAGGAGCTGGAGGAGATGGAGGAGCTGGAGGAGATGGAGGAGATGGAGGAGCTGGAGGAGATGGAGGAGATGGAGGAGCTGGAGGAGATGGAGGAGATGGAGGAGCTGGAGGAGATGGAGGAGATGGAGGAGCTGGAGGAGATGGAGGAGATGGAGGAGCTGGAGGAGATGGAGGAGATGGAGGAGCTGGAGGAGATGGAGGAGATGGAGGAGCTGGAGGAGATGGAGGAGATGGAGGAGCTGGAGGAGATGGAGGAGATGGAGGAGCTGGAGGAGATGGAGGAGATGGAGGAGCTGGAGGAGATGGAGGAGATGGAGGAGCTGGAGGAGATGGAGGAGATGGAGGAGCTGGAGGAGATGGAGGAGATGGAGGAGCTGGAGGAGATGGAGGAGATGGAGGAGCTGGAGGAGATGGAGGAGATGGAGGAGCTGGAGGAGATGGAGGAGATGGAGGAGCTGGAGGAGATGGAGGAGATGGAGGAGCTGGAGGAGATGGAGGAGATGGAGGAGCTGGAGGAGATGGAGGAGATGGAGGAGCTGGAGGAGATGGAGGAGATGGAGGAGCTGGAGGAGATGGAGGAGATGGAGGAGCTGGAGGAGATGGAGGAGCTGGAGGAGATGGAGGAGATGGAGGAGCTGGAGGAGATGGAGGAGCTGGAGGAGATGGAGGAGATGGAGGAGCTGGAGGAGATGGAGGAGCTGGAGGAGATGGAGGAGATGGAGGAGCTGGAGGAGATGGAGGAGCTGGAGGAGCTGGAGGAGCTGGAGGAGCTGGAGGAGATGGAGGAGATGGAGGAGCTGGAGGAGATGGAGGAGATGGAGGAGCTGGAGGAGATGGAGGAGCTGGAGGAGATGGAGGAGCTGGAGGAGCTGGAGGAGATGGAGGAGATGGAGGAGATGGAGGAGCTGGAGGAGCTGGGGGAGATGGAGGAGCTGGATTAAGCTGGAGGAGATGGAGGAGATGGAGGAGATGGAGGAGCTGGATTAAGCTGGAGGAGCTGGGGGAGATGGAGGAGCTGGATTAAGCTGGAGGAGATGGAGGAGATGGAGGAGCTGGAGGAGATGGAGGAGCTGGAGGAGATGGAGGAGCTGGAGGAGCTGTAGGAGGTGGCTGTCTGCTGGTGGACTTGGCCTGGCCGAGGAACCAGGTCAACCTTGGCTCTGTTCTCGGTAGGCCCCCCAGCTGAAGGCTTCGTCAGGCCTTGGCACAGCACCACAGCAACTGGAGCCCTGGGACCACAGCCCACAGGGAAGGGATCAAAGCCGTGATGGTCCCCTTGGTCCTGAGCACGCGGGGTGGTTGCTGGCCACACGACTCCCCAGTACTCACAGCTCCTAGAGGAAGCCCGCGCGAGGGACAGAGTCCCCCTCTGTGCCACCCACAGCAGAAAGGGAGGCGCTGTGTCCACGGAACCCGGCCAGGAGGGAAGGCGGGAACTGGCAAGGGAAAGCTGGATCCAAGGAGAAGGGAGGACGCTCCCCAAACTGTGGCCACCCCCAAGCAGCAGCTGAGCCAGCTGGGGGAGGAAGAAGGCAGGAGCCACCAGACAGCGCGAGGGCCCCGTGGGGGACCCAGAACTGCCTGTCTGTAAGCTGGAGCAGGCCGGGGGCAGGGACAGGCCCCAACCTGTGAGCCCCAAGGACCCCCTGGGGCAAAAGGGAGGGACAGACAGGCTGTACTGGCCACTGAGCTCCTTCTGCCCTCTGGGCCTCGCCCCCTTGTGACCCAGGAACCTCCTTCCTCCTGGGTTAGCGCTTCCTGAGAGTGGGTCACCCTAGCTACTATAAATGTATGTCCACTAATTACTACTTACAAAACTATCCTCTCCACAATCACCCACAGTACATAGGTTGGTATTTATATTTATGTATGTTTCTGCTCTTGGTTTCCACGTACTATGTTTTGTTTATAAATATGCAACGTGCTGAACTCACCATTTATAGATCATTTACCACCGCTGCCTCTGAGGGGCCATGGGAAACCGAGGGCAGGTTCGTTCTGTCCCTCGATCCTTCGGTTTGGGTATGCATTGAGCCCCTGAGGAGCAGAGTGGACCTCCATCTGGGGAGTCACTGAGCGCGGTCACCCACTTGAGGAGTTGTAATTGTTGTGCTGGAAGTTCAAGGTTCAAGTTCAATCCACAGGGATAACATGCCTCCAGGGTGCCTGGCACAGCGCCAGATGCCATCAGTGAGGAGACCCAGAGAGGAAGGGGACTTGCTGAGGTCAACCCAGGAGCCATGTGTCACACCCAGGCCTGCGCACAGGAAGGTAGCTACTCGGGATCCCTGGAGACTCCTTAAGATGCAGGTTCCTGGACCCCGTCCACCCCATTCTCCGGCCCCCATGTGTGCCTCGAGCACCCCCTCAAAGCACAGACCATGCTACAGAAACCACGGCAGGACCTCCAGTCACTGGAGGGGTCAGCGAGGTGGCTTCAACCTCCCCTGAGTCTCTGAAAATCAGGCACCAAGTACACGCAGCCAGGGGCTCGGGCCAGCAGCAAGGACAGCCCGGCTTGCTGGCCACGGGGTGCCCTTCAATACATAAGGCCCTCCTGGATGCCCCCCTTGTCCCTAGCTGTTGTGACAGGCTCCCAGCCAAACACACTCATGACCCTCTCTAGACTGTTCCCCTGCAGACCCAGGTCCCACCACTGTCACCGTCACTGGACAGGGCAGCCCTTGGACATCGTAAGGAAAGAGCGGAAGTACAGGAAGGAGCCACGGGGGGCCGTGAGCCCTGGAGGGGTGACAGGAGGGGGGCCTGGGGCCTGGTGTGGGTCTTCCCACAGGGAGGAAAGGACAGCAGGTCATTTGGAGGGGACACTGCCCCTCCTGAGGCCGAGGCCTGGCCCCTGGGCCCAACCCCGCACTGCCACTGTGAAGGGGCCGAGCCAGGGAGGTGCAGACACGTCTCGCAGCACGGGCCCCTGTCCCGCTCTGCACGCCACCCGTTGCACAGCCTCCACCCAGCGATGGAGGTTATGCTCCCCATTTTCTGCTGGGCAACCGAGGCCAGAGGCATGGTCACCTGCCCCCTGCCACCCAGAGCCCCAGGGACGGAGCCGACACACAGCAGGCTGTACAGTCCGTGGTGCTGGGTGGCACTCATGTTTAGGTCCCTCAGAGCCTTGGCCTGGACGCCTCTGACACTCCCCTCCCCACTCCAGGCTGCAGTGAGCCTGGCTCAGGACAATGACATCCTCATCTGAGGACAAAGGACCCCAACCCTGGGAACGAGGGAAGGTGGGGCACAGTAAGGTTCCTCCCAGGGGGCGGCAGTGCACCTGCCTGGGCCCCACCTCACCCCAACATTCAGGTCTCAGCTGCCAATCGCTGCGCGGGCTTCTGTCTGGCTCTGGTGACTGAGAAGCAGCGAGCCCCAGCCCCTCACCCCCCAAGAGCAAGGGGTAGAGAGGGCAGCTGGGCGGCAGTGTCTCTGGGAGACCCACATCCACGGCCCCCCGAAGGAGGGAGCCTTCCTGTGTTGGGGGTCTAGCTAAAGGGGTTAGATTAGGGGCCACAGGTGGCACAAGTGACAGGAACTAGCCAGCTCAGTGACCACACCGAACCCTTCGCTGAGACGGGCCGACCATCCCATTCCTGGGTCAATAGTGCCCCCCTGTGGCCAGATGCCTCCATGGCAGCCCCGGCCTGCGGGCCCTTGCAGATCACAGAATTCGACTCCAGCACCCGTTTCACTGTGTCAACCTACATCAACACATCACGATGTACACCTTAAATATAGAAATAAAAATTTTTAATTTTACAAAATTTAAATTTATAATTTTTAAGACTTTTAATCCCATAGTTCCTAGGTCCAATATTGACCCCGAGTTGCCCAACGTCAGGGTCCATTTCACAGACGGGAAAACAGGCTTGGAAAGCATCACCCAGGTAGTGGCAGGTAGGGCGGGTGGGAGAAACTCTGGGGTCCAACAGGCCTCAACCCTGTTTTGCTATAGCACGACTCGGAGGAGCCCCTTCCTGTCCCTAAGCTCCAGCTGGCCCCTGTAGGACGTGGACAATCACTGATCACCGTACTGACCTTACCTGGTGTGTAAACACATTGCCTGTCCCCACGCCACGCTCTGCTTTACTTGTACAATTTGGTACCTTGCGGCCTGAAACGCTCTCACACTTCCTTTGACCTCTCCGGCTCTGTCACCAGGCTTCTGCTTAGCAGGTGGGGCCATGAGGGCAGTGACAGACACGGCCTCCTTATTGCTGGGTCCCCAGAGCCTGGACCAGCATAGCACTCAGCAGGAGCTCAGCCGAACCCTGCTCCGTGATGCACGGATACAACCTCTAGTCCCAGGTCTCGTGGTCCACGTCCAAGCACCGTGACTCCACCGTGACTTTGACCTTACTAAGTTCCTTTTTAACACTGTGCCGATTCCCTTGTCGAGGCACCCTCAGGTGACGCACCTGACTCAGGAGTCTGGGAGACCAGGTTCAGTGCCGCCCTACCGCTCACTCTCTGGGACACCGGCTGCACTACAGACTTGACCAGCGGCGCCCCGTCTTGTCCCTGTGCGTTCAGATTCCATCTCTGGCCTTAAATAGACCAGGAGTCGCGGGAGCTGAGGAAGAGCATCTCACTGAGCACTGTCACCCCGGACCCCTAGCACGCACCTCCCACCCAGCAGGTCCTCAGGAAGCATTTGGATCCTGAAAGAACCACCTGAGGCTCCTTTTGCAACCTCCATGGTAACGTCGGGGATCCCTGGAGCACTGTGGGGTGAGCGAGACCCAAGTGGAGGGTCCATCCCAATGTCCTGGTCCCAGCCTGGCTCACAGTCTGGTCTATGTCCACCTCTCAGGACCTCCGGCCCCATGAGTCAAGGCTGCACAAATGACCTCAGCTCTCTAAGCCTCGGTCTCTCTGTCTCAACAACAGGACAATGACGACAACCTCATACAGTCCTAGGTCCCAGAGCATAGCCTCTGTGAGATCCCAATGATAAGAAGGGTGACAAAGCAGGGCAACGGTGAGGCCATACATCACGGAAAATGTCGGACTAAGTTTGCACTTATGCAGGGGGAAGTGGGGAGCCAGAGAAGGTTCTTGAGCAGAACTGTGACCTGATCCGATGGGCACATGTGTGGCACCATATCTCTGGTATCCGTGTGCAGAAGAGCCTGTCCCCCCACCTAGGGAGCGAGGAATAGAATCCCATTTGTCATAGCGAGTCTGAACCCTAGAGAGGCCATGTTCTAGAAAAAGCCCTGACTTTACAGCCAGGGATTCCAGGGTTCAAATCCCAGCCCTGCCATGTATGGGTCATGTGACGCTTTACCTCCAGCAGCTTGGGTCCCTCTGTCTGAGAAACAAGTTTATAAGAAGTTGGAGTTGCCAGGTGCTGTGGCGCATACCTATCATCCCAGCAGCTCAGGAGGCTGAGACAGGAGGATCGCAAGTTCAAAGCCAGCCTCAGCAAAAGTGAGGCACTAAGCAACTCACTGTGGCCCTAAATATAAGGTCTCTAAATATAATATGAAATAGGAATGGGGATGCGGCTCAGTGGCCAATCCCAGTACCCCCTCACACCAAAAAAAGGAAGTTGGAGTTGGAAATTGTGTGTCTACTGCACAGCACACACGGATGAGCAAGAGAAAAAAAAAAACTGTATCTCAATAGCTGAGAGATGGCAGGACCATGTTCAGGTCCCAGGGAGCCCTGGCAGTGCCCGTGTTCACTGGACGAGCGTCTGGAACACACAGGCTATTGGGATTCCCCACCCACCCCCTTTTTTGGTCCAGGAGAAACCATGTAATTAAACGAAGGAAAAAGCAAAACAATCCCCCAGAGGACCACCTCCCGCCCGTGAAGTCCATGAACGCACTGCAGGAGTGAAGAGCAACCTGATCGAAACCCAGAACCAGTTCACGGTGGGGCCAGGAGACCCCGGTGAGCCCAAAGCCTGCGGAAGGAAAGGCTGGGGACCATCCTGATTAGTTCAGTCCTGTTTATACAACATTCAAAAAACACAAAATTATAGGTTACAAAATAACTTAGCATCTGCTGCCGACTGCGGCTGCCTGGGGGAGATGGCTGGTTCTCCTTATTTCTGAGGTTTGTTTGTCCCCTTTGAACCTGGAGCAGAGTGACGTGGAAATCACCTGGAGAGGATGGGTTTCCTGAGGACCAGGAGGGGACATGGGAAGCATCGGGAGGGGTCAGCGCAGGAGTCTGGGACTGAGAGATGCGAGAAGCCAGCCCTGCGCTCCTCTGAGCCTAGAGCTGTGGTCTCAAAGGAGCCGGTCACTGTCCACCACCACTGTCACTGTCGGGGAAGAGCAGGACATCCAGGGTCCCCAGCCCCATCCAGCAAGGACACCTGTTGCTTCCAGGTCCTGGCACCTGGTCACAGCTTCCTTGAGGACCCCTGCTCAGCCATCTCAGTCCCAGGTCTTGTGTGGCTGGTCCCCCCAACACACATTAGGCACGAGCAGAGGCCGGGGCCTGGCAGTCACAGCCCTGTGTCCCCCGGGCCGCGGTGATAGCTCAAGGCCAGACACAGGCTCAGTTCAAGACAATGAGGCTGAGTCCTGTGGACCTGGGGCTCCAGGAGCTCAAACAGGGCACTCGGAGAGACCCGCGTGGGCATGAGGCCACCTGGTGGGGACTGAGCCAGATGAGAGACCAAGGACCCTCAGACACCAGAACCCTGGTTTCTTTCTTCTGCTTAAGCTGGTTGCTGTAGAGTTTCTGTCACCCTGATCCAGGTTCCTAGTGTCCCTGTGACCTCTTGACTGCTCCGCTGGCCCCTGCTTCTCACCCATGGAATTCCTCCAGAGATGAAGGAACCGCCCGCGGCCCCCTCTGACCGCATCCTCTGCCCGTTTGCGGCTCTTGCAAAGAATCCTGGGCTCAGTCCAGCAGCCCCAGGTTCCCAGCCGCCTCAGCTCAGCCTGGACAGGCCTCAGCAGGACTTGACCAGCAGCGGAGGCCAGCAGGGGAGGCTCTGAGCCATGGCCTCTCCAGCCCTCCTGTGTGGGCCCTCCCTGGCTCTGGGCTCTGCTCAGCGTCCCCTGCGGCCTGTCTCCCGGCCTGCTGGATGGGGTCCCCACTCCCTGCCCACAGCCCCCCCCAGTGCCTCTCCCCTGGGCACTGGCCCCAGCTGCTGGCTAGAGTGTCCTCCAGGACCTCGGCCGCCCTCGCCCTGCAGGCCTCCTGACCACCCAGGAGGATGGGGTGAAGGAAGGCCCCCAGATCTGCTGAGCTCACTGTGTGTCACTGTCCCAGGTGGCCAAGCCCATTCCCACGTGCTGACAGGAAGGCCTGAGCGCTGGGTCAGCCCTGGAACCCGACCCTGCCCGTCCTTGGACAAGTCCCATCATTTGCAAAAGGGGGGACACTGATGTCCCTCCAGAGGCCCCCGGAGACCTGGGGACCACCCCCACAGGTCCTGACAGCCTGCAGGTGACCCAGCAGGGCCAGCCTCCAAGTCACGGCAGCAGCCAGAGATGTGAGGCGGGGTCCCCGCCCGGTCCAGCTGTGGCCTCTTCAGCCAGCCTCACACCCACCTGGCCTCTGGGGGAAACCCCTCCAGGCCACGTGCGTTGGGAGGATCAGTGTCACCTCCTCACCTGAAACCCTCAAGGGCCTGGTGCCATCCTGTGACTCAAACCCAGAGTTTGTTAAAAGGCTGAAGCCAGCCCGTCCACCCCAGCGCCATCCGGTCTTGGCCTCCTCCTGTTTCTGGCTGTTCCCGGCCGCATGGAGCTGCATCCAGGCCCTGGGACGGCTGCACACATTCCTGCCTCAGGACCCTGGCACCTGCTGCTCCTTCCCCACTCGGCACACTCTTCCTGCGCCCCCTTCCCCTCCAGGTCCACTTAATCCACCTCTCCCAGGACCTGCCGAGGCACCACAGACCCTCCACCACAGGCTCCTGCCCCTCCGGCTCTCCCTCCGCAGTTCTGGAGAGATTCTCCCTGCGATGTCTGCCTTCTCCCTGGGACCACAGCATCATAAACAGACCATGGGGCATTTCCTAATTTACCCCGGCGCCTGGCGTGTGCTCGGCCTTTGGCAACGCTTCATGAATCCTGGGCGCCTGCAGGATTGAGCCCACACGTGCAGAAGGAGCCCCAGAGCTGCGCAGCCCGGCCCCCCCGGCCCTGCCTCCCTCCTCGGCCCCGTGGTCCAGATGTGTCCCCGAGAGCTTGGCTCAGCACCAAGGGGGCCTCCAGCCCTCTTCCTGCAGCCACCCATTTCCTGCAGCCACCCATGCTGTGTCCCCCAGGGAGCCGGCAGGACTGACCACACTGAGGCCAAGCCCCGGCTTCCCAGAAGCCCCCAGCACAGTCCCTCTGTGAGCTCACTGCCAGGGACACCGGGGGCAGAGGGTGAAGGAGTCTGTCCCCGTCCTGGGTGCTGTGGGGGTTCACACCCAGAGCTGTGGGACTCCAGAGAGGGCGCCTGACCCTTGGGCCACCACCTCTCAGGGGAGCCTCCTGGGACCTCAGAGCCAGGCCCTCCCCAGACCCAGCGGGTGCTCCTGGCGCTTCTACACTTGGGATCCTTGAGAAGGCACCGCACGCCTTCTGGAACCTTCTCCCCTTTCTCCCTCAGCTCCCCACCTAACAAGGGGAGCAAGGCCCACGGAGAGGATCAGAGTGCAGTGAGGCTGGGGGTCCCTGCGAGAAGACACCCCCCTTCCTCGTGCCTAGGACAGCGCCTGGCATAGCTGGGCTGCGACGGTCCTTCGATGGACACAGCGTGTCCTGGGGCTGGCACACTTGTGACCCGCGGCCCGAGCCCTGGCACAGGCGGGGTTGCCCTCATCCTCGCCTCCTGGAGAAGCTGGCCCCCCGAGCTCCATGCTCAGGGCGTGGACTTGCAGAGAGCCATGGTGCCCACTGGGCAGTCCCCAGCCGAGCAGTGACACCGCCAAGTCTCCAAGCAGAGCGCTTCAGGGCTGGAACTCAGGACAGACTGACCACCTCCCAGAACTGAAGGATCAGAATGTGGACACCAAGGCCACCACATGGCTGCAAGGTCATGGAGGTGCAGAGGACAGTCCAGCCAGGCCCTCGTGTGGCCAAGTTCAGCCCCACCAAGCAGGCTTCCTGGGTGCTGCAGTTTGGATATTGGCTGGGGTGCGTCCCAAAGGCCCATGTGGTAAAAGCTGGGTCCCCAGAGTGGCACGATTGGGAGATGGTGGAAGCTTCAGGAGGCAGGACCCAGAGGGAGATCCTGGGGCCATTGGGGTTATGGCCTCCAAAAGGGGATTGTGGGACCTGGTGTCTGTCTGTCTGTCCCCTATCCAGTTTGAAACATGACTCTTCTACACATGCTCCCACCATGATGGGCTGCCTTCACCAGAACCCAAACCAATTGGGCTGCCCCATCTTGGACTTGAACCCTCAAAACTATGATCTAAATAAACCTTTTTTTCTTTACAAAGTGGTTTCCTAAAGCATTTTGTTATAGTGATACAAAGCTGACCAATGAATGTCAAGTTCATCAGATCCAATGAAAGAGACCAGTGATTGACCCTGTGTGGTGGATCAAAGATGGCTGAAAACTCTTTGTCACTCTCCTCCCTTGGAGAGATGGAGTTTATCTCCCCAGCCTTTGAATGTGGGCCACCTGCAACTGTTGTAACCAATAAAATGAAAGCCCTGAGCCACCACAGGTACGAAGACCAGTTCCTCTGCTGGGGAGCCCACATAGAGAAGGTAAGGTCCTAGGACTACACGGAAAGACAGTAAGAAAGACCCAGACTTTCAGCCTTCTCCACCAAGGCACCAGGCAGGTAAGTGATCTGGGAGAGATATTTCAGCTTGGCCAAAACCCAGATAACTGCAGTGCCAGACAACTGCACTGAGAGCAGAAGAACCATCCTAATGAGCCCAGTCAACCCGACAATAACTGGTGGTTGTTCTGAGCCACTATACTTTGGAACTGTTTGTTACACAGAATAACTAGCTGAAACACTCTTGAACTGGAATGCTATTGACAGCCCAGAAAATGTTATTTTTCTCTTTCCAGAGGAGGGAGGCCTCCAATTTTCTTGCCTTTTAGGGCACCTGGAAGAGATGGAGATCTCCCCACCTCCTGCACCACCAGCCAGGGGACTAGGGTTCCCACGATCACATTCCAGGAAAGAAAAGCTGATTGGCTCAACTTGGGTCAGGTTTCCACCCACTGACCAATCAGCTGAGGCCAGGATGTCCAGTTCCACAGCATTGACATGGCTGCTACCCCCGGCCCCACGGGTGGGGAAGGAAGAGAAGCAGTTGAGCTCAGAAAAAAGAAGAGGGGGCCTGAGGTCTGGAGTCTTTCCTGTGCGTCCCTGCAGGGGGCTGCTGTCTGTGCCGGAGGAGGGCTAGGCCCGATGCACCAGGAGACAGGCCTCCATGGGGGTGGGAGGACAGGGTGGGGGTGCCCAGGCCGACCTCATCTCGCTCACAGGTATGCCCCCCACAGACCCCCAGATACCAGAGGAGGCACCCCCACTCTTCTCCAGGGTGACTGGAGCGTCCTGTGAGTCCCTTAAGGACAGAGACTGTGTCTCAGACACCTGCCGGGACGCTCTGATGACCGAATGAGCAGCGGTGAGCCGATCAGCCCTGTCCAGAGCCCTCTAACTCTCGACGTCCCGCACTGGACCCCAGGCCTGGCCCTGCAGCCGACCCCTGCCGAGCACCACCCAGGCGCCCAGCTCAGCCTCATCTGTGAAAGGGGGCACTCCAGCCTGTCCTGGTGGGGCTCCGGGTGGATGAGATGAGACCACGGAAGTGAATCTGTGACTGAATAAGGCAGGACAGCACAAGCTGGCTTGTCATCACGATTCCCACCCCTTTTGCTGTCCCACAACCTCCATCAGCCCTTCTTCCTGGTCCCCCCATAACCACACCATCTCTGCCCCATTCAGTGCTTAAGTCGAATCACATTTAATTGTTCTTCATCAGGGATTAGGGACATCAGAAGAGATTCACAGCACTCCAAGTCAAGAAAGGGTCAACTACAAAATCCAGGAATATATTAAGCTTTGGATCAGAAGAAAACGCACACCCGTCTCTCTGGCACCCCTTCCCGAAGGCTCACTCATGCACACCCGCCCTCCCTGGGGCACACACACGGGCTCCCAAACATCGTCACACGCTCCTGACAAGCACACGGGGACATGCCCCTCCAGCCTCCCGGCGCCCTCACTAACATGGCAAAGCTGGACGACACTGGGCTGCAGGGACACAGCAGGACTCTCTGAGCCAAGCTTGGGGTGAGGAGAGGGAGGCGCCAGGGTGGGGACAGCGACCTTAGACGACTCTGTTCTCCAGGACAGTCAGCCGCTTACTGACGGCTTCCAGTGCATCCGGAGTTAAGGAGAGGAGCAGCGTGGCCAGAGCAGGGGCGCTGGCCCTGGCCCCACTTCCTGTTTCCCCCAGGGAGGTCCCTCTTCCGGAGCTTTCTCTCACCCCTACACACGGGTCCTCCCTCATGTCAAAATGTATCCACTGGTATCCACTGGTCCTGCTGATGATGGCGCTTTCCAAAAGCGCAGCCCCACTGTGCGCCCTGGGCTGTGCCCACATAGGTTCAGCCCTGCACGATGCCCACCTCAACCTGGCTGAGCCAGGGGGCTGCTGGGGACCCACCCCCACCTCTGAGGGCAGGCTGGCCTTCACATTGTCACCATGAGCCTGTGAAGCGGGGAGTCCACAGGGACCGTGCTTTCTGGGATTTGTCCTGGACTCTTGTTGGGTCCTGTCCCTAGAATCTGGCCTCTGCCTCAGTTTACCCTCTAGGAACCTCTGTATCTGAGAGGCCTGGTGCCAAGGCAGGTGCTAGCCTCTTTGACCAAATCCTCAGAGGCAGCCGGCCAAGAAGAGCCTGCCCCAACCAACCCCCCAGGGCCACTTCTCCCTCCTGCCCCACCACGCCCCACCCCTCCTGCTGCTCTTGCCCCAGCCTCCCAGCAGCCCCTGGGAAAGGATATGCTTCCTGGTCAGGGCCTGCAGCAGCCCCTCCACTGTGGCCTGGAATCTCACGATGGACTCACAGGCACAGGGGTCTTCCTCTGCAAGGGACAAGAAACGGGAAGAAAAGGGAGCCCTGTGGTAGTTGCCCAGGGTGGGGACAGTCCTTGCTCGGGGCCTGCATCTGGAGTCTTGGGGGACTGAGGGGCCTGGGAGATCTGGAGGAGTGGCAGCACCACAGCCCTGCTGGGAGCCAGGGGGGCCAGCCCTGGACGGCTTTCCAGCTCCTCAGAGCCTGCGAGGAGCTGCAGTTACAGCAGCTGGGCTGAGCGCCTGCTGTGTTCAGGACACTGTTCCCGGCCTCCCCTGTGTGTGACTCCTCAGCCCACCCTCTGGGCTTCATGGAATCCACTTGCCCATGGCCATCAGTGTCGGAGCCAGATGCACAAGTCCCCTTGGCTCTGGAGCCCAAACTCTACCCGGATGTGCCACCTGGCAGGAGAGCCAGGGAGGACCAGGGGAAGAGCTGGGCTCCATCCTGGGTCCCAGGTAATTAACAGTTGTCCCCCCACCACCACCGCTGGCCTTGGCTTTCCTGTCTATGAAATGGGGATTATACTCCTACCAAATGACGACCTGGAGAACAGCACGGTTCATGTAGTGAGCGTTCGGCACCCACATCTCATGGTGTAAGAGCTGACCTGGCCAGCCCGCCTCCTGGTGCTGCCAACCATTGGTACTACCCAGCCCCTGCCTCTCCCCTCCCCCACTCTGTTCCAGGATGGCTGCATTCCCCACCGAGCCCCTGCCCTGCCTCCCTCCTCACTCACCCACACAGATCTTCTTCTGCAACTTCTTGCCGATCTGGTTGATGGTCTTGAAGTCAGCCGTGTAGAAGTAGTGCTCGGCCACGGGTTCCGAGGCGATTTCCCTCAGCTCATCCTCCACAGCATTGCCCACTCCCACCGCAAACATCTTAAAGCCTGCCAGAGAAACAAGAAGAGAAAGGTTAGCTGCTGGGACGGCAGCCATAGGGCTGAGCCTCCTAAGAAAGCCTGGGCAGCCAGCACCAGACACCTCCTAGTGGCAGCTTCTGGAATTGCAGGCACAGTGCCTGGGAGAAGAGCAGGAGGAAGTTTTTTCCCACCCGCGGTTACTATTTCCCCCACTCAAAGGTGATAAAACTGAGGGTCAGGCTTGTTCCAAAGGGGGTTTGCCTTCCAGAATTTGGTGTGTTTTGGGGAAAAAATGTTCAGTTGGAAAAGTTCCAAGTTTCACCTACAAAAGGACATCAAGACAAATCACTTGCTTCCCTAGGGCCTCAGTTTTGCCATCAGTATTAAGAGAGGGCTGGACCAACAAATCCTTCTTCGCCCAAATGTACCTGGGTTCAGGACACTAAGCAGAAGACAAGATAGACTACAGCTGAGCTGTGCCCATGCGCAACCCTGGCCATCAGTGGTGTCCAGGGCCCAGGCGGGCAGCACCTACCGAGGTCCTTGGCCTTCTTGGCAGCATCATTAATGTAGTCCTGGCTCCGGCCATCAGTGAAGACAATGCCCACCTTCTGGGCGCCGGGCCTGGCCCCGCTGGACACAGTGAAGGAGTTGTCGATGAGGTACTTGAGGGCAGCGCCGGTCATGGTGCCCTTCTCCATGTAGGACATGTTCCGCACGGCCGCCTTGATGTCCTTCTTGGTGTGGAAGCGGCCCAGCGGGAACTCCTGGCGCACAGAGCTCGAGTACTGCACCAGCCCCACCTGGGCCAGCCTGTCGGACACGTCCAGGGTGTCCACAATCTGGTTGATGAACTTCTTCACCAGCTCGAAGTTCTCTGGCCGCACGCTCTTGGAGCCATCAATGAGGAAGACCAGGTCAGTGGCCGAGCTGCCACTGCCTCCACTGCAGACTGGGGAGGGTGCAAAGCAATGAAGCCTGAGAGGCGAGGCCACCATCCCAGCCACCGGCTGGACATGCCAGCTCCAGGCTGGGGATCAGCCCCTTTATCCTCAGAACCCCCTCCACAAAGCCAGGGTTGCTGGCCCCTTTGTACAGCATTGGAAACAGCTGCTACATCCCACAGGTCGGCCGTAGTGGAACCAAGGTCTGAGCTCAAGACTAAGTGACTCTTTCCACCACACTAAACCCGCTGTGAGAAAGAACGGGACTGGAGTCAGGAGATGACTCTCTGCAGACACCAAACACCTGTCTGCTTGGAAGGCCAGTCCAGAGGCAGAGTGGGGGAGGCCTGCATGGGTTTCCTGGGGAGAAGCCGAGGTTCCGCCCCTCCTCCCCACCGCCCCCGCCCCGGGGCTTGTCCACCTGTCTACTGACCATTGCAGGTCTTGCCATCACTGTTCAGGGTGAAGCCCTCGTGGCAGGCGCAGGTGTAGGAGCCCGGGGAACTGAGGCACACCNCCCCAGCCCCCAGCCCTGCGTACGGCAGAAGGCCTCCTGGAACTTCTTGGACAGCTTCTCGATGACGCTGTAGCTCTCCACGTAGTCCACGTGCTCTTCCTGCGGCTCGCTGGCCATCTGCCGCAGTGTGGCCTTGTCCACGCGGCCCACGCCAATGGCAAACAGCTCGATGCCGCTAGCCCGGGCCCTCGCAGACACGTCGCGCACGCTGTCCTGGGGCCGCCCGTCCGTCACCACGATGACCACCTGCGAAACGTGGGGGCATGTGAGGACCAGCCCTCCCTCCCCTGGCTTGGCTCTCCAGGAAGCCGTGGGGATTAACAGAAGAGGAGTTGGAGGCCAGAGAAGCAAAGCGACTGGCCCAGAGTCACACAGCTTATCGGTGCAGGGGCTCCTTCTCCCGCCTGGGTTTGGTCTGGGAAAGAGAAGCTGGCTGGCCGGAGGGGAGGCAGGCTCCTCTGACTGCAGGAGAGGTGGCTCAAGTGTCCAGGCTTCTCTGTGGGACAGGGTAGGGCCATGTCTCTCCCATCAAAGTGGAGCCTCTGCGGACTGTCCCCCTCAGGGGGCTGTGGAGACCCCAGACTGCTGAGAGCCATACCCGAGTGGGCGCAGCCTGGGTGATGTCCCCGGTGCCCTCCATGAGGGCCTTGTAACTAGAGTCTCAGTGTGGAAGGAATCTCCAGGCCCTTCCCAGCGGCTCCCTTTGGGGGCCAAGCGATTGCACTCAGCACGGTGCGGTCCTGCGCTGTGGCCACCGGAGGGCAGCCGAGGCTAACAAATGGGGTTGCTGCCTCCAGTCTGTGGAGTGGACCCCTGAGATCCGGGAGGGAGCCCGACCGCAGCCACCCAAGGAACCAATATCCGGAAGGAAGTGGTGCCCCTGTCTTCCCCATTCCCAGGAGGGTCCGTGGTCCTCCCACAGGGGAAAAGGACCCAGGCTTCCCCAAGGTTCCTGGGTTCCGCACCCTGAAGAGGGTGGTGCTGAGCTGGCTGGAGCTCAGCCGGGTCGGCTCCCCCCCCTCCCCCCGGCCCTGGCCCGACCTCGGCCTCAGTACCCTGCGGAGTCCGGCAGGGTGAGAATTGCTGCCCCACAGGGGTGGCAGGGCTAGGGAGTCAGGAAGGGGCCATGTTTATCTCAGCTCCGGCCTTTGAGCTGCAGCCAAGCTCAGAGCCTCCCTCTGCCTTGGGTGCCTGCCTGCCCCAGGCCACTGCTCTGACCTGGGGAAAACAGTCAACTCTGGAGCTGTGCCTGCCACAGGGTGTCACCACCAACAGCCTCACCACCTCTCCATTAGGACACCTGGGGCCACCGCATCCTTAGCCATGACTCTCAGCCACAGCTACAGCACCTCCTTAGAGCTTGTGAGTGGCCCCACAAAATGAGACCAACAGGCGGCTGCTGTGTCGTTTCTCAAGGCGGGTGGTGGCTGGGGCTGGGCTGCCACCGCTCAGGAGCAGGGCGAGCTGCTGTAGCGCTCATGTCTCGGCTGCCTTCCTTGAGATGGGGATCCCACTCCTGCGGGGCTGTGGATCGGGCCTGTGCTGAGGGAGGTCTCTGGAGGGTGTGAAAGCCCTGGGCATGTGATCAGTGACGACTCAGGCCAAGGAGGGCTGCAAATGGAGATGTGCAGGGGCCTGTGGGGACATCATCAGGGAAAGAACACCTGGCCCAACCCTGCAGGCCCAGTGCTGAGCCCTGAAAGAATGACAGTTGGGTACAAAGCCCTTGAAACGCTCAGCACCCTCCTGGGGCCCTTGCTGATGGCAACGTGGGGTGCATTCCCCTTTCTGAGACCCTGCCCTCAAAGGATTATCAAATAAAAATCAGCTGATGCGATGGGGCTGGTTNCCGTCACCTGAGTGCTCACAGCCTCTGAAATGCACCTTTTCAGCCCTGGCTTGTGGCCAAAAGCAGGAGCAGCCATTCCTCAACTCTGGGCAGGGGGCGCTGAGGGTGGGCCAACACGTCCCCGGCACCCCCCCTTTCACCTGAGCATCAAAGCGAGTGGGCAAAGCAGACCCGGCTCCCCTCAGCGGGTGGACCTGCTGGCTCAGGTCTCCAGGGCCAGGAAGGGAGCAGGCATCCCTGGTGGCCACCTTGGCAGCCTGACCAGCTGGGGCCCGAGACAACCCCAAGGAGCCGCGTCCCTCCAGACTCCCCGGAGTTTCAGGGATGTGGAGTGAGGCGCGCCTGGCTTTAGGTCCCTGCTCAGCCACTCCGTGACCCTGGGCAGGTGGCAGCCTCTCTGAGCCTCAGTCCTCATCTGCCCAGGGGGAGAGTGGGGTCAGCGCACACCGCCTCGGGGCCTGCAGTCAGGCCAGTGGTGCAGAGGACTCTCCCTCCCCGTCTGCAGAACGCGCGGATTCCAGATGGGTGTGCAGAATCAAGAAGGGGGGAAGCTGGGTGGGGCAGTGCCAACCCCCAACCACGGGGCCCCTGGACTAGGAGCCTGGCCTCAGAGGTCCCTGAGACCTTAGAGACCCCCAGCATCTGGCTCCCTGCTCCCTGCTGGCTAAGGCTGCGCATGGGCAAATGGAGGTCCAGAGAGGGAGAGCGAGTGGGCCAGACCACACAGCAGTCGCTCAGCCCCTGTGGCTCTGGGGCTGCCTCCTGTGGTCTCAGGAAGGTCCTCCCCTCCCAGCCTCAGTCTCCCCATCTTTACAGGGAGACCTTCACATTCTAGGACGCGGGGCCCAGAGCTGAAACTCACAGGGGTGTGGTCCCATGGGAGCCGGGTGGGGTGGGGCTGGGAGAAGGGGAAGGGGCTCTTGGTCCCGGATCTGTATTCATCAAAGAGCCCGAGCCCCGCCCTGGGCCTGGCGCAGCTCCAGACGTCCGCGGGCCCTGGGAGCCGGGGGTCCCTGAAGCGCAGTCCCTCACAGCCAGCCTGCCCTGACCCTCGTCAGCATCCCCACCTCGTGCCACTCCTGGCTCTCTGCCCCTCCCCATCCTGGGTCCCATTAGCCTCTGCCATCTCGCCACCAGCCCCGGGCTGTCCCCCAGGGCCCCTGGCCATGTCCCCCATCCCACGTCCCCCTCACCTCTGGACTGGGGGGTGAGGCCGAGGTTCCGTGGAGGCTGGAGCAGCAGCAGCAGGCCGCAGAGCACGAGGCTGGTGCCGGAGACGACCCTCATGGTTGTGGCAGCAGGGACAGCGGCCGGCACAGTGGTGGGGGCCAGCAGGTCCCCGTCTTATCAACCCCGCTGCCCGCCCAGCCTTCCGGCCGGGCGGACCCCACTGAGGTGGGGACAGCAGCTCCAGCCCCCAAGTGCCCGGGGCGGGGCCGTGCTGAATGGAGGTGTGTGTGCCGGAGGAGGAGGCCTGGCCCCGCACGCCCCAGCCACAAGGGCTCCTTTGCCTGCAGAAGCAACCGGAGCCACAGCTGGAATTCAGGAAATCCCAGGTGGGCGGGGTGGCCCTGAAGGGGCTGGGCGTGATGACTTGAAGCTGCCACCCAGGGACCCTTGCCTCGCCCCAGCCCTGCCCTGCTCCTCCTTCCCACGCCCAAACCCTTCTGTACCCGCAACTTCAAACCCAATTTCCTCCTGAAGCACTTTCCCTCCTCCAGCCTCGCTGTCCCTGCCTGTCCCAGCTGTCCCTGGATTCTCCTCAAGACATAGCTGGCTTTGCACGTGCCAGGCACGTTCTGTCCCCTGACTCTGCCTGCCATAATCTTTCAAGATCAGGATAGCGACCAGCAGGTACCTGTGCTCTTAGCGCGTGTAAGGTGGTAGGGGAGAGACCCAGAGCAGCTGTGTGACCACAGACAAGTTCCTTCACCTCTCTGTGCCACAGATTCCTCATCTGGAAGCTAGGGGGATATTGGTGCCCACCTCCCAGGGTTAATTGGAGGGGAAGAGTTGCAGGAGCTGTCCCCGGGTCCCATGCCTGTGTTCTCAGCCACAGGTGAAGCTTGGTGACCTCTCCCCTGAACCCACTCCCCGTGCCTCCTGCCCTGTCCCTGAGCTGGTGAGTATCCGAGAATTCGCGAATTCGCCTCTGTCCAGGAAAAGCTGGGGGAGGAGATCAAGCCTCCTGCTGTTTGGGGTGTGGTCTGAGCGTCCCCAAAGGTTCATGAGGCATTCTATCTCGTCCAGCTGTGGAGTTTTGAGGTTGGGCCTTGGGTGGTGATGGGGATTAGACATGGTCATCAGGTGGAGCCCACGGTTGATCCTATGGCTGTGTAAGAGGAGGGAGACAGGGGACCAGGCACACACACCATTCTCACCATGTGACGTCTTGCACGGCTGTGGGACACAGCCAGCAAGTCCTTTGACAGACATGGCCCCCTCGATATCTAGAACTATGAGTTCAGTAAACCTTTTTTCTTTATAAAGTAACTTAGCCTCAGACATTTCATGGTAGTATCAAAAAATGAGCTAATGCACAGATTGTAAATACAGGGACATACCCAGGAATGGTCCCTTGTCTTGCATCCAGATCCTCTAGTTGATGGGATGGAGCAGAAAGAACACGGGCATGGCCACCTGAAAGACCCAGTTCAAAGCCCCTTCTGCTGACTGGCTGTGTGACCTGGAGCTGGCAACACCCTCTCTGAGCCTCAGCTTGTCATCGTGCAGTGGGAACAGGACCAGGAGAGGAAGCAACGAGAGGACAGGAGTTGGAGACAGGGTCAAGGGCTGCCCTCTTTCCAGGGAACAGAACCGAGACCCTGGGGACCTGAGCACTCACACTGAAAGTTGTTCCTCAGCAAAGGGAAAAGCAGATAGTGGTTGGAAAATGACTGCCAGGTGCAGCCAGTGGCTCTCACAACCCTTAGCAGTGACAGTGACCATCTGTCCACACTTGTCACTCACGCTGTCCCTCCGTCTCCTTTGTTTCCCCAACAAACCTATGAGGTCCACACACAGGGCAGAGTCTGTTAGCCTGTTTGTCAGATAGGGAAACTGAGGCCCAGAGAAGTCTGCTGGGTAGCCGAAGCCGCCCAGCCAGTTTGGGAGCGGTCCCAGCTGACAGCCCAGGCTGGCTCCCCTTTGGGCCCATGTTAGAGGAAACAGATGTTGGAAGCTTTCCCTGCCCTTTCCTGCTCCCCAACCCGAAAGCCAGCAGCGGCCACTGCGGCCCTTCCCCTCTCCAAGTTGACATTGACCTCTTCTGTTCTCCAGAAGGGCTGCAGGAGCTCCAGAGATCACCCTATGGTGTGTATCCCTTTCCCAGATTGAGTTGCAGCGTGTCACCTGCCTCCCCAGGGCTCTTTCCTGCCTCACTCCCCACAGCATCCCTGGGACCCAGCGTGGCGCTGCCTTGGGGAACCTCATTAAGTGAAGCAGAAGGAAATCATGATGAACAGCCCCGTTGCCCTGTCGGCCATCAAGGGTCACATCAGGGTCGGCCATGGTGACCCCTGGCAAGGGAGGCACCGCGCTGTCCCGGGGCCATGCCGAAGACGGACGAGGGGCACGTGAGCCCGAGTCTCCTGGCCAAAGGCCCCCTCTCAACGAAGGGCTGGGCCGCGTCCCGGTGCAGGCTGAGCTGGCGGGCGGCAGCTGGCGCATGAAGTGGCTCTTTCAGCCGGGCTCTGAATGGCAGTTCTGTGAGCTCCCGGAGGGGCACAGGCCCCTCTCTGTCGCTTCTCCGCTCATTAGCAGAGCCACAGAAATATGCGGCAGGTAGGCTTGCAGAGACAGCCGGGTTCAAGGGGAGGCGGGCGGGAGGGCGGACCTGGAAGCTGAGCGTGGACATTGAGGAAAGAAAGTCAATATTTGTGTTTGTAAAACTGAAACATTCTCCCCGGGACTCAAAATCGGGAACAGTGTGTCCGCTATTGGCCGGGGGGCACGGAGGGGCCTGCTGGAGCCCCCCTCCCCGGTCTCGGCGGTCCCTCTCCTGCCCCCAGAGTCTCGGTGTGCGCGGGGCCCCGAGAGGCCGAGGCAGTGTGGCCCGGTGGGTAGTGCGCAGGACTCCCCAGCCAGGCTCCCGCTGCTCCAGGCTCGGCTCTTGTCCCACAGAGCGAGCCGGGTCATCTCACACCCTGTGACAAACGATGGCACCTCCCGTGGCAGCTCCCCTTCATCGTCACCCACCGTCCGCACTGGCCCACGTGGACCTTTACTGTCCCGGCTGTTTCATCGTTCAGCGGCTCTGAGCCAACCCGTCGTCTTGTTGTTGTTGTTAATTTTCCTCTGAGGAGTAATGACCCTGAAATCAGTGGTGGAGGTGAGCTCACATGTTTACTCCAAAACACATTTCAATAAGTTCCAGTTAATTCAATTTAACGTTTTGTCCACAAATCTCCAAAGTCACCCTGTGTTCTGCAAGCCACACCTGGAGGGAGCCCGAGAGGCGGGTAAAGCTTTGGAACCAGACAGAGCTGGACTGGCTGCCCTGTTCTGTCACATGCCAGCTCTGGTGACTTCAGGTAAACCCCTCCCTTTCCTGCTCTTCTGTTTCATGCCTGTGAAGCTGGGGTCCCCGTACCAATGTCGCAGGCCAAGAGAAAGCAACGCCCCTACCGTCGCGGCAGTGTTCGCGGTCCTTCCGAGGCCTTCCTGTATCAGGAGAGGGCAGGCCGCAGTAACAAACAAGTCCCTGGTCACATGGCTTTTTTCTGAAGGCAAAGTCCTGCAGGGAGCAGAGGTCTCCCTGCAGGGGCCTCTCCAAAGTAGCCTCCATCTGCCTGTCCCACCATTTCAAGTCCCCTGTCTCCAGCCCCATGGATGAGAGAGAGCAGTGTCCCCTAACCTCCTCAGACAAGGAGCACAGATCACCTGACTCTCCCAGATGCCCTGGGGCAGGAGCACTGACAGCCTCTGTCACCGGCCCTGGTGAGAAGTCACCTGTTCCCCCTCCAGACGGGCTTTCACACTGAGCTCCAGCATGCACCTGTAGTCCTGCATCCTTGGGAGGCTGAGGCAGGAGGCTGGCTTGATCCCAGGAGTTCAAGGCCAGCCTGGCAGGAGAGCAAGGAGTTAGCTGTGCTCCTCAGGCTCCTCCTGATCCCTTTCTCAGGCCACTGCAGTCCCTGTGCCCACCTCCCTGCACCCCTCCTCCTGTGCTCCAGGAGGGCCATGCTCTGCAGCCTCTCGGCACGGTCCTTCCTCGACAGACGTGTCCCCGTCAGACCTTCCTTAGGGGGACTCAAAGTCCCGAGTCCTGGCGAATCGCCAGCGTCTGTGCACAATAGACGGTGACTCAGGGAGATGCCGCACCTCGACCTCAGACTCCGAAGGACCAGAAAGGTCACTAGTGTATTGGAGCCCAGCCGCGCATCCTGCTTCCCTGGGGTGAGTGGCAGATCCCCGCCCGGTGTTAGGCACCTTCTTGGGCTCCAGGACAACCCGCAGGCCTAGGGCGGCTGGGGAGCTTCCCCCAGGAATGGCCCTGTCCTCATGCTCAGGAGACCTGGGTTAGCCCTGGCAGCGGTAGGTGACAGCTGAGCACCCCGTCCCAGCAGCCCACCTCTGGGGTCAGCACACCAACAGCCGCAGCGGGCACTTCCCATGAGCACAGGAAGCAAGGTGGCTGGGGTCCCATGTCCCCGAGGGCGACCCTCAACCAACAGGAATAGGAGCTGTGCATCCCCCAAGCCTCCCACGCCCCTCCGAACGACTCTGACACTGCACTTGGGGGGTCCTCGGAGAGCCTGGGGAGGGGTGCGCCTCCCCTGCCCACGAGGGACCTGCTGATGAGCAGCAATCGCCACACCCAAGTCCCCATCTCGGGGCTGCTAGGCCGAGGCTTGCTCCGCCTCCTGAGAGCAGGGCAAGGACAGGTTGGGGGCTCCCTGTTGGTGGGCAGGTGGGGAAGAGGGGACCGTCAGGACCCCGAGGCTGAGCAGAATCCCCTCATGATGCCTTTGCACGTTACCCTCCGCTCTGTGCCTCCTTTGTCCCCTTGCACTGTTGACGCTTCGAGAAGGTTTTCCAGAAGAAAAACAGGCCCCAGGTTCCTCTCCACAGCCAGCTGCTCTCTCAGCCCTTGCTGTGTCTGCAGATCTGTTGTCCACCCAGGGTGTGGCCCCTCTTGGCCCGGGACCTCGCAGGAGCACACCCCTGGTGTACCAGGTTCAGTGACCTGACGCTCACGGCCCAGCCCGGAGCCAACTCTTCCCTCCTGAGAAGCACCTCCTCTCCTTGACGACACCTGGACTTCCTTTTCCAAGGTACCTAACTGTTAGCCCAGGGGACCTGCACCCAGCCCCCAAACACAGCTTCTGACCCCTGAGAAGAGCCCGTGAAGACCTGCAAACAAAGGCCGCTTCATCCTTCAGTTTTCAAACTCTTGCTCTACGCCAACCAAAGCAGCAACCATCAGGGTTGTTGCTGCCGTTGAAGTTTAAGGAGGGAGAAAAAACATTTCCTCCCAACTGGGAAAAGGTGGGACGTTCATTTTATGTTGCTGTGACAAATGGCCACACACTCAGCATCTCAAATCAGCACCAATGTACTCCCTTCATTCCTGTGGGCCAGAAGGGCATCCTGTGGTCACAAAGCCAGGCACTCTGGTCAGTGTCTCACAGAGCTGGACTCAGGTGTCAGTTGGTCAGGGTCAGGCTCTCGTGGAGATTGCAGAATTCAGCTCCTTGCAACTTGTAGCATTCAGCCCCCGCCCCCCCACCACCCCATCTCTTACTGGCTGCAGGCTAAGGGCTGAAGGAATGAGGCTCCTCGTGAGGTGACCCCTCCTGGCCCCTCTCATGCTCTGAATCTCCCCCCCACCCGCCATTCAGGAAAAGCCGGGTCCATTTGGAGGGAATCACCTGATTTGGTCAGGCCCACTCAGGCTAATCCCCCCTCAAAGTCAACCGTGCCACGTTGTGTAATGTAAGCATAAGAGCAATGTCTCGTCACCCACACTCAAGGGGAGAGGGTCATTTCAGGGCACGGGCCATCAGGGGCCACCAGAATTCCTTCTGCCTCATCCTACGTGTGGATACTGGATCAGAGGGTGGGCGGCGAGGACAAGGAGAGCTGCTGCAGTGGGAAGGGTACATCAGAGACAGCCGGAGGTCACTCTTGCCTCTGTCCCATGGCTTTGGAGTCGCCTTCCCTGGGGTGCCATCTCAGCCATGCAGAATGCTGGGGGACCCTCAGAGTCTGCAGCCTGGGAGCAGTGCTGACCCAGCAGGCGACTGTGGGCCACTAGGAAACGCTGTCCTGTCAACGCTGTCCCCCTGAGGCCTCCTCAGGGGCCCCGCCAGGACACACCCCGAGTCCACAGCACCTCCCACAGCCCCGTCCTCGCCACTGTCCCACCTGAGGGGCTCTGGATGCTTGGCTTCCCCCACCTCAGGCTGGAATCTCGCCCCACCCACCTCTGAAGGTGCAGCCACCTGGCTGCCAAGGTCACAGCTTGGTGGCCTGGGTCTTGAGTTATCGTAGGTGACCGTGGAGCTCCCAGACTGGGTCCCCTACCTGAGTCAGATCCCCGGGCCTCTGTCTAGGCTGTGTCCCTGCCCATCGGGACACTTGGTGGCTAATGAGGGAACCTCCTCCTGGATCCTGAGAGCGGGGCTGGCGTGTGAGCCCTGAGCCGTCCAGGCCAGCAGCAGGACACGGGACCCAGAGCCGCTCTCACGCCCAGGAAGAGGCTGTGCTGCCACGAGACCCAAGGTGAACCCAAGGGCGTGTCCTCCCGGCTGCCTGTGGCCTCCCCTTGTTGACACTTAACATGAATCCACTGAATGGGGGACATGGCCAGGGGCCCGACTGGACATCTGTCTTTGGCCTCTCCAAGATCCAGAGAGAGACAAAGAAGAGAGCAGCCTCCCCACCGCAGTCCCTCCCCTGGCCTCCACCTGCTGTCCCCCACCCCAGCTCAGGAACCACCTCCCCAGCAGCTTGGAGGCAGCAGTGTGCCCCGTCCCTGGTGTCCTCGGACCCCTCCGGGTCCCCCAGCCCAGCACTGATCAAGACAGCTTGCAATCGCTCTTGTCCCTTTCTCTTGCCATACCCATGGGGACAAGGACAGGAGGAGCTTTGGTCATCTCTGTGTCCCTGGCATGCCCAGATCCAGGAAGTTTCTGGAAAAGGTGAATGAGCACATGAATGAATGAAGATCCTCTGGAGACCCAGACTCCAAGTCCCGTGGCTGACAGCTGGACTTGGTGGGGGTCGGCGGCTGTGGAGGGAGGTCCCGTGGAGGAGCCCACACGGGCTTCGATGGCCACATTCACGTCCATCCTCAGGAGGCTGCTGTGGGGTGCAGGGGGAGCCAGGTCCTCTGGAGCCCACGAGGGCAGAGGTCAAGACTGGAGGCCAGAACTCACTTTTCAGGAAGACCTCTGCTGAGCAGGGTGGAGCGCCTGCCGGAGGCCACCGCTGTCCAGAGGGGAGGGCACAGGTCGAAGGAGCCTGCACCCAGAGGGAGATCCTGCCATCTCTGAGGTCCCCTGTCGTCCAGGATCCTACTGCCCATGACCTGTGCCTGTGACCTGTGACACCCAAGGGCTCCTGCAGGCCCTGAGGCCACTCCCACTCGCCAGGGCTTCCCCAGGGCCCGAAGCCCAGGATGGGAGCGAAGTGAGAGCTCGCAAGGTGGAGGGCCCCGGGGAGGGTGACAGGGGCCAGAGAGGCCCCAGGGACGGACTCAGGTCCAGTGGGCTGACGGGTCAAACCCCTGCTGCCCTTGGCCCACGAGTCCCAGGCCAGCGCCGTCCACTCCTGGACCTCAAGAGTGAGCCTCGCACAGCACCTGCCACTGAGGCCACTGGGAGGTCAATGGTCTGAAGGCCCTTGCTGATGGGCCCCTTCCTGTCGTCACCAGAGCCCCCCAAAAACCTGCGGTTCTGCTCAGCAGCCGGGTTAACCTGGGCCACTCTCTTCCCTCCCTGAGACAGCCAGGCCCGCGCACGCCCCGCCAGCCTGAGGCCCCGCTCTCCTGGGGCCAGCGCCTTTCCGGGCATCCATCTCAAAAAGGCCCTCAGGGGGTCCCTGTCAAAGGGCCCCTGTGTGAGCCTCAAGCAGGGCATTGATAGGGCCCTCGGGGGCCGCCCAGGCGATCGCAGGCCCGCTTGGCTTGGCCAGCGCCTCGGACTTCCCCCAACCCAGCTATTTCCTGCTCCCCGCCGGCCCCCTCCCAGCTGCCTGGCCACAGGACACAATCCCACCATAGAGCCCAGCCTGCCCCCGGGCTCCCGGCCAGCAGTGGGGGTGGGGGAGGACAGGGCAGTCACATCCGGGAGCCCAGGGTCTCCTGGTCCTCAGGACACACAGCCAAGGCCCCTTGGTCCCTTCAACAGGACACAAGGTTGGGGACAAGGCCAATACCCCTCTTCCTGAGACCCCTGCTGGGAATCTCCACTCGTGGGTGCTCCCTGGGAGCAGGGGCCTCTCGTATGGATCTTTAAGAGGCGAAAAGCCTCACAGAGGAGAGAGAGGTCCAGCCTCCCAACAGCCTCCACCGGGGCAGGGAGATGCCTTGAGTCTAATCTCTGACAGCTGTGTGACCTTGGAACGTCCCTCGATAGCTCTGAGCCCCGGTTCTCTGTGTCTTTTAGAGTCACACTTTGTCAGTTGCTCGGGGATCTGATGGAGAACAGAGGAGACCCTTGGAGAAAACTACCACCCACCATCCGAGGAGAGCTGGGGGCTGGCGACACCTCCCACCCCCACCTCTGCCGCCCTGCAGGACGCCGGCCCCAGCCTGCGCATGCGCCCCAGCCTTCCATCACTTCCTTCCTAAAACAAATCTCAACCGGGGACTTCCTTGGTCAAAGCCCTGCAAAGACGCTCCCATCCCAGGACTGGCTCCTTGACATGGTCCTGGGCATGACATTCAAGGCTGTTTTGGTGTCCTGTGATATGGGGGACAGGTCTGAGCTCACATTGCCCCTCCTCTCTGAGGCAGTCCTTCCCCACCCTTCCCCAGTGGGGGAAGGCAAGAGAGAGAAGACACAGCAGAAATTTTTCACTCTTGGATCCAGCCATGCCTGAAGTCCAAATTCCTGGACTTGTCACGTATGGTGAGAGCCAAGAAGCATCGTGGCCATCTTTCGGCACCATCTTCTGGGGGTCATCGACTTGGTTCACTAAGGTTTCTGTTGCTTACAAACATCTTCCTCCTGTGAGTTCTCTTTTAGGATGCTTGAGCCCTCCCTGCCCTCCCCTTCCCTCCACACTGGCAGCCCCACGGAGCAGCCCTGCAGGGAGGTCCTGCGGATCCTGTATCCCCTGGTCCTCGGGACACACAGCCATGTCGTAGCCACCGCCTACGACAGTTTGGCTTCCTGCTGCCCGCTCTCCCTTCGGCCTGGGAGCCTTCTCAGGAGGCTGCTCTGGCCCTCAGGAGCCTGAGACTCAGACTTTCCATGTGTGGTGTCCACACTGGGCTGTCACAGTGACTAATGGATCTGTCCCCTGCAGTCTGTCACTGGAGGCAAGCCACCCCCAGGACAGGCCCTGGTCTCGAGGGTGCTCTGCGTGCGTGGAGCCCCCACCTGACCTGGAGACATGGGGCTCTCACCTGGTCAGTGTTGGTGCTGGGTCCAAATTCCTGGACTTGTCACGTGGGCGTGGCCACTCAGTGGAATAGGTGTGCGTGTGTGCCTGAGTGACAGAGGCAGGGGTCCCTCGCCCCTCCTACACCTCCTGCCAGGAGCCACAGGGGCAGGGCGGAGCTTCTGGCTGCTCTAGTGAAACCTCTTGGGAGTCACATGCTGAGCGATGGCACGTGGTGTGGCCGCAGCCTCTGCAGTGTCTCCGTGTGGGGCAGCTCCCGGGGAACCTCCTACTGCCACCACGGAACGTCCGGGCCCTCAAGGGTTTGCCCGTCCCACCCAAGTTCAGCAGGTGGATGTGACAATTTCAGGGCTGTATTCTGCAGGACCACAGGTCCCCGGATGGGACCAGCCTGGCAGCGGGACAGCCTGATAGCTGGACTGTGGTCAAGGTGACCCTTGCTTGGAATCCACTGCGATGTGACCATGCTGGGCCCAGGGACCCCAGAGGCGATGAGACCAGGCTGGGCCCAGGGACGCCAGGACTGCAGGTAGCGACGACTCCAGCAAGAGAGTCGTGATCCTGAGCGCCTGTTTCCTGACAGCTTCGGGGTGACGGGGAGACCCCGGGGATTCTCATCTGAATCAACAAGCATTCACCGCCGGGGGAGACTGCACTGGCCAGAGTGGGCCGCTGACCTTGGGTCAGTTTGGACTGAGTGACCTGATCAAACTTTATCACTGTTTATTCTGTCTATCACGACTTTGAGTGACAGCTAGGCTGCTGCTTGATGGTTTAAGCAAACTGTGTGAAGAAACTGATTTTACAGAGATGGGGGGAGGCGGGGGCCTCACTGGGGATGGTCACAGACCCGTCCTATAAATGACCACCCTTTACGCACCCACGCAATGGACTGTGGTTTGACCAATTTATTTCGTTGACCTGACCGATGTGCTTCTGTCTGACAGCTGCTGGGTTAGACTGATGGAGCTGCTAGTGGTTTAGCCAAGCTCACTAAATTCAGAACAACCAGTCGTCTAAAATGACTCCTTGCTGGTGGACGTAAGCAGAGCTGTTGGGCTTGATTTGCGGCCTTCAGCCTGACCCAAGGGAGAGTGCCTGGGGCCCGCAGGGGGAGCAGGCCAGCGAGGGTACACAGCAGTTGTCCTGAAGTCGGCTGGTGGTCCACCAGGGCCACCAAAGCAAAGCAGCAGATTATGAGGCAGCTGGGCCCAGATCAGGGCCGGGGCCTGGCGAGGGTCACACCTCTGAGTACGGGGGTGGCGCGGGGTCCCCCTCAGGAGACTTGGAAGGCAGAGACAGGGCTTCCTCGTAGGTCGGCAGGACCACCTGGGAGGGACAGAGAGAAGGGGGCTGACTGTGGTCAGGAAGGACCACGATTCCAACCGCAGTGGAGGGACCCCAACCCCCACCTCTGGCAAATGACGCTGCTCATCCCGACCAGCGCGTCTCGGCACTCACCCTGTGCTAGACACTGCCTGCCTGGGATGGGGTCTCTGTCCCCACAGCGGATACACTTGTTGCCCATTCGGCATCGAGTTCCCCATGTTTTGATGACAAAGCGCCATTTTCCTTGAGGAAACATTCTTAGTCCCTTCGTTTTCCAAAGAACTGGACCATCCTCCAGATCCAGGGGTTGGGTCTGTGGCCTGGGTTTGCTTGGCCAAAGTAGAATGCCATCCCCCTGGCTATGGCCATTGGTTTGGAGAAAAGCATGTGACCTAAACTGGTCCAATCAGATACACTCCTCTTTCTGTTGGACTACCAAGAAGGCGGGATGTAGGCCTATGGGTTCTGGCAGCCACTTTGCCACCACAAGGGAAACGCTGCCTGGAAACAAAGCCAGCACTGAGGAAAGCGGAGTCAAACGATAGAGGATCCTGGCGTCAGGACCAGGCCTGGGCCAGACCCACGGTGGACTTCTCAGTCCTTTGATCTGGAAAGTTCCCTTTTTCACTTAAGTCAGATTGGGTTAGGTTTCTGCCACTTGCAACCAAGCTTGTCTTTATTAGTATGATCCCGCTGCACACGAGGAGCGTGCCCATGGCGGCTCCTCACCCGGCTGCTCCTGAGCACGCTCGGTCCCCCACTGAAGCCCCTTCCCAGCTCCCTGTACCCTTCAAGCAGGGAAGACTGGGCCAGGGTCCCTTCTGCAGGAAGCCTCCCTGACGCCCAAGAAGTGCCTGCTGCTCTCCCTGTCTTCACACCAAGTCGTGACTGTGTCTCTGAGTCCGGGCTCTCTCTGGACCACACCCGCTTCCAGGGCAGGAATCTGGGTTTTCTCTGCACCCCAAGTTTGGATATGAAGCCAAGGTGAGAGGTCACCGACGCTCAGGGGCAGGCAGACTCCTACTCAGACCTTCAGAACTGAGAGCTTCACGACCCTTCTGTCCCACCCTTATCTTCAAGTGCAGAAACTGAGGCCCAGAGAGGGAAAGGTACTGGCCCCGAACGGCACAGTGAGAGAGCGGCAGAGCCCCCCTCGGCCCAGCTCACCTTCGGGAGCGTCTTGGAGGCGCCCCTCTCCTCGGCCGAGTTCACGGACTTCAGGAGTCTGTAGCATCTCCACACGCACTTGAGCATGTAGACCTGGACAGGAGCAGGGTCAGGCTGCGCTCCCCGACCCTCCTGCCCAAACCCAGAAGGCAATGGCCTGCTGCTGCCACCCAGCAAGGGGCCTGGCAGGGTGGGCCCTCCAGCCGCACTAGCGATGGCCCTGCAGGTCCCTGACCACCCCGGGCAAGGAGCTCACTCCCCAGAGGACCAGCCCAACTCCAGAGAGGGCAGTTAGGAAGCAGGCATCCCTGCCCGTCCACGGAGACCCAGGAAGAGAGGGGAGGTGTGCGGACGGATCCATCGGCTGAGGGGGCCTCAGCGTCTTCTCAGCCGTGAGAGGAAGGACCAGGAAGGGTTTGGGGTGGACATGCTGGGCCACAAGAGACACCCCAAACTGCCCCATGGAAGAGCACCAGCCCCGCCACCTGGCAGGTCCCTTGGTGGGACTTGGATGGCACAGAAATAAACAGAGATGATGAAGAGTGAGAGCAGGAGGGGGAAGGGCCAGGGAGCTCCGCGGGCGGCCAGCAGCCACCCAGGAACCATGGGGCGAGAACGAGCCCCGAGCCCATTCTGAAGAAGAGAGAGAGAAAGGAGGGACTGGGCTGGAGTTCGGGTCTCCAGTGGGGCGCGCAATGTCACTCCCCACTCGGCTCCACCTTGAAGCCACTCATGCCCCTCACCTGTTTGCATGCCACTGGGAAGCCACTGTCCCCTCCCAGAGAGAATGTTCAAAGGAGTGCAATTCTGTTTTGGGAGAGCTAGACTCTGCCGTGGGCCTGTTGCCCCTGAGGAGACCCTTCCCCTCCTTCTTTCTCCTCACCAAACCTCTACTCATATGACCCCAGGTCCCGTCTGCACGGTGACTTCTGACCCACTTAACACTGTGCTATGGGTCAAGCAGGACACAGATGCCCCTATTGCAGATGAGACCCCTCAGAGAGCCCGACCTGCTGAAGACCCGCCTCGGCTCCAGGCCAGTCTGTCCCAGCCTGATCCCAGATGGTGGCTGGAGCAGAGCGCTCTGGGCTACACAATAAGGCCCTGACATCTGACACAGGTGGCCCCTGCAGACCTATGTCCTCTAAAGGGACGTCCCCAAGGATGCCAAGAGGGCCAGAGGGCTAGATAAAGCAGGGAGGGTGAGGACGGGCCCACTTGACACCTCAGCTGAGCCTCAGACCCCGCCGCGCACCTTCAGGACCAAGACGACGATGAAGGCGACGGAGAAGATGATCATCGTCCTGATGAACTGGCTGTGGGCCAAGCCATCCTGGCTCGGGAAGTAATTCTGCAACAGAGTTGGGGTCCCATCAGCACCCCAGGTCCTCAGGAGCTCCCGCAGGAACCGTCTGGGCGGGACAGGGAGGCCCGAGCCCTCTGGGTCTACCTCGCCCACGGGGGTCTGCCACGCCCACGGGGGTCTGCCACGCCCCGAGGCAGCCAGAGGAGCGGGGCAGCGGGCACATCCCCGAGGATGCCAAGTGGGCCAGAGGGCTAGACAAAGGAGGGAGGGCAAGGACGGCCCAGCCGGGGCCACCTGGGCCCCCTTGACGGCCTCGGCTGAGTGGTGGCCGGCAAACCTAGGAAGCAGGTGCGGCTGCAGCTCTGGCCCCTTCCCAGCCGGGCAGGCCACCCTGTGCCCTCCGGGCGGGTAGGAGCCACCTGGCCCCTTGGTACTCCTAGCTTGTGACCGACTGGCGCGGGGGTCTGGCCCTGGGGAGACACCTTGGGCGGGATCTGCTCTCACACTCTGGTGCTCGCCTCCGCCTGCAGAGCTCCGTCCTCTGCCCTGGTGTGCGGGCTGGACTTGGTGACTCACTTCTAATGAGCAGAATGTGGCAGAAGTGACTGTCCCACATCTGACACAGGCATGGAAGACGTTGCCACTTCCTGCTGCTCTCCTGCCAGGCCGCAGTGGAGGGGAACCAGCAGCCGTGCCATCCGGGCACGCAGCAGCCTAGCGAGACCCACGGCTGGGGACCGGGCAGAGCGCCGGTGGCCATGAGGAGCTCTCTCGGCGCGGGTCCTCAGGGTCCACACAACCCAGCCAACATCTTGCTGCACCTCGAGGGGCCCTGGGTCAGAACAACCTGCTCCCCACCTCCTGATCCTCCAAGGGGAAATGGTCAGTGCTTTAAACGGGGATGTTTGGGGACCATTTGTCAGGTGACAATAAAAAAAAGGAAAACTAGTGTTGTTTCTGTGGTGCCACTGACAATCCAGGCCTCCCTCTGGGACCAGCAGGGCCACCCCCATGGCCACACGGTTGCCTGGCTCCTGTCCTTCCTGGAACCTGCTTCTCGCACTTTGTCCAAGTTTTTTCCTGAGTGGGCTCCCTCAGTGAATCACACACGAGAACCTTCCTCCCAGGAAACCCAAGCATGGAGGCACAGAGAGGCCAAGTAAGTTGCCCCAGGCCACACAGCCAGTGAGCTGGCATGGACCTCTGCCCCAGACTCACCATGTGGTTCATGGACTTGAAGTTGAGATAGGTGGGCACTTCCATATAGGAGCTGCAGAGGGTCAGGATGCTCAGGCAGAAGTCCAGCAGCTGCAGGGTCATCAGGGGGACCTTCGAGGGGCCCTTGGGAAGGCAAATCAGAGAGGAAGAATGGAGACCAGCAAGCAGAGGCCAGATCATTGCAGGGATCTGTCTCAGTAGGAGAGGCCAGTGACCCTCCAGTCCCCAGAGAACCCAGGGAAAGGCCCCCATGGTCACAGCAAGGGCTGGTGGCAGACCCAGAACTATAGAAGGCTCTCTCAGCTGCAGACCAGGGCTCCTCTGTGACAGGGACCCCCGGCCTCTTCCAGAGCAATAATCAAGGACAGTGTGATGAGTAACCTCGGCAGGACCAAGTCTGGCCCCAGCCATGGCCACGTTCCTGTGTCATTCACTGGTTACCGTCCTCTCCTTCTCTGACTTGGTCCCAAAGGAGGGACAATGGGACTGGGGCTGAGAAGGACACGTGCCTCCTCCTGGTGCAGACCCAACACCCGCACTGGCTTCACCCAGGCTTCGCCTCCAGAGAGAACCCGGGGCCACGGTGCGAGGGTTTGGGGGGCTGGGGGTTGGGGACTTGCTCAATGACACCACCAGGAAGGGGGCTCCTGCCCTCGCCAGCTCAGCCTTCGCCTCTGGGTGGGGCGGGCACTCACCCCCTGGGGCCGCGAGGAGAACTTGAGGTAGGCGGGCAGCTCGATGTAGGAGCCCAGCAGGGTGAGCAGGCACAGCAGGAAGTCCATGACTTGCAGGGACAGGAAGGGCAGCAGGTACTTCTCCCGGCTCTGGAAGGCAGACCCCGCGCTGTCAGGTGGCCCGGCATGCAGCCGGCATGTCCCACACAGCTCATGTCCCCTGCGCCCCTTCCTCCCTGGATGATTCCCGCCACTCTGCCCCCGTGCTGTGCAGATGCAGCTGGGAACAAAGTCACAGCAGGAGTGGCTTCCTGGAGTCTCACGTGGGGTCTCAAACTGCCTGGGAGGCGACCAAGACCCCCGACTCGCACCTGCCTGCAGGGACTGGGTTCTTGCCGAGGGCCCCGCAGCCGCCCCATGCAGTAAGGAGGCCCCTGGAGCCCGGGTTGCGAGAGCGAGCGGGTCCATGAGGGTGGACAGCAGCGTCTCAGGCAGGGCCACTGGCCCCCTCTGCTTGTCCCAGTGCCCAGCCCCCCGCCTGCACAGGACGGGCCCTCTTCCTGGGGACACTGTGGCGAGATGGGCTTCCCGCTTCTCCAGGGCCAGGGGACCAGGGTGGGTCCTCTTCTGCAGGAGGTGGTCTGCCTCCGTCCCCCACCCAACCTCGCCAGGGCCTGGGAGCCCCTCGCTCCACCCTGGGCCACAGGGTCGCTCCTTCCTCCCCGGTGAAACGCGGAGCTCTCTGGGAGGTCCCAGCACCTGGGTCCCGCTCTGGGCCGTCACGAGCTCATCTCCTGCTCCCCACAACTCAAAGCCACCCCTCCTCTCCTCTGCCCGCCCTGGCAGCTCAGCCAGATGTGGGCCAGCGGGCAGTTCCTCCCTAGCGCCAGGTCAGCACAGCAGCCAGGCACCTGACCAGCCAGGGAGCCCCACAGGGCCGGGGCTCCCACAGCTAGGAGGACCCCACAGTGAGGCTGGGCGCTCCTGAGGCACCCCCACCCACTGGGCAGCCGGCTGCACGGCCCAGCAGAGGTGCAGGGCGGCCAACGGGACTCCTGGCGCCCACCCGCCCTCCCTCCCGCCGCCCCTCACCTTGACCACGCCGAGCAGCAGGCTCAGGCTGATGAGGAAGAGCAGGCCGATGAGCAGGAAGCTGGACACCAGGTCGGCTGCAAGGCGAGGGGGCCGTGAGGCCGGGGCTCGGGACCAAGTCCCGCTCCGAGTGCACCGGTGAGGGCACAGGAGCGGGAACAGGGGGCCTGCTCCCTGCACCCCACCTCAAGGACTGGGGGCACACAGACAGCCAGGACCGTGCAGCCAGGGTGGGCTGGGGGCTGGCCGGGGTCGCCTTTAGTCGGGAGAGGCCCTTGCAGGTGTCCCTGAAGAGGGACTCTGAGTGACAGAGTGGGCCACGAGCTGGGGTGCAGGGGTGGGTCGGGGTGTGGTGTGGCCGGGAGATGAGCCGCAGGGAGCACCGCCCGAGGCCTGAGGCGCCGGCCCCTGCAGGGAGCTCTCTGCTGCCCTGCGCCCCACACTCGGCGGCCACAGGAGGGCATCCCTGAGGGCAGGTGGAGTGGCAGGGGCTCCCGGGGAGGGGTTTGGCAAGGTCATCCGAGAGGGTGTGGCAGGACCCCAGACCACCCCGCCTGCCCCTGGCCAGTCCCCCTCCCCTCCTCTGCCCACCCCGTCCCGGACCTACCGATCCTAAGGTAGACGGTCTTGGAGAACCTGCAGGAGGCCTTGCCGCGGGCCACCTCCACGGTGTGCTCCACGAACAACAGGACACTCATGATCTGGGGCGGAAGAGAGGGCAGTCGGCCGGCTGGCATGGCTTCCCCACCGCCCCCTCTGGCCCCAGTGCAGCACGGTCAGGGGCCTCGAGCAGGGGTCCTGGGGTGGAGGCCCAGGCAGAGTGGACTTCACGGAGCAACAGCCCAAGCTCATGATCCTGGTCCTTCCTCTTCCCAGATCCGCGACCTTGGGCAAGTTGCTTGACCTCTCTGTGCCTCGGCTTCTCCATCTGCAAAATGGGGCTGACCCTAGCAGCCACCTCAAGAGGCCACTGAGAGTCCTAAATGAGCAGCGCTCAGACCAGCCCTGCTCTCGGGGACACTGCCACGGCTGAAGGTCAGGGGTGGGGGTTGGGGACGAGGGTACCAGAGGCTCTGGGCATCACGGGGTCACATGTGAGCTCCAAGTTCCCAGAGTCATCGACACAGGCTGGGACAGCCCTGGAGGGTGCCTGGTCCCTGAATCTCCAGAGGCCCGGTCAGCCCTGACCCCGCGGCCCCACTGTTTCAAAATAAGGACCATAAGAACATCTGCTCCAAAGGGCTGCGCGGGCCAGGCGGGCAGACAGTCAGCACCGAGCCACCAGCCTCAGGCCCAGGCGGGGAAGGTCCCCTCTCTCCTGCTCACAGCTCTGGCTGTGGCATCTGTTGAATGAGACCCCGTCCCCTCAGGGACCTTGCTAAGAATGGTGGAGAAAGGGCCGAGCCGATGGCTGAGTGCCGGGGTGGCCCTGCCAGCAGCTGAAGCCCAGCCACAAAACTGAAATCTGGAAGGCCCTTGGGCCCATGCAGGGGTCCTGCGCCACACAACCTCCACTATAATGCTTCTAGCCCAGGGGCCTCACAACAGTCCCTGTGTCCGTGTCCTGACAGTCCCCCCACACACACACACAAGCACACAATTCTCCAGGAGCAATCTGCCCATGCTGAGAACAAGATTATCCCCTCCATTGTAATGGGTGCTCTACCTCTATTAATATAGCCTAAGTTTACACTGACTTTCTAGTGTCCCTGCACCGGCAACGCATGCTCAGCCAACAGCAACCAGACAGCCACCATCTGTTTCCCCCTGCTGACTGTGCGGTTTTTTTTTAGCTCAGACACAGATCTCGATTTGTCTTCCTGCCACAGTACATCCTCTCAGGGGGTCCGAAAGACACAGCACAGAAGGGTGACAATGAGTCGATCCTAAGCCAGACTGAGAAAGTCACTATGTGACCTTCGACAGGTCACTTTCCCTCACAGAATTCTCTCATCTGCAAAGCAAGCCTGGCACGCTCAGGGAGGATCCACCGCGTGATGTTTGCGGAGCACTGAGCGGGGTCTGCGGGGGCCGGGGGCCGCGGGGCTCACTCCAGGGGCCGCTTTACCTGGCGCAGCAGGAACCAGGAAGGCGGGGTCCTGTCGGGAGGCCCAGAGCAGCCCCGAATGGACAGCAGGTACGGCGGTGGCCGGCACCTGCAGGAGAGCCCCAGGGGAGGACAGAGCCCGTCCCCTCCTCCGGGTCTCACTGTTGGTGACGGAAAGGGAGAGGAGCCGACGGGAGTCCTGCAGGTCTGAGGGGGCAAGCACCGTCCCGGGGTGGACCCCAGGCTGGCCCCCAGTGACCGGGGAGGCCCAGAAGCCCCAGGCCTAGATTTCCAAGGCCACGGCCCTCGCCCTCCCCTGGAGCCCTTGGGGTCTACTGGACACAGCATGCTCCCCTGAGCTCGGGGCAGCTGGGCCAGGCCCTCGGGTCCTGGGCTGTCCTGGGCCATCCTGAGGCAGGAACCAGCTTCTCTTCTCCCACGACATCCATCAGACAGCAGCTGCCCCCCCCCCCGGCTCCTAGCATCCGAGATGTCGGCGGGGGAGGCCCTGGGCCCAGCCCAGGCTCTGCTCCTGAGAAGCCACTAAGGCCAGGCCTCAACTCCCACCAGGGAGTGGGAGGGTCCCGCCAGGCCTCCCAGGGTCACTGCGAGGTCAACAGCAGGTGCAGCAGGCGGGCACTGCAGGCAGCGCCATCCTGTACATGGGCGTCCATTCACTCCTTGTAAGCACTCTGAGCACCGAGCACCCTCAACTCCATCCACCCACCCCAGCCTGTAGATGTCACAGTCTCAGAGGACCCAGGGGTGACGAGTATTCTAAGAGCCACAAAAGGGACACACTGGGGCTTAGGGTCCCTGATGAGGGACAGATCACTGCTGCTGGGATGACTCAGAGACAGTTCCACCCTCTTTGCTCAACCCTTGAGCAAGGCTCTGAAGGAGAGTAGGAGTTTCCAACCGAGAAGACAAGAAAGCATTCCAGGCAATGGAGCAGCATGTGCAAAGACCCAGGGGCCAGGCAGTATGGACGCTTGGATCCTTCCAGGAAAGATGTCTCTTACCTGAGAGGGGGATGTTCCCAGGGGGGAAGTGAGGCCCAGAGAGAAACAGTGACCAGCCAAGGTCACACAGCAAGGCCTGCTGAGTCAGAATGAGCTTAGCCCTCCTGACTCCAAATCCGGGCTCCGGCTGCTGTCCCCACCTGGCCAGCTGCCCCTTCTCTCTCCACTCCCTGTTCCGCTTTCCACCTCTTCCCTCTGTTCTCCGCGTTTCAGTTCCCGTTCCCTAAGCCGAGCAGGGGGAAGTGGCCAGGAGGCAGGAGATCTCTGTTTCTCTTCCTGGTGTCTCCAGGAGACCCACAGCTTGAGCCCAAAGAAGAGGCTGTGGGAGGAGGGGCCGAGTGGAGAGGCCAAGGGCCCCTGGGGAGGTGCTGGCGGGTGGCCTGGGCTGTGGCCTGCTGGGGGTGACAGTGGCTGCAGTGCTGCTGCGGGAGTTCGTGTGGACACTGGTGGCCATCAGGGGACACTGGGAATGTTTGGTGGTAACGGTGACACTGGGTGTGGCAGTGGTGGCAGTGAGGTAGTAACGCCTGTGAACATCCTGGGAGGCAGTAGGTAGCCACAGGTCAGTGGGGAAGATATTGCTGCTGATGTCAGCTGCCGTCGTGATGGGATGGTGTGATGACAGCCTTGCAGGTCGGGGTGGTGGCATCAAGCTCCCCAATGCTGGGGTTCAAGGGCCAGTTCCCTCTGCGGAGGACGGAAGACGGCCGCTGTGCTGGTCCTGCCCGGGCCCAACCCCCACCGTATCACAGGAGGCGCCAGAGACCCTGCGACTGGTGGGGCTAAAACTTGCAGAGAAAGGCCCCAGCTGTCAGGGGACCCTCGCCCTGGGCCACCGGTAGGGGATACTCCCGCAGCTGCCTACAAGGAGCTTTGCAGGAGGACCACAGACTCCGCCTGCACAACTGGGCGGAAGTTGCCAGGGGCCCGGCTCCACCCACCTGCAGAGGGCACAGCCTGCCAAGGGCGCCCAGGGCCACGCCCCTGTGCCCAGCTCTGCCAGCGCCCCGGGTCCAGATCCAGGTCCGCACCGGGCGGGCCTCAGCCTCCAGGGCTGCTGCACACTTGGGCCCTCGGGTGGTGACCGTGGCCCTCCCCACCGCCAGCAGCTGCCCACCCTGCTTTGTTTGGAGGGGGATGCAGGAGCCAGGTGCGTGGGGGCTGGGGGGCCCCTCCGGGCCCTGCTTCCTGTCGCAGCTCATCAGGGGCGGAGGGGTGGAGGCGTTCCCCCAGAGCTCTATCTCCCCAGCCCCCCTCCAGCCACCCAGATACCATCGCGCTGCCCCGTCCAGGGCGTCACACCAACGACAGCTCAACCAGAGGCCCCGGTGCCCCAGGGACGTTGCCCTCCCCTCTGCAGCCTCCTCACCAGGCCCACCCTTCTGAGACTGACTGTCCCCTCGCTACCGGACCCCAGGGCTCCTGTACCACGGGGAGAACCCCAAGGCAGCCACAGATGCCCCGTGTGGTCCTCGCCAAGTCACTTTACTGCTCCAGGCCTCGGTTTCCCCACCTCCGCCACCTTGGAGAGTGGCACATGAGGTGACATCTGTCTGCCACCACAGACAGTGATTCAGAAAGATGGGCTGAGAGCCAGGGCACTGATGTACAGCCACCAGACCAGGCCCTGGGGACCAGCCAGCTCCATGTGTCAGAGAGCCACCCCCCACCCCCCAGTCAGGCTGGTTCCCACCATGACATAGGGCAGCAGCGGGGAACAGCCAGGGCACAGAATGGGACTCGCAGCCTGAGGCTGGTCAGAGCCCAGAGCCCTGGGTTCACCGGCCGCGCCTCAGTGGAGGGTGGGCAGGCGGGCAGTGCCCGGGAGGAGCCTGGGCCCGGGGCTACCCTGTGCCACTTCTCAGAGTTCTGAGGTGTGCGCACCTCGGTGAGTTTTTCAAGATAGCATCTGGGGTGTCTACGCGCTTGCCCAGGAAATTATTAACCGTTTACAAAAATGAGAAAATAAACTAGATCGGCTGGACCTACCAGGTGCCTGGCCCCAGTGGTTAGGAGACAGATCAAGCCAAGCCTTAGATGAGACTCGGATCAGAGCACAGGACACACGGGGACCCAGCATGTAGGGCTCGGGGACCCAGGAGAGCTCAGGGTCTGAGTAGGGGCCCACAGAAGGCGCCCCAGAGGAAGCCAGTCTCACAGATCTCCCCAGGCACGAAAGAGGGGCCTTCCAGGCAGAGGCTCAGCATGAGCAGAGGCCAGAGTGTGAGGAGCATCCAGGAAACTGAGAGACGTGTGCACAGTCGGTCCTTGGCTGTGTGGCTGGGAGTGCGGGGGTGGGGTGGGGGACACGGGGGTAAGGACTCGGGCTGGCAGGAGCACTCCAGGAGGACCCAGGGCTGGTGCAAAGGCCCTGAGGGCAGCAGAGCACAGGCTGGATGAGCTTGGACAGGCCAGAGGCCAACCACATGGGCACAGGAAACGGCCAGCTCCAGCCCACGCCCTGCCCTGCGCAGCAAGGCCGCTGCCCGAGGAGGGTGGTTCCTCACATCTTCCTCCAGGGGCAGCCATTTGGGTGCTCAGAGATAGTTTCCAGCCTTGGCCCAAAGCCTCCCCCCCCTCAAAGTCCACCCCACAAACAGTCGCCTAAAACCATCGCTTCCCTATTTATCTTCAGAGAAAAGACCCGCGGTGACGGCAAGAACCATATCAAGACCACCCAAGCGGTGGCTGGACGCCAGGCCCTGGACTCGCCCCCCTCCTCCCGCCGTGGCAGTTTCTGCTGAAATTCTCACTTTCCCCCAATTTGCAGGTGAAATTAAACCCAAGCCTTTATATGTGGTCTCTGTGTTTTAAGAACAAGACTCCCCCTGGGTGTGACAGGGGACCCTGCCCCACTGCTGCTGAGAAGACTGCCCCTCCCCTGTCTGCCTCTAGAAGAGGACCCCTGGGTTCTTGTTCTTTATCTACCATTAGCTGAGAAGTTGTTTGGCCTCCCTGAACCTGTTTCCTCTTCTATAAAATGGAGGCTGGTGGCAGTTGTCATGTCTATGCTGACATGTAGGACACCAGGGGAGGAACGTGAGCCTGAGACGGACCTGGGCCCTGTCCTGAGCGGCCTGAGCAGGCTGACGCTGCGCACGCGCTTCCTGCCCCCCTGAGGTGTCTGCACCCGCTGCCTCAGGCAGCATGAGCTCAGAGCCAGGCCCTGGTTCTGGGTGGCTGCTCTAGGCTCAAAATAAAAGCCTCATTTCCTGGGGAGCTCAGAACTGGGGCGAAGATAGAGACGCCTCCGTGGGGACCAGCCCTGCCCTCCAGCTGCGGGCCACCTCAGTGGGCCCAGCACCTCCACCTGGGGGGACACCTTGGGCTGATGCCTCTCCAGCTGTGCCCCTCTCACAGCAGTGGGTTCTTCCAGCTAAGGTGACCCCTAACCCCTGGGGCCACCACCCTCCTCCCATTCCCAGACTCCCCTTTCCTCTGACCTTGGGACTGAGAACCGTGAAGTGGGGAGAGGACAGGGGCCTAGCTTGGGTCTGGCCTGTCCCAGGTAGAGTCACACAGGTAAGTGACCATCTTCACTTGGGCCCCCAGGCCTAGTGCAGCAGACCTTGCTGCATATCACCCCAGAGCCCCTTGGATCCTGCTGGTGCTCACCCCTGGAGGGTCTGTGTGCAGGTCGGAGGTGGGGGCTCCAGAGATGGGTGCAAACTCAGCTGTGTCCCTGGGGAGAGACCTCCCCCACCAGCCCCCCCCCCCACAAGGGCTCAGAGCTGTGAAGGCCAAAAACAAGGTCTCGGGGTCCAGCCCAGCAGCACCAGGCATGAAGCTGGCAGACCCCAACAGCCCCACACTGGGACCCCAGCCGGCAGGTGGGGCCGAGTTTGAGGCCTCAGGGAGATGAGCTTTCAAAGGGGAGCGGCCCTCAGTCGCTTCCCACAGCCCACTCAGGACACGCACTAGCCAGACCCTGCTCCACCTGGGTCGCCTCAGCGCCACACTTGGGAAAGGTCACCTGGAGGCCAAAACCACTGGCCTCATTCAACAGACGAACACCCAGGCCCAGGCAGCCATGGCACCTGCCTGCCAGAGGCCTAGGGTCGGTGAGTGACAGAGAGGGCCTTGGCTTTCCAGTCCGAGGGACCACAGCCCCCAGAGCGGAGCAGAGGGAGGAGCCTGGGAGTTTGAGGACACATCGAGGACTCCAGGGAGCTGCCTGGAGAGGACGGCAAAGAAGAAATGGGCCGGGGAGGCCGGGGAGGCCGGGGAGGCCGGGGAGGCCGGGGAGGGCCCTCCCGACAGCCAGGTCCCCGCCACAGGAGGGCCAAGGATCTCTTTTGTCTACTCCCTGGCTTGCGGCTCAGGCCACACATGTGTGCAGGCAACAGCGGCCTGGAGGAGGCAACTGGCCCCCACGTCCCCCATGTGGCTGGAGCAAGTCAGGCCCTGCTGAGCCTGCGTCTTCCCCCGTAAGAGGAGCAGACCCTTCCTGCTGGCTGCGAAGCCCCAGGCATGAGGGATAGGGTGTCTCACACTCCTCCCACACCCGGTGGCTGTCCCTCTGCAGCCAGCCTGGCCAACATCCTGGCTCTTCCAGCACCCCACAGCCTCTTGTCCACCACCAGGACTCCGCTCAGACCCTCCCTCCACCCGTGTGCCCTGTCCCGGCACCCAGGCAAAGCCCTGCTCCTCCCCGGGACCCAGCCTCCTCTGGAAGTCTTTCCTGGATCCCCACACATCTGCACCCCTCTACCGTCCCTGGCCACTCCACAGCTGTCCTTGGCACAGTGGAATCCTTGAGGGCAGAGGCCGAGAAGGAGTCGGGCCTGTCCCCTTGCCTGTCCCCTGGTCTGGGCGGGGCTCCTGAGGTGGCAGAGCATTGGACTCCTCTTTAAACAACAGGCTTCTGACTGTTCTTCCCAGTTTAAGAAGCCGAGAACTTGAGCAGCAAAGCAAAGCAGAACAGTTGGATTGCCACCCAGAGTCTAACGTAAACACCCTGGGTCCCCACCGACACCGACAAAGAAGTCACTAATGTGAATGACAAGTGGGGAGGACAGGCACCGTGGGATCCCAGGGGCTGGGCATGGCTTCCTGGCCTTCCAGGAGGTGGAGCCCACCCCTGCTCCTCGAGGTGGGCCTCAGTGACTCTCTCCCCACGCTCGCAGCATGGAATGGGAGGAGACAGCTGACGGCACTGCCTCGGCCAGGCAGTCAAGGTCACCGTCACACGTCCCCCCTTGGTGTGAAGCACTGATGGCTCTTCACACCTGTGGTCTCCTCCCAAAAGCACGGTACCCTGGGCCCATGGTGAGGGAGCCACCAGGCCAGTCCCAGTTGAGACAAGTCAAGGAAGTGCCCGCCAGTGCTCCTCAGAGCCAAGGTCATCAAGGACCAGGAGGAACGAGACCCACCCTGGCCCAGAGGAAGCGGGAGTGTGTGCCAGCTGCGTGCCCCATCCTGGTGGGCCCCTCTGGGGACCCTGGAAGGAAAGGAGACCAGGAAAAGCCAAGAGGTTGTGGCCGACACCTGGACCCTGGCTAACAACCTGTATCCACTGTGGTCGTCGCTCGGGACAAACCTCTGTACCCTGGGGGACGCTGACAAGAGGGGAACAGGACACAGGGAACTCTCACTATGATTTACCGTTTTTCATCTAAAACTCTTGCAAAATAAAAGGTCGACTTTAAGAGTCCACGCGTGCTCATTGTACCAAATGTGGGAAACTCGGAAGCGCCGGGGAGCGGAGCCAGACCCCGACAGCACAACTGGGGCTCCACCCGACGGAATTCCAGGTTCAGGGGTGGGGGGTGAGGCCAGGAGAGAGGGCACCAGGAAAGTCTCCTCCGGGGCTCGCCTCCTGCCACTGACTTAGGACATTAGGGTCAATGACAAGCCTGGACTTGAAGAAGGTTCTCTGACTTCTATGTGTGCAAGTTCAGGTGCCCAGAGAATCCTCTAAACAAACCAAAATCTCCCAAAGAAGGCGTCGCCCCCCCCTGCCCCCCAGAAGCTCAGCACTGGCTTCCCCCCCTTGGACACCAGAGAGCCTTCCCGTAATGACACCCCGGGCCTCAGTAAAGCTGTCTCAGGACGTCAATGGCCCAATTTAACTCTCCCCAGAGAGGCCAAGTCCACAAATAGCTTGCAACGTATGCTATCGTCACTCATGGCTGGCTCCAGATGACGACCAACATGGCAATTGGCACACCTGGATGACAGTTTCTCTTTTACCATCCAGATGTTCAAGGTCCTGTCAACGTATCTGCCACCGACAGCTGGGCCACAGGACAGCCCCTGACCCCTGGCCTTTCCCAGAAAGAGAAAGGGACCAAAAGGTACGTCCCCCTGGAGTCAGCCAAGGACCTCAGCCAGAATGAAGCTCCTGGACAGGACATCCAGTCGGCAGGCTACCCCCCTGTTCTCACGCCTCCTCTGGCTCTGGAACATTCCATGGCTCCCTGTGGCTCACATTACAGGCATGGTTCTCAAGTGGGAGTGACTGTTGCCCGTGGCTGGGGCCCTGATTGATGGGGAGGGCAGCATCTCTGTTGGCAGCAGGTCACGCAATGCACACATCCACCCCTCTCAACAAAGAACTCTCCAGACCCAGCCACCGATGATGCACCATAGAGAAGGTCCAGATTCATAGCTTGTCACTCACAGCCCTCATCACCTTCTCCACCCCAACCCCCAGGCTGGTCTCCATAGAGCCCTGCCCAAGCCCCGTCCCCCACTGACACACACACACACACACACACACACATACACACACGCACCCTGACACGCCAGCTTCTTGTCCGTCCAGGTAGACTCTGCGCCTCCCACAGTGCCACCACCTCCGAGAAGTGACCCACACATTCTCCAGTTTGTGTGTGGGGACTGGATGCGGCTTGACCATTTCCGGGTGAGGACCTCAGGGTTGAGAAGAAACCTCAAGAGACGCGCTGCCCTGAGGTCTGCCTCTGGTGAGCCCTTTCCCTGGCCACGGCCACCAACACTGAGACCTCAGAAGGCCGACAGAAGAGCCTGCTTCCCGCTTCTCTAAACGTCAGAAGAGCAGCTGCCGGTGCCCGCAGTCCCCCGTGGTGACAATGAGCAGAAATGAAGAGCAGCCGCCAGGGAACACGGAGCCGGGCCCCCAGGCCACCGCAGGCCCACCTGCCCACAGGAGCCCCACATGGGCTGTCTGCACCCCGCTGTCAACACCCCCTCGCCTCTGACTTTCTAAAGAGGAAACAGATCAGAGACAGGTGGCCTGAGGCCACACAACCAGGTAGTGGCAGAGCTGGGGAAGGACCCAAGGACCTCTTGCAGGGACACCTCTGCAAACCTCACCGTCCTTCTGAGAATACTGCAGAGTCTCAGAGACTGAAGGCCCTAAAGACTAGACATGGGGACAGTTGAGGTGTCATCTGCCACTCCCAGCTCTTGCATGGGCAGGAGCTCAGCAGCACAACCTCTGCCCTCCTCTCAGAACAAAAGGGGCGACCCTGTTGGAGCACCATTAATAATGAAACACGCAACCGTGCAGCACCCGGTAGAAATGAGCTCCTGGTCTTCATGGCGACCCTATTATTGTTTGCTTATTATTTTCATCCCCATTGGTTAGATGAAGAATGGAATCAGAGAAGGTAAGTAAGTTGGCCAAGACTGCACAGTACAGAAGCAGGGAGGCCAGATGTATACACAGGGGTCTGGCCCCGAGGCTGTGTGCTAACCCTTGACCGCACCAGCCCTGAGGGCCAGCTCTTCCCACAGCCCTGGCCACGCTGCCTGCAAGCACAGCTAAAGCAGCCAGGTCTCAGGGTGTGCAGCGGAGCGGCTTGCAGATTTAGGCTGATTTTGAGGAAGTTCTTTCAGGCTGATGAGAGAACTATCAGCCACAGGCCGTGCCTGAGTCACCCTGGCAGGAAGGTGCTGAGTCTGGGGGAGCTGGGTGTGGCCAGAGTCGGGGGAGGGTGTGGATCGGGACAGGACAGAACAGGACCCCAAACTTCAGCCACCCCAGACAAGAAAGAGCCTTGCCTCTGGGGGCTGTGACTTGCCCAGAGTCACACTGAGATGACAAAGACAAAGGCTTCCTGCCGCTCAGCACACAGCAGCCCCCAGAGAGGAGCCCCCCAGTGCCACTCCCGCTGGCTGCACAGTCGCTGAGCCGGCCAACATCTCCCTTTGGTGGCAGAGGCCATGGCTGGGCTCAGCCCTAGGCCAAGAGGGCTGGGCTCCCTCCCATAAGAAGCACGAAGGGGACAGTCCGTGTCCAGCCCTTGTCCAGCCCATGTCCAGACCCTGGGGCAGCGCAGCCTGTCCAGGCCCAGTGCAAGAATCGGAGTCTCCAGGGTCCCCATTTGTCGGGGAGAATTGAGGCCCTGAGCTGGAAGGGATGCCCAGGGTCCAGCAGAGAGGGGGCAGGCAGCAGGTGGCGGGGCTCAGCAGGCACCACACGCGCACGCACACACACACACACACGCACAGCACACGCACACGCACCTCGCCCGGGAACCACACACTCACCACATGGTAGATGGCCAGGGCGGTGGTGACTACCCGGACATTGAAGCAGCAGCAGGTCTGGCGGATGGGTGCCGCGCGTGGGGCCATGATGCCGCTGTCCCCTCCTCTGAGTCACTGAGGGGGAAGGAGCCCAGCGCCTAAAGCAGGGCAGAAAAGGGGAAGCTGCAGGCTGCCCGCCTCACTTCCGTCCTGCCCGCAGACAGGCAGGGGCAAGGTCGTCACAACTGGGGCGGGCAGCTCTGCAGTGGGCGGGGAAGGACAGCAGCCTGCTTCAGAGGACCCAGTCAGCCTTCGTCACTCCCAGGGACCTTGGGGGAAGGCGGACCCCTATTCCCTCCCTACCTGCCCTTTGCCAGATCCAGACAAGCAGCTGCACACACCCTACTTCCTGGATGCTCACCACCACCCCTGGAAGCCAGGATGGTGGCCAAGTCCATTGCTAGTTAAAAAAAAAAACAGAGGTCCAGAGAGGTCAAGGCACTTGCCCCAAATCACACAGCAGTTAGTGACAGGATTCAAACCTAGGTCTGTCTTGTTGTAGAGAAAGCCATCGTCCAGTCAACGGTGCCCTGTGTTCTAGGCATGCACTGCATAAGCTCCCACACTCCTCCTCTCAACCCTTTGAAGGAAGGGCTATTATTATCCCCATTTTACAACTGAAGAAACTGAGGCACAGAGAGGGAAAATTACTTGTCCAAGGTCATTTGTCCAGTCAAAGAAGGAGCAGGATTTGAAGTAGAATGACTGCTTCCAGAAGTCACTCCTAGAGCTGAGGGTCTTCCCATCACTCCCAACTAGGTCAGGAGGAGAATTCCTACGCAAAGCCACCCGGAGTCAGACCCAGACCCGGGCTCTCCCTCCGACTCACCTGTAACTCCTCATGGCAATCTGCAAGACCTCGTGGAACCCGCTTATGGGCCTCAAGCCTCCCTGACACAGGAAATCAGGGGGTTCTTTTCCTCCCTGGATCTTAGGAAAAGTTGGAATTCGCCCCGCTCACTCGCAACATAGCAAACAGCCCAGGAGCAACTGCCGGGAAGCCCCGCCCTCCCATGGCATCACAGAGTTTGGACTGGACACCACGGCAGCCCATCATTTCTGCCCCAGGAGAGGTTATAAAAAGTCTCTAAGCCCCTTTGCCTTGGCAAAAGTTGCTCGGTCGTGCCCATAAAACTAGGCTGGTAGACTTGATCTAACTTTTTTCTGTCAACCAATGAGACCAAGAGGACTCTGCAAATTTGGGGTTCCTGGGAAATGCAGCCAGACCCTCTCCTACTTCATTTCCAAGCCTGTTTCTTTTCCTTCACAAGCTTTGCTAAGCCCTAACATCTCAGCAGGGGACTCGGAGCAGTAATTACCCTTGCTTGAATGCTGGCTCCTCTGGCTGGGTAGCCAAGGCCACGAGAAAATCTGCAAAGCCAGGGGAACTAGAGGGTCAGAAAGCGGGGGTCAAGAGAGCTCTGAGGCCACTCTGAGGTGTCTGCATTTGATTGTGCTAGGAAGCCTCTGGAAGATTCTATACCATAATAAAAGAGAACCGTTAGGAACACTATGGTTTGGTGAAACCAAAATAGGTGTGGAGTCGATTCCCAAAGAGAGGAATGAAGCACATCGATGGTGTGTGACACAATTTTATGATCTATGAATGAACATTTTTCATTTTTATAGTGATAAATTCATTTTAATGTGCAGTACAAAAATATACATAACTAGCCCATGAATTCCACTTATGGGAGAAACATAGTTTCATTTAAAAACAGATGCATTTAAATTAAAAAGCAGTAAGCTGATTTAATGAAAATATGTTAAAAGTCTAACATGCACACAGATGTAGCAGACAGCCAAGTAGCTGGAGTGGAAATCCCAGGGCCTGGGAAATCCCAGCTCCCTAAGTGGCTGTGTGATCTCAGGAAAAGTGCTTGATCTCTCTGAGCTGTTGTTTTCACATTTGCAAAATGAGGCAGGAGTTTGCTTGGCAGGCTGTGGTAGAGATGAAATCGGGTCACGTGAATGCGTCTGTTTATTTCCTCCTTTCCAGTCCCTCCCTGCTCCCCGTCACAATCATACTCTGGTCCCTGGGAGGAGGAAGAGGTAGGATTTGAACCTGACCTGTGGATCCCAGTCCTGAGCTGATCACAAGCAGTGTTCCCCACTGGCCACTGTCTCCTTCCAGAGCACTGGAGTTCTGATAGAGACCTTCGTTCCTTGCCTGGTCCCACACACGCAGGTCCTGGGTGGGGTTCTCAGTCACTCCCAGTGCAATGCCAGCCTGACCCTCTTGATTTTTTCTACCCACCTGAGGACCGAGCAAGCTCTCCCGCCACGACACACACAGACACCACCTCCTCGTTCCTGAATTGTGCCTACGTTATCTTATACGGCCAAGGGCTCTGCAGGTGTTGTTAAGTGACGCAACTCCACATGGTGTGTTCCTGGATGGGTGGCCCAATGTCATCCAACAGGTCCCATAACTGAAAGACAGACAGGGATATCAGGGCCAGAGACTGGACGGTGCTACGCTGCGGGCTCTGAAGATGGCAGAAGGGGCCACGAGCCAGGAAGGCAGGCAGGCAGCTTCCGGAGGCTGGCAGAGGCCAAGGAATGGACTCCCCTCTAGGGCTCCGTGCCTTGATTCTAGGCTGGGGAGACCCATGTGGGTCTCCTGGTCTCCAGGACAATAAGGTAACGGTTGATGGCAGTTTGTGACAACAGCCATGGGAAGCCCATAAAGCTGCTCAGCAGAGTCCCCAGAGTCCCCAGGCAGCCGGGGCCCTCTGGCACTGGAGCCACCAAGCACCCGTCATGGAAGCCACAGCCCCCAGCCACAGCAGCGCAGCCCTTGACTTCCTCACTGTGTGAGCCTGGCCAGCTGTGAACTTCTGAGCCTCAGTTTCTTCCTGTGCGAGATGGGCTAACGGAACACCCACGTCGCGCCAGTGCTGCAGACAGCCTTATTCATACCCAGCCTTTTTCCACCTCAAAAGATGCGTCTGAGCTTCTCCTCGCCACCTCCCCCGCCCCCGTACCAGGGATGGCACTCAGAGGCACTTAACCACTGAGAGACATCCCCAGCCCTTCTTTTATTTTTTTATTTTGAGACAGGGTCTTGCTAAGTTGCTTAGAGCCTAGCTAAACGGCTGAGGTTGGTCTCAAACTTGTGATCCTCCTGCCTCAGCCTCCCAGGCCACTGGGATTCCAGGAGTGCACCCTGCTCAGCCCCGACCATGGGCAGAGCTGTGGACACTCAGACCGTCCCAACTCACCAAGATAAGGCTGGGGAATGTTCCACACTCCCATGGTCCCCATGGGGCAGATTAGAACCTTGAAACCAGCTTATAAAACTGTCCTTGGTAAAGTTATTTCAGACAAAAGAGCTTCTAATCTGACTTCGGAGATTATTCCTGAATCCGAAAGTCATCTTTAATCCCCAAAAGCCTGAAGCCCTGGCTGGTCATCCTGCTCAGTAGAGTGCCGCTGCGGTTATTAATATTTACACAGAATCTCTGTTTCCTCAAAGGCACAATGGCTCTCGAGCTTTCTTTGTTAAGTAAGAAGAACATTATTGGAACTTCCCTCTCCACCCACAGGCCTGGAGGTAAAAATAAACTCCTTGATGCTGCCAGGTTTCAAACTTAAACAAAGCTTTTGCGAGTCACGTGTCCTTTCAATTACTCTAGATGAAGCACTTAGGAGCTCTTGGGTCACAGCAAGTGTCACGGTGGGGGCTTTTTTGATTACAATTGTTACTATGATTATCTCTGTTCTCAGTTAACCCTGACTGGGGGGCGCCTCTTGAGCCCCAGAGGGGTGAGGAAGGCAGGGAGAGCTGTTGTGTGCTCCTGGCAGACCCAGGGGACAGTGACCTACTGCAGAGCAATAGCAGCAGAACCTCTAGAAAGCAGGTCTTCCTGGGGACTGCTGCTTAGGAGGCATGCCAGGGAGGGAACAGCGAAGGGCAGCTCCAAGGAAGATCAGCTTCCTACAGTGACCATCGGGCAGCAGGAGACCCTGACTTGAGGCCATGTGGCCCACACTCTGCTCTTCAGCTGGGCAGTTTAGGCATGATACTGCCTCAGGTTCTGCAGGCCGAGACCCAGGGTAATGGCCCCGGAGGCCAGGAGGAACGCTGGCCCTAAGTACCCAGGGCAGCCATGCCGGTGTCCTCCGGCTGAAGCTCAGCTCCAAGCACTCCCCGGGGTGCAGCACTTCGGGCCGTGGGCACAGTGCAGTTGAAGGCAGCAGAACACTGGCTTTGGAGCTGGGGGAGCGGGCTCCCCTCTTGCCTCCCAGGGGTGCTGGGGTGCCAGGGGTGATCCCTGTCTCCTCAGTGTCTGTCAACTAGTCCTGAGCTTGGGGTCTCAGGCCCCTAGAAAGTAGGCAGGTCAGGGACACACCTGCTACTAACACCCCAGAAAGAAGAGCCTGTGAGGGCATTTCCCCCAGATAGGGGATTTTTATCTAATCAAACAAAAATAACACCACCACACAACAAAGTGATAGGTCTCGTCCAGGGTAAGGGTGGAGAGTTAAAAATAAGAAACAAGACAAAGGACTGCTATTTATGCTTTGGCCAACGTGCTATTAGGCACTTCTAGGAAACCTACAATCTTTTTCATTTGAAAGGGACAGACTTCATGTCTACTCATGGTCCTCACGCCTTTCGAAACTCCAGCCAGAGACATAGTTACAGTGGCCGGAGGAACAGAAGTCATTTTGGGATCATGAGGACAAAAATGCCTTATAATGTGAGAAAAGGAAGCCCTGTCCGGGTCCCCTGACTTCATTCACAATTCAACAAGAGGCTTGCTACAGGTGTCCAGGACGTGTTATCACACACCCAAGGCCCCTCCTCTCACGAAGTGAGCACCCTAGTGGGGAGTCAGTACACGAGGACATTCATATAAAGTGACGATTCTCAATCGTGCTGTCCTAGCTTGGCTTCTGGTCTTAACTAGAGCACAGCTTTGCCACCCGACTTGGGGCTGGTCACTCTCCCACTCCAACCTCTGTTTTCCTGTCTGTAACATCAAGGAGGTGTCCAAATCCACCATCTCTGAGCCCTGTCCCCCTCGGCCAGGCTCTGGGGCCAGGTGAACTACTCTAAGCGGCTATTCCCAGGTTAGACGCCCTCCAGCAGGACTGAGCCCTCAAATTCCTCGGCACTGGGTAAACAGCCAGGAGGCCCCGTCGGCCATCCCAGGCCTCCTGACTGCAGCCCTTTCAGGGCCGCCAATAAATCTCAAGCAAGTGCTGAAAGATCAAACCCCAGCCCCCTGCAAGCTGAGGAGCCTGATGGTGCCCCAGGCCTCTCCCGGGCAGTGCTTGGCGCAGCCGTTAGCAGGCTGGGAGGGCCATCCATGAAGGGCCACCCCGCCAAGGGGGCCAGGCCCAGCAGTACCCCCGCTGGCCCTGCCCAGCCGGCCGCTGAGCACCCTGCTCCACGATGTACCCACAGGCCTGCCACCACCTCTGCTTAATCCGTTTCAATGCTCCATCCAGGATGACACCACCGTCCTCCCCACTGCCCAGCAGGGCTGACCTCCGCCGGGTCCTCCCCCTCGGCTCACTTCCTCCCCTTGCCCAGGCCTGTGGTTCTTCTCCCCCTCAGCTCCCAAGTCTCTCTGCTTTTCTCCATCCCCACAGCCGGGGTCCAGCTACCACCCCCCTGGCCTTGGCTGTGGAGCAAGGCTGGGGCAGAGAGCAGGCTCCTCCAGGCAGGGCGGCTGTCAGGCCCCAGGCCAGGGCCCTCTTGTCAAGAAGTGTCTGAAGGGCGCGTGGGCCTGGCCACCAATTCACAATCCCTAGAGACAGACAACGGAGAGCACTTGACACATGAGGAGACCGGCTAGGACATGTCTGACTGAAAGGCCACCCCACCCCCAGAGCCACTCCACGGAGGGGCCTGAAGTCCACCACGCATGCCTATGAGGATGGGGACCCACCCAGATGCACAGGGGACCCGTTAGCCAGGCTCACACCAGCCTCACTGTCAAGGAGCTCGCCTGTGCCACTGACCCCGCCCAGGGCAGGAGTGAGGTGCACTCATATGGCAATAGCGACACAGGCCCCTGCCCGCAGGGGGCCGCCCTGGAAGCAGGGTGTCCGTGTGGGGCGAGGGCCTCCATCACTCCTAGCCAGACGGGGCTGCCTGGAGGCCCGGGCCGCAGGTGCTAGACCCAGTGACCCCAGCAAAAGCTCAGTTGGGGAAGGCAGGTGCAGGGGGTCGGTAACAGTCCCAGCATGAGTAAGAGTGTCGCAGGACGGGGACAATACCACCTCTTAGTAAAAGCCATGACCGAGATGACACCAGCTGTCTAAAAATACCTCCTTAGAGAGGTGTCAGGTGTGGGGGAAGTCCACAGATCCTGGAAGGGGACCAACCTGGTTCACATCCCGGATCTGCCCTCACAAGCTCTGTGACAAGTGTCCGTCTCACTGCCTCTCTGGGGCCCCCGCTTCCTCATCCGTAAAATGGAGACAACAGCCAGTCCTTCTTGCAGAATTACTGTGAAGACTGAGGTGATGACGAGGAGACTGGGTTGGGCCTGTGGCCTCTGAGGCCCATCCCTCTCCCAGACTGTCACAGGTTCTCCTGTGACCATGCGTCCTCCGGGCTGCTTCTCAACAAGCCCCGACCAGCTCGGACGCTCTCTGTGGCTCCCCGTGGCCTGTGGGATCCAATTTTTTTCCACAGCCAGACAACTGAGCCCGAGTTGTTCCCACTAGGCAGGGGCTGCCACTGTCGGCAGCTTCCTGGTGGAGCCAACACCTTCTCTGAGGCACAGTCCTGATCGAGCTCCTGTCCCAGGTCCCACAGAGCAGGACAGTCAGGCCCAGGGCCCCTGCAGGTATGCTCCCCACCCCCAGGAAGCCTTGGTCAAGGGGGCTTGAGAGTACAAGGCCTGAAGTTGGCACTGGTATCACAAGCATTGGCCCCACCCCACTCCCCCAAACCTCCATACGCTAGAGGGAAATGTGGGGGTGTTTGTGGTTGGAGAAGCAGCCATTTCCCACTGGGGCCATCTGATGTTGACATTTTCCACACCCACCCCAGCTGCTTTGCTGAGTGATGTAGCCTTGTGCTCCTGGGGGCGTGGGGGGGCTGTGCTTGCCCCAGAGAGGGTTCCCAGGGATGACAGAAGGTAGCAAGGATGTCCACAGCCTACAGGGAGCTGGCCTCTCTTGGGCATCATCTCTTGCAAGGAGAGATGGAGAGCGGTTTGCCCCGTTTTACAGAATGAGCTGCAAAGGCTGCCAGGCTTGGTGTCGGGGGGTGGTTCAGATTGGGGCTCAGGCTTGGAATCCTGCACGCGCCACCACACTGTGTGTCCTCCCATTGCTGCTCAGCACCAAAGGGACTTTGAGCCATGGATGGGGTGTAGACCTTCTCTGCTTTCCCTGCCTCACCACCAGCCCTTATTGAGGCCCGAGGTGGTCCCATTCGCCCTTCTCCCTCCAGGGAGTCGCACCTCAGCCACTTGCTCTTTAAAATCATTTTCTGGCCAGGCACGTGGGGGGTGGGGGGGGCGCCTATAATCCCAGCAACTCAGGAGGCTGAGGCAGGAGGATCGAAAGTTCAAGGCCAGCCTCATCAACTTAGCAAAACTCTGTCTCAAAATAAAAAATGAAAAGGGCTGGGGATGCAGTTCAGGGGTAGAGCACTCGCAGGTTCATCCCCCAGCACCAAAACAAACAAATACATAATAAAAATGGATTTTTGAATAGAGTACAAATGAATGAGGTACAAAATTGAAACTGAATCAAAGAACATACAATAAAAATAAGCCACCACCCAGCTCCTCACAGCTGGGCTGTCGAGCTACCTGGGGCAGACCTATTACTTGGTTTCTGATATTTCTTCTAGAGATTTCCATCATTGAAAATGGCGGCATCCTTTAGGCCTGTTCCAAGCCAGGTGTTCTTCACCTAACATTTGGAGATTGTTCCTTTAGATGAAGAGCAGGCCGGTCTTTGTTTCTTTAAGAACAAAGTGTTCCTTTGAGCAGCTATCTCTAATTAAACAATCTGCAACCAGTCAACATGTCCTTTTTTGTTGCTATCACTGAATACCACAGATGGGTAATTTATAAAGAATAGAGGTTGATTTGGCTCAGGGTTCCGGAGGCCAGGAAGTCCAACAGCAGGGTGTTGGCATGTGGCGAGACCCTTCTACCGCATGGTAACGAGGCAGAGGGCAGGGCGTGGAGAGACCAGGCAAGCACTGTAGTGGGGTCTCTCTTTCTTTTCTTATGAAGCCACTAATTGCATTATGGAGTCCCCACCATCATGACCTCATCTAGCCCTAAGTACGTCCCTAAGGCCCCACCTCCAAAAGCCACTGAGATACAAATTGGGGGATTAAGTCTCCAATACAGGAAACTGGGGGAACACATTCCAATCACAGCAGGACATTAGAGTATTCCCAATTGTGAGTACTACCGCAAAAATATTGTCTGTGTGTCGTTTCCAGCTGTCTGAGTGCATGTGTAAACTGGGTTCCTAAGAGTGCGCTCCCTGGGTTAAGGGTACAGTTGCTCCCACCCTCATCGACATGGGCAAACTGCTCTTCACAGAGTTATGGCCAATTTATGTGGCCACAAGCCACGCAGGAGGACGCCCGTCTCCCACAGGCCCACCAACACAGAGTGACCAACCTTTTCAACTTGCCGACACGCTGGGCAAAATGGTCAGCATGGCAGACATACTCTTCTTATAAGTAAAGAGTATGTCCACGGGGCTGGGGCTGGGGCTGGGGCTGGTGGCAGAGCACTTGCCTTGCATGAGTGAGGCACTGGGTTCGATCCTCAGCCCCACATAAAAATAAAGAGATAACTAAAGATATGGTCCATCTACAATGAAAAAAATATTTTAAAAAATAAAAAAAGAGTCTGTCCACGGAGCCGGTCACCTGGCACACACTCTGCCGCTGGAGTCCAGGTGAGATCTGGGACGGGCAGCAAAAAGGCCACAGAGGGGACTTTGTGCTCCAGGCCTGGCAGGCCCCCCTCTTCCAGGCTCAGTCAGGCATGGGAAGCCGTGTGGCATGGAGAGGGGGCAGGCGGGCTGTCCTGCCTCGTACCAGCTGCACACAGAAACAACCAGCAGGGTGTGGGACACCGCTGCCTGGACCCAAAGGGCTGTGACCTTGTTTTGACTTTGAGTGTCTACAGGCAGGCACACCCCTCCCAGCTCGCCACGGTCCCCGGACCCGACTTGGCAGGGCATATGCATCAGAAGATGTGAGCTGGTAGTCTGCAGGGAGAGGAGTCATGGCCGTGAGCATCCCGAGTCCCTCACGACTCAGACAGAGACAGAACCGGAACTCGGGATTCCTGCCCCTCGGTCTAGGGCTTGCTGACCTGCCTTCTCCTGCCTCCAGAATCTGCAGGAGAAAACAGAAACATTCCCAAGGAAAAGAACAGAGAAAACAAGAGTGTTCTGCTAGCCGCCTCGCTCACTGTGACCCAGGGCGTGGTCCCTATCCATACCGAGGACAGATGGACCAGAAGATGGAAGGCTCCGGTGAGCTCCTGATTCCCCGTCCCCCTGAAGACCTCAGGGGACAAGCCACACATTCCTTGGGCCTGTTCCCCACGAGCTAATATTGATGCGGGCTGTTTCCTTTGGCGGAGCACAGCGGTGGTGTTTGCTCTGGCGGGACCCCAGCCTCACCTGCACCCCTCTGGGCCTCAGCTGTGCTGGCCCAGGCGGGAGAGGCCGGGTCAGGAACGTGCGATTTGCAGGCTGAGGGGCGAGGCGGAAACCGCAGGGGCCCAGGCGCTCTCCCGTGCCACCCACCCTCCCAAGGCGTCCAGTGTGTTTTAAAAATAAGAACTGCCCAACCACAGTAATGAAACTTTTTTCTTTAATATCATAGTTCCTAAATAGACTTTTTAAACACACACACACACAACACACACACACACACGCATGATACAATGACTGTGTGTTCGAGCTCATTTGGGAATCAGATGGAAAACTTAGTATGAGCCCTGACCCTGGAGACAGGGCCGATTCCAGGGATGAGCCAGGAAAAGGACAGGATAAGCCCAGAACATCCTTTTGTGTCAGAGAGTAAGGAAGGAGCCAAAGAATAACAGAGACATCTTTGGGGACAAGGAGCCAATGTGAAAAGGCTCCCCCAAGCTCCTTTGAAGCATCAAAAAAAAAAAAAAAAAGATAATGACAGTAACACACTGAAAAAACACAAAACCTTAAGTCCATACAGATGTGAATAAATGAATAAACCACTAGGGAGTCGGGGACAGATGAGCTATCCATACTGTCACCAAAGCCCTTCTCACTACAAAGAAAGGTGAAGGGTGCAGGCCAGGCCCCAAGGACCCAGAAGAATGTCATCAGTAGCAGGGCAAATCCAAACCCAGTACCACCTGGGACACAGGAGCAGCACTTCCTGATGGTCCCCCTCAAGTCACAGGACCCAAACGTCACCAAGAAAACAAGCCCAGTTCAAGGATCATTCACAAAACAACTGGCCTGCAGTCTTCAAGGGTCAAGGACACTGCGTGAAGTAGCACTGGGGCCGCTAGGCTGAAAGAGCCCAAAGACCCGGCCCAGCTCCATGCAAGGACAGTCCTGGAACCTCAGAAGGACCTGGATGGACCGTGAGGATGGCGCAGTGACTCATCAGGCTGTGTGGGGATCCTCACACCAAGGACTGTAGGAAAAAGACCCCAAAAGTTGTGGGGGGAGGCTGGAGCACTATGGAAGAAACTCATTCTCAAAAGGTCAAAACTTGCCGCTTCCCTGAATGTTAGAGATTGTTGGGGGCAGGGGCTTCTCCAATCTAAAGGTGACCCTGAGATGTGAGGAGGGCTCCACGCAGAGCAGGCTTCTCCCACATCCTCAGGTCCTCTCCTTGCAAAGCTCCCTGGCAAGTAAGGCAAGGAGTGGACATCCAGAGAGGGCAAAGCCCTACCTGAGGCTACACAGCAAGTGCAGCAGGTCCTTCTGGGTTTCCCTCTCCTCCCACAGGCCCTCCCATGTGTCCCAGGGATTCTGGGCAACAATGATCCCCTGGAGCCAAGAGCCACCAAACACAGAAGTGCAGAGTTCCACCTTCACTCAGGTAAGTCACCTTCCCTCTCTGGGCTCCGACCCCAGATGCTCAACGCAGACAAGCTCAACCCAGTGCTCCCTGTGGCTTCTTTCTTTGAAGCTGGGGTTCAGGGGACAGCTTGTTCTGGCTCTGACCTGCGGGATGGCCTAACCTGTCCCTCACCCCTCTGCCTTTGCTTTCTTCATCCGGAGAATGTGCCACTGGTTGTCCCGCTCTGCACTTGCCACCCATTCCCCTGGCATGGCAGCTGAACAGGAGTGAAAGAATGTGCCCAGCAGGAGGGGGCCACTGACTTCAAGAGTCCCAACGCCATCCAGAGGAAACGAGGACACTCACCGAACGAAGCAGAGAACTCCTCCTCACCCTCAAGACCAGGCGGGTCCCAGGGATGCGGGAGGACGAGGAGCAGCGGAAGGGCTGGGCTGCCGGGGGCTCTGAGCCCCTGACAGTGGGGGCAGCTTCCGCCTGGCACAGGAGCCCAGACCCAGCAGACCATGCCCTGCGCCTGGCGAGGTGCCAAAGGGGCAGAGCGGGCCAGAACACATGGGAAAGGCAGGTGCCACCAAAGCTGCCCTGGACCCACAGTGTCATGGTCACAGCAATGGGTCCCAGGGAGCCGGTGACTCTGCAGGGACATGATCAGGAGCAAGGGAGGACCCAAAAGTGAGAACGAGGTGAGAAGAAGGTCAACATGGGGAACTGAGGGGTGACAATGCTCAGGGTCCGAGTGTCCCTCCCCACCTGTCTCCACACCATCTCAGACAAGCCCGGGGCAGGGCCAGGGAGATCCTGAAGGACTAGATGACAACCTGCCGTTTGACGGGACAAAGGTGTAAAAGAGACATCGGGTCAGTTCAGGGGACAGGAGGAGGCTAGTCTGCTCACCCTACTGAGCCTGTGGTGGGGCTGCCAGCAGCACATCCTGGGCAGGAGCGAGACCAGGGCCGACAGCATGCTGGCACAGGTGCTCAGGCCTAGGAGCCTGCCGCCCTGTCCTCCGCCCTCTGCCTCCTGGGCCTCAGTGGGAGCACTTCTGCCATGGGCTTGGAGTCTGCCCACCCCCTGAATACCCTGCCCCACAGGGTTGCCAAGGGCTTTTCGTTTTTTGGCAGTGCTAGGATGGCACCAGGGCTTCGCACATGCTAGGCACGTGCTCCACCACCGAGCTCCATCCCAGCCTGTCGTGGACATTTACAGAGATTGTGCCTGGCACATAGTAGATGTTCAGTGAACAGCAGTTGCTTCCCCTGCTATTGTCCTCTGAGAAAGACAGCGAGGTCTGTCCCCCTTGAAGCCTCTCCTCTGACCCCACTGCTGGTGGAGGGGTTCTTTAAGCCCTGTGTCAGCTGCCCTGAGGCCTTATCTGGAGGGTGCCTCACTAGGTTTAGAAAGACACAGGCCTCCCCGTTGGGGAGCAGAGCGCTGGCGGGGGCCGACAGAGCAGTGGGGGGAGGAGGGACCGGATACCTGCCACTCCACTGCAGCTCTTCTCAGGACAAACCCTGCAGGGCTATTCTGTCACCCCATGGCTGCACGTCCATGACCAGCTGGCAAGTCGGTGGTTTTCCCTGTGTCACTGTCACTCGCTGGAGAGGGCTCAGAGGGCGGACACTGGGGTGCTGTGTTATTTTTGTTTTCCTCAGTTCAGGATGGCCCTGTTTGGCCCAGAGACCACACTGGCCTTAACAGGCTGGGGTGCTTTCAACCCTGCGCCCACTCCACCCAGCCTGGGGTTAGTGTCCTGGATGCTGGCCACTGACCGGCCACAGAGCCTTGCAGGGCTATGGACGATGGTGGGTGGGGAATGTTGGGGCCAATTTATTTGGAAGAGGGTGCAGTGCCATGGCCAGGGCATCTCAAAATAACTCAGATGACCACAACTGGGAATGGGTCCTCCATGGAAAATTTAAATGAATTCTTTATGAATGTGAAGCCCAGGCCCCAAATGGCTCCCCTAGAACCACCTGATTGCTGTGGCTCTGATGCTTCCAGGAGCCCAAGAAGTTCTGGAAGCCCAAGGAAGCCATAGCTCTGCCTCTGGGCTCCTGCAGGAGCGGCAGTCAGGACAAGCCAGAGGAGGATGGCGCTGCCAACCCCTCAGGCCGTGGCAGGCACAGCCCACCTCGTAGGCAGAGCTGGGCTAGCCCTTCTGAGCTGAGCGGTCTCCAGCACCACCCACCCCCAAGTCAGCACCTGAGTGACAACTGGTGAGCTGCAAAGTCCTGCTGACAGAGCAGTTGAACGAAGAGCTGGGGGTGGGGAGGCCTGGGGCAAGGGACACAGAGGTCAAGTGGCCAGCACAGAGGTCAAGGAGGCAGAAGGAATCTGCCTGGATGGGGCGAGGGGCAGGGCTGACACAGGAGATGGAAAGGGAGCCAGAAGGCACTTGTGGTGGCAGAACCAACACAGGAGAGGGCAAGGGGAGGGACAAAGGTGGCCCCCACAGCCCCAGCCCAGCCCAGCAGGGGCCTCCTCTGCAGCAAGGCCGCCCTGGGGCGGGGTGGGAAAGAGGCAAAGCTGAGGCTGCCCACTGCCCACAGAGGCTGGGGCCTGAGCACAGGCCCAGGCCTCCTGCCATCCGCTCTGCACTCGGTCACTCCACCTGACGCAGGGGCCTTGGATAGAAGGGTGTGGGCCTGGGCAGCCTCCTCAGGAGAGGAGAGCCAGGCAATGGAAGAACCAACTTGGCCTCCAAGGCAGGCAGATGGCCAGGCTCCTGCCGAGCCCACGGTTTGCTCTCGGGCCAGGCCAACTCCACTCAGCTCTTGCCTACCAGGTGCCAGCATCTCTTTTAATGACCCACACGTCCCCTGAAGCAAGTACCATTGTCTCTGTTGTACAGACAAAGGAAACTGAAGCACAAAGGGTAAGCACCTCCTTGTCACCAAATGTTTCCCCTTCCAGGTGACCTGGAGCAGGTCTCAGCCACCCCACACCCCAGTTTCCTCACAGACACAGCGACTCCCACCCTGGGGGTACAGGAGGACCTGGCTCAGTACCTGGCCTGTCGCCAGCCACCTGCCCTTTCCTGGACAGGAGGTAGACCAGCCCTCAACCTTCCTCAGGGTCCCCACACGAAGGACAAGGCCCCAACCCCTCTGGCCCAACATGGCAAGGGCTCAGGGCACTGGGGCTGTTCTGGGGCTCAGGCAGGGGCAGGGAGCAGGCAGCTGCAGGACACAGGACCACTTCATCCTCCGCTCAGCCAGCTGGACCCCCCTGTCCCCCAGAGACCCACAGGGGACTTGGGGTTTTTGTGCATCTGATTAGCATAAATTAGCAGCTGCCAGCAGGAGGGAGGAATGCGGCACTGGAGGCCCAGTCTTGTTTTTGGAAGCCTTATGGAGTCCTGCTGAGGGCCCGCCTTGTTCACCAGCTAGACAGCAGTTCTGTGTTTGTGTACAGTGGAGGCCCACCCCAGCCCCGGAGCCCCCAGCTCCAAGGATAACATTGGGGCAGGAACATGGTGCTGGGGGAACAGGGCCAGACTCCACCCCTGCTCCCACCGGCACCCCTTACTGGGGCTCCCTCCTCGTTTGAGAGTCCTCTGTCCAGGGTGGTAGGGGGCAGGGGGATGGAACAAATGGCCTCTTCCAGTCTTCCCTCTGGGGAGCATTAGTTGTCTAGAGCTTTCCAGGCAGGAGCTGGGTCACAAGGCCTCCCAGCTGGGCAGCTCCATGGGTTCCTGGGGATTAGGCTGGTCTGCCTGATTTCCCCAAGGGGAGAGGAATAGCATTCCACAGGGCAGCTGCGTGCCCACCAGGCTGGGTGCCTTCCCCATTGCCAAAGAAGGGGAGGGCAGAAGGGACAGGGATTGTGTTCCTCTGCCAACGGGCCCGCCCCCCGTTTCTCAGAGCCCCACAACCTCCCTTCAGGTAAACTAAGTCCAAGCATTCTGTGACCAGGCCAGGTGGGAATCCCCAGCTGTGCACCTGTCAGCCTCGGTTCCCTCCCCTGTCACACAGTCATGGCTGTGAAAATTAGATGACTGACGCTCACAGGGTGCTGAGGACAGTGTGGGCATGGTGGAGACATGTTAGCTGTCACTGATGGTCCTGACCCACTCCCAATCACGAGTATGCATGTGACCTGGATCTGGCCAACAGGGATGTCTCATCTCCCGTGGGCCACCATGATTGGCCCAGGAGTAGCTGAGCCCAGCCAATCAGACTCTTCCTCTGGGATTTTATATTGGGACGTGGGAGGAGCTGTTCTCCTTTTGAGATGGTGGCCTTGGGCAGAGCAAACCCAGGGCTGCCTGTGGCCCTGCCCTCCAGCCCTCACCCAAAGAAGCCCCAGTGCAGTAGGAGAAAGTCAGGCCACCCTCCAGAGGCAAGTGGAACGGAGATGGAGAGGAGGGTGGAGAAAGCAAGGGAAGCGGAGACGGAAGGGCAGATAACTGACGGAGACAGCCCCCCACCACCATGGTTTCCATCTCTGAGGCCAGCTCTGTCGGGGCCTCCCATGCTGTGTCCTGGACGCTGCCTTTCACCGTTAGAATCATGGATACCCAAAGGCTCATCATCTCTGTGGTACTGCGAGAAAGCTGAGGCTCCAGGAGGTGGAGGGAGCTGCTCTGGGTGCGGCCATCAGGCTGGCCTCGGAGTCCACGCGGGGACTCCCTCCACAGGCTGCACATTCGCCCGTGGTTCTGGTGGCAGCCAGAAGAAAGAGGACCTGGCTTTGAATTCCAGTTCTGTCACTTTCTCACTCGGTGGGCTTTGCACAATCACTCCTCTGACCCCAATTTCCTCAGCTGTAAGATGGGGTTGATAGCCTCATTTCACTATGTTGACATATGACAAAATGTCACATTGAAAGCACCCGGCACATAGGCAGCATCAAATAAATGCCCACTTTCCATCCCCGCTACCAAAGCACCCTTCGCCTTGACCCTCCAGGAAGGCAAAACGCCTGACTAGAAGCACCTTTCAGGAGCGTGCCCCAGTGGACCCTCAAGGCAGAGATGGGGAAACTGAGGCACAGAGAGGTTCAGCAACATGCCCAAGGTCACACAGCTTGTTAATGGAACCTCCCAAACTTCCATCAAGTTGTCCTGAGTCTCTGCCCCCGCGTTCCCTGTAGTCAGGAGCTCAGAGCCGGGGAGGAGAGGAGACTAAGCCTCGCCATGTGGGCTGCACGTGAGCCCTGGGAGTCCTGCCAGGCCCAGAGCTCTCGTGAGGCCCCCACTCCCTTCAAGCCCAGAAGAGACTTTGAGTCCTGAGTCTAAGACGCCCCCTCCTGGCCATGCAGGCCCTGATGAGCCCAGGGAAAACACCACAGAGGTGGGATGGGGCTCGGAGCTCTGACTGGTGTGATTCTGGGTAAGTGACTCTACCTCCTGAGCTTCAGTCTCCTCACCTGCCACGTGGGTATAACAGTGGTGACACGACACCGCAGAGCACCTGACACAACACCCGGACCCACGGCTCCCCTCTGTGACCACATGGGGACCACCAGACTGCCGGACCCTGGCCCAGGGGTGCCAAGCCAGCCGACCTCTGGAAAGGACTGACAAGCTCCCAACAAGAGCGAAGCTGCTGGAGGGCACAGGGGATGAACGTCCAAAACACCACACACACACACACACACAGCAACAGCAAACGAACACATGCTCCACATTGTGATACCTGGGGAGACAGGCAGCACAGAGAGGTGGCACTCACACCCACCAACATGGCTACTACATGCTGTTTAAAAGGAAACTGAAAAACCAAGTGTTGGTGGGAAGGCAGAGCAGCCGGGAGCCTCGCGCCTGGCCGGCAGGAGGGAAACGGTGCAGCACTCGTGGAAAGCAGCTCGGCAGCTCACCCCCAAAATTAAGCATAGAATTGCCCTGGGATCCAGCAACCCCGATTCTGGGTGGACACCCGGAAGAACTGAAGGCAGGGCCTTGAACTGACGTGTTCACACCCACGTTCCCGGCAGCACGACTACCGTGGCCCGGAAGCTGGAAGCAACCCACATCCACAGAGGACAGACAAGTACACTAACTGGCCCAGATGCACGCAGGAGAGAGACAAGGAATTCTGACATCGGCTGCACCACAGATGACAAATACTGTGATCCCACTTATGCAAGGGACCTAGAGTGGCCAAATTCACGGACAGGAAGTAGATGGTGGTCCCCAGGAGTTGGGGCAGGAGGAGGGGACACGGTGTCAGTGTTTGAGGGATACAGATTGAGTTTGGGAAGAAGAAAATCCTGGAGATAGATAATGGTGATGGCTGCCAAACAATGTGGAGGTGGTTACTGCCACCAAATCACACCTGAAACGTGGCCACAATGATGCTTTTGTTATGCAGGTTAGCTCAGTTTTTAAAATAAAAGTAAATGGAAGAGCATCTGAGTTGACACTCACACCATGGACGTTCTTCCAAAGAATAAGCAGGTCTCCCAGGCAGAGGACATAGTGCGGGGCCAGCCTGGGAGGAGGAACCCCTGGGAACTCCCAGGAAGGGGTGGGGCTGAAGCCTGAGAAGTCAGCAGTGACCCTATCCCTGGGACCTCCTGAGACCAAGCCTCCTCACCCACAATACAGAGATGACACCATTCAACTGACAGACAGGGTGCTCACATCAGCTCACCAGATGACAGTTCTTCAAAATGTGAAAAAAAAAAAAAATCTATCCAGAGTCTTGGCTTCTCAAAGGAACAGATATTGGTGGCAGGTTTGCATTTGGGGGCCATAACACTTCCCAGAAACTACAGCAGCCTCAGCTCCACCCAGCCCTCCAAAACCAAAGAAAACTGCACCCCAAAACCCCCCTGCCAGCCCAACAGAGAAAACTTGGCCACTGGGTCCGCGACAGAGCAGTGTTCCTGAGAAGCCACCAGAGGGCGCACCGCACTTATAAACCCAGTGTCTCCAGCTCTAGACAAAGGGAGGGCAGAGAGGGAGGGCAACCATCCTGGGGCACCCTCCTTGGCCAGGGGCTCCAAGGCCATGATGAAAGTTTCCCCTGGGTGGCGGACACCCTGAGACACGGATTCATAGCCACGGAGATGTCCTATTTGGAAGGGACTTAGAACTGGGGACTTTTAGAGGCAAGGCCCTAAAAGTAGCAGGTACCTGCTCAAGTCACACAGAAGGTAAGAGCAAAGCAGGACTGGAACTGTGGGGGCACACATGTCCCCAGCACATTCAAGCCTGCTCCTCCTCTCCAGGCCCCAGAGAGCTCAGCCCAGGTGGACAGGGGGTCTCCACATCCCTCCTCCCATGATGTTGAGTCACAGAGAAACGGGCCACAGCAAAACAGAGAGGCAGAGGGTGTCTGCAACCCCCCTGGGCAAGGAGCCCCTCTGCTGCTCCAGAAGGCATGTTTAGGGACAGGAACTGACTGGCCAGGGGGGCCAGGCCACTGCGGTCATGGCTCAAAGCCCAGCATGGAGCCACTGATGGGGGACTGCGGCCAGGAGGGCGCTGGGGTCAGACCATCATGGGCCTGGGAGGGCAAACTCATGAGTCCCTGGGGCCTTTCTGGAGCAGCTGGGACCTGGGGAGGGGAGTCAGGGAGCGGCCCCCTCGCTAGCACAGAGGCCACCTGCCTCTTCAGATCACTGTGGGGAACCACACACACCACACACCACACACACAACACACAGCACACACAACACACCACACAAAATATACCACACACACACCACACACAACACAGCACACACAACACACCACACACAACACACCACATCACCACAACACACAGCACACACACACCCACACAACACAACACACACAACACACCCACAACACACAAAATACACCACACACAACAACACACCACACAGCAAACACAACACACACCACACAACACACAAAATACACCACACACACACCACACCACACACAACACACATACCACACCACACACAACACACTACACAAAATATACCGCACACACAACACACAACACCACACAATGCACTACACACACCATACAACACACCACACACAACACAACACACAACCAACACACACACAACACCACAGCACACACAAAAAACACCACACACCACATCACAGCACACACACACAACACACACAACCACACCACACCACACATACCACACCACACCACATCACACACACCACATATATACACACCACACCCATCACATACACAAAACACACACCACACCACACACATCAAACACAACATAACACACACATACAACACACCACATACACATCACACAAGCCACAAACTATACACACCATGCTCACACACAACACCACCCCCACACATACATACCACACGTCACATACAGGCACCACACACACACCACACACACCATGGAGCAGCAGTCTCGCAGAGGGCCACACCCTGTAGGAATCTACCCCCAAGAAAGGACCCGAGCAGTGATGGCCCTGGGAGCACTCAGGTGTGTAGACCCATGTGATCCTCAGAACCGCCCCCCCACCAGGCACGGAGCACAGTTGGCTCCTCCTCTGAGTCGGGGGACATGCCGCATCCCACGTTCTGGGCGCTTTGTGCACCCTGACTGGGTACTTTTCTTGGCCACTCTCCAGGCAGGTAGGTTTTACAGATGGGAAATGAGGCCAGAGAGCACCCTGCCCCTGCCCCAGCTCTCCTGGCTTCCAGTCCCTGTCCAGGGAGGTCAGAGGCACGTTAACAGAAGTCCCTCCACGAGCTGGGCCCGAGCACAGCCTCTCACTGGAGGGGGCCACTGAACAAGTACAGGCAGAGGGACCTCATGGAGAGACCGCCACAGCCAGGAAGGGACAGGACCACCAGCCAACACCTCTCCCAGTCCCACCCTTCCCTCTGGAGGCTGCAGGGCTGCCTCTCCACCAAGGGCAGCCAGGGTTCTGGCCAGGACCTTGGTGGACCTGGGAAAGGCTTCACCCCAGACAAGATGACGAAGCCTCCAAGGACACCCTGACCTGGGAGGCACATGTGAGAGCTAGGGGCACAGCGGGGACTCTGCAACTATAAGGACAAAACCCACCAGTTGGGCACAACAGAGTGGCGAGATTCGTTCCCCAACCAGTGGGGACAGCTCCCCAGCCCAGATTTCTCCTTAGTGATGAGCCCCTAGATTTCTCAACCATGTTAACCAGTTTTCCTGCTGGTGGCCACCTACCTAGTGTGCGTCCCCACCTGATGCAGAGTGGCACAGAGTCGAGGGTGGGACCGTGACCTTAACATCTTGGCCTGCAGGTGCCAGGTGGCCACTCCACCTTGGGCAGGGGCTCGTTTCATGGTCCAGTCGCCTCCATGTCCTCCTCTGTGAAGCAGGCACCAGTGCCCACCGGGCAGGGCAGCTGGGAGGGGGAGGAAGAGACACTGGGTGCCCTCTGCCCAGGGCCAGCTGTCTTGGGGGCAGGAGGAGAGGGTGTGAGAACAACAGCGAGGCCCCGCCTTGGCGCCTTCCTCCTGGGGCGGTCTGGCTTGATGAGGAAACCCAAGAGCAGCCGCTGCGGGGCCTGAGCTCCTGGGCCCCAGACTCTGCCTCCCTGTAATCAAGCGGCCTCCAACACCTGGTCACCGAGCAGTGCTGCCTCCATCCCTGCTGGAGGCGTGGCCGGGGACAGCACACCCTCCAACCCTCCAAGTCCCCCAGGCTGGCGTCCCACTCTTAGGGACTCACCCCTCTGGATCCGAGGCAGCACCTGGGTGAGAACCACAGTGCTGGGGGTGTCCCAGAGGCCACCGTGGAGTGTGGGTGCCTCGGAACATGCTCCCCCAGCTGTGGCCAGGAGGGGAGAGGAGTGCGCCCTCGAGGACGCGATGTGCCCCCACACTGCCACACAGCAGCGCTTGCTGGTCTAGCAGCCCAGAGGAAAGGGGCCTGCCCAGGGACTGGAGCCCAGGCCTCCTCCCCTGCCAGGGCCTTCTACAAATGCGGCGCTTAGAAGACCCCAGCAAGCCTGACCCCAGGAGCTTGGGAAGAGGGCTCTGGAGGGGACAAGCCCCAGCCTCACCCCTTACACCTGAGCTCAGGACAGTCAGTCACCCCTGCTGTGAAATGGAGATAGGGCCATCTCCCCACTTGGTGTCACTGTGAGAATGAGCCAGGTCACTGAGGAAGGGGCTTGGCCAGCTGCAACAAGCACACAGTGAGTGGGCACTATCATGACTGTCCCTGGCAGGGGCAGGAAGGGGGCGAGGGTGGCTCACAGGGAGCTGAGCCAGGGGATGGAGGAAGAAGGCACTTTCCAAAGGTCACATGACAAAATAATGACACAGGTCTGCAGAGCCCAAGGCTCTGTACTCTTTGGCCCTATGATGGTCCCACAGCCCCTGAGGAGAAAATCCCAGCTGGTCACTTCTTGGCCCCTCAACAGGCCCTTGTCTGGTGGGTGTCAAAGGGCACTTCCAGCCCCACTAGCGCCTGATCAGGCTGCAGTGGGGACCCAACAAAGGGCTTCACATGACCAGTATGTGCCACTGTCCTGTTTCTACCACCACCAGGGTGGGCGAGGGGGCCCACACAGCCTGGCTGACATCAGAGGCAGCAGGAACAGAGGCCATGACCCTCTGAGACCAGAGGGGCCTAGATAAGGGATAGCAGGAAAGGACATGGCAGGGGTACTCAGATCAAAGGCTCCCAAGGCCCCCTTTTAGGAACCAGAGAGCAGTTTTTAAAATAAGTCTCTCAAAGTCCTCTAGCAGCTTCCAGTCGGCCTCCAAAAGATTCACCTCCAGCCTGCCCCAGACCACGAAGCCCCCTAGTGGCCACCCCCTCACCTCTGCCCTTCTTCTAGAACTTTCCTCCAAGATGCACGTCCACTCTTTTACACAAGCTTTGCTCTAGAGATGCTCCCTGACCCCTGACCCTGGCCACCCTCCAGTCCTCCCTCCCTCTCCCCTGGAGCCTCTCCAACTGGCTTCCATCCTTGCTACTCCTGTCAAGGTCACCCAAGGCCTGCCTGCACTGAGTCCACAGCCAAGTCCCTGTCCTTGGTTCAGGTGGTTATCAACAGCAGGTGACACAGGGGGGGAAGGGGGCCAGCATCTGTCTCTCTCCTCTTGACAGAGATGTCTCCTGAGAGGGCGTCTCTCTCCTCTCTCCTCTGTTTAGGCCAGTGAAGGGCCTACACAGCTGCACAGCCACCTCTCTTGTCCTCTGCTGTCACCAGAGACCTCCTCCTCTGACCCTCACCCTCACTCCAGCCACTCAGGTCTCTGTGCTATTTCTCAAACATTCCAGAACATTCTACGCCAGTTCCCACCTCGGGGCCTTTGCATTTGCTGTCCCCTTGCCTGGACCCCCATCCTCTCAGAGCTGTGTGGCTCACTCCCTCACCTCCTTTGGATCTTCACTAAAATGTCACTATATCAGAAAGCCTCCCAGGCCACCCACAAAAAAGAAAAAGAGCCCCTGCCAACAGTCCCCACCTCCTCCCTCGCTCAATTTTCTCCACAACATTTATCACCATCTGACGTCCCTCTCCGGGCTGCCTCCCCACAGGAGGCTCCAAGAGCACAGGGACCTCTCCTGCCCGGCTCAGAGCCGGGACCTAGCCTAGCACACGCACCGAGCAGGAGCTCCACTAGCTGCCACGCAGTGGCTGGCGGAGCTGGGCCGCCCTCCCCAGGGGTGGTGGGAAGAGGCCCTCCAGCCAGAGGGGGCAGCCAAATGTGGTGGAGACGGTGGGGTGCAGAGGGAGGGCCGGAGTTTAGGACTGGCGCTCTGGGCCGGGGGCAGGTGAAGGGCACTGGTGCAGTCGTTCGTTCAACTTGCCCGAGCCCTGTGAGAAGCCTGGCCCTCTACCCATCTAAAGGTTGGGACTCAGAAACTCACAGTGGGGAATGTAACCGTGGTGCACTTTATGCTCTGAATATAGCCCTGGCTTCTCTGACAAAATAAATAAATAAAAATAATTTTTTAAAAAAGGTACAGAACTTGGGCTGGGATTGTGGCTCAGCGGTAGAGCACTCGCCTCGCATATGTGAGACCCTGGGTTTGATCTTCAGCACCACAGAAAAAAACAAACAAAATAAAGATATTGTGCCCATGTATAACTAAAATATATATATGTTTAAAAAAAAAAGTACAGAACTTAATTCTGAAGGTACTTGGTAGCCTCTGAGTGACACAGCAGGGGCAGTATATCTCATTACTGGTCACAGAAAACCCCAATATGCTGGTCATCCCCTGCCACCCAAGGATCTGCTCAGCCACTGCCTTCACTCCAGGGCGGTCCTCGGAAGTCTAAGGAGAGCTAGATGTCCCTAGCAAGGCTGCAGTGACTGAGTCTCCACAGGGGCTAGCTGCCTGCGACCCTCCCATATGCAAGTCTCACAGCCAAGGTAGGGGATATAAACCTCCCAAGATGGAAGAGCCTCAGAAAATCCAATCTTTTCATATTCAGATGGGCAATTGAGGTCCATCAAAGAAAAAAGACTAGCCACTAAGGGGCTTTGGGTCTCTGGGGCAGACTGCAGTGCAAAACATCACACTATATGGCACTCACTACTCTTGTATTTACAACTGACAGGCACCCAATTCAGACTGACTTAGAAAAAAGGAGGAGGGATTTGGCTCACATAACCAGGATGTTCAAGAGTGAACCTCAGGTACAGCTGGATCCAGGCTTCAAACAATGGTTGGCTCAACCTGGAACATTGAGCCAGAGATCTGCTTGGCCAGAGATCTGCAGAAGTCTCAAAGGCCAACACTAGGTTTCATATGCCTACCCTCAGAGTGGCGATGAGTAGAGCAATGTTAGCCCCACATGTCCTTCTAGGACTGAGAAAGGGGTAAATGTAGCCCCAATGGAGTGCTGATCCAAGAAAAGGGGATCAACAGATGCCCACCACACTCAGGAACTTGGTGACAAAACCCAGACCAGAACCTGGTCACTTGACTCCAAGTCCAGCACCCAACCCACTTCTACAAACTGTTCCAGGAGGAGCAACTAAACTTCCCCAGGGAGGACAGATTGGGCCGGGGTGGGGGGGTGGGAGCTGGAGGCAGAGGAGCAGTCAGGAGGTCATCTAGGCAGGAGGTAATGAGCCCCTTGACAGAAGCTGATCAATCTCCAGGCTCCCTAACTCACTTTCCCACTTCAGCATTTTGCTGAGGGAAACATCTGTCACTTCTCTGAGATGAATAACACACCAACACCATTATTAATGTATTTTTAAGTGGTGTTTAGAATCCACTTCATTTTAAATAAAAGGACATAGATCTTTCCTGACTTGTTTAGCCCCCAGAGGCCTGGCACAACATAGCTGCTGCCTAAACAGTGTGACATCTGGGCATTTTCCCCAGCATGTCGCTGAGAGCGAGTTCACAGTAGCCTAATAAATGGCAGGCGACGGCGGCCCTGAGTGGGGAGGGCGGGTGACGCGAACCCTTTCATCCAGCGCTGGTGGAAGCATCAGGGCCATTTCTCTGGACAATCATTAAGCGAGATGCTTTTATTGCCTAAAGAGATCTATATCCCTTAGCCCACTCACCCCACCTCTGAGAAGACCTCTTGAAGTATAAATAGAGACGGGAAAAAAAGGTTCGAGTGCCAGAGATGTTCACCATGGCATTGTTTATAAAAGAAACTGGAAGGCACCTAAATATCCAGCCAGAAGACAGGCGGCCCACCTGGGGGGATGCTCTGCATCTGGTCAAACACAGAGCCCCACAGGTCACTGTCTCCAGATCACCTGATGGGGGGTGGGGAGCAGAAACTTAAGGAGGCTCAGCTCAAAAGAAAGACCACTTTAAACAGCTGAGGAGTGTCCCAGATTCAACAGCAAGAAGCACGGAGCTCGGCGAGGCCGGGGCAGAAGATACCTCCCTGCGCCCCACCAACCTCTGGCCCCGGCTCCTCCCTGACAGTTTCCTCTGCTCTCACCAACTCATCCAGCTCAGGCTCCCAGTGGCTTGATTCAACCCTCTCCTCCTGCTGAAAGAAAACGAGAGAGCGAGCAAGCACGGAAAGAAGAGAGAAAGGAAAAAAAGAGAAATCCTAGAAGGGACGATTTAACTGGCTCAGCTCTGGTCAGGTGACTCTGCTGGTCCAATCAGCTGCGCTGGGTAGGCAGGAATACCCAGTGTGCACTCCGCTACCCAGAGTGCACCCGGCTACCCAGCGTGCACTGGGCTTCCGGTTTGGTGGTGTCCGGTGAATTTTGGCGGGAGGACGCGTTTCCTGCCTTCAATCTTAGCGCATGCTCCTGGAGTGCGAGTTACCTGGGGCTACCGAATGGCTGACCCCAGCGCTTGGTGCCCCTTTCAAATGGCACTTCTGCACCACCACCACCACCCCCCCCCCGCGGTTCAGAGGATGAAGAATTGAGAAGCATCTGGGGAGGGGGGCTGCGATCACAGCCCTGCACGTGGCACCAGGCAGGATATCACCCAGGGCTGGCGGTCACAGCCTCCCAGGAGCGGAGGAGGCCGTGGGCAGGAGGTCTCGCCGTGAGGTGCTCGTGACAGAACAGGTGACAGCCCCGGTGGAGGCCAGGTGCCTTTCATAACCAGCCTCAAGAAGGGGTCCCATCTATGCTGCTTTTTGTTTTTTGGTGGTGGTGGTGGTGGTGGTGGTGTTTTTGGGGGACGGGGTGGTTTTGTTTTTTGTGGTAGCTGGGGACAGCTCTCCAACTGAGATCTATTCCCAGTCCTTTTTATTTATAATCTTGCTGAGTTCCCCAGGCTGGCCTTGAACCTGCAGTCCTCCTGCCTCAGCCTCCCAAATTATTGGGATTGTGGGCCTGCTTCACTGTGCCTGGCAGTTCTTCCCTGTTTTACTGATCAAACAAACCAACCCTGGTTACAATATAGGAGGAAGACCCCAGGGTGTAACACCAGACAGAAGGCTCATTGGGATCGGCTTGGGAGGCCAGATTGCACACGTGGGAAGCACGCATTCTATAAAAATGGTTTCCAAAGTGTATTGCTATACATATTTTTTAGTAAAAGAATCAAGTGGGGGTAAACATGGTCTGAAAGAAATCCTCCTCTGATGAATTTATACTAGGCAACCAAGGACCTGACTGACAGCCAGATTCAGACTTGTGTAGTTTGTGGGGTGGAGCCATATTCAACACCCAAGTGTCCAGCTGTGATCACTAGTCACAAAATAGTGGTGGGGAACTCAGCGAGATTATAAATAAAAATAAAAAGGACTGGGGATGGATCTCAGCTGGAGAGCTCTCCCCAACTACCATAAAAAACAAAACCACCCCGTCCCCTCAAAACCACCACCACCACCACACACACACACAAAAAAAAAGCAGCATAGATGGGACCCCTTCTTAAGGCTAGTTATGAAAGGCACCTGGCCTCCACCGGGGGCTGTCACCTGTTCTGTCATGAGCACCTCATGGCGAGGAACCTTGCTACAGCTGGGTTTTACCTTTTACAGATAGGTAAGAGGTGTCTGGCAATCTAGTGGCAGGCACCTAATGGAACCCAGAAAGGACTGTCAAAGACAGCCAAGAAGAAACTCCTCAAAGGGAAAGCTCTCAGCCAGGCAAGGTGGCGCATGCCTGTAATCCTAGCTACTCCGGCGGCTGAGGCAGGAGGATCTCAAGTTCAAAGTCAGCTTCAGCAACTTAGCAAGGTCCTGAGCAACTTAGGAAGATCCTGTCTCAAAATAAAAAGGACTGGGAATGTGGCTCAGAGGTTGAGCGCTTCTGATTTCAATCTCTGGTACCAACAGAGAGAGAGAAAACTCAAGAGTGGTGACCAGTGAGACTCAGCTGCAGGGCCCCAGGTGGAGGGGCATCCTGGCTCTGGATACCTGCTTCCTAGACAGGCTCCGGCCCAGGTGCCTCAGCAGCAGCAATCACCTGGAAGTAGAATGGAGTATGAGCAGCACTGTCTGACAAGGAGGGCCAAGCAGCCCTGCTGGGGGCCAGCACCCTGGAGAAACATCCTTCCCCTCAACTGCCAGCAAATGATGAGCTCCTGCAGAGCACTGAGAACTCAGGGCCAGAGGAGGCAGGCCCAGCTGGGTCTGAGGGAGGAGCCAAGGCAGCAGAGGCCATGGGTGCTTGAAGGCAGCCTGCTGCAGCTCATGAGGACAGAGGGCTCACCCCACATGCCCAAGAGAGACCAGGAACTCACCCAGTACCTGGAGTTCCTGCAGGGCAAGGTGGAGGTGGAGCCAGTACAGAGGATAGCTGGTAATGAGACTTCCATCATCTGAGGGTCCTCAGAATCACACACGCCAAATAGCGCTGGGAGGAGCCTCATCAGAAATCTAGTCAAACCGCACATGGCAACCACCCCAGCCATGCTGAGCTCCCTGCTCTTCAAGGAAATGCATCCCATAATTAGACAGCACTGATGCATAGGAAGTTCTTTCTGAAATGTGGGCACCTGGGTGGCCCTTGTTCTGCCCTCTGGTACCTCCTGGTCATTGTTCACATCAGCTCTTCCTGACACACCCCAGGCCACCAGAAATCATGTGCTCTTCCAACCTGCAGCATGGCCCTGCCGAGTACCACCACACACTGTGGTACTGGGTATGAATGGGCAAAATCAAAAAGTAACCCTATCAAGTTTGGTGAGGACACAAAGCAACAAGAACTCTCAAACTTGGGTCATAAAATGGTCCAGTCACCTTGGGAAACAGTCTGTGCACCCTAGTCCTTCCACTGCGGGGCTGTACCCAAGAGAAATGAAAACGTACATCCATGCAAAGGCACACACACATGAATGTTCCTAAAAGCTTTATTTATAGCAGACAAAACCTGAAAACAACCCAGTGTCCTTCCACAAGCAGATGGGAAAAGAAATCTGGCAGATCCATAGTTAGAAAACTACTCAGCGACAGAAAGAAATGCAACAGGAGAGAGAAATCTCCAAACAGAGGACGCGGAATGAAGGAAGCTAGGACACAAGTCTGCACGCTGTATGATTTCATTTATTTAAACACAGGGGGAAAAGATCTATAATGACAGAAAACAGACCAGTGTTTGCCTGGGAACAAGAGTGGAAGGAGAGATGAGTTGCTAAGGCCAGTGAGAGGACTCCTGAAGTGACGGAGATGCTGGGCACGCTGACGGGTGCGCGCGCTGGGGTGTGCGTCACGTCAAACTCACAGGGGTGTTCACTTAAATACGTACAATGTACTTTAAGTTGTAACCTAGAAACTCTAACATGCAATCCCTTAATTGAATGATGTGACAAACTGTGGCCAAGCTAAAGGCCTCCTGGGACTGCTTTGATGAGCCAGTTGTAATCAGCCCATGGAGGGGCCTGACTGGGGCTAACTGAGCACCATCTTCACAGCAGGCTTGACCTTGTTCATTTATGACTCTGGAAACTTTCTTCCAGTCCTCCCCAGAGATCATTCAGCAAGTCAATGGCAGCACCAGGATTTAAGCCCAGGTGTCCCCACCCACAGGCCAGTTCCCCTTCCCCACAGCGTGAGAAGAAATAGAAACCAGTGCTGCGGAGTGCTTCGTGGTTCTCCAAGCAGCTTGACATCTGTAATCTCATTTCCTGGATTAATCCCATTTAACACAGACGAGTGTGTAATGGAGAAGATGGTGCCGAGAACACACAGCTTGTTTATTTATGGCAGGCACCTATTCTGATGGCCCTGGGCCCAGGCCAGGCCGATTGTTAAATACTCTGACTACCCCTCCTGGGTTGAGCACTCTAGAGTCAAACAGATATGGGCTGGAATCCAGGCACCACCACTTACTAGGGGAAGACCTTGAGCAAACCATTTAAGCCCTCTGTGCCTCAGTTTTCTCCTCTGCAAAGTGGGGATAACAGCAGTAATCTCCTTAGTGCAGTGGGAAAGAGTAAAGGGGATCACGGCTTCCAGCACATAGAGAGCCCCAGAGTCTGACAGCTGTCATTAGTACCATCATTACTATCAACTCTCACCATACTGGCTTTCAAAGTCCTATTATTGGCCTCATCTCACACAAAGAAACTGAGGCTCAGAGGGCCAAAATGACTTGCCTGAGATCACACAGTTAATAGGTGGCAGCACCAGGATTTGACCCCAAGTCCCCTGTATGGCTGCATACCCCAGGCTTGCTCTGTGCTACCACACTGCCTCCTGCTTGGGCCACCGTGACAGGCGCAAGAGGGCTCTGAGACAGGAGGACCTGGCCAAAGTCCCCTCCAAGTCTACCCTGTTACAGTAAGAGCTGGATCTCTCCTCTCTAGCCCCTGGCTCTGCCACTTTGAAAGCCAGGTTATCACAGCTGGCATTCAAAACCACGGTGGGATCAGTGTGTGACCAGGACAGGTCCCCACTAGTTGGGAGCCCCCACAGTGAGCCATAGCCAAGGGGGTTGGACAGGATGACCTGCAAATGCCCGCCCGTCTCAGGCCATCTCAGTTTCCATGGTGCTGGGAATGCCTGGGCTGCAGGTGACATCCACCTCCAGGTGGGGTGGAATCTCTGAAGGGGCAGAGGGGTGTTCCAAGGAAAGCCCACAGGGGTGAGGTCCCAGCCCAGCAAGAGGTCACTACAGGCACAGACAGCCAGCCTGGGGAGGAGACAGCAGATCTGCATTCAAATCCTGCTCTGCTACTCAGTAACTCAGTGAGCCTGAGCATCTCACTGGCCGTCTCTGAGCCGTAGTCTCTTTATCTACAAAAGGAGGCCAATCACACCACCTGCATAAGGTTGGGTGGCACTTAAATAGAGTAGTTTCTCTGAAGCACCTGTAATAAGTCGTGGCTATTTTAATGACTATTCCCTGTCTTCCCCGGCAGAAATGGCATTCATACAGCTTCATCAAGAGTCTTAATCTCCAGATTCCAGAAATGTCCACCTGGAAGTTCTTCCAAATATCAGACCACAATCCTTTCTGCTCTTGTTGCTGCTTGAATTTATAGACAATGTATACCTGGCACAGTATCAAGGTCAAAACTCAAGGAGAGCTCCAATCCTGATACTGTAACAGACGCTGGGATAGTGATCTTATTGAGGGATATCAGCTGGGAGGGGGCAGAAGGGAGCCCCTGTCTGATGATGTCACTAGTTATATACTTATATAAAACGCCATCAAGTTGTACATCTTAGGATGGGTGCACCTCAATTTTTGAAACTCTGGAGTTTCACCAAATGTCCAGGCACACGCTCAGATACACGTGTGAACACCTATGCACACAGTCTCCAGCAGCAGCTGGGCAGACCACAGTACCCACAGCAGGGCCCTGCAGTGGACCACGAAGCCCTCCAAGAAGACACACGTGCGTGACACCTTCCCAGGCTGACCCGGATGCTGGGGCGCACTCACCCTCACTGAGCAGAGCCTTTGCCCACTGAGCAGGGGCACACATGCTCCTGCGGGCATGGCGCGGGGCTCCTGCAGGAGGTGCTAAGGAACACGGAGGACGGAGTGCGGCTCTGCTGAGGGGGATCCAGCCGTCTGGACATCCCGGGGGAGGGGCCTTGGTGCTGCTCCAGCAGATTTCCATCAGACCTGCAGGTCCCCACAGCCTGTGGCACCAGGGGACCTGTGGCCTACCCTCCTTCCAGGCCTATGCGGTGTCAGGTCAACCATGGGGTCACCTGTGAACACACACGTCCCCAGGAGGCCAGGTGGGGAGTCCTGGTGGGCAGGGGACTGTCATCGTGGCAGGACAGCCATTTGTTAGTTGTGTGACCCTGGACAAGTTGCTTAACCTCTCTGGTCTCAGTCCACATATCAAGTGGAGGTGATACTACCTACTAGGATAATAGTGCATGGTAGGAGCCCTAGGAGAGGAGGCGGGAGGGGTTCCGTGGCTGCACACGTGCCCCTGGGCAGAGTGAGTACTCAAGTGCGTGAGTCATTTTTACCAAGGACCCAAGGACAGGAAGGAGTCTACAGATACTGGGTATCCCACGGACTGCACAAGTGACGGCCCGCAAGCCCAACTGCAGCCCACAGATGGGCTTTGTTTGGCCCACACAGTGTCCTTCTTTCTTTCCTTCTTTTTTATTGTTGCCAACATTTAAAAATCAGATTTCACATACAAAATCCAAATTTTATGCTTCTCTTGAAAAGTTCAAAGATTTGGCAATCCTGGGCCTGGGTTCCCGCCTGGCAACTGCCAGTCAGAGCCGAGGGGCCGCTGCCCAGCTCCTCCCAGCCCCTCCCTGCTCCACTGCCCCCTCCTCCTGCACATCCTGGAGCACTGGAGCCACCTGTGCCTTCGTGATGCGCACAGAGAAACAGGGCCCTAGAGGAGGCAGGGACCCCTTCCGGAGATCATGGCAGGCTCAAGGCAGAGCTGAAACTAAGACTCAGGTCATTGGATTCCCAGGTCTTACTGTGCAGTGAGGAGATGCCAAGGAAAGAAGTGGGTACTTCCCATAAAACTTCATGCCTCTGTAGCCCTTGCTAGAGGACAAGGTCATTACTGGGCACAGGTCTTCTCTGAACCTCAGCATCTTCATCTATAAAAAGGAATGATAGTTCCTCCCTCCTCTGCCAGGTGAGGATAAAATGAGTTAAAATAACAGGGACCCTGGAATATCACCTGGCACACAATAATTTGTTAGTAACACCAGCTGTCACTCTGGTCAGTACCTCCCAGCATACCCAATGTGTCTCATAATCTCATTGTCTCCTCAAAAACCAGCTGTGATGTCACTCTACTTAGCCCCAGATGACAGATGGGCACACTGAGACCCAGAGATAAGGAGTGAGACTCAGAGCCAATGGGTGACGGAGCCAGGACTTGGGATTCCAACCCAAGTTCACGCCAGGGTTGTCTGACTCCAAAATACCATGCTGCAGATGCTTTGGCACTGTCCACACAAAATCCCTGAGGGCCCACCATGTGCTGGGCACTGCAGCAGACACCAGAGAAATGGCACACACGAGACAGTGTCCCCAGCCTGAAGGAGCTCACAGCCTGAGGGACGGGTGGCACATGGACAAGCCGCTCCAGCGCTGGCAGTGGCCTGGGATGGAAGGGAAACCTAGGGGGAGTTAGGAAGGGCTGGGGGGCACAGTGGGCGGAAGTTTGCCTCGGGAGGTGACATTAAACAGGAACCTGAGGACTGAAGAAGGACCAGCCACGCAATAACGTAGCAGAGAGTTCAAAGCAGAAGAGTCTTTGCTAAGGCTGGGGGGGGGGAATGAACGCACTGTGCTCAGGCACGGAGGAGGAGGCTGGTGGAGAAGGAGGAGCTGGACATGGAGTGGTCGGCCAGAGAGAGACAGGTGGGATGGTCACCGAGCCGCAGGGCACCAGTTTAAAAAGAATCAAAGCCTCCCCTCTTCATCCAGGGCCATGGCCTGCGGGCATGGTGGGCAATGCACCAGCAATACCTCCTGCACCCTCCCCGGGCACCTGTGAGCTACAGATTGTCCCTGTTTGTCAGGTGAGGACACTGAGGCTCAGAGAGAGGCGGAGACTTGCCTGAGGATCCCCACTAGCAGAGACAGGTGCAGGCCCCGAGTCTCATCTGAACCCTAAAGCAGGAGGAGCCAGCCCCCCCACCACCACAGACCCGACCGCAGCCACACTGGCCTTGGTGTGATCAGAACAGGGACCAGAGTCTCCTCTCCGAGGCCCATAGGCCTCATCCGGAGACACCGAGGCTCTCGCAGCCCCCCTCCGTGGTCAGCCCAGGCTTGGACATGCACAGCACAGAGATCCTGGCCCATGTCTGTGCCGGGGCACAAGCGCTCACACGCAGCCCAGCCAGCAAGGCGGTCTGGGGAGAGCCCAGGAGGAAACACTGCTCTCCAGGGTGAAGGGCTTCCAGGCGCGGAGTAGCCGCGGTCTTCCAGGCTCCCCACATCACTGAGGGGAGCAGCCCGCCACCAGGCTGGGGGCTTGGGCAGCAACCTCCACTCACATGCCCGGTCCTCCCCCTTCTGCTCTCCTGTGCAGCCTGCCGCCGGCTCCATCCCTGTCCTCTATCCTGGCCCCAAGGCAGGAATCTTCCCCTCACCCCACACCACCTGATGCTGGACAGTGGGCAAGTCCATGGTGGCAGTTTCCTGGGGACTTAGGGGAAGGGAAACTGGTTTTAAGAAAGATCAGAGCATTAGTGGGGTGATGTCACCAGCCCTGGGCACCTGATGATGGACGCCGACATCACCCTTCAAGACACACACACACACAGCATGCACTCATATGCACACGTGCGCGCACACACACACACACACACACACATCTTGAGCTCCTGTTTCATGGCTATCAGGTTTCAGCGCCGCTGCTCCAAGACAAAACAGGAAATCCCACAACAGAGCCAGCCAGATGGGGCGAGGGCCGAGAATCTGAAACCCCCTCTGCTCTCTGCACCACCCCCCCTCTCCCCGCCTCCTACCAGCTGGAGCGGCGGGACCCTCCCTGGGGAGGAGCCACCCCAGGCACCGACAGGGCCCAGCCCTGGATTCATGGCTCGGAATTTCTGCTTCCAGCAACCCCCTCCCCACACACGGCCTCATATCTCCATGGGTAAGTGGGCGTTTTGTATTCTGGGGGTCCTCCCAGTCTAGAGACCACCTTTTATGGACATGTGGTTCCCAAAGATCCAGTGCTGGGTGCAGTCCTCAGGAAGGCCAGCAGGGGGCGCGCTCGCCTCGTGGCGCGAGGTCCGCTTCCAGAAAACCCGGAGCGGGGTTTAGGGTGCAGCAAACGCTAAATCCGCTTCAGCCCCTTCCCTTCTAGGTAGAGCTCCGCACGGTGCCGAGGCCAGCCCTCTATGCCTGTGCACATGCAGTGTATCCACCGGCTTGAAGACCGCGAGAGGCGGCTCACTTCTGGGGAAGCCTCCTCTGCCCTGCCGTGAGCAGCCAACCCTCCCAAGGGACTTTATCTGGACCCACAGTGCCCTTTTGTTGCAGGTCTGGTCCCATACAGGGACCGACATATCGGTGGATGGATGGATGGATGAAGAAAGCCAGCCCAAGATCCCATGATGATGATGATGATGATGATGATGATGGTGATGATGGATGCAAAAATTAACCCCAGGAGGAAAATCCTTTTAAAAGAAATAAAACCCTCATCAAAGGCTAAGAGCTGGCCTCATGATCTGACTTGATCCTTAGCAACTCCTTTGGACATCATCTAGAGGGAAACTGACTGACAGAGGGCAAGGAAATGGCCTGAGGTCACAGCAAATAAGTAGCAGAAGCAGGACTCTAGCTGTGGGCTTCACTCTTCATTCTGCTGTTAACCAGGTCTCAACTCCGGGACCACAGGCTCCTGGCCCCCGGCGGAGCCCTCTGGGCAAAGCAAATGCAGACAGGTCCCGTGAGACTGGCTGCTTGGTCCATGGGTTTCACTAATTCTATCCTAACTCTAGCCTATTCTGACTCTCTTGGTTACAGCTAATATTTACAAAGTGCTCACCGCATACTTCTAGGATGTGATGCTTGACAAACCTGATAGGAAACCTATTCTCCCTGCCTCACAGATGAGGACAGTAAGGCTCCCAGAGGTCAACCATGGCCACAGCGACATGGGATGTGTCGGCAGGATGTGTGGGCAGGATTCAAACCCAGGACTGTTTCTGAAGGCCAACCTCTTAACCGTACCTGTGTCCCCTTCTCCATCCGCTGCTCCAAAGGTTCTCTCCCGGCCAATCCTCAGCTGGTCTCATCCTGAAAACGTGACCACCATGACCTTGTGCAGGTCCCCTGACACAAAGTGAAGGCCACACCGCAAATCTAGAGGAGCATCTTTGGTGATTCAAAGGAACGCTCTCCAGAAGCACAGGGATCCCCAGACCTCTGTCCTAACCTGGGCAGTTCCTGCCTCTGCCCCCAGCTCTCTCTGGGTTGGGGGAGTCCAACGATGGTCTCAGTTTCCTCTTCCAGGAAAAAAAAAATGAGATAATAGAGTCTGAGGGCTGCTGAGGGGACTCCTGGCACAGGCGGGGCTCAGGCTATGCCAGTTCCCGTCTCTTCAACCTGATCTGGAGATCTTGCTGCGGGAGGCCTCCCATCCCCCACTCACTCATTGATTCACTCAGCAAACCTCTGGGCACAGCTGGTCTGTGCTAGGTCTGAGCTTGGGAGGAGAAGGCAGCAGAGAGGGCTGGTGGCAGCGTGCTTCTGCAGAGACTGGCTGGGCCACCGAAATGCCATATGACCTTGGGCAAGTCACTGCGCCTCTCTGCACATCTATTTGTTATTTTAAAACGGGATCCGTGTGGCTCCTGCCTCCAGGTTGTTAGGAGAACCAAAGTCCCAGCCCAGCACCCAGCACATAGCAAGAGCCCAGTGGTGGAAGCTATTTGAATATTATTAGTTTTCAAAGTCTGGTGGAGAGAGAGGACAAGGCAAGTCATTGTCATACCGTAGGATCTGTGCTGATACCAGGCAGAACAAACCCAGGCCCAGGCTGGGCCCAGGCAGCAGCAGCCAGGGAGGATGCTCAGAGGAACTGCCATTTGAAGGCTCGGAGGAGTCCACCATGAGAACGAGAGGTAAAGGTCACTTTGGTAGAGGGGACAGCAGGTACAAGAGCTCTGAGGCTCACAGGGGCACAAGGAGATGTCACTGGGGTGTCAGGAAAAGCTTAGGGACACAGAGCTGGGAAGGTGGGTGACAGGTAATGGTGAGCTGCTTGTTGGTCTGTTGGGGACTGGAGCCCTCTCCTGGGCAGCAGCGAGCTGGAGAGAAAGACCCAACTGGCCTTTGAGAAGATGGCACAGGGAAGGGTCTAGAAAGAAGGCGCAGGTGGCAGGATGGAGGGCAGAGACTGAAGAGGCTACACACACGTGACACTCCAGGGAGGAGGGGCGGGGAGAGATGGCGGTAGAAGGCTGGACCCAGACTGAGGCCCCAACATCCCTGCCAGGAAGGAGGGGCTGAGGCCGTGCAGGGGTGGGCGTGACCATGACCTCAACCAGTTGTGACCAGAGCTGGAGCCGTGGGTGGGGCGGGGGCTGCCCACACACTGAGTCACTCGGGTTATTGGATTTCTGAGAAATTGCTCCCCTCCCCCTCCCCCCTCCGGCTGGCCGCCACGGCTACTCCATTAAAGCTGCGGTGTCAGTCAGCCTGGGAGCAAGTGCCCAGGTACTGAGCAGGAATCCACCTGGCAGAGTGGACTGACAGATGACCCCGGGACTTCTCAGAGTCAGCGCTGCAGGGCTGGTGCTCAGGGTTGACCACTCAGGGAGGCCAGGTTAGGGATTCGGATGCTGGAGGTGGCCAGACTGCTTCTGATCCCAGCTCCTGCTGCAAGGGCTGTGTGATCTGGAGCCACCTACTTAGCCTCTCTGTGTCTCACATAGGAATCTAACACCTGTTGAGGGTTGTTTGGAAGATTATTAAATAAGGCCTGGCCAGCACCAGGCGTGTGCCAGGCTCTCAGTGAGAGCTGGGCGTGGAGCTGCCTCGGGCCCCAGCCCTAACCGGCCCTCAGCCCTCCAGGCTCCCAAGATCGAGTCACACCTCTTGCGTGGCATCAAGACGCCATGGCCTATGGCCCTCTCCAGCCTCCGCTCCTCCTGTGAGGTTTCACCCTCCACACCTCACCCCCACGGTCCCTCGCCAGGAGAGCCTGCAGCCACGCCCTTTGTCCCTCTGATAAACTTCTGTGCATTAGGCCTCAGCTGAGACAACCCGCCCTCTGGCCTGGGACGCCCTTGCTGACCCCTCCATCCTCACTGGCTCCCTCCTGCCTCCTCCCCCTTAGAGCATGCGCTACCATTTGCCACTTCTGGTTTCCGTGTTTTGCTTCCTAACAAGACTGAGGACCTCCTGAGGGTGGGGATTATGTCAAATTCCAGATCCCAACATGTCTGTAGGTGACTAGAGAAGCTTGGAAGCATGTGCAGGCCCCGGTGTACGCCACCATTTAGGGAGCACCTACTGTGGCACGGGCTCCATGCCAGGTGCTCTGCACAAGACCACGTTCCATCCTCACAGCCACCAGAGGAAGCAAGGACCACTAAGTGCTCACCTTGAGGACAGGGAAATCCAAGCTCAAAGATGAGTAGCAGTCCAAGGCCACTCAGGCCACAGGCAGAGGTGACCACTGAGGTCTGACCTGCTGTCCCAGGCTCACAGCCAATGCCCTGCGCTGCCGCACTCCCAGAGGGAGCGTCAGACTCTCCTCCGCCTCCCGAAGCCCTGCGCAGCCTGCAGCTGACAAAGCTCACGGGCACAGGTCCTCTCCTCTGCTGGGGGAAGCCAGCAGACCCTGGGAGACTTCACTTCCAGCTGAACTCAGGCAGGTTATAAACAAACCCCTAAGGCCCAGGCGCCATCATGGGAAGGGACAGGGCGGCCCAGGCCATTGTGTCCCGCACTGTTGTGAGGCTGCATACAGCAGGTGGCTCCTATGGGAGCTGTTTAGATGGACACCCCTCCCCGTTCTGCAGACGGGACACTGAGGCTCCCAAAGCAGGAATGACCTGCCCGATGCCACACACACAGCGACAGAGCAGGCTTTCAACCAGGCCTGGAACCTTCCCCGGATCCTTCCCAAACTAGTTCTAGAGAGTCAGTCAGGTAACAATAGCCAACACTTATTGAGCACTTACTGTGTGCCTGTCTCAGGCCCTTTACAGGAACCAAGTTAATCAGCAACAACCCTAATGTGGGTGCCATGATCCCAGTTCAGGGGGAAACTGAGGCACGGGAAACTTAAGCACCCTCTCCAGAGTCCAGGCTGACTCCAGACCCAGTGCCTTGGTGACAGGTGGGAGTGAAGTCGGGTTATGGCCAGTCAAGGAGCCAGCAGCGCCAGGAGGAAGGGGTAGAGCCCGGGAATCGGAGCCTGGGGGTAGATCCGGGCCACCGAACGCGCCGCCCTTCCCCCACCCGGCTCCCGCCGCTGGGCGCTGAGCAGGTCCCCGGGGTCCCCAGGGAGCGCCAGGGAAGTCGCGCATTTCCTAATCGCCTTGGCCGGGGTCCCGAAGCGCCGCCTGCGCCCTGCTGGCTCCAGGGCTGGGGTCTTTCCCGGCCCTTCCGTCTTGTCTTCTCCCCGCTCCAAGGTCCCCTCCCAAGGGACGCGTCTTCAGTTCTTCCTCGGGTCGCAGAGCTCCGCCAGCCGGGCTCCACGCCAGGCCCTGCCCGCCCGAGGCGCAACCCCGAGGCTGCTGGAGAGCGACGAGGACCACGTGACGCTCAGTAATGAGATTAATGAAAATAACGGCGCGCAGTTGTGCCGAGGTCCCTGTCACCGCGGAGAAAGCGCTCCACACGGTAACTCCACGGTCCTCCCCGCGACCCGAGGAAGCGGCTGTTCGCTCCATTGCACAGGCGAGGAGACTGAGGCCCAAGGTCACGCACCATTCAATGGCGCGTGCCCGGGCGGGGGACACTTCCAGAGCCTTCCACGGTGAGGGAGAGCAACGGCCCTTTGTGGCTCACCCACTTCCTTTTAAACCTCGCCAACGGCGGTATCAAAGCAAGATCAATCCGATTGTGGCCTGTTGGATCTTGGAGACAGATGTAACCCGGAGACTGCAGCCGTCTCCCGGGAGACGGAGAGCTGGGCTTTGAATCTGGAGCTGGGATTGTTAGCAAAGCCCCCTGTCCTAGCCTCCACACTCATGCCTCCCTGGGCTGGAAGTCAGCAGAGGCCACAGGAACACAAGGAGGTAGCAGAGAGCTCCAGGCTCCCGTTATCCTCAGGCAATGGATGCAGAACACAGTTGGTCATATTTAAATGGGGTCTCATAGGATGAGTAGGAGTTTTCAGAGGGGACAGGAGAGAGGTAATAGCATGTGCAAAGGTCAGAAACCCTAAGAACAAGTCCTCAATTGCTGGGTGACTTTTGCTAAGTCTGTCTACCTCTCTGTACTTCAGTTTCTTTGTACCTCAATTTCTGCAAAATGGGAATAATATCCCTGAGTTTGTCAGGATTGAGCAAGATCATGGAAGTCAACTGTCACTGGTGGAAGGATTGAGGAGAGTTGGAGCGCAAACCCCCAGCTGGGACAAGAGAAGCCCTAGGCTGCTGGGGGCTCATTAGCTCCCCCATAGAAAGAAGAAAAATGATGCTGCTGTGTTATCAATGAGAAAACTAAGGCGTTGTGGCCCAGTGAGGTTAAGGAACTTGCCCAAGACCACACAGCAGTAACGGGAAGAGTCAGGAGTTGAGCCAAGGTCTTAACTCTTTCGCTGTATCCCCAGGAATGACCGCCCCAGGGTGGACTGCTGGATGGGCCCATCAGAATTCACCCTTTTCTCTCCGTTGCACACTGAAGCGGCTTTCCGTTTTGCAACCGTACCCCCAACATTGAACTGAACATTTTTGTGCACAAACCTTTTCCATCATTGTATGTTATTTTCCTGGGTCAGATCCTCAAGGAAGATCACTGGTTCTAGAGGTAAGAACACATTTATGGCTTTTGACAAATATTCTCAGGTGTTTCCAAGAAGGTTACCAATTTGCAGTTCCACCTGCAACATCTAAGAAACGTTTTCACTGGTTTTCACCTTTTTATTTTTTCAATCTCCAAAATGTCCAAGATGAAAAATGCATCCCATAGTTGTGTTGGCATGTTTTTATTATTATTGCCAATGAAATTGAGTGTTTTTAAAGACTGGAAACCTAGCGGGGTCTGCATCAGAAGTCACAGGGTTCAGATGAGAGCCCGGCACAGACAGAAGCACCCAGAAGAGAGAACATTCATTTCTGTAGAATGGTCCCAAGGCCAGGAGGATAGTTGGGGGCTTGGCGAGCTCGGGGACAAAGCTTTGCACTTGCTCTTTGCTCTTTCTAGAACATTCTCTGCTGGCTCCCCACAAGCCCTTCGTTATCCTTCTTTAGCTCTCAGTTCAAGCATCAGCTTCTCAGAGAGGCCCTCCCTGACCCTCCCCATCCTCAGGTGCCACCTCCCCGTCTCCTCTGGTCCTCTCGTCAGGTGCTTGGCAGCCCTGAAGTCCTCATCCGAGTCCATTTCTGGGCCTTTCTGCCTCTGCCTCGAGAATGTGAGCCCCATGAGAGCAGAGGTCTGGCTTCCTGCTCTAATGTATTTGCAGTGCTGAGAACCAGGCTTTTGATGAATTAATTGCTTCCATTTGTGGGTCATCTGGCCACCCTGCAGTGCCGGCCCTGTCTGCCCAGAGGCAGGACTGGCCCCTTTGCTTGCATCCCCCACATCTGCCTCCAATTTGCTCACCCAAGGCGGTTCGTGTAAGTAGCTGACTTCCATGACATTTAGGGCGACAAAAGGCCTTTGTCACCCTGCTCTGCCCCTCCCCACCTCAGGACTCTGCTTCTTCAGGGCCTGGGCTCCCCTTCCTTAGGGCTGTGGGTCTGAATTCCATTTCTTTCACTTTGCCCTCGCAGTCTCGCTCCTCTCTGAAGGGCCTCTGGAGATCCACCACCATCCCTGTTTCACGAAGGACCCCCCCCATTCCAGGCCCCCTGTGGAGCAGCAGCTCAGGAAAAGTGGCAGGGGCTTTGGAACGCCCTTTGTCCTCTGCACAGTGAAGGAAATGGCCAAGAATTTGATCTCTACATGACATGAATTACATGCCCCGCTTAGAAGAGGAGCAGGAAGTGGAACTGTTTGGGGTTTTGGTAACTTTTCCCTCTATTTGCAAACCACTGCCCACCACGCGGTACCGGTTCTCCTTTTACGCATCCAGTGAACCCCACAGGTGCAGAGGAGCCATCGCTCTGGCTCCAAATGGTAGGTGCCATCTTCCTCCTTGCCAGTTCCCCCATGGTCAAGGCCACCATGGACGCTTCCCTGCCAACTCCACAGAGAGCATCAGCCCGCATGTCCTTGGCTGACCAAGAGCTAGGATGACAGCCTCAAGGCCCCAGGGAGAGCGGTTCTGTTGGGTTCAAGTGAGTTCCGTGTTTTCAGGAAGAAATGGCTGTTACCTTTAAGATGGGGTTAACTTGAATGAGCGGCTACAACTGCAAGACGAACCCAAGAAGTGACTCGAAGCTAATGAGTATTGATGACGGAGAGGAAGCGGGTTAATTGAGTGAGTTGGTAAGTTGGTTGCCAAGGCAACATCTCACTTGGAATAAAACCTTCACCACGCTGAGCACACACTGCATCTGCATGGGGACCAGGGGTATGGCCCCATGGTTCCAGTTTGAGAACCAAGAATGTGCAACATCAAAGCAATGGAAGGTTCTAGAAAGGGGAGTTAAAGTTCTCCCTGGCTTTCTACCAGGAAGCCCTCGTGCATGAGCCTGAGGTCAGTGCCTCTGCCTCGTTGGATGCACTGTACACCTGATGCGGAATGATACTGGGGCTCCTCTCCATGGCCCATGGGCAGGTCATCAACTTTCCACTGGCCAGAAGTAGGGGAAGTGAGAGAAATTACCACTTTCCTGAGCTTGAACAGAAACCCCAAGGTTGGTTTGCACAGCCGTTAATGACGGCTGACCTTAAGAGAAGGGTGACCGTCTCTGCCTTGGGTTTGTATGTCTTTACTTCTGTTCTCTATTGGATTAAATACTGAAAATGGACGACTGGGGAAATGAAAGCAAAACTGTCACCCGCCCTGGCAAATACTCAGCTCCCTGAGGACTCTACTTTTTGGCTTATTTTTAAATCCTCACTCCCCACCCTTCGTTCTGATGCCCTCCAACATTTTTATGACATTATATCGTTAGGGTTTGGATGTGAGGTGTCCCCCAAAAGCTCACATGTGAGACAATGCGAGAGGGTTCAGAGGAAACTGATGGAGTCATGAGCCTTAACCCAATCAGAGAATTAATCACCTGATGGGATCAATTGAGTGGTAATTGGAGGCAGGTGGGGTGTGGCAGGAGGAAGTGGTTCACCAGGGACGTGGCTGCGGGGTATATATTTGCATCTCTGCTTCCTGATCACATGTGAGCTGCTTCCCTCGGCCACACTTTTCCTCCCCTATGTCCTGCCAAGCCCCGAGTCCCGAGCAATGGAGCCGGCTATCTATGGGCGAAGACCTCTGAAATCGTGAGCCTTCCAATCAACTTTTCCTCCTCTACAATGGTGCTGGTAGAGTCTTTGCATCACAGCGGCCAAAAAGCTGACTAAAACAACATCCATGAAATCTATCATTTCTCGAAGGTTTTGAAATAATAGCATGTGCATTTTTTCCAGAAAAATCAAAGGGCCCAAGTCTCCTGTTCTAGTTCCCACCAGCAGGCGGCCTTCCTGGGATACTCATTAGTGTTCACCTGGTTGCCACAAATAGAGCCCCAGAGTGCATATCTTCGAAGATATCAGACCTCTTATTTGCCACCACCAAGGAAGCAAGACTGTCACAAAGCTTATTAAAATGCGAGAGATTGTTTCTCTCACTGGGTGGCATCTGGCGGTAGCCTCTATGGAAAAGTTAACAACAACAACCAAAGTTGGGATATATCTGTGTGGACTGAGGTGGATGAGGTGTGACTTAATGCTGACCATCAGAATCATGCCCAGTGATCACATATTGGACATATTGGACTGTGAACAGCTGTCTCCATTTCCTCTGAGGACAGAGAAGACAGGAGGGCGACCCACAGCAGCTTTGTGTAGAGGCAACAGTTCCGTGACCTTTGTTTTTATTGTTGCATACATAATAAAGTTATCACCTTGATGATAAAAATTCCAGATATTTCCCTACACTTGCATACACTTTCTACCAGAATTGAGATATCTTACCTTCTTGAAACTTGTTCATTTAGTTGCATAACTTGACACAAATAGCCAACACCCAGAAACTAACTCCCTTCTACAACATCATCTCAAAGGCTACTTCAAAATCCATTCTACGAGGCTAAAAAGATATAATTTGGTGGTACAGTGCTTGCCTAGCATGCATGAGACCCTGGATTTCAGCCCAGCACCTCAAAACAAAATTTTAAAAAATCCATTCTATGAATGGATCATGTTTTATTTATTTATGACTCATTTTTTGTACATTTGAGGTATGGACTTTTTTTTGGTTTGGGGGTGTGCTTTTTTTTTTTTTTTTTGCTATTATAAACCAAGCTCCAAAAAACATCCTTGCAATTAAGTCATTGACACATCCATGATTATTTCTTTTGAATAAATTCTGAGAAGTGAAATGTCTAGGTAAATTTGTATGCAAATTGTGCAGCTTCTCAGATATTTTCAAATTGCAGAAAGTTTTTAAAATTCAATTTACATCTATAAACCATTCCTATTTCTTTTAAAAAAGATAGATTATTTAAGTTTACACAGAGAAAAAATCAGAAAGGCACAGAAGTTAAAGCATGAGAGTCAAATCCCTCCCAGTTCACCACCCAGATACAATCTCTCTGCTCCCCATCTCGCCGATCCCTCTCCCTCTCCCCTCTCCTTCTCTTTCTCCCTCTCTGTCCCTGTCCCTTTCTCAACAAAACTGAGGGGCTTTGCAGCCTGGGGGTACCGCTGAGCCTTCCCACCCGGGCAGAGCATGGCACCTAGAAGCTCGCGGCCCTCTCTTATCCTCACGCTGTTCCAGGCGAGACCTTAGGGAGCAGCTGGCTGTTCCTTGTCCAAGGCCCACAGCTCATAAGTGTCACCATGTCCAGGACTTTCCAGACTCTGAGCAGTCCTAGCCACTTTCTGAGACCAGACATGCGTCCTCTGACCCGCACACACGCACACGCCTCCCCGAGTGGCCGCAAGGTCAGCAGCTAAACCCAAACCAGCACTTGGCCTGGCCTGGGCTGTCTCCAGGAAGCCTCTTTCCTGTCCTCAGTCCCCGTCCTGGCGGAGCTCCAGCCTCTGACCCTCAGGTTCTAATGGCCAAACTCCTGCTGTAACCCCAACTGCAAGGTTGAGCCCCTGACTCAGGGCACCTCCTGGACCCAACGCACCGCGGGACCCACCGTCTGCTCTCTGGAGCCCAATGCATGCTGGTAAAGTCGGCTGTCCAGTGTGTCCTCCTGCCCCTCCCGCCCCTCCTGCCCCTCCTCCCTGCCTTCCTCTCCTCTCCTCCATCCTGTCCACACTTCCTCCTGTGATCTCAAGCCCGTGGCTTTGATTGCCACATCTACACTCCCAGCTCCCAATTCTGAACCTGCGCCCCGACCTCTTCCCCAACCCCAGCCCTGCCTCCCGCTGGCATCTCACCCAGCCATCTGCAGAATCGGCTGCCCAGCACCCAGCCCAGCACCACCCTGCTCTTCCCCACCTCAGAACGCAAGGTCATCTCGCCCCAGTGGCCAGGGCGGAACAGGAGTGACCTGTTTTTCTGTCCGGCCTACGTGCTGTCCATCAGCGAGTCCTGCCTATTCTCTACCCACGCTGCTTCCAGCTCAGTGGCTCCCACGCCCTCCCGCCAGGACCATAAGCATCTCCAACCTGGGCCGCTTCGAGGAGCCCTGGCCTCCTGTCCTGCCCCTCTCCTGTGCGTCCTCCACATGGCAGCCAGAGGGAGCTGCGTCCAGCAGAAATCAGGCCAGCACCCTCTCCTGCTCAGAAACTTCAGGGGTCCCACTGCCCCTGGGATAAACCTGGCCAGGGGCTGGACCTGGAGACCTAGAGGACCCGCCTGCCTCCCCAGCTCGCCCCAGGCCTCTCCCCTCACTCACCATCCCACACGCCTCTGTCCCTGCGAGCCCTGAGGACACACCAAACCCCACCTGGCTCAAGCCCTGCACCCCTGCTGCATCTGTGCCTGGGTCTCTTCCCTCACATGGCTGGCTCTCAGATCTCATTCTTACTTACTCAGAGATATTGTTATTGTCCCTAGCCATTCATCTTCTTTAAGAATCCCCACCCCCACTCCCCGGTCAATAACAAATGGCTGTATATTTCAAAATTACTAGAAGAGCTGGGAGGGGTGGCGCACACCTGTAATTCCAGCATCTCAGGAGGCCAAGGCAGGAGGATTACCAGTTGGAGGCCAGCACTTATTGAGCCCTGTCTCAAAACAAAAACAAAAAGGGCTGGGAGATGCAGCTCTATGGTAGAGCATCCCTGAGTTCAATTCCTAGAGAAAAGATAAAAAAGGAATTTCTAGAAGGTAGGATGTGAATGTTTCACCCCCCCACGCCCGCACACACACACACACACACACAAAAAAAAACATGATACATATTTGAATCGATCTGTATGCTAATTACCCTTATCCCTTATCCTTTCTCAATGTGCACACGTATCAAACACCACAATGTACCCCACACACTTGTACAATTATGATGTCAGTTAAAGACAGCCCATCGTCCTCTAACCCAACACACTGCTCATAACGACTTGTATTATTTTAATTTCTCTTTTCCCCCATCTCCAGGTGCTCCATAAGGGCAGAAACCAGGTCACGGTGCAGTTTGTGCTCAATAAAAATTAACTGACCCCAAAATGAAGCGGTAAAGAGCAGCACTTTGATGTCACACAAACCTGCATTCTCCAGCTCAGCCAGTGGTGGCTTTGTGACCCTGGGCATGGCCCTCCACCCTCTTCATTTCAGTGTCTTCAATAATTAATTGGGATAAGAACTCTGCCTCACGTGGTCACTGTAAAGAGAAGATGTGGTGACATGTGTGCGGCTCTTGGCACAATAAAGGCGCTAGGAGTAAATAAATAAATAAATGCTCAATAAATGGAGATGTTATTCAAGACACGTTCAGAGGATCAGCAGCCCTAGTAAAGGACACCCACTGCTCAGGAAGAGGGTGGCATCAAATGAGACAGAGCAGGCTGCAGGCTAGCCCTCTGGCCCCCCAGCACACCAGGCCTCTGGAGCACACAGATGGGGAGGTAAACAGAACAGAACTCGGAAAAATGGACCTGGACACAAGGACAGAACCAGCAGGACATAGTAGTAGCCACATAAAGACTTCCCCCCCCAGTTGCCAAAATCTAAGAGAATTGGGGGCTCCGTGTCCTGGGTTTGATGAGGAATCCTGGGCCCACACAAGGGACCCCGCCTACTGGATTAGCACCCTGCCACCTCGGGGACTCCCCTGCCCCTGACAAGGTGGAGGGCTGGGGATGCCAGCCACTGAGTGACACCCAGGCACCTGGCAGGATGCTGCGGCCAGGGACGCACAGCCTCAGCAGGTGGGCCGGGGTCCAGGCCTATCCTGGAAAAGGCCGGCTGTGGTTTCCATGGAGCCCGTCACCATGGAAACCAAACCTCAGCGGCAGGACTCCGGCAGAGCCAGGAAGACAAGCTCCTTTCTTGTCCATGTCCCAGGAGCCTACAGGAGGGGGACGTGGGGACAATCAAGCTTTCTGAACCATGCGGAGTGGGGGCGGGGAGAAGTGGAGGTCGTCTTCCTGCTCAATGGGCCGGCCATAAACCACCAGGAAGTGGCAGCCTATTTCACGCCTCTGTGCCTTCGCTCAGCTGTCCCCTTGCCTGGAATGCCCTCCCCGCCCCCTGGAGCACTCCCAACCGTCATCCAGGCCTGGCTCTTTACCTCCTGACCCTTCCCGGCAAAATCAGCCCTTCCCCCGCTGTGGCCACCCAAGTCTGTCCCCTCTCACATTCCCAGAGTTTCGGGTTCATCCCCAGCTTGGGGAGGGTGGTGGCACTAAGCTCTGGAGCAGAGACACCTGAGTTCTAGTCCCAGCTCTGCCAGGCACCTGTGGGGTGACTCAAGCAAGCCACTCATCCTCTGCTTCCTCACGGGCCGTTTTTCAGCTGTGTGATCTCGGGCCAGTTTCCAGACCTCTCTGACCCTCCGCCCCTTCATCTGCAAAATGAGGTGAGGGCTGCGAGTGTCTGGGCGCAGTCAGCTGTAATCAGAGAAGGTTCTCATGGGCGAGGCGCTGCCTCCTGGTGCCCCCACCCTGCTGGCTTTCCCAGGCTCACCCCCGCCCCAGCCCCGCACTGAGCCCTCGGTTTGGCCAGCCCCACCCTGGCGCACTCTTCGGAGCAGGGCCTGTGACAGGCGCGGAGGACTCCCAGCCCAGAGCCCTGATGGCACACAGCATGGCCCGACACCCGTCGGAAAGCGAGCATCGAGCAGGAGAACGGATCCCTGGAGCTTTGGCTGCGTGTGCGCCTGCACACAGGCTCCTGACAGCAGACACACGAGTGCCCACATTCTCACGAATGCTCTCACACACTTCATCCACAAACCTGACGGAGGAAAGCACGAGGACATCCCCGGTCACGGCGGTCAGTGTCCCAGGGACTAACCCCTGGACGCCATCTCATCCCAGATTGCTCCCTCTGGAGCCCAACCCCCAGGCCAGCTCCTCTTCATGGAGCAGGGTGGAAGTGACCTTCTTAGTCTCATTAGCCTGTGACTCGACTGTAGGAAAGGGAAAGGCCAGGCCACCATCCAGACAACTGGTCTACCTGCACACAGGTCTCTGCCTTTAGAAGCACCTAGATACCTGGGGTCATACCTGCCCCTGCCAACAGTGCTGCCGTCCCATCTGACAGCCGCCTGCCTTTGCATTGCCCAGCCTGGCTTGGCCCTTGGATGCCAGCCCCTCTGCTCCACCCTGGGCATCAGAGTGTACAAGGTCAGGCCACATGCCTTCCTCTTGTCTCCCTCCAGAGCCATCCTGAGAAGCAGGAAGGGAGGTGGTCACTTTCTCCAAGCCACAAAGTGGAGAAACACCGGCTTATGTTTACAGAGCCCTTACTCTATGCCAATCACTGTGCTAAGCACCTCACCTGTATCATCTCCCTTGATGTGCACAGTGACTCTGTTGGGGAAGGATCTCATCACCTTACTTTATGTATGGGGAGTCTGGGGTTCAGAAGCTAAGAGATTTTAAATTCAGGCATCTGGGTGTGGAGCCCAAACTCCCGAGGACTCACCATGTGTATATGCTCAGCCACACTGAGTTGGAATGTGAGGGGACTCAAAAGGTGACTCCCAAGATCCCCTACTGGGTTCAGAGGCAACTGTGAGATGCATGTAGGTGACAGATGGCAAGCAGAAGGCCACCTTCATTCAAAGGTATTCCCTGAGCACATACTATATGCCAAGTCCTATGCTCAGCACTGGGGACACTGCAGTGAAAACAGTGACCAAAAGGTTTGGTGGCCTGGAGTGATCATTCTAGTGTATATGGGGGGACATAATAAATAAGACAGATAAGTGATATAGTCGGGTGTTAGTAGGAAGTGCTCAGGAGAACACCAAAGCAGGGAAGGGGATACCAAGTGTGGAGGAGTGCCTTTTTTTTTTTTTAACTTTGAGACAGGGTCTAAGTTGCTTGAATGTGTGATCCTCCTGCTCATCCTCCTGAGTCACTGGGATTAAGGAGTGTGCCACTGTGCCCAGCTGCCATTGTGATTTGAAGAAACCGAGAGGATGATACCTGAATTAAGACCTGAGAAATTTGCAAACTCTGGCTGATGCCCAGGGGAGGTGGGAAGCCAGGGAAGTGGCATTAGGAAGCTGCCTGGAGGAGACCCCTGAGCCCCATGGGCCTGCAAGTACCCCTCCCTTGAGCTCACTCATCCTCCCGTGTCCAGCAACACCAGGCCCCACACACCTTCCCACAGAGCCCGCCCACGAAGACTACCTGCAATCCCAGAGCCAACCAGAATGTGACCCTCTGCAGGCAGATGGGGCTAGCAACAGAGACTGTCCAGAGGGAGCTGGGCGGAGCATGCTCAGCCCTTCCCCAAGCCAGCCCATCAGCTCCCTGGACAGGAAAAGAGAGGGCAGAGAGAGACGGGGAGGGACTGGCTGGCACGTGCCCCCTGCATCCCTCCTCTCTGTTTAGCAAGTTTGGTTATTAAAAGCAGGGAAATGAGTCTGGTGCAAGCATCTGATGGGAGTCTGTCTGTCTGTCTCAGGCTGCCCATGTTCAGCCTTCAATTTTTTTAGAATTTTATTTATTTATTTATAGTACTGGGAGTTGAATTCAGCATGCTTTCCCATTGGACCACATATCAACCCTTTTATTTTTTATTATTATTTTTTTAATTTTGTAGCCATCTCACCAAGTTGCTGAAGCTGACCTCAAACTTGTAATCCTCCTGCCTCAGCCTCCCAAGTTATTGAGATTACAGGTGTGTGCCACTCTGCCTGGCCCTTATTTCTTCACCGTGTCAGCACGGTCACCAACTCCCTCAATAGACACATTAATCCCCCCCCCCGGTGTGTGTAGAGCAGTGCTTTCTGTGACATGCTTCTGTCTGCAACAGGTGGAAGTAGAGGCCTCAGTGATGGAGCTGGACTGAAGCCAGGTCTGTCTCCCTCCAGAGCCAGTGGCTGTCCCGTGTCCCCTCACTGGTAACCAGAGGCCGTGAGCAACTCAACTGAGCCTGAAGCACCGCCTGTACTTGGAAGTTGGCAGGGGAAACTCACAACAGGGAAGTTCAGTATTACAAGTAATGAGGCCCATACACCTCACCACAATGAAAAAGAAACAAGACAATAATCACGAATAGGAAATGGACCGCAGTACCCTAGGCCCAACGTCGTCAGTAATCGGGTGTGATCTGTCATGATGGTGGCTCACCTTGGGGGTGCTGACTGCATGCCAGGCACTGAGCCAGGTGCCGCCCATCTGGGGACTGACTTGCAGGACCGAGACGCCTGGCCTCCCATTCTGACCTTGGAACCTGCAACTCTGATATTTCTAGGGATATTTTGAGGACCCGTGGTCTGGAAGAGCTTCCCCTTCCCCAGCCTTTTCTATTCCTCACAATATCTGGATGGAGGAACAAGGGGCCTCAAGGAGAAGGCGAGACCCGCAGTTCCTCTGCTGCAGGAGCTGGGCTCAGGCCTGAGACCAACAAAACTGTCCTTGCTTGGCCAAAGCTCAGAGCGGCCCACACCTGGGTAACTAGCCAGGAGGCCCTGGGCAGGTCACACGCGTTCCTGGAGCCTCCAGCTCCTCGCCTGGCGAATGAGTGAAGGGCTTGGTCTCAGGTTGCTCTGTGGTCGGAACACGAAGATATAAAGCAGCGGGTGTCATGAAGGGCATGGGTATTAGTGGACAAGAACTGGTCCCCGTTGCTGTCAGAGACCAGGCCTAACAGCATGCAGTTGACAGAAGTGACCCTACAAAAATTTTTATTGCACTTTTCAGCCTTTCCAGGGCTTGCTGAAACACAGAGCGCGTGACCCCACCGGCTAGAGTTGGTGGCCCTGCAGCAGCTCAGGGGTGGGGCCTGAGAATTTGCACTCCAACAAGTTCCCAGGTGATGCCAGGTTGCTGCTCTTGGGCCCAGACTTTGAGGACACTGTCCTGGATCAACAGCTCTCATCCTTGGTTGCACATGGACCTGGGAGGTTCTGAAGCTTCAGAGATTCTGACGTCATTGCTTGAGGGTCCAGCTCAGGCACTGGGGGTTTGAACATCTCCCCGGGTGCCCTCACATGAAAACAAAACTGAGAACCACGGCCCTAGGCAGAGGAAGGAGAGCTGAACAGGCACCGAATGAGACTACCTGTGACACCTGCCACCCGCCCAACCTCTTGGTGCAGGCAGTCAGCTCCTGGGAAGGAGTCCAGAAAGCTCCATCATCACTAATAAAAGCCAAGACTTCCGGGCACTTACGCTGTCTTAAATACTTTACATCTAATAATTCATTAAACCCTCATTTCCCCCCCCCCCCGGAGGTGAGTGGTGGGAGTATTTGCAATTTACACGGAATCTAAATGATACACAGAAGTCTGGTCGCTGGTGGGGACTCACACAGCCAGAGTGATTCGAAAACAGGCTGCCCACCTTGGGGTCCTTGCTCTCGCCCACAGTGCTAAGCAGTATGTATTGGTGATTATTTTTTATAAAATAAAGATGTTTTAAGGGGTGGGTGTCCCATTTTCTCAGGAGCACTGGGCCAAATATCATAGGATGTTTTCTTATAAATATTCAATTTACCATTTTTTTTTTCCTTGGAAGCCCTGGTGCTTGAACTCAGGACCTCACACGTGTTCAGCAAGTGCTCTACCACGGAGCTGCACCCCCAGCCGTTTTTATTTTATTTAGAGATACAGTCTCGCTAAGTTGCCCAGGCTGGCCTTGAACTTGAGATCCTCCAGAGTAGCTGGGACTGCAGGTGTGCACCACCACCCCTGGCTCTATTTACGTTTTCCAAAGCCCACTTGCAGAGCTGATTTATATAATGGCCCTGATGGCAAGATTTCTGACCACCCTTCCCCCAACCCACGGTCCAGTCAAATAATCTACTTTGCAATTCAATTCAATTAAGCCAACATGACCAAGTACAGACTTTGTGCCAGTCGCCAAGCTACAGACTGAGGACACAGAGATGCTGAGACCCCGAGACCACAGAGGAAGTGACCTGCCCAAGGGCAAATTAAAGGCAGGGCCAGCCGGGCTCATCTACTGTTCTTGTCTTTGAGGGCCTGACAGGTGGGCGGAGAGGAAGGTGGTGGCCAGGAACTGCGATCCTGGTGGTCTCTCCTTTGGAAACTCATAGGCCAGGGACCCGCCTGGGTTCTGATGGCTCGTGGAGAAGACTGAGTTGGGGGCTAGCAGGAACCAGGCGAGGGGAGCAAATGTCTAGGCTTGGGGCAAGAAGCAGGTCCTGGTCACCCACCTGCCAGGCTCAGGAGTTACCTGGGCACCTCGCTGGCCGCTGCCCTCACAGAGAGACTGAGCCAGCAGGGACCACTATGTCTTCCTGTCTGCCATCTCTTGAGCCCACCCACTTCCCCGATCCCTCCACCACGATACAGAGGCTGGCCTCCCCATTCCACGCCCAATCTATCACCCCTCCCTTCAACAAATGCCTGGGCCTGGCACTGTGCCACATGCTGGGGTGCAGGATTGATTGAGACAGATGGGGTGACTGCTTGAAGCCCACACTGTACAGTGCCTTTTCCCTGCTCCCAGGGGCTCTTGGGACCAAGCACAAACTCCCCGTCCAGGTATTTACATTCCAGAGTCCCCAGCCCCCACTGACTCTTCCAGAATGGTCTCCTGTCATTCTGTCCCATCCCAGCCAATCCAAATAAAGCAAATAGTCATTCTCCCAAACAACCCAGCTCTTACCACCTCTTACCACTCAACTTTCCTGCCTCAGCACAGCACACACCTGGCTCTCTGCAGAATCCCACCAACACCTGAGATTGCTATGTCTGCTTTCCAGACCAGGCTGTGGCTCCTGCAGCTCAGGGTACTGAGCTGCCAAGAACAGACTCTAGCATTGAGAAGTACCAATGTGTTTCAATGATGGATGAACCACCAATGTATTCATGGAAAGGTAGAGCAAAATTCCAACTACCTTCTTCATTCACTCCTTCCAGTGCCTATACCCTTGTAGTTTTCTGGAAGTTCCTCCAGTTGTCTAACCTCCCCTACTGTAATTGCTGAATTACTTTCCCTTGATTATGCAACAGAACAACAAGAACAAGTGCCTTGTGAGTTGGACCAGGACTCAGCCCAGGCCTCAGGGAAGTACCCAGACCTGAGCCTGTGCTCCAGGGCTTTCCAACACACTCAGAAAGAAAGTGCCCCTGAGATTGACCAGGCCAGTCTTGCGGTTTGAGGCAAGTGAGTCACTTCTGGCTGCAAGTCAAGGAAGGAGCTCTCACTGCGCCCTTGTTTGGAGAAGACAGAGAAGTGCACTCAGAGACAGGGAAAATTGGGAGTCACCGAGACTTTAAGAGAGACAGGGAGATGGAGAGAGGGACCGAGATGACCGGAGACAGGCATGGCCCGCAGAAAGAGGAGACTGGACAGACGCACCCAGACCCAGAGCCCAGAGGGAGCAAGCCCGGGAGCGGAGGACACCACGTGCGAGCCCGCGACTAGAGCCTCCCAGCGCCCTCCGCACGCTCCACCCTCCCAGCGTGGCTCCGCCCCCGCCTAGATGGGGACGTGGGCAAAAAAAAAAAAAA
>NW_026000082.1:31990673-31997580 GCF_001458135.2 Marmota marmota marmota | reverse complement strand
AAAAAAAAAAAAAAAAAAAAGGAGCCTATGAGCTGCCAGGTCAGGGCATTACCTCACCAGAATCGGCTGCCATTGGTTGGCCCAGTCGCCGGAGAGCTGTTGCTATGACAGCCCAGGCTGGCGTTGCAGAGAGGTGCTGAGGGAGGCACTGCAAGAGACTCGGATCCCCACCTCTTTGGAGCCTAGGGCAGAGTGTGGGGATCCCCATGCAGACTCGGGAACCCCTACTCAGGCCCCCAGGGAAAGTCGAGCTCCTGCAGCCTCAAAGGGACCGCAACTCCTCCACTGGTGCCCATCAGCCCCTACCACAACCTGGCCGCCGTCCACCCCGCCAAGCCCACCCTGCCCCCCAGCGCCCCCTGCCCAGTCACTGCACCCCCGTCCGCGCATCCCGCAGACAGCAAGGAGCACCAACCACCGTTCAATCGCCAGGCTCGGCTCTGCAGCTGCAGATGCGAACACCCTCCGCCCCTGCCCTCCTCCAGGCTGAGCAAGCCACGTACCGCAGAAAATGGCAAAGCAGTGTGTTAAGGACTGAAAAATAGCAGGCACAGGGATGTGGGCACCCAGGAGAGAGGGGTGCACGCACCCTGCTGGTGAGCAGGGGTGGGAAGGGACTCTAGGTAGAGGGATCGGCCTGAGCGAAGAGCGCAGGCAAGAGAAAGCCAGGAGCAGGGGCGGCGACGGGAGGGGGCGGGAGGGGTGTCGGCAGGAAAGTAAATGTTGGGGTGATTTTGAAGTAAAGCTGAAAAATAAGAAGGAATAAGATCCCAAAGGGTTTGAAAGTGATGCCAAGGAATCTTGGACCGTACCCAGGACGACTGGAGGGACGTAGGGGGAGGTACGTTTGCATTTGAGGAGGATCTTCAGTCGGGCTGCGGTGTGAGCATGCGCAGGAGTGGGGCTAAGAGAGCAGTTACCGCAGCAAGTGGTGACCGAAGGGCCAGGGGGCTAAGACTCCTAGCTAGAGGGGAGACAGGGAGAACCAAACTCAGGAGGAAGTGTGAGCCCCATCAGCCACAGGTCAGGTGACCGAAACGATGTCACCCTACCTGGCAACCGGAAAGGGTCATCTCTTCCCTTCCATCAATATCCATGTCCTCGTGTGCATCTTGTGTATGTAATGTTTGTTTTGAGATACACACACACACACACACAGATTCATCTTTACTCTCAGTACTGAGTAGAGAACTTCATCCCAAACACCATTCCACAACCTTAAGCTGACATGAGCTTCCATGAGCCCCTGTGCCAGGACCTGCCCCTTGCCCCAGCGTCCACCCCCACCCCGCAGCAAATCACAGTCCTGTCATAACCCCCATCTAGGATCTGGACTGGTGCCTCCCATCCCCTGGTCTCTCCCTCTTCTCCCCGCCCTCGCCCCCCAGCAGGTAGGAAAATTCGCTTGTCCATTGGCCCAGATTTCTGAAGACTGGCAGGTCTTTTTCACTTAACAGGGTCAGTGTGGTACCATCCCAGGGTTGTTACACTGCCTGGTGCATAGGGACCCTCCAGTGAGTCAGCTTTAGGGACCAACTGATTCTTGCTGGGCATTAAAGGAAGTAGAGAGCCCTGGCTAGGACTTCAACATGGCACAGCCCTGCAGTGGGACATGGGACATCTGCTGAGCTCATCACCAAGCGGCATTTTGACTTCTTATTCATCACACATACTCATTGTATGCTCTCTTGGGTAAAAACACGAGATGAACCACAACGGTAGACAAAGACCCTGGGTTTTTGTCACAATGCCACCCTAATACCATCAAAATCTCACCTGCATCCTTGATATGATGGATACAGATACCCTTTCCCAAGGAACAAAGGTGAGGCAGTCTAGCAGCTTCGTAGAGGTTGAGAGAATCAATCCACATCTTACAATCAATCACCGTCAAGAGAATTGACCCAGATCTTTGGGACAGCAGAGCAGGCAGTGCCCTTAGAATCCTCTTATTCAACCTTGGGTTTCACAGATGAGTAACTTGAGGGCCAGAGAAGGGAAGTGACTGCCCAGAGTTGGACACTTGAGTTGACAAGCAGGGGTCCGGAGGGTCAAGAAACTTCAGGTCTGGAGGTGTCTGCGCCCTTGGATCCAGATGAATTCTGGAATACTCTTCACTTCTGGCCTCGACAACAGGAGGAAACTCAGGTGGGTTGGGGGATGGGAAGGCAGGAGGCGGGGCCTGGTTGCTGTGGAATCTGATCTGAAAGCCAAAGTGGGCAGGCTTTGAGCTCCCATGGCCAGAGGGTAGAGGCCCAGGACTGTCCAGTTACATTTACACAGGCACTTTGGTGGCACTGTGGTGAGGTTCCAGGTACCGCAGGCCAAGAGAGCTACTGCACGGCGTGGGAGGCTCAGAGTGGGGGCAGGGGAGGTGTCTCCCTGTTGCTGTCAATCCCAGAAAGGCTCAGGGGGTCTGAAGGTGGCAGCTGGGAACACCCACAAACAGCATCTGTGAAGAACACACTAGAGATTCCAAGCTGTGCAGAACGAAGGCTCCCTGGCCTCTTCATGGACGGGGGAGCCAGGGCAGAAGTCCCGTGAGGTTCGCAGTCATGGCCACTTAGAGGCCTCTCTTACTGGGCCAAACACCCATGCCCCGTCCCTGTCCTTCTATATTCCTAAAATCAACAGGGCTAGAATTTTAGAATCACTCTCTGTTTGAGGCACCTAGAGTGGTTTTGGTTTTCCTGACGGGATAACTCTGGAGGACACCCGTCAAGGATTTCCTATGTGCCAGAATGATTTTTCTCCTTCTTCTTCTTCAGTACTGAAAATGGAACCCAGGGCCTCCTGCATGCCAGGCAAGTGCTCTACCACTGAACTACACCCTCAGCCCTAGAGGCCAGACAGTCTAAGAACTAAGAATATGAGACTGAACAGTAGTGGAGTCGTGGATGGTTCTGGAAGTCAGTGCCAGAAAGCCATATACAAGAAGGAATTTGGGTTTCAGCCTGACTTCTGTGATAACAGCATCTTGCCCAGTGTGGTGGTGCATGCCTATAATCCCAGCGGCTCAGGAGGCTGAGGCAGGAGGATCTCAAGTTCAAAGTGGCCTCAGTAACTTAGTGAGCTTAGCAAGATGCTGTCTCTAAATTTTAAAGAAAGGGCTGGGGATGTGGCTCAGTGGTTAAGTTCCAAAAATAAAACCATTCTTACCCCGGGGAAGGGAAAGGATGTGGCTTGTTTTGCAGGGTGGAAGGTGGAGTGAGGAGCGAATCAGAGGGCTCTTTGATGACTTCAGGATAGAGACGACTGAGGCTGAAACTGGCCGGGAGAGGTTTACTGTTTTGATACTGGGTTCTCATGAGGGCAGGCCAGAATGCAATGAGTCACCGCTAGATTCAAAGCAAAACTTTAGAGCTGGGGTTGTGGCTCAGCGGTAGAGCACTCACCTAGCACGTGCAAGGCCCCGGATTCACTCCTCAGCACCACATAAAAATAAATAAAATAAAGGTATTGTGTCCAACTACAACTAAAAAATAAATATTAAAAAAAGGCAGAACTTTATTGTTTGCCACTTTGAATTGGAGAAGGTTGCCGTGCACCCAGGGAAAGGGCAGCAGCGAGCTGGGACAGAGGAGGTGGCTTATGTGTGGCAAGCAGGGTGGGTTACAGGATTGGGAATTGGGAATGATTCCATAGGCCCAGGAAAGGGCCCCTGGGAGGTGGGCGCTTTATGACCCAGGGGGGTCGGAGTCTGGTGGTTGGGGTGTGGGCTGAGCCAAGTGCTCACAGAGGGGAATTGAGAGTCTTTCAGGAGGATCTCAAAACTGGGCCCAGGCAGCACTTGACAAGAGTGTATTCCAGGAGGGCAGCAGGAGGGCAGGGCCGTGGCTGGGCTGTGTTAGAGATGAGCTGATGGAGCTTATCGGTGGTGCCCTGCCCGCAGGATGTAAGAGAAAGAGAGCTACTGTGAGCGACTATGACTTCAGACACAAGGCTTGGTTTTTCCCATTACCAGAGAAAACAAATAGAGATGCTTGGTGAAAGACTAAAAAAAAAAAATTATTTTTATTTATTTATTTATTTGATACTGGGGATTGAACCCAGGGACACTTTACTACTGAGCCACATCCCCAGCACCTTTTTTTTTTTTTTTTTGGAGTCAGGGTGTTGCTAAGTTGCCTAGGGCCTCACCAAGTTGCTGAGGCTTTAAACTTGCAATCCTCCTGCCTCAGCCTCCTGAGTTGCTGGGATTACAGATGTGCCCCATCGTATCAGGCTTAAAATCTTTGAAGAAATGAAGGGCTAAGGAGACGGTAAGAAATAGCGAGGGAAAGTTGGAAGGAAAATATACAAACCAAGGGAGGAAAGGGATCCCGGAAGCCATTTTTGCCCTGAGGACACTGGTGCCGAAGGATAAAGAGCAGAAACAAACAGTTTCAAAAGTAACACCACCAATGCTACAGTTGCCACAAAGAAGAGGAGTTGAGCTGGAGGTGAGGCTTCCTGGCAGAACACCTGCCCAGCATGAGCAAGGCCTGGCTCAGTCCCCAGCATCCAAGGAAGGGAGAAGAACATGGAGAACACCCTTATGCCAATCAGGCTGAAATTTTAGATGAAATGGGGAAATTCCTAGAAAAATACAGCTTGTCAACACAGACTTGAGGGGAGGGCAGGGATGTTACAACCACTTTGGAAAAGAGTTTAGCTTTTTCTAGGAAAGGTGAAAACATTCCATGACCAGTAATTATAATCCTGGGCATAAACCTCAAACAAATCCATGCATATGTGTCATGAAAATGTATAAGAATATTTTTAGAGTACAGAAACACTGTTAATAATAGCTGAAAATGGAACAACCTAAATATTCACCAAGAGTAGACTGTGCACAATAGCTGCAAGAGACAATTTTGAATGTTTTACCACAAAGAAACAGTACACGTTGGAGGTGATGGATAGGCTAATTACCCTGAATTGGCCATTACACGGTATACATGTATCAAAACTTCACCCTGAATCCCATAAGTCTGTACAATAATAATGAGTCAATTTAAAAAAGAAGAATTCCTATAATCACAGTGACTTGGGAGGTTGAGGCAGGAGGATCACAAGTTCAAGTCCAGCCTCAGCATTTAGCAAGGCACTAAGAAACTTGGAAAGACTGTCTCAAAATAAAAAAAAATAGAAAGGGCTGGGGTTGTGGCTCCATGGTAAAGCAGCCCTGGGCTCAATCCCCAGTACCACAAAAAGAAAAGGGCTGAAGATATGGGTCAGTGGTTAGAGGGCTTGCCCAGCTTGCGTAAGACCTACATTCAATCTTTGATACAAGAATAGAATGTGGCATAGACATTACAGTGGAATAATATGCAACAATGAAAACACACAAGCTACAATTATAACAGGGCGAGTATTACAAACATAATATTGAAAGGAAGACATAACATAAAAAGATGATAAAAAAATGAATCCATAATATTGATACTTTTGTATAAGTTGTATTTACAGTTGTAGTAAGAGATTTTATCATCATTGCCTCATTTTTATGTGTTTGGGATTGCTTTTTATGATGTTTACAATAAAACTAAGCAACTAATTTTATGTCTGATTAGATTTGCAAAAGTTGCTTAAGTACTTAGAAATAATTTCGTTTATCATATTCGAAAGTCTCCCTTGTCAGGTGTTTGAAGTGTTCGAATTGGATAAATTAAATTTGCAATTGTAGTTTGAGATATGTAACGGAATTTGCTTAATGAAATGTTTAAATGGTGTTAAAAAGTTTATGGGAATTTCATCTGTCAAATTTATGACATAATTGAATATGAATCAATGAAGAAGTAAAAGTGATCTTGCTTTTTCTACAAAAATTACTAAGTTCATAAATAAAATATCAAGATCCATAAGTTGAGAGTAAAAGCAGAACCAAGAGAGCTAGGATGCGCGATCTATAACTTTAAGAAATTAAGTATTGATTGAAATGTAAGTAATTGTATTTATCTTTACTAGCTGAACCCTTGCATCTGAATGGCTTAGCCAAAAAAAGAAAAGAAAAGAAAAAAGTTGCCCAAAGCAAACTAAAACAAATAAAAGATGTTCCGTAATTAATAGACACATGTTCCCAGGCCAGGGACCAGGAGGGACGGTGGACATGCTCTCCAGGTGCATTTTGGCTGTTCTCCCAAAGGAATCAGACTTTTTCTTGATTATTTTTCATACGCTTTTTCCTTGCCTCTGCAGACACCTGGGGACACTCCCAGCCCAGTCCAGTCCAGTCCAGTTCAGATGACCCTGGGCATCTCTCACCGGTTGATCTACGTGGCTATTTGCACAGTACGGTTCACCGGGGTACAGAAGGGATAAAGGATATGGAAAGTAGACCCCAGGACACCGCCCCATCTATAGCTGTTTCCCCACCCGTTTTGTCCGTGGTAAATTGGAGCTTTTACTATTTAAGGTCCCGGGCCTCAGCCAGAGGGAAGGCAGGGAGGGATAACGGGATAAAAGAACTGAAAAGAACTCACACCCAGGGCTGGGATTGTGGCTCAGCGGTAGAGCGCTCGCCTAGCACGGTCGGTGGGGACCGCGTTCAATCCTCAGCACCAGCACCACATAAAAAATAAAGGCATTGTGTTGTGTCCATCTACACCTAAAAAATAAAAAAAAGAACTCACACCCATGGGCACTTAACTCCCTACTCTAAGGGATCCGCTGATCCCAACGCAGTGCACCCTAGGAACTTTCCCACCCACCCTTCTGTCCCACCCTGGTGGATCAGCTGACCCTAGGAACTACCTTTCTGCCCCACCCTAAATGAGGCCTATAAAACTAAGACCCCGGTCTTGGCCCGGTTCAGTTCTTCTGCCCAGAAGATGAGCCTCCCGGGTGTTTGAGTCCCCTGCTGACTAAAGAAGAGCTTGCTGACCCCAGGTCGGCTGGAGCCCCCCCCCCCCCAAGCCCCTTTTTA
>NW_026000082.1:31960936-31990378 GCF_001458135.2 Marmota marmota marmota | reverse complement strand
TGTGATTTACCTGGTCTGTGAGTTAATCTATTGAGACACTACTTTACCTGGACTGAGACAACAAACTGTAATCTACAACAAATTGTAACTAGGTATCTTTGCAAACGGTGTCATTGCTGGTCTAATTTTTCCAAGGGCTTCTTGCATGGAGCCATCAAGTGGCTTGGTATTGTGGCATTTTGTATCCTCCCTTTCTGTTTGTAGCAGGTTATTTATGGTGTTTCTGTAAAAACCACTATGGTCATTATTTAAATTAAACAAAAGGGGGAAATGTTAGAGTCTGTAAACAAGTCAAAATAACACCTGGCATTTTGCCAGGGGAATGTTAGAGTTCGTAAACAAGTCTGGATGGTGCCTGGCAAAATGCCAGAGGGAGTGGTTGGAGAAGTAACAAAAGCAAGCCATTAAGTGTGGAGATTCCTGATTGGTTGACTGATGTATCTAGTTTATGCTAATTAGATAAGCTGTGTGGAATGTATAAATACTGCTCCTGTCCTGCAATAAACGGCTCCTACTCCTGCTGTATCAACGTACACAAGTTATTCGTCACCCCCTGGTTATTTTGCTGCAGCCAGACTGCGGCAGAACACACCATCTGAGCAAAGTGGCAGTCCCACCTGGGCTGACTCAGAAGGCATCTGGGTGTGCACAGGACGCCCCATCCCACTCTGAGCAACACCCACGTGAGCTCCCTGAGGTGCGGCCTGTCATTCAGAGAGGCCTGCCCCTGCCCCGCCTGGAAACCCTTCCCCCTCCTCACCAGGAGGCCACCGTCCTCCCCACGGGGTCGGGCTGGGCTCTGAGGAAGCCCGAGGAGGCTCCTCTCCCACCTCTGAAAGCGTTCGCTCTCTGACTTTGAGGGCCCTTTCTGACAAATGTTGGAAAAAGCACTTTGTAAAACTAAAAGGCTGCGCCTGGCAGGCCGCAGCTGCTGGGGACGTGTGCGGAATGAAGGAGTGGCCCTGGGGGGGCTCCGAAACGCAGGCCCAGCACGAGCCCTGGATATCCTTCTTACTGTGTCTAAATAAAGCAGTGGTGGGGGATGATGGGAAATTCCATATTTCTCCCTAATGAGGTCTCTTCTCTTCTGATTTCTCACCAGACGGGGAGCGAAGGGCCTGGCTCTCGGTGGGCATCAATGAACGTTTGATAAATGGGCGGACACGTGGATAAATGAGGGACCCACAGGTGGATGAGGCTCTGTGTGGACGGGAGGGAATGCAGGGCTGGATGGAGCAGCGGACTCCCCTGCCTGCCCAACAGGCGCTTCCCTCTGAACCCCAGTTTCATTCTATCCCTAGCAGCACAGGAGGGGACTGGGACCCTCCTCAGCCAGCACATCCTGTGTCCGTGTGGGCCGGCACGGTGATACCTTCCCTCGCTGGAGAGTTGTCCAGGAATGGCCGTGGGATGCAATGGTGGCCCAGGGGACATGAGGGGAAGGTTCTGAGGACCCTCCAGGAACACCTTCCTCATTAGAAGAACATAAACAGGGCACATTCTCTCTTCTGGCCTTGGACACTGGGGTGTGAGGATGACGTGCACAGACACTGCAGCCATCTTGCAACTATGAGGAAATAAGATAGAGGACAAAACCTGATGTCCCAGGTACCATTCAGCAAACACACACACGTACACACACGCACACAGATGCACACACACGCACACGCACATGCACACATGCACATGCACACACACATGCCTACACACAGAGAGAAAGAAGATGGGTCCTTAGAACTTGTCATTGAACCACTGAATTAGCCAGTGTGTGCGGGTTGATATATAGACAGATGGATGGACAAATGGATGGATGGGTGGACGGACGAATCAGTAGGTGGATGAAAATATTTTCACAGGAATGAGGCTAGAAAGGGGGATGGGTAGACACGTGTAAGGACAGTATTTGCCTTCCGTCACCTGGCTGCAAGGGCGTGTGCCCACCTTATCATTTGGGGCAAGGTCTCCCCTGCCAGAGAGATGTTTGGAGGGTGGGGAAGCCCAGCGGAGGCAGCTGCACAGGAGACTCGCACGGTCCTGAGCCCAGACCCTGGACCTGCCCCTATGGACTATTTGTCCCCGGGCAGCCTGCTGTCCACCTGAGCAATGACAGCCTCTTCATCTGTGGGCGGGGACCACAGTGCCACCTCACAGGCTGCTGTAAGGATGCGAGGAGATGACCCAGGAAAGTGCTCGGTGCCGTGTGCCACCCCTGGTGAGTCCACAGTGACCACTGAGACCTCCAGAGCTCTCTCAGCCAGCTCGGCCAGCGCTGGGCATGCCTGGGATGTGCCAGCCCGAGGAGGCAGAGGTGCCCCGGCCAGAGCAGCTGGGCCCCACGCACACCTCCTGCTCTGAAAAGCGGTCTCAAGCCTGGCTGGACGGCCACAGGGGCTACAGGAGGACCCGAGGACAACTGCTTCCTCCCTTCTCACACCTCAGGGCGGCTGGGCCAGTAGCCGGGCCTCAGGAGCCTGCAGGTTCAGAGCGGACAGAGCCCCAGCCAGCCAGGGCCGCCACCTCACGTCCCGCAGCTGAGCGCCTCCTGCTGGGGATCCAGCCCTGGCATCCAACTCCACCTTCTCCTCGGCCCCTGCTCTGCGTCCGCCTTTGCTTTTCACTTTCACTCTCTGGACCCTGGTGGTCTGTCCTTTCCCCACTCTGACCCGTGGCCCCCGCTGGGCCAAGCCTTCCCTCACCCCTGGCCCCGGGGACAGGCTATTCCCCTGGATCTCCTGTCCCTCCCGGCCCCTTTGAGCCTCCCTCAATGATCAAGGACTCAGGAAAACCTTCCGGGTTCCCACCTGGGTCAGAGCCCGCACGGGACCCGGAAGTTCCACAGGCACCGCACACCCAGGTCACGCTCTCCAGATCCGCCTCCCGGGGACAGGGCCATCCGCGAAATTAGAGCTGGCGCCGCTCAGACCTCGGCATCTCGGCGTGGAAAAGTGCCTGAGGATAATCAGCTCTTTCTGGCCTTCGCTGACGGTTCCTGGGGCCTGTCCCAGTGTCCTCCCAGTACGGTGCCTGTCCGTGGTGGCCACGATGCCCTCAGCTCATCCTGGTCCTGCAGACCGTCCTCTCCCCTGTCTGAAGCGCTCCGTGAGTCGGGTTGATTCCTGGGCCTGAGAACGTTGGCTTGTCCTTGGGCAGTGCTGGCCCCTTCACCTCCGCCACCTTCTCTCTGGTTCATGGATCCCACAAACATTTATGGAGAAGCTGCTGGAGGATTTGCCCCAGGAGCTGCGGAGACCAACCTGAGTCCAGAGCACCTGGGCCTTTCCAAGAGTCACAGTCCAGGGGGAGATGGACGCTCAGCCTCCAGGACGACAAGACGCACCCAAGGTGGCATAGAGTGGGGGGTGGGGGAGCCACTGACCCACCCTAGGGCCCTAGGAAGGCTTCCTGGGGGAGGTGGCTCCTGGCCAAGCCCTGCCTGGAGGACTCCTGCAGGGGATCCCACAGCACAGGCCCAAAGGCCCCACAGAGTTGAGCATAGAGTAGGGGTGTCCTGGGTCCCCACTGCCTGTCCCTACCCTGTGAGATGAGCCCTTTCCATAGGAGAAGCTGGACCCCAGGAGGGGGACCTGCAAGCCCCCTGCAGAGCAGAAGCCAGCGGCGTCCTGTCACCCGCCAGGCCTGGAGGCCCCTGGATGCCTGCACAGATCGGCCTCCTGCCTGCGGGGCTGGGGGCCAGTCAGAGCCTGGAGCCCGCCCAGCTCCCGCGGCTCTGCTGAGACACTCCATAATCAGCTTCACTCTGGGTTTGATAAATACAGGTGACTGCGGGACGATGGCTCTTCTCCCACAGCATCTTAATTGGAGCGAGATGCCCGGCTCTTCTCCTGCCCGACTGTGCCAGGTGCGTTTGGCGCTTGTCATCTGGGCCTCCTTACGCACTGTAGCAAGAGTGATGGCTCCAAAGTCACTGCCATGACATGCCTGGAAGCCAGCACGCAGTTCCACACGGCCCCTCACCAATCACTATAGATGCCACCTGTCACAGGCTGGGAGGGCCCCCAAGTAGATCATGGCCTTCTAACCGCCATTATCAATCACCTAGTCACGGCGCTCCCCCCGAGGCCCTGTGCAAGTGAAAAGCACAAGACTTTTGGAAACTCGGGATCCAGATTCAAATCCTAGCTCCCTTACCAACGTGCTTTGTGACCTGGGAAAAATTGCTTACCCTCTCTGAATCTCAGTTGCCCAAACAGGGATAATTACCCTTGAAATAAGATATGAAATAAGAAAACGCTAATGTCAGTACTTCCTAAAGGGTGGGGCGGCCATCGCTGGGTGCTGCCCACCCCCCCGGCCGGCCTCCAGGCACGAAATTGGCAAAGCGAGGCTCCTCTTCCTGCTTCTCTCAGCTCTGGCCGCAGCCCACGCTGGCTCCGCCGGTGGAAGAACTGGCCCCACAGACCTGGGCCTGAGCAGGCCTCCACGGCTGTGGCCCCCGTTCCTTGTCCCTGGTCACGAAGTCTCTCTGCGGGTCTCTTGGCTTGGTGACAGCCTGGAATTCCGGAGCTCCTCTGCACCTGGGGGGCGGTCAGCAGTGCCAGGTCAACCCTTCCTCCTCCCATGTCGCCCCCAGCCCCCGCATCCCACCTCCTTCCTCACATCCCGTAAGTGGCAAGGTGGCCCTTCCGAAGGCCTCAGCCCCGCCAGGCTGAGTCTCAGGAGGGTGGGCCTCTCCTCCCGCACGTCCTCCCGGTGCCTACTCCCAGAGCCCGGCTTCCCTCCTGGGCTGGGGACCCTCCCTGGCTGCCGCCTCTTGTCTGGTGACCATGTCCCCCTGTCACCCTTCATCCTCTCCACGCTCCTCTGTGATCTCAGAGTCCCCAGCCTGGGCTCTTGATATGCAAAGAGGACTGTGGGGACTTAGAAAGCCTCCCGCCCCTCCCCACAAAGCCCGCTTTCAAGGCCATTATCCACCTGCAGACGCAGGGCCCTGTTCACCCTCCCTCCGTCCTCCTGCTCCCCGTCCTATTCCTCTGTGAGACCTGGACGCCTCTGGCTGAAAAGGAAGAGCCACATGAAAGCAGACCAAAACCCAGCCACGGCAAACAGCATCCCGTGGCGCCAGCCTGCCCGGGTAGCAGAGCAGAGAGCCTGGGAGACGATGGCACCGCCCTCTTCCCGCGCCCACCTCGGAGGCCCAGAGAGGGCAAAGACTAGCTTCGGGCCACACAGCCAGGCTGAGCAGATACCGGAGGCCACGCTCCCCGGTGCTCATGGACGCTCTTCCCAGATGCACCTGCGGGAGCCTTTCACCTCCGAGCACCCAGCTCTGAGCACTGCAGACCCTCTGGGGAGCAGGGTCCTACCTGCCCTGCTCATTCACACCTCCCATCACGGAGCCAGGGTCCAGAGCAGAGTGGCCGGCACCCTCCTCCCGTGCCCTCCGTTCCCAAGTGGTTGCCCTTAGGTTCCCGCAAAGTCCTCTATCGGGGGCTCCAGAGCGCCCCCTCCCGGCGCCTGCACTCTCGGCTGCTGGCTGCCTGAGCTGGATTCCTCCCTCCAGGCCCCTCCTCTGTCCTCTGCCAAGCCAAGCCCTGTCCCTCTGTGCCTCACTTTCCTCTCTTTAAAACGTAACAGTTGGACGAGGTGGTGGCTTGCAGAAAAGCACAGCTGGAGAGAGAGTCCTCCCCGCCCCCCCCTGCAGATCTTAAACATATATTTATCTCCTCTAAAGCGACGCTCCCGCGGTCCCCCGAAGCATGGCTGCAGCACAGAATTTGAAGATCGCTGACTGAACCGGGTATGTCCTCAGGGTCCTTGCAACACCATCTGATTAGAACTTAAGACCCGGAGAGGAGGCTAGACACAAAAAAGTGTCTAGAGATGCAAGTAACAAATTAAAAAGGAGGGAAATGAGCCAGGGCTTCTTATCAAGGATTCCTTGCTCTCATCTAACAAGAAGTCCGAAGAAGGCAGACGGAGGCAGGAAGAGGCACGCCCCACGCCACCAGCTCCTTCCCCCTCTCCCCCGCCGTCCTCCACATGTGGCTTCATCCTCAGATTCACGGCCTCACGATCACAGAGTAGCCGCTCCTGCTCCAGCAGTTTGTCTGTGTTCTGGGCAAGAAGAAGGGGACCAGCAAAAAGTTATGAGCCCGCCCGTATCAGACTCCCTGTAAAGACCTCCGGGAAGCACGACCCAGCGGATCTGTTTATGCTTCATGGGTGGACTGTGACCCGGCACCCCGCTGCACAGGATGAGTGGGAAACATAGCTGTTTTTTAAATATGGCACTTTGCCACTATCAAGCAAGCCCAGTTCTCCAAGCGCAGATGTGGAGGAGACTGGTAAACAACCAACTGCGTCAGCCAGGTCATGTGGTTTGGGGCACGTCCTCCCCCTCTCTGGGTCTCAATGACCCCATTTCAAAAAGGGAAGGATGGGATCAGAAGCCCTGGGACTTTATCCAGCTCTGATCCCTGGGGCACCGCCTGACTTGGCCACCAGCTGTGTGACCCAGGCAGGGTATGTGACAGTCTTGCCTCAGTCTCCCCATCTGTAAAACAGGGCTAGCCATAGAGCCTGCCTCACCAGGTTTTGAGGATCACTGCTGTGTGCGAGGTGCTCAGAGAGACTAACAGAAGGTCAGAGAGCAACAGCCCTCAGTCATGTTGCTGCTCGGCTAAGTAGGCAAGTCCCCAGTCCTGAGTTCCACTTCGGCCTACCCCTGGGTGCTGTGTGACCCAAGGCAGGTGCCTTCCCCTCTCTGGGCCTCAGCAACCTGTTCTGTACCATAAGGCGACTGGCATTGTCTTGGGCCCAGTGGATCCGAGTGGCTTTCGGAAGCTGAACTGGGCTGTTGACAGTGAATTCCTTCCTGGGCTGGGAGGGGCCCGGGAGAGGAGGGGTCAGCTGCTTTTCTGCAGCCAGGGCAGTGACCTGGGCAGCACTGACTTCCTGTTTCTCAGAGGGAATCCAGGGTCACTGGGTGGCCCTCCCCCTCCCTGCCACTCCCTCTTCCATGGTGGAAATGGTCGCAGGTCGCCGGTCCGCTGGGGCAACCTTCCCAGTGTCACCTCCCTGGGCAGCCCTGTGTGGGTGGACCAGAACAATTGTCCTTTGTTCCCATTCGGCTGCTCCCAGATGCTTGCCTCCTCCCCTGGCTCAGCGCTGGGTCTCACGTCCATTTTCCAGATGAGGAACCTGTGTCCAGGAGAGGAAGTCACCTGCCCAGGTGTGGAGGCCGGTGAGAGGTGAGGCTGGATCTTCTGGAAACACGGGCCAGCCTCCTGCAGTCCCCGGGCACCAGAGACGCTCCTCCAGGGCCTCAAGACACAGAAAGAACCGGAGCTGGACCTGGCTGGGGCCTCCTCCACTCTGTCCTCCTTTAACATGCTTGAGACCAGCCAGACCCACGCTGCAGAGCCTGGGCACAACACCCACAAGACCAAGTGGCTGGACCCCAGGGCCACGGGCTGGGAGCAGGCCTGGGGAGCAAGGCGGGCTCAGGTTCCAGTGCTGCTTTGGGTAGGAGCCTGCTGTGTGCCTTGGGCTGCAGGCTTAACCTCTCTGAGCTTGTTTGGAGACTGGATTAGTTTCCCAGGGCTGCCATGCGCAAGTGACCGCAAACTTTGTGACTTAAAACAACAGACATGAATTCTCTCTCAGTTCTGGGGGTCGAGAGCCTGGAATGAAGGTTTCGACAGGGTTGGCTCCTTCCCCGGGGACTCTGAGAGGAATAGGGTCCCTGCCTCTCTCTGACTCTCTCGGTCAGGACTTGACCGTATCTTCGGGGGGACGCAGTTCCGTCCACACCAGGGGTGGCGAGGTCCCCCAGGCTTCGGGATGGGGTGCTGCTGGTGACGTCAGTAACTCACATGAAGTCATTCTTGTAGAAAATCTGCGAACACAGAGACTGCTGCTCCCTGTTGTCCCCACGGAGCAAACAGTGCTGTCGTGAGCAGCCGCCCGGGGCCCGTCTCCCGGGGTCTGGAACCTTCCCACAGGCCCTTCAGGCCCCCGAAGGCTGTGCAGACAAGAGACGCCAACGTGACTGCCCTCAGCTGCTGCCGCCCATCCCAGAGGTTCAGGGAGGTTGATTAACTTGCCCGAGGCCACCAGCTTGAAGGAAGTGGCACCAGACCTCAGTGGCCTCCTGCGCCAGCCTGCCCGTCTCTGGCCGCCTGCTGTGACACTTCCCAAGTGGCTTCCAGGGGAAGCTGCCTCTGCCAGGCCTTGTCCCTGTTCCTCTGCCTGCTGAGCCTGCTGGGTCCTGGCTGCACCTGTTGCCCCAGGGATGGGTCCTGAGGGTCCTGGTTGCACCTGTCACCTGGGGCCCGGCCCAGCTGGATCTCCAGGGAGGGGCTGCAGACGCGGTGCAGGTGACTGGAGCAGAGGACAGTCTGGGTGGAGAAAGGGCACCAGAGAAAGTGGCGTCTGGAAGGAGTGACACACAGAGCCATTGAGGGTGGCACTGGGCAAAGAATGGTGGGGACAAGGTGGGAGGTCAGGTGGAGGGCTGGTTGCAGGCAGCCTTGGAAGCCAAATTAAGATGTCTGGACGGGACCCGTGGGTGACGGGACACCTGGGGAAGGGCAAAGCAGGGCTGGCCAGGGCCACAGAGCACCTGCTCAGCGGCGCTGTGAGCGGAGCGTCCAGAAGGAGAGCTGCCCGTGCCAGGGGCAGGGGGGAAACTTCGGCCAGCGGGTCTGGGTGGGGTCCCCTCACTCCTGCCGAGACCCCCGCCTGCTGCCTCGGCACTAGGACCATTCCCAGCTGGGGTGGCACGTCTGCCCTCCTTGGTTAGAAGGACACAGAGGTGTCCTGAGAGCAGAGCCCTGTCCCCTCCCCTGCCCTGAGCCATCGGTCTCCAGAGGACAGTCACAGTAACAAGCAAAATGATGCTTTGCAGAAACGACAACGGCCCAGTCTATTTGGGGCCTTGGATTGGATCAGTGTGTCCACACGGAGGCCGAGAGCCGCCCACTGGGAGGCTGAGGCAGGAGGATCCCTGGAGCCAGGAGTTCAAGGCCAGCCTGGGGAACAGAGCAAGACAGACAGACAGACAGGAAGAGAGGGAGGGGGCGGGAGGGAGGGGAAAGGGAACTGAGGTCAGGAGAAGAGCCAAGCCCTCACCTGCTCAGGGGACACGCCCAGGTCGAGGAGGGTCCTGCGTCCCCAGGAGGGGCCAGAGAGGGCTAGCGCTGAGCAAGATCAGCCGCCACTCTAAGGGCTGAGCTCCCTGAGGCCAGGCTGCCCCAGGGCAGGTCCCCAACCCTAGCACCTGCCACTACAAAAGTCTCTGCCCCCCGACTTAGACACATGGTCCTCAAGTGGAGGGTCCCCAAATGACGGGGTTTATATTTGTTTCTGAGTAGAGGCTCAGAGTCCAGACCCAGGCCAGGGAGGAAAGGAAAAGGAAACTGTCTCAGGCACAAATTTTGTGGCTTCATGCCTGAAACCCCGTCATCACACCCGTCCTCCAGATGAGAATGAAGACGCAGGATAAAGAGTGGACGTGTGCGCAGACCCCGGCCCCCAGGCCCCGAGCTCAGACTCCTCAACTCAGGGCGAGGAAACGGCCGAACACCGGGACCCGCTGGGGCTTGAGACGTGGACAGTCCCTGGGTTCAAATGCTACCTCTGCCACTTGGTTGCCCTGTGACCTTGAACCAATCGCCCCTCTGGAGCCTCAGTTTCCATGTCTGTAAAATGGACTAACAGCAGCTGCCCCGTTCACTCATGTCTGTCCCGACCACAGTGATGGAGACCCTGAGGCTGGGCACCTGAGCGGGCACCACCTCCAGTGTGGCTGGACTTGTGTCACTTGCCCAGAGCAGACCTGACTGGCACGGTCCCTGTCTGCATTCTCTCTCTCCCCTCTGCCCTTGCCCCCTCCCCATCTCCCCTCCCACTTCTCCCCTCACTCACCCCCACGCCCCCTCCTTCCGGTGCTCATCCCTGCTCTGAGAACCTCCCCAGAAGTAGCTTCCTGGGCTCTAGGGACAGCTATCACAAGGGACGTCCTGGGACAGGCAACTCTGGAGGCAGAGGGACGAAGGGGCAGGGGCTGTGGGCAGCCAGGGTGGGCGAGGGCCCGAGCTCCCTGCGCTCACAGCAACCTGAGCACCCCCCCATCTCCCGGCCAACAGTGCCCACCCCTCAGCCCGTCCTGCAGGTGCAGACCTGCCCCGTCCCTCCCTCCCGGAACCCGCGGCTCTCTGCGCCCTGGAGATAATAGCCTTTGGCCTGGCTATTAGCTAGGATAGAGGTTTAGCTTCTAAGGCGACACCCAGAATAGCCGCAGCTTACACAAGACGCCAGTTTATTTGTGCCCCACATAATAGCGCCCCATGAACCCCCAGGACTGGCCCTCGGGGGAGGTGCCCCAGGTCCCTTCTGCCTTCTTGTCATGCACGGACTGCTCTGTGGGGCTGGAAGCTCCCTGAGGACGGGGACAGGTCCATCTCTCTCATCATGTGTCCTTGGAACCTGGTGGTGCTGGACACTATGGATGAGTGGGAAACCCACATCCCGAGCGTGGCCAGAGGCTTGACACCATGGAGTCCCCGCCGTGGAGGAGGGAGAAGTGCCTTCCTCCTGGGGCTGCCACAGGGACTGAGGGGCCGTGGAGCATCAGGGCTCAGTCCTGGGTGAACGTTCCCAGGGACACGTGGGTAGGAAGGGGCGCAGGCCCTGGCGTCACCGAGACCCTGCTGGGCCTCAGTGTTCTCGTCTGTGAAGTGGAGCTGCCGATACCTGGGCCAGGGATTCGGAGTCAACAGTCCCCACAACCTTGGCCTGGCGCCTAGCACCAGGACCCTTCGCAAGACGGAGCAGGAGGGGCGAGGCTGGTGCCCGTCTGGCCTGTGAGCCTGTGCGCTGGCTGGCGAAGGAGGGGCGGCCGCTGGTGGCTGATCTCGTTAGTGGTAATCGTCACCCTGACGCTCGTTAATATAATAGGGCTGCGCTCCCTCCCGGGCCTGGCTCCAGGCTGCAGCAGCGGCGGGGGCTCTGCAAACGCTCACCACACCCCCCCCCTCCCTGGGGAGGCCGCCAGGAGCCTCAGCTATTCCAGGCACACCACTCGACTCTGGGCCACGGGCTCTGCCTTGAATAGGCACCACTGCATACACTCCCGCACGCGCTCACCGACTCACCCCCGTGCAGCCAGCAGGCTGTGCCCCAACCACTGAGAACACGTGCTCGCAGAGAGGAGCCCTCAGTCCAGCCACCATCTGGACGTGCCACCTGCCGAGCACTCGGTGCCCGGCTTGGGTTAACCCCAACAGCCCAAGTGGTTCTTCCTGTCATGTCCACTCTGCAGCAGAGGAGACCAAGGCGCAGGATCACCTGCCCGTGGAGCAGCCGCCTGGGGTTTGAACACAGGAAGCCTCCGCTCAGCTTTAGCCCGACTCTTTCCTCCTGGTGAGTCCCCATCCTCGTTCTCCCCATTGCACCAATGAGGAAATGCGCTCAGAGAGGTGATGTCACTGACCCGGGATCGCACAGCCAGGACTGCCTGACCTTGCCCTGTCCCTGCAGGGGTGGACGCAGGGAGGAGAACTGTGCTCCTCTTTTAAAGACGGAAAACCTGAGGCCCAGAGAGATTCAGCAACTTGCCCATGGGCCCACAGGTATGGATGGAGAAAGACAGGGCCGGCCCCAGCCTCTCACTCTCACCACCAACCATGAGCCTTGGCCTGAGGGAGTCCGCAGCAGAAGAGTCAGCCCACCTGGGTCCCCTCCAGACACGGGGCAAGTCAATCATCCCTCTGGGCTGTGTCCTTAGAGTGGAGGCTGTGGCTGATGCTCCAGGGCCACCCCATCCTCCCCACAGGGTCCATCCCACCCTGGCCACAGCCTTAGGAGGGGAATGGTAAGTGACTTGAGAGGCTGTCACCCCACAGGAGGCCGTGATTCCCACAGGTCTGCTATCAAAGACCCCATGATTTTGAGAAGGTCCTTGGGGGCTGGGAGGTGCCCTCAGCCCACAGGTCACAGGGCTAAAAGACCCACCGGGCTGGTGACCCACAGAGCCCCGAGGGCAAGAGGCCGCTGGCCAGCCCTCAGCCAGCCTCAAGGCCACGGCTGTCCATCCCCAACCCCCGCCCTTGGCCAGGACATCGGACAGCCGAGGCGGAACCACCTGTCTCGGTGACATGGCCTGAGTCCAAGGCCATCAAGGACAGGAGGCAGCCACCAGAGCGCCTGGAGGGGGACTCCGCAGACAAAGCGCCCCGAGGAGCCGCCTCCACTGCCCTGGCCAGGCCCCACACACAATGGAAGGACCTTTCGAGGCCACATCCAGGCCACCCCCCAGCTCAGCCAGAGACACCCAGAAATGCCGCTGAGTTTGGTCCCAGACCAGCAGTCACCCCTGCCCAGAAGGGCCACAGGAAGGAGGTGAAAGTGGGAGAGGAGGCGGGAGTCCCTTCACTCTCCTTAGCGGCTGGCCATGGACCTGTCCACCTGTGCCTACGCCCTGCCCCCTGCTGGCCAGTCCCCTCTCCCTTGAGTAGGGCCAGCTCAAGCCCCGCCTTCTCCATCAAGGCTGCTCGGTTCCCACCCTCCCTGACGTCTCTGTCTCCCAGGTCCTGCTGTGCAGCCTTGGTGACAGGGAAGAGCTCCAGCGTCTCCTTTCCTCTCCAGTCTGTCCCCCGGGGCCGAGAGTGAGCTTTCTGGAACACAGATGTGGTCTGTCACTCCTCCTGCAGCTCCAACCTCTCAAGCAGAGCATTCGACTGCTCCTGACTCTGGACCCTTCCTTCTGTCCGGCTTCGGCTCCAGCCTCAAATCCGCAACCCGAGGCCTGGCCAGGTGAGGCAGGATCCCCCTTCCGGAAGACCCCGGGCCTGGTCAGCCCTGAGGCTGGCACAGCTGCGACCCCACCAGACCCCAGGACAGAGCTGAGGGCCCCTCTACACACGCACGTGCGCGCACACACACACACACACCTGCCACCAGGGAGCCACGGGCTGCAGCTCTCCAGTGTGTGTTGGTACCACGGACAGCGCCCGGGCGGGCCCTGGGGGCTACTAAAAGCCACCTGTGTGCGCGTCCTGGGACACGTTCGTGATCTCACACAACAGGCGTTGGCTGAGCACCAGCTGCATGCCCACCCCTAGGGAAAGGCCTGGTCACCGCTGCTCCCAAGCCCTGGGGTCTGCGTGGGGAACTGACTGCCGTGTCACCAACCCTTCACCTACCTCCCACAGACTGCCACAGCCACTTCTACAAGCCACATCTGACCGTGGCACTTGGCAGACACATACACACACACACACAGGCACATGGGCGCACAGACGCCCCGACTCCGTCCCTCTCCAGCGCCCAGCTGCTTTCCACACCTTCGCCTCCCCATCCGGGAGCTTCGCCCGCGCCTCCCCATGGAGAACCCCCACGCGGCCTTCAGAACCCCGTCAGGAGCCCCCCTTCCAGGAGGTCCCCGCCCCGTCCTCCCGGAGGCTCTGTCCCTGCCCATTTCCCTTGGCCTTGTCACATCCTGAAGTCCCACACACCCCATGCCAACCCAAAGTCAGCCGAATGTGCAACAGGAGCAGGTGACACAGGGGCTGTGTCCCCATGGCAGGTGATCAACCACTGCCCCAGTGACCCTTGCCTTCGACGGCTTCAGACTCATTCAGAAGCCTACAGTGGTGTCAAAGCTGTGCTTAGGTCACCTTCGCCCTGGAAGCCCATCTGTCCGTCATATCTTTGAGAACGGAGATGGCACGGGCTGTGTGCCCAGAATTGTCAGGATGTGGTTAAGGGCAGCACAACCTCCGGCAGGTCAGGGTCAGTGACGGAGGGAGCTGCGCCCTTGACTCCACGTCCATCCATCCGCTGCGAGTTCCCTGAGGGCCTGGGCTGTGTGCGCCTTGTGCATGGCGCACAGTAGGCCTCTGTCACCATGGTGACTGACAGACCTGATGAAGCCTCTAGGCTCTCAGCGCAGGGCCAAGGTTCAATCCTGTTCTGTCGTGTGCGGCTGGGTGACTCAGACACGTTCTGGAAACTTCATCTCAGTTTTCTTGACTGTTAAATGGGCTCATCAATCACGTCTACCTCGTGCCACATCTGGAAAGAGCGCCACAGGGAAAGGAGCAGCGCGGGCCCGGGCAACAGTGAAGGCCCCATCAAAAGCTCATGCGGTTTCCATGACCGCTGGGCTGAACTGTGAGGGTCACAACAGGAATTCAGAGGACGGAGAGAGCATCCAGAGGGCCCTTCCCGGGGCTGGGAGAATCCAAGAGGGTGTCCGCTGAGCACTTCCTGTGTGCGGTGCACTGCCCTGACGGAACCTCCAGCCGTTCTGTAGGACGGGGACCGCGGCCATCCCATCATGGTCCCAGGGGAGACAGGCACAGAGGCCAGAGAATGTGCCAGAGCGTTTGCTGGTAAGTGAATGGAGCTGGAGACCGCCAAGCCCCGCGAGGACACCAGTCCCCCCGATCAAGGCCGAATGCCCTCTCTGATGTGTAGACCTGACCCACGGTGAGGGGTGGGGAGGAAAGTGGAAGTTGGCTGATTAGACAAAGGGGAATGAAGGGGAGGGAGGGGGCGGGAGGGAAAGACAGTGGGATGAATCGGACTGGACTGTCCATGTTCTCTCTGACCACGCGACCAGGTAGCTCCGCATCATGTGCGACCCCAAGAATGGGAGGTCACCTATCCTCCACGTGTGTGCAACCTGTCAAGGCGCGTCCTGCCGTCACGTCTAACTAAGAAGAGAAACATGTAAAAATAAAAATAAGCTTAAAAAAAAGAACTTGCCAGAGATCGCTCAGCTGGAAGTAGAAAAGGGGGCAGATTGGCCCCCACATCCTGCTCCTCACTCCTCTCCGCGCAGCTGACCTCGAGAAGGCCCGAGGCTGAGCCAGACCGTGGAGGACAAGCCACAGACAGAGGTGCCTGGGGAGGAAGCAGGGCCACAGACTGCCCCTCACTCCCTCCCCAACAGCCGGCCCAGGGCCTCTCCACCCCCGCCCCTCAGACACCACCTGTCCTCACGCACCGGCCAGCCTCCATCGGACCCTCGCTTCCCCCATTCTCCTCTTCCCCATGCCAGAGACCGTCCTGGGCAACAGCTGGCTTGGCTTGGGAGTGACCAGAGAGGGTGGTGCTGGAGCAGGGTTTTGAAGGGCCCATAGGAGTTCACCAGGAGGAGAGAGCGTGGGAGTCAAGGGTGACCATACAGTTGTCACCTACACTCTCAGCATTCTGGGAATCTCTGTGCCTCGGTTTCCTCATCTGTAGCATGGCCTCAGTTTCCTCATCTGTAGCATGGGATTAAGGAGTACCTACTAGTCTCTCAGGGTTTTTGTTGTTGTTTGTTTGTTTTTTGTTTGGTACTAGAGATTGAACCAAAGATGCTTAACCACTGAGCCATCTCTCCAGCCCTTTTTTATGTTTTGAGACAAGGTCTCGCTGAGTTGCTTAGGGCCTCACTAAGTTGCTGAGGCTGGCTCTGAACCTGAGATCCTCCTGCCTCCACCTCCCGAGCCCCACCTCCCCTCCAGGCGTGCACCACGGCACGGGGCTTCTCCAGTTTTTGTAAGGACTAAACAAGCAGCTGCGGTCACCTGACCCAGTGTTCCTGCAGAGCTTGCCCCGCGCCAGCCACTGCTCTAAGCGCCTCACACCTATTAAAAGTGGTCACACCCGCTCGGCACAGGCTGCATGCAATACACCTGGCTTTGTCACTGTGAAACCCTCATTGTCACGGCTGCACACCTGCTCTGAGTCAGTCACAGTGCAGACACATCACTCTGCCCACCCTGTGGGTCCCTATCCTCACAAATCTCTGCAGTGACCATCACGATGACCATTTTACAGAAGAGAAAGCCACAGCTCAAGGGGCTTCCCCAAGAGGACCCAGGAAGACCTGGCTGCACCAGTGGGGACCCAGGTCCAGCCATGCCCTTCTTGCCACGGCCAGTGACAATCAAATCAGTGTTTCCAGCAAGACACGATAGAGCTCTGGACCTGCCGGAGCCTTGACGACGTGGCAGCAGAGGGGTGAGTGAATCCAGTGTCCTTCGAAGTTGGAGGCATCGTGGCCAACCACCCCTCCCACCCAGGACGGATGTGAACAGGAAGCAAGGTCCAGGGTTCCCGCAAGGCGCTTCACCACAGGACACATGTGCACTTGCGAAAGGCCACCTCGTGAGTGTCCCTGGAGGAGGGAACAGCTGGGGTCATAGCAGCGTCATGTGGGCGATTTCATCAGAGCCGATCCTGAGAGTCAGCTTTCCTAGGAGGGGAGGGAACAGGGCCCAGGAAGGTGCTGACCACGTGGAAGTGGATGACGTGAAGCAGGAACTCGGGGTAGGGCTGGGGGTAGGCAGAGGGACAGGGGGCCTGGGCTTGGGGCTGTAAGGCCCAGCTCTGCATTTCCCGGAGGGGCAGCCTCAGGGGCTCCCCATGGCCCCCAGAGTCAATTTATGAGAATTTAAAATATGAACTCCAAGTAGTGAAGCCAGGCACGGTGGCACACGCCTGTCATCCCAGCGACTCGGGAGGCGGAGGCAGGAGGATCGTGAGTTCAAAGCCAGCCTCAGCCAAAGCAAGGTGCTAAGCAGCTCAGGGAGAGACCCTGTCTCTAAATAAAACCCAAAACAGGGCTGGGGATGTGGCTCAGGGGTCCAGTGCTCCTGAGTTTAATCCCCAGTACAAAAAAAAAAAAAAAAAAAATCCGCATCACATTTGCATATTGATTGGTTAACACATCTTATAATCTTACTCATCACTCCTGTGGCCAGGCACAATGGCGCACGGCTATGATCTCTGCCACTTGGGAGGCTTGGGCAGGGAGATCCTAAGTTTGAGGCCAGCCTGGGCAACTGAGTGAGATCCCATCTCAAAAGAAAATGTCTGTTTTGTGACTAGAGATTGAACTCGGAGGCCCTGAACCACGAGCTAGATTCCCAGCACATTTTCATTTTGACACAGGGTCTTGCTAAGTTGCCGAGGGTCTTTGCTGTCCTCAAACTTGCGATTCTCCTGCTTGAGCCTCCTAAGTCAATGGGATTACAGGCCTGCACTACCGCTACCAGCAAGAAAATGTTCTCTCTCTCTCTCTCTCTCTCCCCCTCCCTCCCCCCTCCCCATCTTCCTTCTTCCTTATAATTTACTTAATGAAGAAACTTCTCCTTCCTCCCCCTCCATTTTGTTGGGTCATTTGTCTGATAGAGCATCTCATGGTGTAGATTTTGTGGATAAGGTCAACATTTCCACCTGTGAAATGGGGGTGATCCTTCTCCCCAACATTAAGTGAGGTAATGATGTGAATGAGGACTGACAATCAAAGGCACCCCACAAGTGTCATGTGTTAATATGTGTCTGAGTCTTCAGTAATGTTCTCTGGCTTCTGTTGTTCTGATGCTCTAACTGCGGTTCAGAGATGCTTAGTAACCTGCCCACACTCACACAGCTGGCTAATGGGAGAGAGAGGAGACAGGGCAAAGGCCCAAGAGGGGCTCCTACTGCATCCTCTAAGAGCGTTAGGGTCTGTGTGAGTCTCGGTTCCTCCGTCTGCAGATGCAGGCCAGGAGGCCCAAGCTGCCTGGGGCCCGAGTGAGCTCCTGTGAGAAGACGTACCAGGGCCTGGCCTGGCATCTCGTCCCGTCCTGCGGCAGGCCCAGCGTCCCTCCTCCCCCCCCCACCGACTGGGGACGAGGCTCGGCTCTGGCATGCTCAGTCTGAATCCTCCGCGGCCCCCAGCCCACCCCCAGGCCGGCAGTGACAGGGTGGGCGGCCCCCGAAGCTGAGCACACTCTGTTCCCAGGGTAGCCTGGGCTGGCAGCTGTGACCTCTTGGGCTGCCAGAGACAAGCGGCTATTCTCCTTCCTCCCACTCCATTTTGTTGTGTATCCTGTGGGCCACGGGGCCAGAGGGAAGTGCCACACCTCCCAGCAGTGCCCGTCCCTCCGGCCAGCCCAAACGCAGCCTCCTGCCTCCATCCAGCCTCTAGAAGCCCAAGCCTCCGGTGCAGTTCACGCCAGGGGGACGGTAGCGGTACGATTTCTGCCCAGGTTCTGGGTCATCTGTTCATTCCACAGGCTGCATGCTGGGCCTGGAGAATAATGACAATGACAGCCACGAGGACAATGATCATGGCCTGGATGAGCAGCCACCGGCACTTGGCTTTGGATCAGAGAGGTTGAACGACGAGGCAGAGCACACCCAGCTGCAAGCGGGATCCCAGACCACACCTTCTGCCCCTCCATGCTGAGACCAGGGCCAGCGCACAGCCCTGGATGGGGACCCCCAGGGGGAGATAAGCATCACCTTCCAGAAACTTCCTGGGTGAACAGCCACGTGTGCTTGGCTTTGAATGTTGACAAACCAGCCTCTCCCATCACAGCAGGCTTCCGACTGCAGCCCTGCCCTGGGTCAGACCCTCCCGGTGACAGGCCTGGCTCCTTTGCCCCATCTACAGCTCTGGAGGTTAAGGCTCCAGGTGACAAACTGTCTGAGCCCAACAGCGAGGCCCAGGGCCCCAGGTCTCTGCCCCTGAGCTGCCAAGCAATGAGGAGGTGTTCCTGGGGGGTTGGGGGGGCAGCCGGGGAAGGACCCGTCCACCCCAAGGCTAGTGCCGCTTGTCCTGGCCACCTGTCCTCTCCCAGTTCCAAGCACAGGCCAGGTACAGAGGGGACACTCAAGAGCTGGGACTGGGAGGAGGGAGAAGCAGATGGAGCCCGTCCACGGGTCGCAGGCTCCAGCCCACCCTAAGGGTCAGACATCTCTGCGGAGCGTGGGGCGGTTTCCTCAGAGGAGGAAGGTAACACCATGACTCCCATGCCCAAGCGTCCCTTGGCGGGGACAGAAGAGCCCCCATGTGCACCAGAGAAGCGTGAGCCCTGGCGAGGGAGGGGGACAGGGTGCCAGCTGAAAGGGGGAGGACTTCAAAACAAGTGGAGCCAGCACAGCCTGCAGGACGCTCCGAGCTCCTGGCATCAGGAGCTGCGCGACATGGGGACAGGGGTGCCCCTGCGGCTCCAGGGGCCTTTCTACACCAGGGCGGGTGGGGCCAGCCCGGAGACCCCGGCTCTGCACCCTGGGAGCCCCCAAGTCAGAGCATGGTCCGGGCCAGGAGCCTCCATCTCCATCTGAGCAAGGCGACCGTGCGTCATCTAAGGTCCTGAGCACCCTCACCCGATCCCCACCGCGCCCCACTGCAGGGGTCTCATCCCATCTCACAGGTCAGGACACTGAGGCTCGGAGAGGCCAAGCCACAGCCTGGAGCCACAGCAGGACACACCCCGGGTGGGGGCGGGTGCAGAGGAGCCGTCACACCCCAGCCACCCACTCGTGCGCTTCCCAGGGCTTTAGCACCCCCCACGGGTGGTTCCCGGGGCCCCCCTGTGGCCTGAAACCAAGCTCTTCCCCTGGGCTGACCACAGGCCCTGCCACCCCAGCTGCCCCTCCAACCGCAGCCAGCCCTGGCCTCCCCACACCGCCTCCGCGGTCTCCACCCCGGGAGGCTTTTACCATAATAGTCCCCACAGGGGCTGTGGGTCGGCTCTGCTCCGCTCTCCATTCCCCTTAAAGGGGAAGGTGGCCGAGGCCCTGCCACCTCCAGATTCAATTCACCTCACTCTGGCCACAGGACATCGTTTCAGCTTAATTTTATTTCCTCTTATAAATGGGCACAGCACGGGAAATGTTAAAAAATAAACCAAGAAAAATCAAACGAGAAAACAAAAACAAACCAGTTCCTTCCCAAGGCTGGACAGGCGAGCGCCCGCCGCGGGCAGTGCCTCGGTCTCCTCGTCCACGGTCTTTCTTCTGATTCTCCTTATCGAAAGTTTTGGCCATGACTCAGGACGGGTAGGGTTAATCACAGGTTACGGGGGAGGGAAAGGGCAGGGAAGGCCTGGGGAGGGAAGGACAGTCCCCCACCCACCGCAGGCCGGGATCCGGGAGGGCTCTGTACAGGAGAAAGGGCTCACCAGAGGGGAGGGGACACTGTCTTCAGGTGGCTCTCTGGAGCCACACTGCCTACGAAAAATATTTACATGCATTGCCACGCTGGGCCCAGGTGCCCAGAGGTGCCAGGTGGGCACCCGGGAGATGCTGGGACCATCAGCCCAGAGTGGTGATTCCCAGAGCCCCGTCTCAGCGTCTCTGAAATCTGTACAGTTTGGGGGCTTCTATTTACAGGCAGGAGTCCCGGAGAGCAAGTCCAGGGTTGTGTAGTCAAAAGAGCCAGGAGAGCCACGGAGGCCACTCCTGCCCTGGAGGACAAGTTGGGTCCACTCCCTGGGGCCCAGGGCTCCAGCCTGGAGGCCTGATGGACAGGCTTTGCCAAGCCCAGGGGGTCTGGCCAAGCACCCAAGGCCCTTGCCACAGGGCTGCCCTGCCCTGGTGTCTCCAGCAATCTAGGACCCCTGGACAGACACAGCCTGGACTCTTGAAGTCACAGCAGAGGGGGGCCCACCCCCCATTCTCTGGCCAGCCCCAGCCTGCTTCACAAGAGCTCACGACCACACAAGCTCCCTCTCATTTGGAATGTGCTGTGCTTCCGGGAAATGCCAGATACCCTCCCAGGAGCACTGGGGTTCTGTGGACCCACTTGGCAGGCCCCACGTGTACCGCACCATACCTGGGCCAGGCCAGGACCCTGCGCCCACATTGCACTGAGTCCTCCTGGAGCTGCCCGCTCTTGCCCTCCTCTCAAGTGCTGAGGACACAGAGAACAGGGGCCAGGACACGAGGCCCAGCCCGCCGCCCTGAGCCCGCCCTCAGGAAGGGCTGGCAGGGCCGCCCCATCAGGGCGCCAGCCTGATGCAGAAGCTGTGGCCACTGCTGAGTCTCCGCTCAGTGCCAGCGTCCCCTGGGCTGCCCAGGCCCTGTCTCCTCACACTCAGTCTTCAGTCTCAGCCCACCCAGGCCTCTCACCAGAACTGCTGTCCCCAAGACAGCAGCCCACCAGGGAGCAGGTGGAACGAGGCTGGGACTCATGGTCCTCTTTGCCCCTGTGCCCTGCCCTTCCCTTCAGGACAACGAGGCTTGCCAGGCCTCGTGGGCCAGGATTCCTTCCCCACCTGTCCCTTCCTCAAAGTCTGGGCACTGTCTCGGCTGCCTTTGGGTCTACAAGATGGAGCTCAGCCTGAAAGCAGGACCCTGGGAAAGACCGGCTGCAGTGGCCCCTGGGACCCTCACCCTCACTGCCTCAGGCACGCCTGCCCTCACCCTGCAAAAGTCTGCTGCCAGGGAGTCTTGAAAAGGGAACAGAAATAAAACTGAGGTGGGTGTCTGACTTGAGTCTGGGTTGTGGGCGAGGGGTGGGGGTGGGAGCACCAGCCAATTACAACTCACACCACATCCCTGGGCTCCCAGAGCCCCCGCCAGGCGCTCCCTCCCCCAAAGACTGGTGACCGTACACTTCAAACTCCTATCAAAGGGCCCATCTTTCAAGGGTAACCAAAAAGGTGGCTTGGGACCTGTGACAGCACCACCACCCCAGTCACCTGCTCTACTCCCCCAAATCTCTGCCCTCGGAGTCGGGGGCACCTGCCTGGGCTGCTTCCGGCTGTAGCCACAACTAGTAGGACTCCAAGCAGGTCCCCAGGGAGGGCCCTGGGTGGGTGGGTGAGGTTGGCCTGGTAGGTCAAGGGCAGAGGAAGCAGAGGGCCTGGGCGGAGGGCCCACCCTCACAGGCACTTTGGAGACTTGTGTCCTGGGAGGCAGAGTTGCCCCCTAGCTCAGAGCAAGTAAAGGATTTGGGGAGAGCAGAAGCCATGCCACATGTCCCCTCCCCACCCAGGACTTTCCAGGACCCAAGAACCCTCCACAGTCTGGGGCCAAACTCCAGGAACCAAGCCCTTCTTTCTTCAGCCTTGGAGAAGTCCCAGAGCTCCGGGTGGTGGGGGCTGGCCCCAGCCGCCCTTTTGGGTTGGAGGTGGAGGGGTGGGGGGTGAGGCCAGGCCCGGCTCATGTACAAAGCCCTAGGAGGGCTTTTTCCAGTGCCCCCCACCACTGAATCCAGGAAAGACCAATGCCCTGATCCCTCCAGCATGAGCACAGGGATGTGGGTGAGGCTGTGTCCATGTGGGACTGGGTCTGGCACAGGGTGGGACGGAGGTGACGTGGCTGGTGCAGTGCCAAGGGGTGAGACTGAGTGTGACGGGGCGAGGCGGGGACCCAATATGGGCTGATTGTTCCAGCTTGACTCCACCTTCCCCAGTGCGCCCAGAAGCTGGAGACGACATGTGTGGTGTCAGGGTTTGTGTGGGGGAGGCATAAAAGAGAGAGGAGGCCACATGTCACCGCTCGGTTGATCAGGACTAGCCACTCGCCTTACGGTAGTGTCGGGGGGGGGTGTTTCAGCAATGGGTGAAGATAAACATCTTTGGAAGAATGTCTGTTTTTGCAACATGTCTTGATTGGTGGGGGGGTCAGGACCATATATGACCTTGTCATTGCGTGCTTTTGTTTCATGAGTGGCCACATGACAATGTGTGGAAGAGTGTGGGCAACGATGTCTGTGGTGTTCCCCCAGGAGCGGCGTGCAGCAGCGTCCCCTCGCTAGTGGCTGCTCTCGTGCTCTCTGGAAGCTGTTTTCTCGGGGGAGACACAGAAAGAGGTGAAGCCTTGGGCACAGGGGAGCTGGGCAGGGGGAGGGGAGAGTGGTCCCACAACCCCAGAGAGGCGAGGACAAAACAGGCTGGTGACAAAGGGCACCCTCTCACCCAGGCAGAGAGAGGCCCTGGGACAGGAGCAAGAGGTTGCTGTGTCTAGATTATTTCAAGGGCGGAGTCTGCCACATGTTGGTCCTGAAAGCCAGCCTGGAGTGCCTCTCTGCCCACAAAAGGAGACCTCAGCCAGCCCTGCAGGGCCAGGTGCCCATCTCAAGCCCCACCTCTTCTCCTTATTCCACCAGCCAATCAGGAGCTTCCTTCCTCCTGTCCATCTGACATAAGGTCCTGAAGCCTCAGGCTGGTGGGGGGGGACAAGAGATGAGCTCGTAAGGGCACAGTCTGGGGCAGACAGCAACCACCCCTGCTCCTCAGGGATGATCTGTGTGAGGCTGGCAACCTGGGCGGGCCTCAAGAAGGAGGGCAAAGGAGAACTGGGGCCAGGCTCCCTGCTGGGCCCAGTTCCAGGCCTGATCTGGTGGGGCTGGCCGGGGACTGGGTGGAGGGGTGGTGTCGAGGCAGCAAGGAGGCACTGAGGCTCCGCTAGGCATAGAATTCCTCCTGCTTGTCAGGCTTCTGGTAGGTGACGCTCGCCTGCTTGGGCTCCTCCAGCGTGTAGCTGCCTTCATCCTTCTTCTTCATGCGGTAGATGAGCAGCGTGACCAAGAAGGCAGCGAAGAGGGCACCCACGACCCCGCCCACAATCACGGCTGTGGAAGAAGAGGGCAAAGTCGAGGCTCAGAGGCAGGAGGTGAGGTAGAGGACCCCAAGCAGGGGACGGGGGCGGGGGGGCTGGGAGTCCTGAATCTGCTCTCAGAGTCGGAGTGAAGTTGGAGTCGGTCCCAGCGTCGGTCCCAGCGTGGCTCCACTGTCACCCGTTCCATCTGCCTGACACTCTGATCCTTTCCTCCAGCCCTCTGGGGGAGGACCAGGTGCCACCCATCCAAAGATGCTCCAGGACTTTCAAGCTCCAGGGAAGAAAAAACTCAAGTGCCAACTAAACTATGGCCCTTCCCCGTCACAGCACTGACCTAACACCCTGACGGCCCAGGCTCCAGAGGAGGAGAGGGAGGCCTGGGGGCCACACCAGTGGGAGCCAGGATCTGGGTCACTAGTCTAGGACTCTGCAGCAGATGTGGCCAGCACAGGAGTGGGGGAAGGACAAGGTGGGACAGGGATTGGTGCTCAGGAAGTGAGGGCCCACAGGGTTGACCAGTGTGACCTGGGAAAGTGGGGTTCAAAGTCAGAGTCCAAAGAGGGGTCACAGGGTGGTGAGGAAGGTGCTGGAAGTGGAATAAAGCCAGGGTCAGACTCTGGGAAGGAGGAAGGTTGGGGAGAAGTCGGGGCAGGCCCTGGGGTGGAGTCCCAGCCCTCACTTCCTAGTGGCTCCTAGGAAACCAAGCCCTGGCGTCCCCTCTTGGTTCCCAGAGGCACACTGAGGCCATTCAGCTGCCCCCACCCCACCCTGGGCAGAGCCGGGCCTCACCTACGAGCACCTCCTTCCGCTCCAGGATGCTCTTCTGTGGCAGCTGAGCAGCAGAACTGCCCGAGTCGATGGCATTGTCCAGGAGGCCAGGGCCTGGGCGGGCACCCTTGGGCAGTGTCCCTGGTGGAGGTGATGGCTTGGCCGCTGCCCCTCCCACAGCCACCACCTCATTGGCTGTGTCTGGCTGTGTGGTCTCTTCTTCCGGCAGCTCAAAGTCCCCGCTGGGGCCACCGCTCACTGGCACCTCTGGCTCATCCCGGATTGTAGTCAGGAAGGATTCTGGAGTTGGGGTCTGCAGAGAGGGTGGCATGAGCCCAGGAGCCACAGAAGGGCACCACTCCACTGCCCCAGTGGGCCAAGCCGAAGTATTCACTATGCTTAGTATGCAAAGCCTCGTCCTCATGAAAGGAGGATTATTACCACCAATTTATAGTGCAGGAGACATGCTCAGAGAAGTTAAGTAACTTGCTCAAGAACACACAGCTGATAAGTCGTAGGAGCAGAACTAAAATCTAGATCTATCCAGCCCCGAAGTCTGTGTTTCTAATCACTCTACAATGCCGCCTCTATTCTCGGTCTGGCCACATCCTGTCCCTATCCTGTCTCCATCACTTCCCCTCCAGCAGCTTTGGTAACAATCCTTGGGGGATTCCTGTTGAGAAGGTGCATGGGGACTGCCAGTGCAGGCGTATGAACTGGGCCTGGGGCAGGGTCAGTCCGTTAGTCTGGTGGCCAGTCCAGAGCACAACATGCAGCCTGTGATGCCCCTGGGGGACTGGTGTCCAGGGATCCAGCCCAGTGACCACAATCCTGATGGTCCCTCCACGTGGAGCAAGACCAGAGGCACGAGCCATGAGACCAGAGTGGGGGTGTGGAGCCCTCAGGGCGGGGCTGTGGCTGCGGGGGCTGGTGGGCGAGGGCGGGCCCAGGGTCTGCAGGGAGAGGCCATGTGCAGAGCAACGCCCGCTGCGGCCTGGGCTCTGCCCTGCGTGGCCCCCCTTCCCGCCCAGCTGCCCCAGCTGCTTGGAGGAGCCAAGAGAGAAGCCCGTGTCCTGATGGGGCTGAGGACTGAGCAACTGCCCTGACTTAAGGGCAGCTCCACAGCCCTCGGGTGCCTGTCTACGAGGCCAGCTGCACAGGGCTCTGTGCCTCTCCAGTGCCACCGCATGCCCCTTGCCTGGGGCACCCACCATGGACCAGACCACACAGCTCCCCGTTCCTGGCTACCTGTCCATCCCACATCCTTCTCCCTCCAGCCCTGACCCCCTTCCTAACACCCCAGACACATGCCCATACAGGGCCTGGCCTGGACACTGCCTGGCCTCAGGAACCCACTCCCTGCAGGCTAAATCCTGCCTTGGAAAGCAGCTTCGCCTTCCTGAGCATCGGGGGACCCCAGTGCCCCCCGGGCTGGGCCGAGGCTGCAGGAGGCAACATGAGACCCCGAGGCCCCTCCACAGGAAGCCCGTGTTCTGCTGCTCCTGCGGGCCTAAGCCCCCTCAGGCCAACCACAGCCATGACACGATGCCATCCAGAGACGTGGCAAGAGCTGAGCATCAACGGCTCCCCCTCGCCAGACGATATTAACGCTCCAGCTCCGTCAGGAAGTTCAACCTCACAGCACTAAGAGATCTTCTGGTTTTTTTTTTTTTTTTTTTTTTTCCTTTTCACAAATAAGCAAATAGACAGGATCAGTGACCAGCCTGAGGTCTCACCCTAAAAAGCTGCAGCAGAGGATTCAAAGCCAGGCTGCCGGGCTCCTGAGTCGCCGCTCTCAACCAGGACACCAGGCCCAGCCCCCCTCACCCACACACCCATGCCCAGTCCCTCCCCCGGGGAGTCATGTCCCAGCATCAGGGCCCAACCCCCACCCCGGCTTCCTGTCCCTTTCTAGGCCATCGAGCTCCACCTCCGTCCCATCCTGTCCCTTGTGCCCAGCCTTGATCCTCTGGCCCTGTTGTACCGCCAGGCACCCTAGAACCTCCTGGCCCTGACCCTGCCCAGCCCCATCATGCCCTGTCCTCTCCCAGGCCCTCACCTGAGCCAACTCTGTGGGTCCAGGTGCAGTGGTCCCCAGGGACAGGGTGCTCCTCTCAGTGACGTCAGGCTCCTGGGTGGTAGCCGGCCTCGGAAGGGCTCCTGGCCGGGAGGTAGCTACGGTGACCAGCCTGGGTGTCGGGGCCTCGGTGTCTAAGTCGGCCACCGTGGTCGGGGTGGAGGGCGCTGCTGGAGAGGTGGCCTGGGCTGTGGCGGCTGTGGTCAGTGGGAGAGGAGGAAGCCTCCGGATGCCAGTGGTCCTCACAAGAGCAGTGGTGGCCGTGGCTGGGGATGCTGCAGGGATGCTGGGGGCCGCGGTGGCCTCAGTGGCAGGCACCGTGGCCACCGTGGGGGCCCCTGTGGTGGCGGCAGCGGTGGTTGCCGTGGTGGTGGAGATGGTGGTAGCTCTCTGGCTGGGCTCCTCTGGGGCCTCTGTCACCACTGGAGGGCTGGTGACAGGCTCTGGGGTGGGGCTCTCGGAGGGGAGCTCTTCAAACGGGGTGCCCACTGGCTGGACGTCCGTGGTGGGCAGCACAGCGGGCGTGGTGGACACAGCCAGGGCCACGTCGGGGCTGAACCGCATGGCCGTCTCAAGGCCCGACTCCTGCTCGAAGTCTGAGGGGGAGGGAGAGGGAGAGAGCTAGGGAGCTGGGCCACTGTGCGGGGCCGAGGACCCAGGTCAGCCACGCCACCAGGACGGGGACTCCCAACCCCCGCTTTGCCCGATTTCCCCAGGAAAACTTGAGGAAAAGGTGAAGGCCGGCCTGGCCACTGGTGGCTGAGCCTGCCCAAGTTCTCTCCGCCTGGCCGGAACTTTCCTACTGTCCAGCCTACCCGGCCCCGGGCTTCATCAGGTTGAGGCCGGGCGGGGGCAGGGGAGACCCTACTGGCTGCAAATCTCTCTGAGGACTCAAGAGAGAAGAGGCGTCTGGGAAAAGCTATACTCCCGGGCACATGCCCAGCCTAAGCTCACCAGCGGGCACCTCAGGGGGCCCCAGGGGGCCCAGGCACGGGGTGAAGGAGGCCTCCTGTAGGAGTCTGTCTGCACCACGGGGCTGAACCAGGGTGGATAAGTGAAGGAACCGGAAGGAAGTGAGGCGAAGGAGCAAGCGGGGTGGGGAGCGGGAAGAGCAGGACCACAGGGGGCTCCCAGGGGGGCGGACGCAGCAGGCAGAGAAGGCAGGAGCCAGGGAGAGCCCTGTATGGGCTGAGCCACCAGGCAAGGGGCTGGGTTTGGTTTGAGGTTAACATGGAAGAGTCTTAAAGGAATGGCTCCAGGGAGCCCAGAGGCCCGGCCGTGGCAGCCAGTCCACAGCACGGACCTCATCCCGTCTCATCCACACCGCGTCCCTCTCTGGCTGATCCCAGCCCCCTCTTCAGGTCATTTCCAGAGCTCCTCCTCTGCCAGACCCGCCTCCTGGAGCCGGGGGAAGATGGTGTATTTCTTGCCATTTACAGGTGACCCTAGGGACGCCCCAGGAGGCGCTGAGTGAGGGTGTGCGGCTGGCTGATCAGGGGTGACTGGGAAGGACCTGCCCAATCTCACAGCTCGCCTGCCCGAGGGCAGGGCCTGCAACCCACTGTCCGACCAGCCCTTCTTCAACCTGCCCCAGCCCGACCCTTGGACACAGCTGTTTGGATCCAAGAGGACCTTGTGGCCCAGTGTGGGCCGATCAAACCATCCACGCGGAGGACGTGCCAGGGCCACTGAGGAGGGGCTGAATCCCTTCAAGTGGTTGGAACAGGGTCATGAACAGGGTCACTGAGGAGTGCTTCCTGACATGGGCTGGAGAGCAGGGTCTGCAGGGCTGTAGAGAGACCCCAGCAGCACATGCAGAGGCCCCTGAGATCAGGGAGGGCCGGGGCCGGGCGCCCTCTGGGGAGGATCCTCTGTCCTTCTCCTTCGGGTCCACCAGACAGCCCCGCATGACCTCCACACGACAGGAGGACCCACTGAGCAGGCTCCTGGGGATGGGACAGGCAGGGATTCAGGGGAGGTACTTACAGCCTGAGCCTGACCCTGAGTAGAGGTCGTCCAGTTCATCGTCTGGGAAGGAGTCATCGTCCCCAGAACCCTCCAGGTCCACGGGCCTCTCAAAGTTCTCGCTGCGCCAGCGCTGAGCCTGGAGGACGGAGACAAGCACCGGTCAGCACCCAAGGCCAGCAGCCTGGACACACCCAGAGGGACCACGGGCATTGTGGAGAGCTGAGGGACATCTCCTGGGCAACAGAGAGCTGAGGCCTACTGATGACCGCTTCCCAATTGCTCAGGGGCGGGGCATAGCCCCATCTCCTGCCTGATGGCCACCAACAGGGACCCCTGGCTGCTCTCTTCCCCCTGAATGGAACCCCCGGATGTCAGAACTGGGTTTAAAGCCGGCAGTGCTGGATCTCAGTCCTGGCTCCATCATCTACGAAGTGTGGGACCTTGGGCAAGTTCTCTAACTCCTTGTGCCTCAGTTTACCCACTTGTAAAAGACACAAAGAGCACCACCTCACCCAGCTGAGGGCACACTGCGCTGGGGTTAAGCAGCACCACATGCACCAAGCCGGGCTTGGCAGAGGCCCAGCTGGCCCCTGGCAGCAGCAGAAGCCCCTCACAGATGTCGGCCAGAAAAGGCCCCAGGTACAAAGGGCATCAGCCTAAGACACAGGTGGGGACTGAGGGCTAGCTGCCCCAGGCCACCGAGAGCAGGGAATGAGATCTAGAGATCCATCTTCTGCTTGGGACGCTAAGTGGCATCTCTAATTCCCAAAGGCAGGGTAAAGAGCATCATCAGAGACATGGGTGTCAGGGTGTTGGGGAGCGATGGCCTTGATGGGGAGGAGGCAGGGAGAGGGGGGACCAGCTCCAGCCCTGGCCCTGAGTCTTCCAAAGACAGGAAGTTAGCTCCCTGCCCTGACCCACCGCCTGCGATCTCAGGGCCCACCTCTGGGGCTCAGGCGGTGGGAGGGGCTTCTCCGAGGGTCCAGCACCTGGGGCCTGACTCCTCCGAGATCATCTCTTCCCCAGCCCCTGTGGCCCTGGGCTTGGAGCCAGAGCCTCAAAGGCAGCGAGCAGACCCTCAAAGATGGGCGGGCAGGGGGTGCCCTGGCTCGGAGGCCCTGCCCCAGCCCTGGGAGCTTTCACAAGAGACTGAGATGAACTCCTGGTGCCCGGACATGAAGGGCAGAGCATGTGAGTCTTCTGCACTTCAGATCAAGAGAGAGAGAGGCCTGTCCACAGGAGGAAGGGAAGAAGCCAAGCTCCCAGGTGGGCAGTGCAGCTGGTGCCCGGGAGCCCTCAGTCTCACCAGCGTCCCCCCCCCCCCCCCCCCC